>NC_133331.1:242270532-243002899 GCF_042186555.1 Aquarana catesbeiana | reverse complement strand
CATTGGCCCATTATATTTCATTCTAACTCTGTTTACATTTCAATTTCAATGACAGTGTATATTTGCATTACCTGTAATTGATTGTGATAACTACTTGTTACCTTGTATTATCTGTAAAACTTGTTAAATAAACAATTAAAAAAAAAAAAAAAAGAAGAGAAGTGGCTCCGCTTTCCCTTAGAGATGGGGGTGAAGTTGTTCCATGCCTGAAATGTGGTCAAGTAGGGCACTATATTTTTACTTGCCCCAGATTCTGGAATACAGTTGAATACAGGTAATGATTTTGAGGAAAAGCCTGTACCTGCAATCCCAGGTTCCTGTTCCAAGGTGGTGGCTGTTGCTGCTGGCAACAGAGAAGCTGTTTTTTCTACAGGGGATGTACAGGGGGTGGACACAGGGCTGCAATGCTGTCCTGTGTCCATGTGGGGGCATTAGCCTGTGAGAGCATAGCCAAGAAGGTGAACACATTTGTTCACTATAAATCTATTGTCTAACTGAAGATACTGAAAAGTGATCTACACACTTTCAAGAGTGATTCACAGATTTTCACTTTTGCCATTTTGATTAGCGCAGCTCATTTACTCTCCTTTTTGACATTTCTGTAACCTACAGTTGAGCTGCCTCTGTTCTTACATTTAGTTTAACAGTTCATTAGCGCAGTTTGCTTTTTTACACTCTAAACTATACATGTTTATTGAAAGAGCTGGTCGCATTGGCCTCAGTTCCATGTACAGACAGTACGGACAGTCTGAAGGCGCTATGTGTTTTCTGCTAAGCATGTCTGTCCCATTGTTAATTGTGTCACCTTTTGTCTGAGTAATCACAACATTGTCTGGTTGGGCATCGAGTCACCTAGGCTGGTTTAAATGACAAGTTAATTCGCTCATGTTATGTTCTTGGTTACAGTTCGTATTGTTAGGGTAATATGATCGGGAGGGGGATGTCCTCCTGTGGGGTATAAATATTCTATTTGAGTTTCAATAAATGTAGTCCATTTTCATACAAGTCATTTGTCGGCTAGTCTTGTACGATCGGCTATAATATCTGGTATCGATTTTCAGACTGGAGAAAGCTGTATACTGACGGAAGCACTCAAGCGGAGTGTGGGAAGCGGTTCCGTCACAACAACCAATAGTCCAGAAGACAAAATCATACCCGAGGGACACTAAACATCTGATTCAAATGCTAAATCAAATTGAGGTTAGAATGGAACCACTATTAATGGCCACAGCTAATGTTACATCTGTACACACCTTTATCAAAAAATCATGAAGCGATTGAAGCAACAAAGTCGGTCTTGAAAGAACTAAGCAAATTAGTAGCAAATTTATGTCCCAATGGGAAGAAAAAGTGATCTATCGTAATAAACCATACCAACTTGTTACTGTATGTAAAAGATTCATATCTGTAGATATGATTGTAATACGGGCAGGAGACAGTAGAAATTTGACCAAGTTGTTTGAAACCCTTAAAAATGAAAAAATATCAGGTTGGCCTATGAATGTGATGAGAAAAGATAAACTATCATGATATCAAATTGAAAGAAGGCAGGCTAATCACACATTTTAACTGGTCAATCAAAATAGTTACATACCTTTGGACAGCTGTCACCACGCTCCTTAGCTCAATAATGTGCCTAGGGGTCAACTGGTCAGACTGAGCAGAAATTGTACCAAAAAAAGTTGATTTTGAAAAAAAGAAAAAAGGAGTTGATAGGAAAGCGATTCATCCAGAAGGGATATGAGAAGTTGGCAATATGAAAAGAAACACACGGAGGATAAAATCAAACAGAATGAAGACAGAATGATCTACCCATCATTTTGAACAAGGATGCCCAGTATTAAGTCAAAAGAATCTTCAAAAAGCATTGAACCATAATGAAAGCTGATAGACAGCTAGGACAGATCTTACCTGAATATCCAAGATTTACAAACAGGAGGGCCCAAACATTGGGGGATAAGTTCGCAAGACATATGATTGACCCTCCGGATAAAAAGTGTTTTTTTTTTTTTTTTTTTTTTTTTTTTTATGGTAAAGGTTTTTACCCCTGTAAGAAGTACTCTGTATGTACAAAATATATGACAATAAAAAAGAGGCTTTTGCAGCAAAAGGCAACTGGGAAACAATATCAAATTTGAGATTTTGTAATTTTCAAAACTGAAGGAGCAATTTAGGTACTACAATGTCGATGCAGACTACATGATTGAACAAAGAGATCCTTGTAGAAATGACATACAACATGTACAAAACATAATAAAAGGAGTATAAAAAAAAAAAACATAGCGTTTACAAACATTGTATCAATCATAATAAGGATCCGTATTCTTTACGATTTTGGGAAATGGAGGGTTACAAGCAACACTGGAGAGTTAGTAATAAAATCATTACCCTTAGCCAAAGTGAGACTTTTAAGCCAATAATTAGTTGTCTTTATATTAAGATGAATGTAGCACTCCATTTTTACCACTAGAGCAATGGTTCTCAACTCCTGTCCTCAGGACCCACTAACAGGCCAGGTTTGCAAGATAACTGAAATACATCACAGGTGATATCATTTGCTGCTCAGTGATTGCTGTATTCTAGTCTGCATCTCCCCAAGGTAATACTTAAAATCTGGCCTGTTAGTGGGTCCTGAGGACTGGAGTTGAGAACCACTGCACTAGAGGAATTGTGATCTCAGTTAACCGCTTGCGGATTGCCCACCAAACATTTAGTGCGGCAGGGCAGCCCAGCTGCGCGAAACAACGTACCTGTACGTTTCCTCTGCAGGGTCTGGGACGCCAGAGACCTGCTTCCACTGTGATTGGACACAGCGAGAGGCAATCAGTGGGTCCGGCGGCCGTGATGGCCGTTGGGACCTGCCGATTGTTCACTGGAGAGGCAGAACGGTGGTCTGCCTATGTAAACAAAATTTTTTTTTATTGGATGAGCTTTATAGCAGAAAGTAAAAAAAAAAATGCTTTTTTTTTTATTTTTCAAAATTTTCGGCCTTTTTTTTGTTAGCGCAAAAAATTAAAACCACAGAAGTGATCAAATACCACCAAAAGAAAGCTCTATTTGTGGGGGAACAAAAAGGATATAAATTTTGTTTGGGTACAGCATGAACGCGCAATTGTGAGTTAAAGCAACACAGTGCCGTATGGCCTGGTCATGAAGGAGGTGAAACCTTCCAGGGCTGAAGTGGTTAATTTTTATTGGGATTTAATTTACTATATTTAATCTATGTTGAGATGTAGGAATTCAATTTATCTAAAATAAATATGTAAAAAAAAAAAAAGATGATCTACAGTAGTACCTTGGATTAAGAGCACAATAATTTGTTCCAGAAGCACGCTTGTAATCCAAAGCACTCGTATACCAGTAAGCAAGTTTTCCCATAGGAATCAATGGAAACTCAAATAATTCATTCCAGTGTCACTGCTAGTGTATGCATTTTTTTTTTTTAAGTCAGCAGCTACAAATACTGCAGCTACTGTCTTTTGATATATGGACACTTACCTGCCCAGGGCTCCCGCAATGTCCTCACTCAAAGCCTATCTGTCCCCCGCCTCCCGGGTGGAGGCGCTGGCATCTTCGATAAGGGAATCAGGAAGTTGAAGCCTTGCGACTTCACAGCCCGGTTCCCTACTGGGCATGCGCAAGTCGCGCTGTGTGATCTCACCGGTTCCTGCTGTCTTCTGGGACCTGTGTGTCTCCCAGAAGACAGCGGGGGGGGGGCGGAGGAGGGGTCGGATATGGTGTAGATCGCCGCAGATACTGCGGCGATCTATGCCCGGAAGTGGGAGCAAATACCTGGATTATACAGGTATCTGCTCCCCTCTGAAAGGTGCCAAATGGGACATTTTTGGGTGAAACTCCGCTTTAAACATGGGGAGAAAAATGTCCGCCTGTTGGCCCAACACGGCCGTCCCATCACTACTATTTCAGAAAAAGCAGCTTCCCACTGGGGAAAGGGACTCCGCTAGGGAGGACATCTTGGAGGAATTTCGCCAGTACTGTAGCTCGCTCCATAGATCTACCCCCCCCTCTTACTTCAGCCCTTAAGTGTCTCTCTCAGACCAGGTGGCTTTCAGATTAATGTTCTGGCTTGGTACGCCCCATTATCCCCGAAGAGGTCACTGCAGCAATGCAAACTTTACCAGCAGGGTGGGCTCCAGGCTTGGACAGTTCACCCATTGATTTCTACAAGACCCATAGTGATCTTCTGGCCCCCATTCTAGCTTCACTGTTTATGCAATACTTGGCAGAGGGAACCCTCCCTACTTTGATAAATGTCGCACACATAGTGCCCATTTATCAACCTCCCAAAGACTCTGGATCCTGTGCCTCATATAAGCCCATTGCGCTACTTAATACCGATTTTAAAATCTTGACCTAACTCCTTACGTTGCATTTGCAGAATACAGTATATTGCCTACGTTCATAGATCTGGACCAAACCGGATTTATGGCCCATAGAGCCACTGACCAACATAAATGCCCAGCACCCCAACCAGGAGTTTAGAGTGGTGGCCTCCTTAGACATAGAAAAGGCCTTCCACACAATGGAATGGTCTTTCCTGTGGGAGTTCAAGTACCTGGGAGTGCAGATTTCACGTAAGGCTTCAGATTTTCTCTCCCTTTCTCTCCCATACTCAATGACATTAGGCTGAGGTTGATGGCATGGGAATCACTGTCACTTCTCGGACAGATAAAATTTATTAAAATGAAATGCTTGCCCAAATTCTTATACTTATTTTGACAATTCCTTACTTGGATCCCAAAATCCTTTAATTGCCTACATCAACTTTTCTCCACATTCCTCTGGCGATGTCAACCTCCGAGGTATAAATTAACCACACCGTGATGCACCCTTATTCCCAGGGGGGTTTAGCATTTCCTGATTGCCACAAATATTTCCTAGCTTCCTAGTTAGTTACTGCTGCCTGGTGACTTTCCCCAGATAAATCTAATTTTAATCTAAATGTTAGAGGCGGCAGCGGTTCATTTCCTCGAGGTCTTACGGTTTCTTCTGTTTAGAGGGCTAAGAGCCCCTTACTCCTCGACTCCCTCCATGTCCACTACCATTATAGCTTGGAGAGCAGGTTTAACATATGAAAATTACCTCAGACACGCGGTGTCACCTAAATGGCCCACTGGCCCACAATGGCATTTGAATTGAAGTCGCATCATGATGCGGCTTGTGCACTGAGGATCTTCAAGGGGAACCCTCTCCAAAATGGAAAAAAAACTGGCATGGGCCCCCCCCCCAAGAGTATACCAGACCCTTATCCGAGCATGCAGCCTGGCAGGTGAGAAAAGGGGGGGATGAACGAGCAAGCCCCCCTGGGTCATACCAGGCCACATGCACTTAACATGGGGGGTAAGTGCCTGCACCCCCCCACCCCAAAGCACCTTGTCCCTATGTTGGGACAGGGCACGATGGGGCAGTGACATCACAAGGAAGTTGGGGCCTCCGGATGACATCACCAGGTGGCCCCGCCCCATGGCTATATAAGTATTTTCACATGGCGGACCTAGCATTACACCGGGAGAGAGCGTTGAGAGAACATCGGAGGAAGAACAGAGGGAGATAACAGCAGAGAGAGGAGACCCAGCAGCAGGAGAAGACAGCGGAGAGAGAACAGGCGGAGAGAGGAGAACAGGAAGAGGGAGAAGACATCAGCGGAGAGAGGAGAACTGGCAGCGGGAGAAGACATCAGTGGAGAGAGGAGAGGAACCGGAGGATGAAGACATCACCGGAGGGAGAAGAAATC
This sequence comes from Aquarana catesbeiana, assembly GCF_042186555.1. NCBI lineage: Eukaryota > Metazoa > Chordata > Amphibia > Anura > Ranidae > Aquarana > Aquarana catesbeiana. The sequence continues at coordinate 242,997,144 of NC_133331.1, read as the reverse complement.
GGAAGAGAGACGCCAGAGCTGCTTTAATTAATTACTGCCTGTGTATTGGTTCTATGACACTTTTTTGGTGAATGGGTAGGGGTACAATGTACCCCATACTCATTCACATAGGGTGGGGGGGCCCAGGATCTTACATATAGTTACATAGTAGGTGAGGTTGAAAAAAGACACAAATCCATCAAGTCCAACCCATGTGTGTGATTATATGTCGGTATTACATTGTATATCCCTGTATGTTGCGGTCGTTCCGGACGCTTATCTAATAGTTTCCTGAAACTATCAATGCTCCCCGCTGAGAACACCGCCTGTGGAAGGGAATTCCACATCCTTGCCGCTCTTACAGTAAAGAACCCTCTACGTAGTTTAAGGTTAAACTAATTTAATTAGTTAAATTAATTTAATTTAAGTTTCCTCTAATTTTAAGGAGTGGCCACGAGTCTAGTTAAACTCTCTTCTGCGAAAAAGTTTTAGACCTACTGTGGGGTCACCAGTATGGTATTTGTATATTGAAATCATATCCCCTCTCAAACGTCTCTGCTCCAGAGAGAATAAGTTCAGTGCTTGCAACCTTTCCTCATAACTAATATCCTGCAGACCTTTTATTAGCTTTGTTGCCCTTCTTTGTACTCACTCCATTTCCAGTACATCCTTCCTGAGGACTGGTGCCCAGAACTGGACAGCATACTCTAGGTGCGGCCAGACCAGAGTCTTGTAGAGCGGGATAATTATCGTTTTATCTCTGGAGTGGATCTCCTTTTTAATGCATGCCAATATTCTGTTTGCTTTGTTAGCAGCAGCTTGGCATTACATGCCATTGCTGGGCCTATCATCTACTAGGACCCCCAGGTCCTTTCTCATCCTAGATTCCCCCAGAGGTCCTCCCCCCCCCCCCCCCCCCCGTGTATAGATTGCATTCATATTTACATTTTTCTACATTGAACCTCATTTGCCATGTAGTTGCCCACCCCATTAATTTGTTCAGATCTTTTTGCAAGGTTTCCACATCCTGCGAAAAAGTTATTGCCCAGCTTAGCATCGTCCGCAAATACAGAGATTGAATTGTTTACCCCATCCTCCAGGTCGTTTATGAACAAATTAAATAGGATTGGTCCCAGCACAGAACCCTGGGGGACCCCACTACCCACCCCTGACCATTCCGAGTACTCCCCATTTATCACCACCCTCTGAACTCGCCCTTGTAGCCAGTTTTCAATCCATGTACTCACCCTATGATCCATGCCAACGGACCTTATTTTGTACAGTAAATGTTTATGGCAGGGATCTTCAAACTAGGGCCCTCCAGCTGTTGCGGAACTACACATCCCATGAGGCATTGTAAAATTCTGACATTCACTGACATGACTAGGCATCATGGGAACTGTAGTCCCTGAACAACTGGAGGGCCATAGTTTGAAGACCCCTGGTTTATGGGGAACTGTGTCAAATGCTTTTGCAAAATCCAGATACACCACGTCTAAGGGCCTTCCTTTATCTAATGGCAACTCACCTCCTCATAGAAGGTTAGTAGATTGGTTTAGCAAGAACAATTCTTCATGAATCCATGCTGATTACTGCTAATGATACCGTTCTCATTACTAAAATCTTGTATATAGTCCCTTATCATCCCCTCCAAGAGTTTACATACTATTGATGTTAGGCTAACTGGTCTGTAATTCCCAGGGATGTATTTTGGGCCCTTTTTAAATATTGGTACTACATTGGCTTTTCTCCAATCAGCTAGTACCATTCCAGTCAGTAGACTGTCAATAAAAATCAGGAACAATGGTCTGGCAATTACTTGACTGAGTTCCCCAAGTACTCTCGGGTGCAAGCCATCTGGTCCCGGTGATTTATTAATGTTACGTTTCCCAAGTCTAATTTTAATTCTGTCCTCTGTTAAGCATGGAGGTGCTTCCTGTGATGAGTCAGGAGGATAAACACTGCAGTTTTGGTTACTGAAGCCCCCCGATTCCCTCATGAAGACGGAGGAGAATAATACATTCAATACCCTTGCCATCTCCCCATCTTTTGTAACCAGATGTCCTTCCTCATTCTTTATGGGGCCAATATGGTCTGTCCCCCCTTTTTTACTGTTTACATACTTAAAGAATTTCTTGGGACTTTTTTTGCTCTCCTCCACTATGTGTCTTTCAAGTTCTATCTTAGCCGTCTTTATTGCACCCTTACATTTCTTGTTGCATTCTTTATAAAGTCTGAATGCTGGTAATGATCCCTCAACCTTGTATTTTTTGAAGGCCTTCTCCTTTGCCTTTATGTGCATTTTTACATTGGTGTTAAGCCATCCAGGACTTTTGTTCGTTCTTTTAAATGCATTACCAAATGGGATGCATTGGCTAATGCCCTTATTTAATATGCTCTTAAAGCAAACCCATCTCTCCTCCTTGTTTTTTGTTCCTGAGATTTTATCCCAAGTTATTGCTTCTAGCAATGCTCGCAGTTTAGGGAAGTTGGCTCTTTTAAAATTCAGTGTCTGTGTATTCCCCTTATGTTTCCTATTTGTGTGATTTATACTGAAGCCAATTGACCTGTGATCGCCGTTACCTAAATTGCCCTGTAGTTCCACATCCGTGATCAGGTCTGTATTGTTGGTAATCAGTAGACCCAGTAACGCTTTATTTCTAGTTGGTGCATCTACCATCTGACTGATCTGGGGGGCTTCCAGATACCTATAAGCCCCCCGCCCGCAGACCCCAGCAAACAACTGCCAGGGTTGTCGGGAAGAGTCCCTTGTCCCCATCAACATGGTGACAAGATGCTTCGGGGTGGGGGGCGCAAGCCAACACCCCCCCATGTTAAGGGCATGTGGCCTGGTATGGTCCAGGAGGAGGGGGAGCGCTCGCACATCCCCCCCCCCCTTTCCCTACCTGCTGGGCTGCATGCTCGGATAAGGGTCTGGTATGGATTTTGGGGGGACCCCCACCAATTTTTTTTTTTTTTTTATTTTGGAGACGGTTCCCCTTCAAGATCCTCAGCGCATCATCATGATCTGACTTCTGGTGCGACTTCTATTCAAATCAATGGGCTCTCATAGGGAACCACTGATTTTGAATAGAGGCAGAAAAACACTGCTAAAAGCTAGCCCGGCTAAACGTGCATTAACGCCAATGCAAAAAGCTACTAAAAGCATGTTTTTATAGCTGCTTTTTCCTGGCGTTGGTAATGGCTTCACAGCTCACTTTTTCTAATGCCCTGTGTGCATGGGGCCGACTAGTTACCTTGATTGTTTTGTCTTTTGTTTTCTTGTTTTTGATGTTTATGTGCATTGAAATGTCTAATAAACAGATTTTAAAAAACAAAAAAACATTTTTATACCATTATTTTTATTAACAGCGTTGATTAGGATTATGTAGTGTAAACATACTGGAGTCCCGTCTTGGTGTAGCTAAAAGCACTGAGGGTTTCCATGTTTTAATCTAAACAATTATTGCGCCATTTAGTTCCTGCGGCTGTCACCGATCTCTATCCCTAGGGGAAGTCACATGGGCTGTGACGCAGTGCATTGGGCGAAGCAGGGTGATGTTACGTCCGGTCAGTTAGTTATAAAAATGTATATAATCTGTATATAAAATAAGTGGAACTGGGTCTCTTCACTTTCCTAAGGTAGAAATGGAATCAAGGTTATATAATGCAGCCCTTATAGTTAACAGCATTTACAGATGCCGACAATGTTTATGATTTTGTTAATGATTTGTGAACTTTCCCTTACCTTTATTTGCGATTGCAACCATTGGCCGGGTTAACTTGCAGCTTGGGCAGGAGGGTGGGGGGACGACACTAAAAGCAGGGATCGACACCCTGCCTAAACAAAGCATTTGTGTTTTTTTTCCTTTTTTTTGTCATTTATTGTGTGCATCCAGAGAGTACTCAAACTTTTCCTGTTTTTATTATTCAGTTTTCTCTGTGTCCTTTTGTGCAGTTTCTAATATATAGATCCTTTGATAGGGGAAGAGTTTTTAACTGCTTTATCTGCCTTAACCACAGAGCCCTCCCCTAGGGGCAATGGAAAATATGGGAGATCCAATACTTAGTAAGGGTAACAATTTATTACAGAAGTAAAACGAATGTAATAAATAGTGCTGGAGAGTGTAAAAAATCTGGTTCTCTGGTATATAGACTAAAGGTTCCTTAGTGGGTACTACAATACTTTTCCAGATGGTAATACATTAGAGTCTTGAAACATAATTGCATGTACACTAATGGATATGCTTGTTCTCTTACCTCTTGTTTTTGTACATGCTGAAATGATGCACGTACATGTGGCTCTTTGTTTCCAAGACGGGTTACCAAGAAAGTCTCTTTGCGCAGATCACTTTGTGAAGAGATCACAGATTCTTCATCAGGCACTATATGTTGTAATCTGAAATATTGTGCTGCATCTTTAACCTCCAGAGTGAAAGGAGAAGCTGGAATCCCTGAAGATCTAGTGATGACTGCAAAAAATTTTTTTAGACAAATAGCAAAAAACATTATTCTAAAACTACATTTGCTTTACTCAAAAATATACTGTGCAGCACAAAGATCTGCATTGAAGGGCATGAACTTAGCTCCTTTAAATCTAAGACAAAAATGGGATAATTGGCGCTACCTACATGCTAAAGGGTGATCTAATAAGTCACTCTTTAGTCGCTAAAACAACTGTTAAATCGCAGTGATAAAATAAACCCCCTTCCCCTAGACAAGGGTGTAATGGAGTAAAATGATCCACCCGTGTGTGAACAAAGCTCTCAGCCTAAAGTCAAAGAGTATTCTGAGCCCGCACTAGAGATCTAAATCTTACCAAAGGGAAAGGGTGATGAATAATAATGACCCAGTGCCTAAAAATAAGCAAGGTGATGTGATAACGGCTAAAAGTTAGGTACTCCAAATGAATGTGTCCAAAAGAATTTGGAAATAAACCTCTATAAATACAAAAATATATATGTTATGCACAAAAAATATTAATAATGTGCCAGGGAAAGTCTACCAAAATTGATTAATCAGACAAAAATGCAAAGTCCACAGAATAATGCAAACAAAACAGTGCAAAAAAACAAAAAATGCAAAAAAAAAAATCGCACAAAGAACAGAAGCAGCACAATAATCGCACCACCTATAAAAAACGCATAAATGCATGCCGTTATCACATCACCTTGCTTATTAGGCACTGGGTCATTATTGTTCATCACCCTTTCCCTTTGGTAGGATTTAGATCTCTAGTGAGGGCTCAGAATACTCTTTGGCTTTAGGCTGAGAGCTTTGTTCACACACAGGTGGATCATTTTACTCCATTACACCCTTGTCTAGGGGAAGGGTGTTTATTTTATCACTGCGATTTAACAGTTGCTTTTAGCAACTAAAGAGTGACTGATTAGATCACCCTTTAGCATGTAGGTAGTACCAATTACCCCGTTTTTGTCTTATATTTTTTTCATTAGTAATCTCCTCACGGGGGGGGTTTACTGGGGAGGCAGCCACCTGTATTTTTTGTCCTAAGCGCGGCACTTTTCTATTTTTACTTATTAACTCCTTTAAATGATGATAACCAAATAGAAGGATCTTAAATACTGCAATACTTGCTTATGAAATGGCAGTTTGGATCTAGCTTCCATGCATGGATAACATCTTTGCATATTACGCCCTATTACAACCTATGCAGGTTGCTTCGCTAATAAATTTTGTGTTGGAATTGCTGGCTAGGTTGATGAGGAAAACTCTAATATCAAAAGGGATAAACCATGAAGGCATTCTATTTAAAATTCACCCATTCATCGACAATATCTTGCTGACTCCGTCCCAACCATCTTTATCCTCTTATTGTCACCCTGCAGGACTTTGCTAACATCTCAGAAATTACAGTCATTAATAGCAAGTGCCAGACATTAAATATATTTACATCCCTGCCCCCACTGTTAATCTTCCACAACAAAACTATTAATTTCATTGGTCACACAAATCTCTCAATTACCTTGGCAAAAATTGTACATGTTCCTTTAGATCCTTTTATGTCAAGAATTGTGCCTATTTTAATGTTTGAAATCCCTTCTACATTTCTTAACCACTTAAGGACCAGATTTTTATTTGTAAACAACAAGTGTCAAAAAAAAAGATCAGTATTTTTTTGCTACAAAATTACTTAGAACCCCCAAACATTATATATATTTTATTCAGCAGAGGCAATAGAGAATAAAATGGCAGTTGTTGCAAAAAACACCTCTCTCTCTCTCTCTCATATATATATATGTATAATATGAAAGTTTTTTACATAAATAAAAATTGTCCCTTTCATTCTTTTTTATCACTTTTTGCTATTGCAAGAAATGTAAACAGCCCTTGTAATAACAATACAGCATGACAGCTCCTCTTTATGGAGAAATATGGGCTCTATAAGACCCCACATCTCTCTACAATGAAAAGCATTAGATCAAAAAACACACAAAAAAAATGATTCAATGCTTTAAAAAAATGTCTTTCTTACATTGTTTACATCATGACATTCCTCCAGTCCTCCTAGACCATAGATATGAGCAGAGACCATCTTTCCTCTGTTCATCTGCGTGACTGGCTGCCAAGCCCAGGAACCACTGGAAAGTGGCGGGGGGGGGGGGGTAAGCCGCCGCTTGGATCACTTCTATCAGAAAGACCGGTCCCTGAGGGGAATTTAATACCTGAGTCATGGCATCTAGCTGCAGCCATAATCCTGGTATTAAAGTCAAACTTATGATGTATTTTCCCAGTTAGGCGGTCAGCAAGTGGTACTCCCTACACATCTTCTGGCCTGGCGGGATACAGGTTTTCAACAAAAAACCTTGCTTCTCAAACTTGTTTACCCATTTCCCTACTCTTTCTGTACCAATACTAGTATATGCATCAAAATCGCTGCAATTAAGCATCATTAACTTTATCTGGAATGAACACAATGCATGACTATCCCAAAAGACCATGTTTATGGAAGTCTGAGAGTCCAAAGCCTAATAAATTATCATCAGGTAGCACATATGGCCCACCTTGTGAATTTACATGTGTCTACATACACTCAGCAGCCACTTTACTAGGCACATCTGTTCAATTGCTTGGTAACACAAATTGCTAATCAGACAACCACATGGCAGCAACTCAATGCATTTAGGCATCTAGACGTGGTGAAGACGACTTGCTGAAGTTCAAACTGAGCATCAGAAGGGGGGGGAAAAGGGATATAAAAAGAGGATGTAAACTAGGGCTGAAACAACTAATCAATTAATTGACAACTATTCGATTATGAAATTAATCGCTTACTATTTTCATAATCGATTAATCGGCCAGTAACATAATGGGGTTAAAAAACTAAAAATAAAATGAGCCCTTTATAGTACAAAAAGAGCAAATAATTGCTACTGTAAATATTACGTTCACAGTTCTACAGTAAAAAAAAATGAACCCCTTACAGTAGTGATTATCTGCTTTTTTGTACTATAAAGGGCTAATTTTAGTTTTTTTTAACCCCATTATGTTACTAAACGTCTTAGACCTGGTTCACATCTATGTGTTTTTTGGTGCTTTTTGCAGAAACGCACTACAGTTCATTTACATGGTTTCCTATGGGACACGTTCACATCTATGCTTTTTTCAGCCGCTGCATATTTGGAAAGGGTCAAGGACTTTTTTTTTTAACGCAAAACGGTGCTTTTTTGGTTCAATATACTTCAATGGAGAAGCTGCAGAAAAGCATGTAATGCGTTTTTTGCAGCAATTTGTGTTTTTTAAACTGCCCAACAAATTGGCCAAAAAAAAAAAAAAATGCAAAAAACAGAAATTGCAGCAAAATCATGTGTGCAAAAGTCAAAATGCACAGCAAAAAGCACTGCAGAAACACCTCAAAAGCAAACTGCATAGGTGTGTACAGAGCCTTATGCTGGCCACACGGATCAATTTTTAGACGAGAATATTCAGAGGAAAAATCTGTGTACATTCGCTGAATAAAAGAATGTTGTTTGAAATTTTCACTTGTTTTTAACATTCTGTTTTTAAAATGAATGTAATTTCTGAACGAAAACCACATACACTGTCTGAAAATTCCTTTGACCAAGAAGTTTTCTATTTCCAAATTTTCCTGTCACTGTGGTTGAAAATGAACCTCGGTTTGACCCCACTAACAATTAGAAAATCGAACGAACGTTCTTAAAATTAAATTTTTTTTGAAGGAAGACATTGTTTGTTTTTTTAAATAAAAAAATATATCTCTGAGTCTGATGATATTTACCAGATTCACCCTTTAATACTATATACAGTACATCTCTCCTCTAATAATATATACAGTATATCTCTCCTCTAATAGTACATACAGTATATCTCTTCTGTCTGTTATTCTCAGAGCAGATTAGATATTTTGCTCCCTAATCATATAGTTGGTTATTTATATTTACCACTGCATATAGATATTTAAGAATAAATTGCCTTTTTTTAAACTTTACATATTAACTACACCACACTTTTTTTTAAGGTTATTAACGGATTAATCGAAACAATAAATCAGCCAACTAAATCGATTATGAAAATAATCAGTTGCAGCCATAATGTAAACCTCCAAAAAAATTTAAAAAAATAAACAAACCCTGCAAGACAAAGGCATAATGAGCTAGTATGTATCGTATACTAGCTCATTATGAAATACTTACCTCAGAACGATGCCCTGAATAGGCGCTGTCACTCCGAGTACATGGCCGACATCTTCCACCGGAGTTACTTCGGGTTCACAGCTCCGGCGCTGTGATTGGCCTCACTGGCATCACTCTGGCACATGCGCGTGGGAGCCGCCGGTCACAGCATGGGTCCTGAAGAAACGGCACTGGCTGTGCGAATGCGCCGATTATGTCGACAGCAGCGCATTTACTTAACATCTCCTAAACTATACAAGTTTAGGAGATATTCACGGTACCTTGTTATAGGCTTACCTGTAGGTAAAAGTGGTGTAACAGGGTTTACAATCACTTTCAGTGACTGAACGAGGAATGGTTGTTGGTGCTAGACGGGCTGATCTGAGTATTTCAAAAACTACTGATCTACTGGGATTTTCATGCACAACTATCTCTAGGGTTTACAGAGAATGGTGGGGAAAAAGAGAAAATATCCAGTGAGCGGCAGTTGTGCAGACAAAAATGCCTTGTTGATGTCAGAGGAGAATGGGCAGACTGGTTTGGGATGATAAAAAGGAAACAGTAACTCAAATAACCACTCGTTACAACCAAGGTATGCAGAATACCATGTCTGAATGCACAACACATCGAACCTTAAAGCAGATGGGCTACAGCAGCAGAAGACCACACCGGGTGCCACTCCTGTAAGCGAACAGGAAACAATTCACACAGGCGCACCAAGATTAGACAATAGAAGATTGGAAAAAAACATTGCCTGGTCTGAGGAGTCTCAATTTCTGCTCCGACATTCAGATGGTAAGTAGGGTTAGAATTTGGCATAAACATGAAAGCATGGATCCATCCTGCCTTGTATCAACAATACAGGCTGGTGGTGGTGTAATGGTGTGGGGGATATTTTCTTGGCACACCTTGGGCCCCTTAAAACCAATTGAGCATTGTTTAAATGCCATGGCCAACTAAGTATTGTTGCTGACCATGTCCATCACTTTATGACTACAGTGTACCCATCTTCTGATGGCTACTTCCAACAGGATAATGCACCATGTCACAAAAGCTCAAATCATCTCAAACTGGTTTCTTGAACAGGACAATGAGTTCACTGTACTCCAATAGTCACCAGATCTCAATCCAATAGAGAACCAGGATGTGGTGGAACAAGAGATTATGGATGTGCATAATGGATGTGCAGCCGACAAATCTGCAGCAACTGCGTGATGCTATCATGCCAATATGGACCAAAATCTCTGAGGAATGTTTCCAACGCCTTGTGGAATCCATGCCACGAAGAATGAAGGCAGTTCTGAAGGCAAAAGGGGGTCCAACCCAGTACTAGCAAGGTGTACCTAATAAAGTGGCTGGTGAGTGTATATACAATACCCTTTAGGGCCCTACTGAAAAATATGCCCTGGATATCTAACAACCTCGGCTAAGCCCCCCTTACAACATAACCTGAAAATCTGGCATTCAGAAAACGATTCTAGCTCCTGAAGTCTAAAAGTTACCTTTGGAAATCTAAGGCTCCATTCACACCTCAACATTTGTAATCGCGGGTGGAATCGCTACAATTCTGCCTGCAATTCCATAATTGCGGCAAAACGCGGGATGTGATTGTGATGCCACTACTTGTTTTTTTTTTTTTCTTTTTTAATTCTTTTTATTGATTTTAAAGACAAACAAACAATCACGAACATACTTTGACCGGCAACATACCAATCGAAGCCGACCTCGCAGGGCCAGCAATAACTAATCTAAACATTCTTAAACCCCCCCCCCCTTCCCTCCCCCCAACCCCTCAACCCGACCAACAGTCATATAATAGCAGATAAGAATCTGTGCATCATGAATTTCAATTATTTGTAAGAACATCCTCTCTTAGACCCCCGTGTATTTTTCCTATTAAGCATATAGATCAGAAAACAATAAATAGTTATTTATTTACTAATGACCAGTAATCAGCAAAAATGTTAGTTAGACTATTTCTTTACCACCTAACCAATGAATACCACTCCTAACTCACTGTAGCAGTAGAGTCCAGCCACGCCTGCCATACCTTCGTGAATTTCTTGGGACAACCTCTGGCGTGATAAGTTGCCTTGTATAAGGGGATAACCGAATTGACCAATTTTTTCCAAAATAATAAAGTAGGGGCAGTGTTTTTTTTCCAGTTTAGTAAAATAGCTTTCCTGCCATAGAATAACCCAATATTTAATAGGGTGCGATGTGCACGGGAAGGAACCACCTCCTCCACCAGTCCTATTAGACAAACTCTAGGCGTTAATGGAACCAAAGTGCTTAGTACCTCCGCCAGACATTCTATTATTCCCGACCAGAATCTTTGAATGTGCGCACAGCTCCAGAATATATGCTCTGCGTCCGCTGGGGCATGAGAGCATCGCCAACATTGATTACTCACTGTTGGGTAAATACGGGACAACCTAGCCGGGGTGAGGTATATCCTGTGTAGAAATTTAAAATGAATTAAACGATCCCTAGCCGAAACTAGATGTTTAAACGGATGGTCCCACATGTCGTCCCAGTCTTCCCCCTGAATATCTGTAATCTCCCTCTCCCATCTTTCTCTACATTTGGTGATTCCCGAGGGTGTTTTTTTAAAGAGAGATTTGTATACTGAGGATAAGGGTTTGACTAAGTCCTCCTCTACTAACGTGGTTTCCAATAGTGAAGGTAGATATTCTATCCTTTGACCTATAATTTGTTCCTTAAAGGCATGTCTCAGTTATAAGTAACGAAAAAAGAAGGAGTTGGGAAGGTCATGCCTGGCCTTTAACTGATCAAAAGTGCAAAGTTTCCCCTCACTAGTAATGTCCTTCAAAATCTTATTACCTTTGCATGCCCAGATCATAGGATCAGGGAGAGAGAAAAAGTGTGGAAGCCTCGGATTCATCCATAGGGGAGCTGAGGGCGTAATTCCTGTATAGCTGGGAGACATTAAGGTTTCCCAGGCCTTAATTGTCATTTTCATTGATTCTGTCAGGGGTAGACAGGATTTCGGGCCTCTATACAAAGCCAGCTTTAAACTTTCGTAGGACCCCAGATGTGCAGCTTCAACTACTGTGGCAGAATCACCAGAATCCGCCGTCAACCATCTCCTAGCAAAGACCATCTGACCAGCAAGAAAGTATTTCTGCCAGTCAGGCAGAGCCAACCCCCCCTGACCCCATGGTTCCTGTAATACTTTAATACTTATACGTGGAGAATTTGGGGACCATATAAAGGATCCTATGATGCTATTTAATGTTTTAAAATACCCCTTGGGAATCCACACTGGGGAGTGCCGCAAAAAATATAGGATCACCGACAGAAATTTCATTTTTATTAGGCTGACCCGCCCAATCAAGGGGAGAGGTAGGGTCTTCCATGCCGCCGTTTTTTGTTTAAGTCTATTTATCAAGGGTAAGAGATTCAGAGACAGGTAATCTTGAACATTAGCTGTGACTCTGACCCCTAAGTAATTGATGAAACCCATTGTAACGGCAGAGTATCGTCTGCCAATTTGTTTGCCTCTTTTCCCAACGGTAAGATAGATGACTTACTCCAGTTTACACGCAAACCTGAAAAAGTGGCGAACCTATCCATAATCAGCAAAGCCGCCCTAAGAGATGGACCGGGATCTTTAAGAAACAGAAGCAAATCATCAACATATAATGCAATACATTCAATTATGGATCCCACACGGATTGCTCGCACCCCCTCTGAACGCCGAAGGGCCCTAGCCAGGGGCTCCATCATCAGAGCGAAAAGGAAAGGGGAGAGCGGGCACCCCTGCCTGGTGCCTCTACCTATTTGGAAGAAATTAGAAACCATGGTGCCAAGCCTCACCGCCGTCCTCGGTGCACTGTAAAGTAGGCCGACCCAGCGACGGAAGCCAGGACCGAACCCTCCATGCTCTCCAAAACCTTATGCATGTATTGCCAGTCCACAGAATCGAAAGCTTTCTCGATATCTATGGAGACAACCAGTTTGGCCGGGAACTCCGTATTATCCATCTGAATATGTGTAAACAGCCTTCTTAAGTTTGTATCCGTAGACATACCTGGCATAAAACCTGTTTGATCGATGTTAACCAGGGTCGAAATGACCGTGGCCAGTCTTGTGGCTAATATCTTAGCAAGAATCTTTGGATCCGAGTTAAGTAATGCTATTGGGCGATATGACGGGCACAACTGCGGGTCCTTGCCTGGCTTCAGGAGAAGTACATATATGCCTCCATCATTGAAGCCAGCAAGGAACCATTTTCCCAACAATACTTGAACAATAAAGTTAATCTAGTGGCCAGTTGTGACATGTGGACCTTATAGAAGTCGGCAGGAAATCCATCCGGGCCCAGAGCTTTATTTGGGGGGAAAGAAAGTATGGCTGCCTCAACTTCCAGAACAGAGATATCTGCATCTAACTGAGTGGCATCGGTATCTGTTAATTTAGGCATGGAAAGACTCTGGAGAAGATCTTCCAGCTCTGCCACGTTATAAGACTGGATTGGGGAGTATAGGGCCTTGTAGAAACTCACAAATTCATCCAAGATTCCCACTGGATCCGATATTAAGGTCCCTGCACTGTTTTTTATCACCGGTATGCTAACAGGAATCTTTTGGTCCGCCACCAGATTGGCCAACAGCTTACCATTTTTATCCCCCTCAGCAAAAATATTTTCCGCCCTCCGTTTTGCCTCAGTATGAGCCAATTCTGTGAAATGAACTTCTAATGTTCTTCTACTTTGCAGCAAGGAGGCATAATTAGCCTCCGAGGGGGAGTCCGTCTGAAGCTGTGCACACTCCCTCTCCCTAGCCATAAGAGTTTCATTTTCCTTATTATGTTCTTTCCTAGCCGCTTTAATTGCTGATATAAATTCACCTCTTGAGACCGCTTTCAAAGCATCCCAAACAATAGGCGGGTCAGCCATATCCACATTTGTCACCCAAAAGGTTTCCATGGCAGCTTGAACTGGTGTAGTTACTTGCTCCTCTTGCAACCAACCCGGTGCCAATCTCCAACCCCCTTTATGACCTCTGGTAGGATAAGTCAAAGTAACCAACAAAGGATTGTGATCTGAGGTCCCCCCAGCTAAGTAATCTGATGCACTTAAACTGTTCAATAGTAGGGCATTCCCAAATGCTAAGTCTATTCTAGCTGAGGATTTGTGAGTGGTAGACAAATGTGAATATGCCACGACCCCCCGGGTTTTTCCACCTCCAAACTTCAGTTAAACCCGCTACCGAAGCCCACGTGCAGAGATCCATTGAGGCTGTCCTATTAGCATTAGATGAATCCAGTGTAGAATCCAGTATATTATTAAAGTCACCCATAAATAACATAGGTAGATGTAGGTACGGTGCTAGAGTAGTTAACAAATCATATAACAATTGCACTTTAAATGGTGGAGGTATGTAAACATTCACAAGTAGTATTTTTTGATATGCCAGATCTAACACTAATGCCACATATCGCCCTCCCGGGTCAGTAAACACCTGATGGATGTTGCATGCAATCGCCTTACTTATCAATATAGATGTACCTCTAGCGTATGATGAATAAGAGGAATGAAAGGACCTCTGTATCCATGGTCTACGCAATGCAAGCAATTTATTTCCCTCCACATGTGTCTCCTGGAGGAGAACGACATGCGGCTTCACTTGTTTAAGATATTGAAACACAGCTGCCCTCTTGAATTTGTTATTCAGACCCCTAACATTAAATGAAATGATTTTTATCCTACTATCCATAATCTTTAAGTAACATATCTAATGTACCAGACTTCCCAAATGATATCACAATTATGGCTAAGCAAAATAAGTCTGGGGGTGTGAGCAAGAAAGGAACCTTTGATGCAACATTTGTACTACTTATATGACTGTTGTCAAACCCCCCCCCCCCCCGCTGTTATACCAGAAACTGGGAACCTTACAACAAAACAAAAACCAAAAAAAGTCCGGTATGCAGCTTTGACCCTGTAACCAAAAACTCCAAAAGAGTTCAACCAAAAGTGTCGATAGTTCGGCATAAAAGAAAAATGAAAAAACATAGTCTGCTTCTTGAGACTCCTTGTTGATTCCATGTAAAAGTACAGCCGAATAAATCTGACGATGCTGTAAGTAGTACAGTAATAGTGGAAATAATTGCGGTGTTATGCAGACATCTCCATGTAGGCCTCTCAGCTCCAAATACTAATGGATTCATTGTAGAAAATAATGCCTCATAGGCTGAAAGTACTCCAACAGGAGGACAGCCCCTTAAAGCACCTGCAGCTGCAATTCTGTGTTACTATTCTCGCTCCTCCGTCCTCTGGGAGCCTCCTCCCTCAATTAACTTGAGCAACTAGGAGGAAAGTCCTGCAGTGTAACAGGAGGCAAAAAAGTAAAGATAAAGAAGGCCAGAGTATAGATCCAGGAACTGTGTGCTGATGAAAAATAAAGTGAACAAAAAGGAACTTCATTGTAGACATTCCAGCAAAGAACAGTGTCATCCCAAATTTTGATCCAGCCAGTCCTTAGCATCTTGCGGGGTTTCAAAAAATTTCACAGTACCTTTATGTTGTACCCTGAGACGACTGGGGTAAAGCATGCTGTATTTGAGCTCTCTCTCCCTGAGCCACCTCTTGACATCCGTAAATGAGCGTCGTCTTTTCTGGGTTTCTGCCGAGAAGTCTAGGAATAGCATAATACGGGCGTTCTCGAATTTTAACTCTTTGTGCTTCCTGGCCTCAGCTAGCAACATGTCGCGGTCCCTATAATTAAGGAACCGTACCAGAAATGGCCTCAGTGGGGCACCTGAAGGTCTGGCTCCCGTGGGGACTCTGTGTGCTCTTTCAGCCACATACGTGGGGGGGAGATCTCCCAGAGAGAGCAACAATTTGAAAAATCGTTCTGCAAACGCGGTCGTATCGGTGCCCTCTGCTCCCTCCGGAAGGCCCACCACCTGCACATTATTTCGTCGCTGGCGGTCCTCAGAATCATCTGCTCTGCGTTGCAAGGCCCCCACCATCTCCTTCAGCTCCCTTAGTTGTGACCCATGACTGTGTGAGGCGTCTTCCACTTCCGAAATGCGGTCCTCCGCAGTGGTTAGTCTGCCCCTAATCTTATCCAAATCATGGCGGATAAGATTGCATTCTGAGGCCAGTAAATCAATGCGCCCGATTAGCTCCGATTTAGATGCCGCTATAGCCTCTATGATCGGACCAGTTATAGCTGCTGTATCCAGCTCAATCTCTGCCGAGGAGAGAGGATTATCCTCAGGTTGCGGTGCAGAAGTTATGTCCCGCTGCGCCATTTTTACATTGGTCGTCGTGGCGCGCTGCTGTGTCGTCTTCACAGGAGCTGTATCAGAGGAGGAGTGGGCGGGGCTAGTCGCCATGCTGCCCTGGGAACGGAGATTTCTCTGTTCTTTCGGCGGCTGAGAACGGGGGTTTCTCTGTTGCCTCGATACCGAGGATGGCATAGTAAGCCACCCAAACGTCTCCGCTCACTGAGAGACACCGTCAGCAGTGTCACAAACCGCAAAATCGGCTGCAATCAGGATAAAATGCCGGAGGTTTGCAGGAGCTCAGAGCACACATGTCCTGCCTCGATCACATCCCGGTCACGCCCCCATGCCACTACTTGTTAATGGCACCTCAATCGCAGTGCAATTTGCTGTGATTGGCAGGCTATAAATCGCTCTGCAATCACAACACAATCGCAACGCGCTACGCTGTCACCCCAAAAGAAACTCTTGCTCCTTTTTGAGCGACAATCTTCACGTGTTGCAATTTATCGCCTGCTAATCGCGGCGAAATTGCACCACGATTGGGGTGCCATTAACAAGTAATGCAGTTTTGCCACAGTTCTGGAATCACGGGCAGAATCGTGGCGATTAAACCCACAATTCCATATGCCTATGTGTGAATGGAGCCTCAAATTCCCTGTCATCTCCCACCTCTTACAACTTTGTATCAAAATAGCAGTGTAACTTGAATTGCCGTAAAACCCTAGAGGACTGGACACACATATGGGCCTCGATACACCTAAATGTTCTCTGAAAATCACACTGTAAGAATCATGACTTGGGAATTATTATGATCTAACATAATTTATCATAAATTCTAAATAAGTTTTATTATGGCAGAGCGGTTTACAATTCCCCATCCCCAGCCACCCACTCTCCTCTATGGAGGACTATCTATTCCCTTTAGTTATCATCTCATTTTATATTATAAGATGTGTGTAAACAGTCTTCACTATACAACTGCATCCTTATACTACTGCTCTCCACTCCTCCTGGAGGGTATATGCAGTTTAGATATTGTAATGCTTTGAAAAACACATATAAAAAAATATTGAAATTGAAGAAATGGTCGGATCCAGCACCCTCCAGGTCCAGGATAAAAAATAGATTTTATTGGAAAACTGGCATAAATTAAAACTACATGTTTCAGAACTTGTGTCCTTTCACAAACTGCTGCTTTAAATTTTCACTCTTTGTTATATTGCAGCCATTTGCTAAAATCATTTAAGTTCATTTTTTCCTCATTAATGTACACACAGCACCCCATATTGACAGAAAAACACAGAATTGTTGACATTTTTGCAGATTTATTAAAAAAGAAAAACTGAAATATCACATGGTCCTAAGTATTCAGACCCTTTGCTTTGACACTCATATAATTAACTCAGGTGCTGTCCATTTCTTCTGATCATCCTTGAGATGGTTCTACACCTTCATTTGAGTCCAGCTGTTTTTGATTATACTGATTGGACTTGATTAGGAAAGCCACACACCTGTCTATGTAAGACCTTACAGCTCACAGTGCATGTCAGAGCAAATGAGAATCATGAGGTCAAAGGAACTGCCTGAAGAGCTCAGAGACAGAATTGTGGCAAGGCACAGATCTGGCCAAGGTTACAAAACCTGCACTTAAAGTTTCAAAGAGCACAGTGGCCTCCATAATCCTTAAATGGAAGACGTTTGGGAGGACCAGAACCCAGAGCTGGCCGTCCGGCCAAACTGAGCTATCGGGGGAGAACAGCCTTGATGAGAGAGGTAAAGAAGAACCCAAAGATCACTGTGGCTGAGCTCCAGAGATGCAGTCGGGAGTTGGGAGAAAGTTGTAGAAAGTCAACCATCACTGCAGCCCTCTACCAGTTGGGGTTTTATGGCAGAGTGGCCTGACGGAAGCCTCTCCTTGGTGCAAGACACATGAAAGCCCGCATGGAGTTTGCTAAAAAACAAAACACCTGAAGGACTCCAAGATAGCGAGAAATAAGTTTCTTTGGTCTGATGAGACCAAGATAGAACTTTTTGGCCTTAATTCTAAGCGGTATGTGTGGAGAAAACAAGGCACTGCTCATCACCTGTCCAATACAGCCCCAACAGTGAAGCATGGTGGTGGCAGCATCATGCTGTGGGGGTGTTTTTCAGCTGCAGGGACAGGACGACTGGTTGCAATCGAGGGAAAGATGAATGAGGCCAAGTACAGGGATATCCTGGACGAAAACCTTCTCCAGAGTGCTCAGGACCTCAGACTGGGCCAAAGGTTTACCTTCCAACAAGACAATGACCCTAAGCACACAGCTAATATAACGAAGGAGTGGCTTCACAACTCCATGACTGTTCTTGAATGGCCCAGCCAGAGTCCTGACTTAAACCCAATTGAGCATCTCTGGAGAGACCTAAAAATGTCCACCAACATTTACCATCCAATCTGACAGAACCGGAGAGGTTCTGCAAGGAGGAAGAGGATCTGCAAGGAGGAATGGCAGAGGATCCCCAAATCCAGGTGTGAAAAACTTGTTGCATCTTTCCCAAAAAGACTCATGGCTGTATTAGATCAAAAGGGTGCTTCTACTAAATACAGAGCAAAGGGTCTGAATACTTAGGACCATGTGATATTTCAGTTTTTATTTTTTAATAAATCTGCAAAAATGTCAACAATTCAGTGTTTTTCTGTCAATATGGTGTGCTGTGTGTACATTAACCACTTGCCGACCGACGCACGGTGATGTACGTCGGCAGAATGGCACGGGCAGGCAAAAGGACTTACAGGTACGTCCCTGCCTTCCCGCGGGCGGGGGGTCCCATAGGACCCCCCGGGTGCCCGCGGTGGTCGGATTCAGGTCAGGGGCGATCAAAGGTGAGGGGGAGGTCACTCATTCGTGGCTCCCCCCTCGCGATCGCTCCTGGCGAATGACAGGCTTCCTCGACTTCTGTAATGTAAACAGAAGCGGAGGAAGTGATGTCATCTCTCCTCGAGCTGGTCTTTTCGTTCCGGCGCCGAGGAGAGAAGACATCCAAGTAAGTTTGCACAACACTACACTTCCAGTAGAACACGCAGGCACACTTTTCAACCCCCCCCCCCCCATCACCCCCCAGTCACCTCCTGATCACCCTCCTGTACCCCCTGTCACACTGACACCAAAAGCATTTTTTTTTTTTCTGATTATTGCATTGGTGTCAGTTATAAGTGGTAGGGCAGTTAGGGTTAGCCCCCTTTAGGTCTGGGGTACCCCCCTGTAGGTCTAGGGTACCCCCCTAACCCCCCCTAATAAAGTTTTAACCCTCGTGATCACCCCCTGTCGCCAGTGTCACTAAGCGATAGTTTTTCTGATCGCTGTATTAGTGACACAGGTGATGCTAGTTAGGGAGGTAAGTATATAGGTTCGCCGACAGGGACCCCTATATACCACCTAATAAAGGTTTTAACCCCCTGATTGCCCCCTAGTTAACCCTTTTACCAGTGATCACCATATAATTGTTACGGGTGACGCTGGTTAGTTTGTTTTTTATAGTTTATTACAGTTTTAGGGCACCCGCCGTTTATTACCTTATGAAGGTTTAAAGCGGAGTTCCACACAAAAATGGAACTTCCGCTTTTCGGAACCCTCCCCCCCTCCGGTGTCACATTTGGCACCTTTCAGGGGGGAGGGGGGTGCAGATACCTGTCTAAGACAGGTATCTGCACCCACTTCCGGCATAGACTCCCATGGGAGTCTATGCCTCTTCCCGTCCCGACCGCGCTGTCTGCTGGGAACACACAGCTCCCAGGAAAGAGCGGGGACCACTAGGGACGCGCAGCGCGACTCGCGCATGTGCAGTAGGGAACCGGGAAGTGAAGCCGCAACGCTTCACTTCCTGATTCCCTCACCTAGGATGGCGGCGGCAGCTGCCGAGAACCGAGCGGGTTCTCGGTGTCCCCTGCCGACATCGCTGGACCCTGGGACAGGTAAGTGGTCATGTATTAAAAGTCAGCAGCTGCAGTATTTGTAGCTGCTGGCTTTTAATATTTTTTTTTTTTTGGCGGTGTGGGTGAACCCCCGCTTTAACCCCCTGATCGCCTGGCGGTGATATAAGTTAAGTTTTTAGGGCCAGATAAGGTCTGCGTCGCCTCAGGCAGCGTCAGGTTAGCGCCAGTACCGCTAAAACCCACGCACGCAGCATATACCTCCCTTAGTGCTATAGTATCTGAACGGATCAATATCTGATCCGATCAGATCTATACTAGCATCCCCAGCAGTTTAGGGTCCCCAAAAACGCAGTGGTAGCGGGATCAGCCCAGATACCTGCTAGCACCTGCGTTTTGCCCCTCGGCCCAGCCCAGCCCAGCCCACCCAAGTGCAGTATCGATCGATCACTGACACTTACAAAACACTAAGCACACATAACTGCAGCGTTCGCAGAGTCAGGCCTGATCCCTGCAATCGCTAACAGTTTTTTGGTAGCGTTTTGATACAGTAGCTGACAGTCAGGAGCTTTTTTGCCTGCGAGTCCCACTAGTGTACCCCTAAACTTAGAGCCCAAAATGGCAAATCGAAGGTACACTAGTGAAGAGGCCTACACGTTTCTGAGCATGACAGATAGTGAAGAGGAAGTCAGTCATCTGTCAGATTCAGATGAGTGACGCTATTCCTTCTGGTGAACTGGCAAGCACCAGCGGCCTAGTACACCCTGGTCGTACATCCAGCAGTGCAGTATCACGTGGTGACGTGGCGAGTCCCATAAGTGCAGTTCAAGCTGGCGAGGTGGCAAGCACTAGTAGTGTCCCGCTGCCACCAAGAAGATGAACACAGGCCCATCGAGCCCATAGTGCCCTTCCTGCTGCATTCGCCAATCCTAATTGGGAACCCACCACTTCTGCAGCACCCGTACTTCCCCCATTCACTGGCCAACTCGGAATTCAGGTGGAAACAGTTGATTTTACGCCACTGGATTTTTATTCACTGTTTTTCACTGAAGATCTCTATAGATCTATTGTGGACCAAAGCAATTTATATGCTGGTCAACACATTCCCCAGTCCTCCCTTGCCAGGGATTGGAGACCAATTACGGTTTCCGAATTTAAGATCTTTCTGGGCCTTTCCCTCAACATGGGCATAACTAAAAAGAGTGAGTTGCGGTCATATTGGTCCACTGACCCAATTCACCATATGCCCTTGTTCTCTGCCTCCATGACCAGGGCACGATACGAGCAGATTTTGCGGTTCATGCACTTCATTGACAATGAACTCTGTCGTCCTCGTGGAGACCCTGAATACGATCGGCTCTACAAAATTAGGCCCCTCGTAAACCACTTCGACCAGCGTTTTGCAGTCTTGTTTACTCCCCATCAAGTTGTCTACGTTGATGAGTCCCTGATTAAACTTTCTGGCCGCTTGTCATTCAAACAGTACCTTCCCAGCAAGCATGCCAGATACGAGGTCAAGATGTATAAGCTCTGTGACAGGGCCACAGGCTATACATGTAGTTTTATGGTTTTCGAGGGCAAAGATAGTCACGTAGAGCCGACAAACTGCCCTGACTACATAGGAAGCGCTGGCAAGATAGTGTGGAACTTGGTGTCACCCTTATTCGGAAAGGGGTACAATTTTTACACGAGTGTGCCACCTTTTAGTCACCTTTTTGATCATCAAATTGGAGCATGTGGCACCGTGCGACCTAATCGCCGGGGCTTTTCCCAACGGCTTGTAGATTCCAGTCTTAGGCTGGGGGAAGAGAGCCTGCTTGCGGTGTAATAATTTGCTCGCTATGAAGTGGAGGGACAATAAGAATGTTTTAGTTCTTACCTCCCTTCATGCAGACACGACGGTCCAAATTACTACGGCGACTGGTGTTGTGGAGAAACCCCACTGTGTCCACGAATATAACCAAAATATGGGAGGGGTGGACCTCAACGACCAGTTGTTGGCGCCTGCCTAGTTGCCCGTAAGGCCAGACGCTGGTACAAAAAAGTATCTGTATAATTATTTCAATTGGCTTTGCTGAACACTCATGTGCTATACAGAGCTTCAGGACAGACTGGATCCTTCCTTAAATTCCAGGAAGAGATCGTCAGAGCCCTTCTGTTTCCAGACGGTCCTCCACCTCACCTTCCCCAACCAGATGCAGTAAGCCGGCTGCATGGGAGGCATTTTCCTTATGTCCTCTCGAGTAACCCTACCCAACGAGCCCCCCAAAGAAAATGTTGTGTCTGCAGAAAGCGCGGATATAGGCGTGACACCCGGTATTATTGTCCCTCCTGTCTTGGCAATCCTGGTCTTTGCATTGGTGAATGTTTTGAGCGCTACCATACACTAGCTGAGTTTTAGCGTAGGGTACAGCATTGCACAGACTAGGACACACTTTCACAGGGTCTCCCAAGATGCCATCGCATTTTGAGAGACCCAAACCTGGAACCGTTAGTTTTAAAAGTTAGTTATAAAACAAAATGAAAAAAAAAAGTAAAAAAAAAAAAAAATACACAAAAAAATATAAAATAAAAAAACCAAAAATAGTTGTCATTTTATTGTTCTCTCTCTCTCTATTCTCTATTGTTCTGCTCTTTTTTACTGTATTCTATTCTGCAATGTTGTATTGTTATGTTTTATCATGTTTGCTTTTCAGGTATGTAATTTTTTTTATAGTTTACGGTGTTTTAACCATTTTTTTGTTTTCAGGTACGCCATTCAGCTGCAGCGCGGATTTAGCCATCTTGACAGCAACAGCGTTTTCTCCCACGATACATAAAGCCGTGACTCCAGCGCTGTCAGAGGTGATTTCACCACCACAGTTACATACTTCAGCATATATGCCGAAGCGTGGGGGCAGCAGTGGGTGGAGGAGCGATTTGCTCCTGCCTTTTGCGGGAGGATGCCCCCATGCTTCGGCATATATATATTTTAGGCACAGGTTGCGTTAAATGTTTTATTTTTTACTATGTTTTTTTTGTATTTGCTTTGCAAGTATGGTAAGTCTTACTGTTATACTGTAATGTTATTTTGTTTTATTGTTAACCATCATTTGCTTAGCAGGTACGCCATTCAGTTGCAGCGCGGATTTATTTATCTTGACAGATACAGCGTTTGCTCCCACGATACATAAAGCCGTGACTCCAGCGCTGTCGGAGGTGATTTCACCATCACAGTTACATACTTCAGCATATATGCCGAAGCGTGGGGGCAGCAGTGGGCGGAGGAGCGATTTGCTCCTACCTTTTGCGGGAGGATGCCCCCATGCTTCGGCATATATAAACGGTGCATATATGCCCATCATTAGAAGTGGGTGGATGAAGGGAGGTATTCTAATGGTGGGCATACCCACCGATCAATCTCTTTTTTTCGTTCAGCCCACAGGCTGCATGAAAAAAAAGTTTACAATATATGCCCAACAAGGACCAGCAAGGTACTGGTATGTTGCTGGACTTTAAGTGGTTATACCAGAATGATGCCTGCAGGTTTAGGTATCATCTTGGTATCATTCTTTTCAGTCAGCGGTCGGCTTTCATGTAAAAGCAATCCTAGCAGCTAATTAGCCTTTAGACTGCTTTTACAAGCAGTAGGAGGGAATGTGCCCCCTCCTCTCACCATCTTCCATGTTTTTCTCTGGCTCTCCTGTCCCAACAGGGAACCTGAGAATGCAGCCGTTGATTCGGCCAGCTGACCATAGAGCTGATCAGAGACCAGAATGGCTCCAATGATCTCTATGGCCTAAGAAACCTGAAGCTAAGAGCATTTTATGACTTAGATTTCGCCGGATGTAAACAGCGCCATTGGAAATTGGGAAAGCATTTTATCACACCGATCTTGGTTGAGGGCAGAGGAGAGTTCTAGGGTCTGATAGACCCCAAGTTTTTCAAAAAAAAAAAAAAGGAGTACCTGTCACTACCTATTGCTACCATAGGGGATATTTACATTCCCTGAGATAACAATAAAAATGCTAAAAAAAAAAAAAAAAAAAAAATGAAAGGAACAGTTTAAAAATAAGATAAAAAAAGCAAAAAAAAATAAGAAAAAAAAAAAAGCACCCCGTCCCCCCCGCTCTCACGCAAAGGCGAACGCAAGCGTCGGTCTGGCGTCAAATGTAAACAGCAATTGCACCATGCATGTGAGGTATCACCGCGAAGGTCAGATCGAGGGGAGTAATTTTAGCAGTAGATCTCCTCTGTAAATCTAAAGTGGTAACCTGTAAAGGCTTTTAAAGGATTTTAAAAATGTATTTAGTTTGTCGCCACTGCACGTTTGTGCGCAATTTTAAAGCATGTCGTGTTTGGTATCCATGTACTCGGCCTAAGATCATCTTTTTTATTTCATCAAACATTTGGGAAATATAGTGTGTTTTAGTGCATTAAAATTTTAAAAAGTGTGTTTTTTCACAAAAAAATGCATTTGAAAAATCGCTGCGCAAATACTGTGTGAAAAAAAAAAAAATGAAACACCCACCATTTTAATCTGTAGGGCCTTTGCTTTAAAAAAAATATATAATGTTTGGGGGTTCAAAGTAATTTTCTTGCAAAAAAAATTATTTTTTCATGTAAACAAAAAGTGTCAGAAAGGGCTTTGTCTTCAAGTGGTTAGAAGAGTGGGTGATATATGACATAAGCTTCTAAATGTTGTGCATAAAATGTGCATAAAATGCCTGTACAGTTCAAACCCCCCCCCAAATGACCCCATTTTGGAAAGTAGACACCCCAAGCTATTTGCTGAGAGGCATGTCGAGTCCATGGAATATTTATTATGTGAAGTTGCGGGGAAAAAGACAAACATTTTTTTTTTTTTGCACAAAGTTGTCACTAAATGATATATTGCTCAAACATGCCATGGGAATATGTGAAATTACACCCCAAAATACATTCTGTTGCTTCTCCTGAGTTCGGGGATACCACATATGTGTGACTTTTTGGGAGCCTAGCTGCGTACGGGACCCCAAAAGCCAAGCACCGCCTTCAGGCTTTCTAAGGGTGTAAATTTTTTACTTCACTCTTCACTGCCTATCACAGTTTTGGAGGCCATGGAATGCCCAGATGGCACAAAACCCCCCCAAATGACCCCATTTTGGAAAGTAGACACCCCAAGCTATTTGCTGAGAGGGATGGCAAGTATTTTGTAGACCCCACTTTTTGTCACAAAGTTTTGAAAATTGAAAATTGAAAAAAGAAAAAAAAAAAAAAAAAACATTTTTCTTGTCTTTCTTCATTTTCGAAAACAAATAAGAGCTGCAAAATACTCACCATGCCTCTCAGAAAATAGGGGGGGTTTTGTGCCATCTTGGCATTTTATGGCCTACGAAACTGTGATAGGTAGTGAGGAGTGAATTCAAAAATGTACGCCCTTAAAAATCCTGAAGGCAGTGATTGGTTTTCGGGGCCCCGTATGCAGCTAGGCCCCCAATAAGTCCCACACATGTGGTATCCCCATACTCAGGAGAAGCAGCAGAATGTATTTTGGGGTGTAATTCCACATATGCCCATGGCATGTTTGAGCAATATATCATTTAGTGACAACTTTGCGCAAAAAAAAAAAAAAAAAAGTTTGTCATTTTTCCGCAGCTTATGTCAAAATATAAAATATTCCATGGACTCAACATGCCTCTTAGCAAATAGCTTGGGGTGTCTACTTTCCAAAATGGGGTCATTTGGGGGGGTTTTGTGCCATCTTGGCATTGTATGGCCTTCAAAACTGTGATAGGTAATGAGGAGTGAAATCAAAAATTTACACCTTTCGAAATCCTGAAGGCGATGCTTGGTTTTCGGGGCCCCGTATGTGGCTAGGCTCCCAAAAAGTCCCACACATGTGGTATCCCCATACTCAGGAGAAGCAGCTAAATGTATTTTGGGGCATATAACCGTGGCATATGTGAGCAATATATCATTTAGTGACAACTTTTTGTAAAAAAATGTTTATTTTTATTTTTTTATCATTATTCAATCACTTGGGACAAAAAAAATGTAATATTCAATGGGCTTAACATGCCTCTCAGCAATTTCCTTGGGGTGTCTACTTTCCAAAATGGGGTCATTTGGGGGGGGGGTTATACTGCCCTGCCATTTTAGCACCTCAAGAAATGAGATAGGCAGTCATAAACTAAAAGCTGTATAAATTCCAGAAAATGTACCCTAGTTTGTAAACGCTATAACCAATAAATATATGCGTATTGACATTTTTTTTTACCAAGGACATGTGGCCGAATACATTTTGGCCTAAACGTATGACTAAAATGGAGTTTCTTGGATTTTTTTTATAACAAAAAGTAGAAAATATTTTTTTTTCAAAATTTTCGGTCTTTTTCCGTTTATAGCGCAAAAAATAAAAACCACAGAGGTGATCAAATACCATCAAAAGAAAGCTCTATTTGTGGGAAGAAAAGGACGCAAATTTCGTTTGGGTACAGCATTGCATGACCGCGCAATTAGCAGTTAAAACGATGCAGTGCCAAATTGTGAAAAGTGCTTTGGTCAGGAAGGGGGTAAATCCTTCCGGGGCTGAAGTGGTTAATGAGGGGAAAAAAAATGAACTTAAATGATTTTAGCAAATGGCTGCAATATAACGAAAAATTTAAGGGGGTCTGAATACTTTCCGTCCCCACTGTAATATAAATATATAATATATATATATATATATATATATATATATATATATATATATGATGTCCAGCAGGATAATATGCCAGCGCGCGCACATCATGACAATCGGAGGTGCTGTGTGTCAGTCTGACACACTGCATCTCCGATCGTGGTATGAAGCCTCTGATGGAGGCTCTTTACCACGTGATCAGCTGTGACCAATCACAGCTGATCATCGCGTGAACCAAAAAGTCAGAGTACCGATCAGCTGCTCTCCCTGTCAGAGGGGGGTCTGTGCTGATAATGAGAACATTGATTATCAGCACAGCCCCATCAGATGTGCCACCACAGCTGCCAATAAGTGCTTATCAGCTGCCAGTCAGAAACGGCTGTCAGTGCCCAACAGTGCCAGTGTCCAGCAGTAACATCTGTCAGTACCTCATCAATGCTGCCCATCACAGCCACCTGTCAGTGCCCATCACAGCCACCTGTCAGTGCCACCTATCCATGCCCATCAGTGCTGCATATCAGTGCCGCCTATCAGTGCCCATTAATTCTACATATCAGTGCCTCCTCATCAGTGCCCGTCAGTGAAGGAGAAAACAAAATTTTATAACCGAAACAAAGAAAAACTTTTTTTTTCAAGAATTACGGTCTTTTTTTAGTTTGTTTAGCAAAAAATAAAAACCCCAGTGGTGATCAAATACTACCAAAAGAAAGCTCTATTTGTGGGAAGAAAAGGATAAAAATCTAGTTTGGGTCCAGTGTTGCATGACCACGCAATTGTCATTCAAAATGCAACAGCACTGAAAGCTGAAAATTGTCCTGGGCAGGAAGGGGCAAAAGTGCTCGGTATTGAAGTGGTTAAAGAATTTCTTGGGATTTTTTTTACTCTCCTCTGCTATGTGCTTTTCGTGTTCTTTCTTAGCCGCCCTGATTGCACCCTTACATTTTTTATTGCATACTTTGTAAAGTTGTAATGCTGATGATGACCCCTCAGCCTTGTATTTTTTGAAGGCCTTCTCCTATGCTTTTATATGCATTTTTACATTGAAGGTAAGCCACCCAGGGCTTTTATTAGCTCTTTTAAATGTATTTCCCATTGGGTTGCACTGGCTAATACCCTTATTTAATATGCTCTAAAAGTACACCAATTTTCCCTCCGTGTTCTTTGTTGCTGAGATTTTATCCCATTTAATATCTTCTAGCAAGGCGCATAGTTTAGGGAAGTTGGGCTCCTTTGAAATTCAGTGTCTTTGTATTCCCCTTTATGTTTCCGTTTTGTGTGATTTATACTTAAAAATAATTGACCTGTGATCGCTGTTTCCTAAATTGCCCCGTATTTCCACATCTGTGATCAGGTCTGTATTGCTGGTAATCAGTAGGTCTAGTAACGCTTTATTTCTTGTTGGTGCATTTACCATCTGACCCATGAAATTGTCATGCAAGACATTTAGGAAATGGCAAGCTTTAGATGAATGTGTGGTTCCTTCCGCCCAGTCTATGTCTGGATAATTAAAATCCCCCATTATAACGACACTTCCCATCCTTGCTCCATTCCAGACTGTGATAGGAGGTCCGCCTCCCGCTCCTCCCTCTGGTTAGGGGGGCCTATAGCAGTACTCCCAGTATTATTTTCCCCTTAGTTTCCTCCCTTTTGTAGCTCTACCCATAAAGGATTCCACCTCCTCTCTTGCTCCATTAGTGATGTCGTCCCTCACATTCACTTGTACATCATTTTTGATATATAGGCATACCCCTCCCCCCTTTTTACCCTCCCTATCCCTGCGATATAGGGAATACCCTTGAATGGTTGCCAGCCAATGAGAGCTGTTGAACCAAGTCTCTGAAATTCCCACAAAATCGAAATCTTCCTCATACAATAGCAGCTCTAGTTCTCCCATCTTGTCCGCCAGACTCCTGGCATTGGTGAACATGCCACGTAGTTTAGTCTGGACGCATACTATCGCCTTATTGGGTGTTCTGAGGTTGCAAATATGACTTGTTACTGTACTTACCTCAGGTTTAGGTGCTATAGTCAACCTACCACTAATGTCCCCCAATACTACCCTCTGGAATTTGTTCCGCGCTGACCATCTCGATCCTCTGGACCCCCCCCCCCCGTCTCCTAGTTTAAAAGCCCCTCTAACTTGTCGGCCATCTCTCCCAGCCGATCTGTACCTTCCCCATTTAGGTGCAGTCTATCCCTGCTAAAGAGCTGGTAACCGATGGAGAAGTCAGTCAGTTCTCCAGGAACCCAAACCCCTCCTTTCTACACCAGCTCCTCAATCACTTGTCTACTTCCCTAATCTCCCACTGCCTTTCTGGTGTGGCTCGAGGTATCGAGATAAAATCGTTTTTTAGGACACTCAATCTTCCTCTGACTTTGTCATTGGTGCCAACGTGCACCATGACAGCCGGGTCTTCCCCAGCCCATCCCAGTAATCTGTCCACCAGACCTGTGATGTGCCCAACACGAGCGCCCGGTAGACAACATACAGTTCAGCGCTTCAGGACTTTTGTGACAGATGGCCCTCTCTGTTCTTCTAATGCCGCGTACACACGACGGTTTCTCCGACGGTTTCTCCAAGGGTACTCCGACGGAATTCCATTCAAGCGGTCTTGCCTACGCACAATCAACCCAAAGTCCAACCAAAGTCCGACTGTCCAGAACGCGATGACGTACAACACTTACACGACGGGACTAGAAAAAGGAAGTTCAATAGCCAGTAGCCAATAGCTTCCGTCTTGTACTTGCTTCAGAGCATGCATCTTTTTTGGTCCGTCGGACCAGCATACAGACGATCGGTTTTCCGAATAGGAATTGGGGTCAGTCGGAAAGATTTAGAACATGTTCCATTTCTAGGTCCGTGATTTTTCGGAAAAAAAGTCCGATGAGGCCTACACACGATTGGTATATATGATGAAAAGCTTCCATCTGACTTTTTCCATGTCGGACATTCTGCTCGTGTGTACGCGGCATGAGAATTGAGTCGCTTACCACCAGAATCTGCCTTTCCTTTCCCGTGCCTTTACCCCCACCGTCACTGGAGTAGTTATTCCCCTGGCAGCTAGGGGCGTCACTCTACTCCAGCAATGCTGGTCCCTGACTGGTTTCACCAATGTCACGCAATGAGGTATACTTATTGGGATGTTCCAACCCAGGGTCGGCCTCCCTGACTCTTTCCCCTCTATCCTTCCTATCACCCATCTACTCTGCTCTGGTGCCTGCACCTCTTTGTCTCCACCCGCTCTGTGCTGGACCCTGCCGTGTACGATCCTAACTCTCCTTAAGTATGGAGAGTCTTCTCAGTAGCATGCTAAGAGGCTGAGCCAGATCCAG
This sequence comes from Aquarana catesbeiana, assembly GCF_042186555.1. Lineage (NCBI taxonomy): Eukaryota > Metazoa > Chordata > Amphibia > Anura > Ranidae > Aquarana > Aquarana catesbeiana. The sequence continues at coordinate 242,967,368 of NC_133331.1, read as the reverse complement.
GTCCAGGCATCTGGGTGGATCCCAAATGTAAAATCAGAATCTTACCCACAACCTGGCCCAGCCAGGGTTGTCTTTAATATTGATTGGACCTTGGGCAAAAATTTTCTTGGGCCCTCCCCCCTATGCAGTTTCATTCTCCACCTGCTCTGAGACATACAATAAATAGCAGCTAGACTTAAAATCATTTACTGCATAAGATCAGGCAGCAATTAAAATTGGTTGCCAGCGGTTACAGCATATCATTCCTGCTTACTGACTGGTTGCTAGAGGTTACAGCACACATTACGGCTCACTAATTGCTACAGCTTACAGCAAATGATTTCTTCTTGTTAATTGGTTGCTAGAGATTACTGTACAGTAATACTGTTCACCAATTGGTTGCTAGAGGTTACAGCACATCATCTCCTCACTGCAGGGGAGCATGATAAACATATGAATGCCGCCTTTATTTACATATCAATGCCGCAGGCCACAGCTATTTACTTAGTAATGCCGCCACTATTTACATATGAATGCCGGTTATTTACATGTAAACACAGAGTCTGCAGGTGAGTCATCTGTACACAACAATAGGGCAGAGCTGGGCAGCATTAGTACCAGCGCTTCGCACTGAGATATCGGGACACAGCACAGGACTAAAACTTCAAGGCACAAGGGAATTTAAACTGGGATAGTTGGCAAGTATGAAGCAGCTGCTTTGGGGCCCACAATGACAGGGCCCTTTTGCCCTGCCTTAAAGACGGCCCTGCAGAGTGACATCAGCCGACAGTGGGTCACAGGAGTACAGAACGAGCTGCACTCCTGTGATCCATTGGAGAAACATAGCCAAAATAGCTTCTCCTATAACAAACATTATGGAAACGTATACCAAGCAACATATTCTAACTTTTGACAAGTATTTAGTCCAATACAGTTAAAAAATGCCAACAAAAAATGTTGTTAAGCAGCTATACAATTACAGTATATGCTTTCGACCCTTTGATTTAAAAAGTACAATTTGAAGCTCAGCTCTGCTGCTCCCTGGGACAATGATGCAGGCTAAAAGCTTGCCAAGTTTATACATGATTAAGGATAATTTGACAATCCCCCCCATAAGGCCGGCCTTTCACCCCATTCACGCCTAAGGGTAAAACAATTCTTAATGCCTAAGCAAAATTTTGCAACTTTGACATGTGTTAGCAAAATCGTACATACTGTATCATCACAACTACTTTGTACAGTACATCCGGGTGAATTACTTCACCTGGAAAAAATCCTTGTTTTTTTCAGGACAAATTGGGCTTTCATTTGATGGTAAATGGTTATGAATATTCCCTGATTTTTTTTTTTAATTAAAGAAAAACTGGACCAAACAGTAAAAAAAAATATATATATATATATATATATATATATATATATATATATTATACATTATACATACACACACATACAAATATATAAATAATTTTTATACTTTTTTTAGCTGTATATTTCTTGTTACTATCATAACCTATCCTGTAAGATGTAGAGAAGTGTTTGCAGAGGATATGTCCAGACTGTCTGGGGGAACGTGTTCACTTTGCAAAGACATTATTGGTTATGGGGGGGGGGATGTACGCTCATGTCTCTGTGTGTCTGATCAGCACATGGAGGGGCTATGGCATGTCCTTGCAGATAATCTCCCATCCACAGGAATGGTAGAATAATCCGGGTATGCATTGTTCTCTTTACAATGCAGAATAAGGATTTACGCCAGTGGTAAAAACGGTAGTGTTTGGTCAGGGCAGCGATCATGAGTTCTTAGGCCATCCATGTGGCTTTCTTTGTCTAGCTGAAGAGCACAGATTACAGGGACAGGGGGCGGAAATTCATAAACACTGTACTGCATAGACACGCCCAGACACTCCTAGACATTGTTCATTTGTTGAGATTTGTATAACTCCTCCTGTTTGAAGGAATGCCTGTGCTTAAGTGGCTGATTGTGAAGCAACCAAGCTCTATTGTTATCACTATTAGTACTATAAATAAACTTCGCTCCCATTGTCAGACAGGACTGTCTGTGGAGCTTTGCAATGTGATTACAGCGGCTATGTCTGTTTTACTTGGGAAGCATGGGAGACACAGAAGATGCATTATACCAAAGAGCTGAAAAGTGTGCTTATTAGCGCAGGCGACATCGATTATGCATAGCGTATAGAGATAGAGATCTCCACATCACCTACCACCAAAGAACAACCTAAATTAAATTTTCCTGCTCCTGACAATCGCAATGATACCACCAGTGTTAATTTTGTCAACAAAAACGTTTTAGTCAACCATTTCGTTAGCGGCATTTTTACAGTAACGAAACAAAAAGTACCACTGATGAAAACTGACAAAAATCAGATCAGTTTTCGTTATCAGACGACGAGACGAAAATGGCAGAGAGGGTCGTTTACCAACTTCCTTTTTTTCCAGAGCTCCGCCTACTTCCGCAATCCGCGCCCAGCAAGCACCGTGCCACCACAACGACTCCAAGAGCTCCAGATAGTGTGAGAGGAGGCGATAAGGACACTGTGCATTACAGGCCTGAGCCTCCCGTCCCGAGTCCCGACTCCTCCTGACGCCACGCCAGGCACCCGTCACCCAGAGGCAGAGCAGACTGTGTGAGCAGACAAGTGCAGTACAATAATTGTGGTATGTACAACAGGCCTCCCCCCTCCCCTCAGACAACCACCATCCGTCCAGAGCACACTGTGCAACAGTGCAAGTGCAACTGTGCAGGCCTCCTCTGACAGGAAGTGGCACTGGCATCCAGGCCTCTTTGCAAATGCACTGTCGATTATAGGCCATTCCTCAGACCACCATCCAGGTTCCAGCACCTTGTGTAGTACTCACAAGGTGCTGCCCATTGATTTCGATGGGCAGGGGCGCTTTAGGAGCGGTGTACAGAAAAAAAAATATCCAGAAAAATGCTTTTCAAAAAAGATATAAATTGATTTTCATTTTAACCACTTAAAGACCGCCCACCGCATATATACTGTGGCACGGCGGCTCTATTGCAAGAAGCAACGTACCTGTATGTTGTTTCATGCAATAGATATTGTGGGGCCCTGGAAGCGTGTGCCCGCTGCACAGATGGGGAGCCAATCAGCGGGTCCGGCAGACCCGATGTCCGCCGGCCACCCGCAATCGCTCCACAGAGGCAGAACAGGGATCTGCCTATGTAAACAAGGCAGATTGACTTCCCTGTCAGAATGGGAGAGATCTTCTATTCCTAGTAATCAATAACAGAGATCTCTGTGTTCTTCCTGTCAGTACTTCCCCCACACAGGTAAAAAAAACACTTGCAGGGAACACACTTAACCCTTTGAGCACCCCTGATGTTAACCCCTTCCCTGCCAGTGTCATTTATACAGTGATCAGTGCATTTTTTTTTAGCACTGATCACTGTATTGGAGTCACTGGTCCCCCAAAAAGTGTCACTTGGGGTCAGATTAGTCTGCTGCAATGTAGCAGTCCTGCTAAAAATCGCTGATTGCTGCCATTACCAGTAAAAACTATTTTTAAAAAGTCCATAAATCCATCCCATAGTTTGTAGACACTATAACTTTTGCGCAAACCAATCAATATACGCTTATTGGGACTTTTTTTTCAAAAAATATGTAGAAGAATACATATTGGCCTAAACTGATGAAGAAATTTTGTTTTTTAAAACATTTTTTGGGATATGTATCATAGCAGAAAGTAAAAAAAGTTTTGTTTTTTTTTCAAAATTTTCGGTCTTTTTTTGCTTACAGGACAAAAATTAAAAACCGCGGAGAGGCCCAACATTGAAGTAGCACCTTCAGGCATTCTAGGAGCATAAATTACACATCTCATTTCTCAACCACCTATTACACTTCTGAAGGCCCTGGAGCACCAGGACAATGGAAACGCCCACAAAATGACCCCATTTTGGAAAGTAAACACCCTAACGTATAATCTATGAGGCATAATGAGTCTTTTGAACGATTCATTTTTTTTCCAGAAGTTTTTGCAAAATGTGGAAATAAAATTAAACCGCTTTTGTTTTGTTTTTTTTTACACAAAGTTGTCCATTTATACCAAGTAGGGCTGTTAACTGATTAAAATTTTAGTGTTCGATTAATCGTTTTTTTTTTTTTTTTTAGACTAATTTTGACCAATTATAACGCACATACAGATCCAACTACTTTTAGCTGATTTAGCACCGTTGTTAAGGCGACAGCTGAAGCCAGACATAGCAAGGCATGGCTAGGACGTCACACATCATAAACTCAGCCTCACCGTGCCCATAATCTCAGCCTTACCGTGCCCATAATCGTAGCTTCACCGTGCCCATAATCGCAGACTTACCGTGCCCATAATGCAGTCTCACCATCCCCATAATCGCAGCCTCACCGTGCCCATAATCGCAGCCTCACCGTGCCCATAATCGCAGCCTCACTGTAGTCACTCCTCACTGGATTCCACAGTCTGCGGGCATCTCCCACTGTGTGTCTCGGAGCTGAGTGTGAAAACTTTGGCCGCGCTGTGAGAAAAGTCCCGCCCTCCTCCTAGATCAGCTTGTGTGATAGACAGAACACTGCGTCTATCTATCTGACATATAGTGGAGGAGGAGGGAGTGGAGCGCTGCGCTGCAGCCACAGCTTGGCCCAAAGCGGCCCCAGGGCAGGCAGCCTACCGATCAAAAAAATTTTGATCAAAAAAATTAACGATTAATCAAGGAATTAATTGTTAATTTCCACAGCCATATTTATAAGATATTTCTAACACAAAGCATGTATATAGCAAAAATGACACCCAAAAATACATTCCGCTACTCCTCCTGAGTATGGCAGAACCACGTGTGAGACTTTTACACAGCTTGGCCACATACAGAGACCCAACATCCAAGGAGCACCATCAGGTGTTCTAGGGACATAAATTACACATCTAATTTCCTGACAACCTATCACATTTATGAAGGCCCTTGATATTTCTAACAGATAGCTTGTACATACCAAGAATTACACCCCAAAATACATTCTGCTGAGCAAAGGGAAAACAAAAGATTACCTGTGGTTTTAGTAGTGCAGTTCTCCACAGGAGGAGAGTCCTGATCCAGGCAGCAGGCAGGGACATGGTCAGTGACAGTGAATGGAATTGTCTAGGCAGGAATGTTGTCCATAGTACAGGCAGGGATACTGTCCATATACAGTCCAGGGTCCGTGCAGGTAGAGATATTGCCAGCAGTGCCAAAATATTGGTCCTGGTAGTAAACGGGAACATGGTCCATAATACAAGTAGCAGGCCAGGAAAGAATGGGGGCAGGGGTAGAGGCTTCTCCCACCCAAATCTTTTTGAAGCCTCCGAGTCTCCAGACCCTAATCCGGGAATGAGAAAACTAAAGATTTAGTTTTCTTCATCCAGAAAAACAATTCTGGAGCCTCTCACATATGTGAGACCCCTGTGTTATGAAGCCCATTACTCCAGTAGCAGAGCAAAAAACATGGTCAAACAGTCCAGGGTCAGTTCCAGAGCAGGCAGAGGTAGGTACAGTTTATCTTTAGGCAGAAGCGTGGTTGTTTAGCAGGCCAGGGTCAGTTCCGGAGAAGGCAGCGGTATGTATAGTGGCATAAAGGGGTGTGACGGTAAATGACAATTATGTTTACCATACTTCCCTAATAATGTAGAGAACTATGGTAACGGTGGAAACATTCAGCAATACAAAGGCCTGGTTGGGAAGGACATTCGAGACAATAATACATGGTGTCTTTTCTAGCTCCTCCTCTGGAGCACACCCGGCATTTCTTCTGGCGTTTCCGGCCTGTTTCATGGTGGGGGAGTCTCTCAGGAAAGTGGCATTCGTGGAGTCTGCTCACTGAATCCGAGCGAATGCTTTCTGGTGGACCTTCAGGGTACAAAAGGGTGGAGATAATTTCTTCTTGGTACTGAAGATACGGGGCTCTCTGTAGGTTTACTGTAAATAACAAAACTATTGTAAATGGCCAAACTGAAAAGATACATGTAGACTTTTTTATACCAATAGCGGCTTTTTCTTGTGGGAAGGTAGGGTTTGATCATCTGATCATTGAAGTCGACTCCCCCCATGAACAAATTATAGTCATGGACACATGTTGGTTTCTGGATTGGGCCGTTTCTTCTGGGGATTTCCACGTAAGTGTCGTTGTGAGCATGTGAACTTTCATTTGTCCCTCCACATGAGAGCCAATATCTCTTCATTCCGCAAAGATGCCGTCTCCCCTTGTCGTAGTCTTTCAGTAATGAGCCTTTGCGGCAAGCCCTTCCTATTGGCTCACACTGTACCACATGCTGGAGTGTCCTTGCGGTAAAGATTGTGGAAGAGGGACAAGCTTGTATAGTAATTATCCACATAAAGATGGTGACTCCCCAAGGAGTGGATATACAAGCTCCCAAACCACTTTTCTGCTGGCTCCGATGTACTCTGGACATTCAGGGGGCTGCATTTGTGTGGCCTTCCCTTCGTACACCCGGAAGGCGTAGATGTACCCCGTGGCTCGGTCACATAGCTTGTAGAGCTTAACCCCATATCGGGCCCTTTTGCTGGGGATAAACTGCTTGAAGCCAAGCCTGCCAAGTGGATCAATGACTATTCCACAGAGATGTTTTGGGGGGATTTTTTGGGGGAATTTCTCAGAGAAAAAAAATTTAGAAGTGGCCGAATTTTAAATAATTTGTCATGTGATGAGTCATTTCAGGGAGGGCACTGGGTGTTGTCATTGTAATGGAGGAAACGTATTATCATGAGGTATCTTGATCTTCGCATAATGGATGAATAGATTGGCATGTGGTGGATGGGGTTGGTGGACCAATAGGAGTATAGTTCATTTTTTTTGTGAGTCCCATATTGAATGTTAGGCCTAAAAGTAATTTAAATTCCTCCACTGTCAATGCTCTCCACTCATAGGGACAGGCATAACTTGAACCAGGGTTGCTTGTTATGAATTGCTGTGCATAGAGGTTGCACTGGGCCATGATGGAGGATAATAGGTCTTGGGTAAAAAATTAAATTAAAAAAAATCAATAGGGGCAAAATTCTCTGTGTTCACCTGAACACCTGGCTGCGCGGTGAAAGGGGGGGGATGTTTGCTGCTCTTGAATTAGGGGGAAGCCACAGAGGTTTTTCAAGGGCAGAGGGAAGGCCGGCATGGGTCCTAACGCTTTGGGGCCGAGATGACACCCAGCTAGTTCTTGGCCTTTGCTGCAGTGGTACTTCATTTCTTCTGGATGGCACTGTGCTACTGGTGGATGGCACAGAGCTGCTAGTTGATGCCACTGCATTTCTGGTGGATGGCCCTGAGCTGCTGGTTGATGCCACAGCACTACTTGTGGTAGCCAGCTGCTCCATGCCATAACGACTTCATTTCATGGGCACACTTTGCTCTTGCTCTGATTTTGTATCAGACCCACTGCTTACAACGGGTACATATTCTGAACCAGAATCAGACACAGACAGAGAGCTCCCCGCTGCTCTCGGTCAAGCTAAGCTGTTGGTATGCATCCTCAGCGGGAAAAAAATCTTTTCGCCATACTGGTGATTGTGGGATGTGGTGACAAACTGCTATGGTAGGGACATTTGGACAGATATGGTTGCACTGATTGGTGCTGATGAGGCTGGTCTAATGAGGCTGCAGTGCTGGGTTCTAAAAAGGCTGCACTGCTGGGTTCTGATGAGGGTGCACTGATGGGTACTGATGAGAGTGCACTGCTGGGTACTGATGAGAGTGCACTGCTGGGTACTGATGAGAGTGCACTGCTGGGTACTGATAAGGTTGCACTGCTGGGTACTGATAAGGTTGCACTGATGTACACTAATGCACCACACTGAGGATGCACTGATTATCTGGCACTGATAAGGTAGCACTGATGGTGCTGATGAGGATCCACTGATATGGTGGCACTGATGTGCACTATTGGGTACTGTAGTGGCACAGATATGCGCTGTAGTGGCACAGATGAGCGCTGTAGTGACGCTGATGTGGTACTGATGGCACAAATGAGCACTGTATTGGCACGAATGTGGCACTGATGAGCACTGTAGTAGCACTGATGGAGAACTGATGTGGCACCGATTAGCACTGTAGTGGCACAGGTGGCACCAGGCACTGGTGTGGCACTGACGTGGCACAGATGGGCACCGATGTGGCACTGATGAGCACTATAGTGGCACTGATGGCACAGATGAGCACTGTAGTGGCACTGATGGGTACTGTAGTGGCACTGTAGGGCACAGATTAGCACTGTATGGCACTGCTGGGCACTGTTGTACTCTACAAATTAGTCACACTCACTGTTTGGCACTCAATCTCTCTTCTCTCCTCTCACGCTGTATCGATGTGAGGAGAGAAGAGAGCTGGACCTTTGCATGACCCCAGTTTGTTGACATTGTGATCGCTTCCTCATTGGAGGGAGCGATCACGTGGTAAAGGCCCGCTGTCATTGGCCCATTACTGCGATTCGTGTTGCGCCAGGTCCCGTGAACCCAGCGAGCACGGACACTTCCGTGCGTGCGTGCCAGGGGGTGTGCGGGGAGTGCGCGTTCCGGAGGACGTCCATAACATGGACGCCCTCCCAGAAAACAAGCCAACCGCGCTGTGGCCGTCTTTCGGCTATGGCCCGGTTGGCATGTTTTTAATGAGTGAAAAAAAGTATTTGACCCCTTCACAAAACAGTACAGTGGCAAAACCCTTGTTGGCAATCACAGAGGTCAGATGTTTCTTGTAGTTGGCCACCAGGTTTTGCACACATCTCAGGAGGGATTTAGTCCCACTCCTCTTTACAGATCCACGCCAAGTCATTAAGGTTTCGAGGCTGATGTTTGGTAACTCGAACCTTCTGCTCCCTCCACATATTTTCTATGGGATTAAGGTCTGGAAACACACTCCTTTGTTGCTTTTGCCGTGTGTTTTGGGTCAATGTCATGCTGAAATACCCATCTACGACTCATTTTCAATGCTCTGGCTGAGGGTAGGAGGTTCTCACTCAAGATTTGAAGGTACCTAGCCCTGTCCATCGTGCCTTTAATGCGGTGAAGTTGTCCTGTCCCCTTAACAGAAAAACGCCCCCAAAGCATGTTTGACGTGGGGGATCGTGTTTTTGGGGGTCATAGGCAGCATTCCTCCTCCTCCAAACACATCGAGTTGATGCCAAAGAGCTAAATTTTGGTCTCATCTGACCACAACACTTTCACCCAGTTCTATGGGCCTGTACATGTGCTTTCTTGAGCAAGGGGGCCTTGCGGGCACTGCAGGATTTCCGTCCTTCACAGTGTAGTGTGTTACCAATTGTTGTCTTGGCGACTATGGTCCCTGCTGCCTTGAGATCATTGACAAGATCCTCCCGTGTAGTTCTGGGCTGATTCCTCACTGTTCTCATGATCATAGAAACTCCACGAGATGAGATCTTGCATGGAGCCCCAGACTGAGGGAGACTGACAGTTATTTTGTGTTTCTTCCATTTGCGAATAATGGCACCAACTGTTGTCACCCTCCCACCAAGCTGCCGGGCAATGGTTTTATAGTCCATTCCAGACTTGTGTAGGTCTACAATCTTGTCCCTGACATCCTTGGACAGCTCTTTGGTCTTGGCCATGGTGGAGAGATTGGGATCTGATTGATTGCTTCTGTGGACCGGTGTCTTTTATACAGGTAACAAGCTGAGATTAGGAGCAGAAACAAGCTGAGATCAGCCTGAAATATTGCCGATTGATAGGGAATCAAATACTTATTTCACTCATTAAAATGCAAATCATATTTATAACTTTTTTTAAATGCGCTTTTTCTAGATTTTTTTTGTTATTTTGTCCCTCACTGTTAAAATAAACCTAACATTGAAATTATAGACTGATCATTTCTTTGTCAGTGGGCAAACATACAAAAACAGCCGGGGATCAAATACTTTTTTCCCCTCTCTATATGTGATATATATTTGGAATTATTTTTTTTTTAATACTATTAATGGCGGCAATCAGCGACTTATAGCGGGACTGCGATACTGCGGCGGACATATTGGACACTGACACTAATACAGTGCTAAAAATATGCACTGTCACTGTACTTATGACACTGGCTGGGAAAGGGGTTAACATCCGAGGCGATCAAGGGGTTAACTGTGTGCCTAGCTGATGTTTTACTGTAGTGTGGGAGGTGCTTTTACTAGGGAAAGCCATAGATCCGTGTCACTTTGCAGGAACACAGGATCCATGCCTTCCTTACTGACAGAACAGCGATCTGCCTTGTTTGCATAGGCAGATCACAGTCCGTCTGTGCACCGAACGATCAGCGGGTGCCGGTGGACATCGGATCAGAAGAGCACATTTGCACCAGATACCCGGAAGTGCAAGATCGCGTATATACACACACACAGTCCTGCATAGCACGGCCGCCCTGTAGCAGTAAAAAAGATTTTTTATGAGGACCAGCTTCTTTTAGATTAATGCTAGTCAGGCTGTTTATTTACATACATACAATATATATTGTATATATATATATATATATATATATATATATATATATATATATATATATACACACACACACACATACACACACACACACATATATATATACTACACCCCCATGTGATCTTGATTATGCATCATACATTTAATGCAAATAATTAAGAGGAATGCACATAAAAAATATATTTTTTTTATGCATGCAGTATCTTTATACATCAGGGTCATTAAAGTTCATTTTCTAACCACTTTATTAACCACTTCAGCTCCAAAAGGTTCACCCCTTTCCAAAGCAGGCGTTTTTTTGCAATACTGCACTACCTTGTTTTAACTGACAATTGCGCGGTAGGGCAACACTGTACCCGAATGAAATTGATGTCCTTTTTTTTCCCTCAAATAGAGCTTTCTTTTGGGCTATAAACAAAGACCGACAATTTTGGAATAAAAAAAAAAAAAAAACTATTTTTTTACTTTCTGCTATAAAACATATCCAATAAAAAAAATCTAATTTCTTTATCAATTTAGGCTAATATGTATTCTGCTACATGTTTCTTTTTTCTTTTTTACTAGTAATGGCAGCGATCAGCAAATTTTAGCAGGACTGCAACATTGCCGCGGACAAATCAGACACCTCACACTTTTGACACTTTTTGGGGACCAGTGACACTAATACAGTGATCAGTGCTATAAAAAATAATAAATAAAAGCACTGTCATTGTACCAATGGCCGGGAAGGGGTTAACATCCGAGGTGATCAAAGGGTTAAATGTGTTCCCTGGGAGTGCTTTCTTACTGTGTGGGGGATGGTTTAACTGTAGGAAGACAGATCTGTATTACTGCTTAGCAGAAATGCAATATCTCTTCCTTACTAGTAGAATGACATTCTGCCTTGCAACCCACCGATCTGCCTCTCTTGGAACGATCGCTGGGTTTCCGGCAGACATTGGGTCTGCCGGACCTGCTGATTGGCTCCCGCTGTGTCCAATCAGAGCTGAAGAAAATAAAACACGTATGGTATATGTAGGTGGGGCGGTCAATGAGCAGTTAATGTATTTGGTTTTGATTGGCGATTTTGCTTTCATACCTACAAAGATTACCATATAGGTTAGTAAAGTGATAGATTTTTTTTTGGTGCTAATGTCTACTGTATTCCATAGCATGAACGTAGATGGGGGGGTAGGTTGGTGTGTCTGCTCGGGTGAGGGGAGGGGCGCAGTCCAGTCTCTGGTTGTCTCCTGCAGTCCATCCGCAGTCTCTGGTTGTCTCCTGCAGTCTGTCCGCAGTCTCTACGTGTGTTAGTACAGTGCTCTGTCAGGTTTTTTTTTTTTTTTTAAAGCCAACCTCATTGGGCAATGTTCATAAACACTGGAAGATGGCAAAACTGAAAATCGGGTTCAATTTTCAAGAGGTTTTGAGAAAATATTATTAAGGATGTGATTGCTTACTATGAGCAACACATCGTTTTTCCTTTTTTCAGTCCCCCCCCCCCAGAACAAAACATTATCTACAACCCTGTTAGAGAAAATAAAGATTCACTATACACAAACACTTAAGAAACTTTGGTTGTTCACGGTTTGTAATGGAGAGTGTTCAATTTGGGGGAGGGGGAGGCTGCTAGAGTGAGGGAAATTGATTGATGGAATGAGTCAAGGAGGTATGGTCCTTTTTCTCTCTCTATGAAGAACCTTGAAAGCTTTGATGTAGATATATTCCAGGAGTGAACCATTCTTATGTTTATGTTTTTGAAAGATTCTGTATATACCGTATTTTTCGCTCCATAGGACACACTTTATTCCTCCCATAAAATAGGGGGAAATGTCTTTGCGTCTTACAGAGCAAATACTGACCAGCAGATAGGGGGATCGCTTCAGCAGCGGAACGATGCCCTGTTCATCTCTCTGCCCCAGCTAAATCCTGTTTCTCACCTGCTTTCAGCTGCTAGAGGGAGGGAAAACAAAAAGGTATTGTTCTTTAATTAACACAACAGGATCAGCATTCACATGTAAATTGTGCGAACATTGTTATGTAAATGAGATCAGCCACCGCAATTCATATGCAAATTACACCCCCTCCTCTGCATGCCGTCCACCTAGAAGATGTAAACAGCATACAGTACAGGTGAGCATGGGGGCATGTAGAGGTAATCAAAGAGGGGGGTTTGAGGTGCAGAGGTGAATGGGAAGGAGGGGTGGAGTACAGTGGTTAGTAGATGAGGGGTTTGGGGGACAGAGGTTAGCAGATGATGAGTTAGAGGGGCAGAGTTGTACTGAGAGGGAGATAAGAATGTAGAGATTAGCAGAGAGATGGGGGGGTTACTGTAAATACACCTGTTACATCACTGGTCAGTGTAAATGTGTCAATACATTGGTGGTTGATGTCAATACTCCTGTTGTGTTGAGGTCAGTGTAAATGTCCCAGTTACATTGGGGATCAGTGTAGGGTGCTCCCTTACATTGATTGTCAGTGTAGAAATATTATTCTGTTATATTTTAATAAATATATTAGTACACTATTTGGTTCAGAATATTTTTTTTTCATATTTTCCTCCTCTAAAACCTAGGTGCGTCTTATGGTCAGGTGCGTCTTATGGAGCGAAAAATACGGTATGTGTTTTTTGAATGTATGTAAGGTTTTAGGTTTATATTAAAGTTAATAAAAAATTAATTAAAACCTACAGCCCTATTCCATAGTCTTATTTCCATTAGTGCGTTACTGATTCAGTTAGTAATTATGTGTATGGATAAGATCATGGTTTGCACCCATTATGGAGAGATTTTTAATTATTATTTTTTTAACACTCAAGACTATGCTCCACACCTGTTTCTTAATGTAGTGTAAGTAGTTCCCACATATCCCACCCTTGGTCGGGAGGGCAGGGTTTTTCCAATGAATGTAATTGGGTTCATGGTGGTATAGAGCTTTATTATGGTGATTTGTTGGGATTTTGTGTATGAGGTTATAAGTAAGCGCTAGTCACAGCTCGAAATACATCAAATTTTACTGTACCCCGCACTGTGATGTCTATTGCATGAAGGATCAATTAAGGTGAAGTGTTGCAGCACATTCCAGATTTCCTTTGATTGTAAAAAGCAAATCATTTTTCTACAGATATGTAGATGATAGGGAATCCTATAAGACACCGTTTCGGAAATTAGACTTCTTACTTTCAGGAGAAATTAGATTATGGTGAGATGTAGCATGACTGGAAAAGTACTTAAAGAGACGCGCATACCAAGGAGTTTACGCAATAAAAAATGTCCTTCCTTTGAAGTAGATAATGAAGCTTTCAAAGCACAGTGGACCCGGGCCCTTGATGAGGCATCATAGAAATGAATGCAACTCATAGTAGATCACAAGAAAATATGCCTTGAAACTATAAATAAGCACATCACACTGACTCAAAAAAGTCTCGCTAGATTTCGTAATCAATCAGATTTTGCCCAGAGAGAAGAAAAAAACCTACTAAATCCCTGGGCATTTTCGAGGATATCACCAAAACCAAAATACTAGCTAGGGTGGGAACAAGCTGTGCTGGAAGCATACTGGAAACAGGAGTTACCATTAAGTCCAACTCAGGGTTCCTCCAGTCGTCCCTCAGGGCGGCCCTTGAGAGAATAGACAAGTACTCTCTAGATTTGGATGGGGGGGGGGGACAACCGCCTGGAGGACCTTCCTCCCAAAAGCTTAATCCTGGCTACATATTGGGTCCAGACAACAGTGTCGGACGAGGGTGGAAAACCTTAACCAGGTCGCCACTTTGCAAATCTTCTCTGGGGTAGCGCCAGCTTGCTCTGCCCACTAAGCCGCTGAAGCTCTAGTCGAATGAGCCCTAAGACAATGAGGAGGTGGTGGTAATTGCATGACCTTATAACACTCCATAAAAGCTGATTTAACCCACCTGGTTAGGGTATTTTTAGGTGCATGTTTTCTTTTCTGCTTGCCTGCATACAAGACACATAAGGCCTTATATATTCTGAATTCTTTTGTGGACTTCCAGATACAGGCAGTCCCCGAGTTACGAACACCCACATCCATGCACAGGCGAACATTACACTTACGAATGCAGTGTTCCGACCGGAAGTTACACTTACAAATGCAGTGTTGCAACTTACGAACAACTTCGACTTACAAACAAACCTACATTCCCTATTGTGTTCGTAACTCGGGGACTTCCTGTACCTTAATAAACATCTTCTTCTAATGTCCAGAAGACTCAGCTTATTCATTACTGTTAGCAAGAGCATTAAAGAAAGACGATAAGACAATGTCTTGTGTCTAATGAGAATCTGAAGGAATTTTGGGCACAAATCAAGGGTCCGTATGTAGGATAATTCAATCATCCAAAAGCCACAGAAAGGATTCTCTGATGGATAGGGCTTGAATTTCCCCAAACTGGTGGACTGTTGTAATGGCTATAAAGAAAGCCATCTTCAGAGTCAACAGGCGTAAAGAGGTCTCCTGCAGTGGTTTCAAAAGGAGGGTTGACCATACTCCTTAGGACATTTACATGACTTAGTTGGTTTATTTATGTAAATCGCACTGCAGAATCTTGAAACTAAAGGGTCTTCTTGTAGGGTTCTCTGTAGATAGACTGACAAGGAAGCCATTTGTACCTTTTAAAAGGTACTGAGAGCAACACCCATCTCAAAACCCTCCTGTAAAAAATCCAGAATTGTAGCCGGATCCATATTCAACGAGTCTGGTTTCCTGACACTCAGCATTGTATCAATCACCTTTTCTGAGGGACCTTTCGACTTCAAGATGTCTACCTCAGAAGCCAGGCGGTCCATTTAAAAATTTCCGGATTGTGATGATATAGAGGGCCATAGCAAATCCGGTCTTTCCTGGGAAGAAGAAACTAAGGATGTGCCACTGCTAGAGAGAGAAGTTAAGAGACCCAGGCCCTTTTGGGCCAGTAAGGAGCTATCAGGTTGATAGCGGAGTTCTAGTCCCCTAATACATTTTTTTTTTTAAATACTCGTAATTGTGTCTACTTAAAATGTAATATTTAGATAACGTCATTAATGTGGTCTTTTTAGTTTATGTTTAAATCTTGCAAAACTAACCAGATCTCGGAAGCAGGCAGGGTCCATCTCTGATGTAGGCATCTGAAGCCCTCGTCTTCATTTCCGGGATTCAGTGCAGCTTGCGCAGTAATTGCCAGTGCGCTGCGCTCTTTCTTCCCCACAGGTTGCTATAGCAATGGCGGTGTCGGCAAAATTTCCCACCTCGTTGTTATGGCAACCTGTCAATCAGAGGACACCCTGGAAGGAAATCACGCGAGATTACAGCATTAGACAAATTCCATGGACTCCTGGAATAGATTATGCTGATATCCCAGGAGTACATGCAAATCTCTTAGTGTGGAGATCGCCTAAGCGGCCGCAGCCGACAGTGCTGCAGAAATTAGCAAAAAAGGTATTTACAAAAAAAATTAAAAATTGCCATTTTTAGATGGGTATGCAATTGATTGGACATTTAAAAAAAATGTGTGGAACTCCACTTCTGGATTCCTGAAGGAACTTGTTTAACAAGGAAACAAGATTAATTGGAGGAAAATCATTACACTTTTCAAAATTTCAGGGGTTCTGGAGTGCATTCACCCTATTCGCTGGATCTTGCAAATTTGGCATTCGTTCTGGATGCGAAAAGATCTATATCTGTTTGTCCCCAACAAGCTTTGATGTCTTCATATATCTCTGGGTGCAATTCCCAGATTCCTGAGAAACTGTGTGGTGGTTCAAGAAGTCCGCTATTTGATTGTGGTCTCCCTTTAGGTGAATCGCTAAAATAGATTTACTTCTGACCACAAAAAAAAATTTGATTTTTTTTATTTAAATCAGATTTTTTTGATTTATCAAATTCATTTGAATAAAATGCTTTAAGTATAAATCTATCTAAAGATAGTTTTCTATTTAAGATACATTAAAAATTTCATTTATGGGGGTGGGCGTGTCCAGCCGGCAAAACAGAGACGGCTGCTTCCTAGACAGGCTCCAGCACTTCAGACAGGTCAGCGACGGAACTAAGCAACAGAGGTGCCCCTTGCCACTATCCTCATATACCCCAGACATCGCTGCATCTGGCGGGATGTTAAAACAGGGGTCCCTTCGTTCTGCACCGCAGAAACTGATGGATTTCTTCATGCCAACCAGGGACCGGGTGTACCAAGATGGTGACGCCCGTCCGCAAGGGCCGCAAATTCAGAAGATTCCTCTTCAGGATCTAGCACACTGGCATCCACGGTATGTACAGCTGTGGACCACTCTCCCTCTGGAGACTGTGAGCTTTCCCCTCCACACGTATCCCTGCTAAATTTAAAAAGGCAAAAAAAGGAGACACAGACAGGGATGATTCTGACATGGAGGACAGTGCTGCAGAGCATTCCACCCAGCCTGCTCTTGAGCAATTCCTTTCCTCATCTCAGCCTGTGTCAGTGGCCAACATGAAAAATGCTGATTTCACTTAGGGATTCCATGCATTTCATATCTGTTGGTATCCAAGGGGTGTTTCTGTGAATTCATAGGTAAAGATTGTTGTACCTGGATCAGGGATACTAGTGACAAAGTTCAGGCCCATATGGATAAGATTAGTTCTCTGCAAGGTAAAGCCAGAGCTATAGCTAGTGAAGGTTGGGGTCTGGGAATCTTTGAGGATTTTTTTAGCTTCCATCAGATCATGGTTGAAGGAAGTAGAGGTATATATTACTCATGTTTTTGAGTCTATTCCTTCTATATGTCGTGATGAGGTGCTACTGTTGCCTGATTGGACAAGTGAACAGAGCGCAAGCAGATGACATCTTCCTCGCTGAGATGAGACGCCCCGAAGCCCAACCCACGTACAAGACACAGAGGATCCCAGACTGACCAGCCTTCATGTTCTCCTCCAAGACACTTTGTGTCTCACAGGGAAGCTAGCCGTATTGCTCTGCACACGTCACTACTGGAATTCTATTTGAATATATACATGTGTGTGTGATTGGTTCTTTTGAAAGAATACAAGTGTCTGATTGGCGGATTCTGAAGCCACACCTTTTACAATGAAATGGTATTCCCGCGCTACCAATAATGTACACATTTTAAAATAAAGCTGCAACACTGAAGGAAATATCAGAACCCACAAAAAATAAACAATAGAGGTAGTGCTGCACTGTAGCCTAATTAATGTGCAGAATAAATGTGCAGAATAAAGTGCAAAAGTGCTCATTGAAAGATGTAAATAAAGGCAATGTTCAAAGGTCAATATACATCAAATCCCTGGCAATATGAAAACGTATCGCATGCCCTGTAAATAGTTAAAAAAAAAAAAAAAACGGTACTATCATGTATCGATATGATTTTTGACAGTAGGCAAATCACATGCGCAGAGGATTCTTCATAAAATAGTGAGAAAATATATCCATAAGATGTGCAAGTGAAATGAAGATGAATGGTGCTCATTAAAACAGCAATTTCGAAAATCAATACTAAAAAAATATTTGATAGATCCTAAAAACACGTGTAAGAGCAGAACGCATAAAAATATATTCCATATAAATATATGCCGCAAAAGTCCTTACAAGTGAAAATGAATATAATAAAAATGAATAAAATAGTGTCCATATAAGGTGCAGGATGAGTAAGTGACTGGATATTAGCGGTGTCAGCAGAGAATGGTAAAGTGCTGGTAGTAATTCTCTAACGCAGAGAGCTGATGGTATGTGGCTTCCTGCCTCCTGTGCAGCGTAATGTATAGATGTCCCATTACCTTACTGCTGTAAGGTAACAGCATGTGGGTAGGGCTGGGGGATTTTCTTTAAAAAAAAAAAAAAACTCGATTCACTATTTGAAGCGAGTTTTTTTTTTCTTTGTGGCCATCGCGCCGGTCCCGAGGAGCTGCGGGCAGGAGTTTTTAGGTGAGGCCAGGGCTTTGGCCTAGTCCGCAGCATCCAGCCCCGCAGACTAAGCCAAAGCTGCAGCCCCGCCTAAAAACTCCTGACCGCAGCTCCTCGGGAGCGGCGCGGTGTCAGCGCCGCTCCTGGGGAGCTGCAGGCAGGAGTTCTTAGGCGAGGCCGCAGGTTCGGCCTAGTCCGCGGCGTCCAGTCCCGCGGACTAGGCCGAAGCCGCGGACTAGGCTGAAGCCGCGGCCTTGCCTAAAAACACCTGCCTGCAGCTCCTCGGGACCGGCGCGGTGAAAAAAAAAAAAAGAAAAAATCGATTTGCTTAAATTTTGAATCGATATGACCTCTCAACTCGATTCAAGATTTAAATCAATTTTTTTCCCCAGCCCTACATGTGGGTATATCTCAGTGTGTCCCCTGGTAAGTTCCCAGTGTGGCGTATCCGGCTTCACTGATGTGTGTCTCTAGTCTGCAATCAGAGTCCCCTTTTTTGTCCCTGGTATGTCCGTACCAAATGAGCCTCTCAGTCAGTCAGGGGAACACGAGGCACCAGAAGTGACGTGGGCGAGCTCGCAGCTCGTTTTTACATACTTGTTTTGATACTTCTTATTGTGAGTACCTTGATTTTACCTTTGCTGTTTATAAATAAATTTTGGAAAATACTACACTATGGTTCATCCCTCTTTACATCTCCCCATGCCCCACTGAGAGGATCGTTTGGTGCAAACATACCAGGGACAAAAATGGGACTCCGATTGCAGACTAGAGACACACATCAGTGGAGCCGGATACGCCAGACTGGGAACTTACCAGGAGACACACTGAGATATACCCACATGCTGTTACCTTACAGTGGTAAGGTAAGGGGACATCTATACATTACGCTGCACAGGAGTCAGGAAGCCACATACCATCAGCACTCTGTGTTAGAGAATTACCACCAGCACTTTATCAAGCTTTGCCATATATGGTAGAACAGACTGTACAGGAAACACTATAACTAATAAAGTACGTACCATTTTGTACCAGGAATGCCATCAGTGTTTCCTCAGCCAATAGAAGCGTTATAGCTATATTATTGTAGGTATTAGGAGGGGGCTGTACATCCCTTTGTATGATTCTTACTGCATCTTTTTGACTTGTAAGCATCATCCTTTTGTGTTGGCACATCTGAAAATAAATTGTCTGCTTTTCAATACATCTGGAGTTTGACTGATCACAGAAGAAGAATAACCCTAACATTTAGTCCTTCGAACCGGAACCAACGTGTGCATTCCAGGTCAGATGGTCCCGACAAAGACTTCGTTGAGTATCGGACTTCAAAGCTCACTAAGAATTAAAAGCCCCCCCACTCAACCTTAGTGGTGAAATAGGGGCGGGGGCCTGAGACCCGGATCCACCGTCTGGTTTTGAACCTACGTGATCTAGTTCTCCTGGTGTTTGAGAGGTAAGATAATTTAAATTCTTAATTCTAAGAGTCTCTTTTTTTTCTGCGTGATTCTGGTTTAATGAATTGTAATTACCGACATTGGGACTGATTGTATAAAATCTCAATAGTTCTGGTGTTCGTAGACCGAGGCATTTGGGGATGTTGCCTAAGGTAAAAAATTCAAATCACCCGCTGTCCCGGACAGACAAAAAAAAAAAAGATTTGAGGTATATCAAACGTCAGATGTTGGTTCCCTAACGTCGCTGGAGGTTGATTGCCTGCTGATTTAAGCGCTATTTAGTTAAGTGATCTAGAAAGATCGCAAGGCTAACTTTCTTCTGTGCATTTAGTTTCTCCTTTCGCATGTTTAACCTTTCTGTTGACGCTGTAACCTTATTGAACAACAACATTACTGCAGAGACAAGTTTTAATTATTTTTTGATTCTCCCTATAGTGTGGGGAGTGCTGATATTTTTACTCTTCTTGTATTCCTATTGTTACCGTGGGCCATTATCCCAGTGTTTTATAGGTTACTGAGACCCCACTGGCGCCGACAATGGGGAAAATAGTCTCTGTAAAAGAATGTTTTGTGCCTGCTTATTTATTTGAGGCTGCTGTGTTATTAATGTGCCAAGTGGGAGGGGAAGTTTGGATTCAGTAGTGAACTGTAAAAAAAAAGTGTCAGGATTTAGTGGATAAACTTAAATTGTTAGGACCCAAAGATCAAAAAAAGGTATGGGTTGATAATAGGAGTTAAAAAAACAGCAAAAAAAAAAAAATCATTCTTCACATTTCATGTTCTGTGTGCCTGTAAACTGGCAGACACTGAACTTCCCCCCTCCCCTCGTGTTGTAGCCTGCTTGCCTATCAGTGACACAGATAGGGAGCTGGCAGAGAAGCAGGTAACTTTGCTAAAGCTTAAAGAGATACTTTGTTGAATTGTCTTATGGCTTTGCTCTGTAAGGCAGCTAACACCTTGCTAGCCAATGTATTAAGCAGATAAATATGTAAAACACCAGGTGGTATTGCACTATATGGCCCATGGGGATTGGACCAGAGCTGGCGTCTTGGATTACTGCACCGTCTCAAGTACCACTGGACAACATTGTCTGGGAGACTGCACTACATCTGGGCCGCCTGCTCGGTGTCAACCCTCGGCCGTACTCATAAAAACCAAATAGTTGGAGTTGCAACTTCAGGTAAAGGTGATCCTATAGTTAAATTAGCAGATTCATATAATGCATATCACTGATTGGTCTAGCAAAAGAGAATTAGACCAGACACAAGTGTGATCTAAATGTTTAACAAATGTTTGAGAAGCAGAAAGATAGCTATCGCTGAGTTGAAAAATAAGCGTGAGAAATCATTTTGGGGATGAGAGAAGCCTGCTTGCAGATTCCTACTCCTCTCTTTGTGTTTCAGTGTAAGGAGCCAGGTGCCCCTGAGCATTCCTGTGTAAAGCAGCCGGAGAGTTCTGAATATCTAAGAAATTAGTAATTATGGTATTGTAGGAATATAATCCTAATTGAAATTGTTACTGTGTACTATAGAACTCTAGGATTATTTTAAACAAAAAAAGAAAATAGTTGATTATGGCTGAGACCCTTTAAATTCCTAAAAAAGGTAGATATTATTATTATAAAATTATTAAAATGTTTTAGTTCTCCATTCTAGCATACCAAGCGTGAAAAGGGAAAAGGTTTCACTCACTAATAAGACCTGGTTGAATATTTTAGCATGCCAGAATATTAAAGGAAGCACATGGCAGAAATGATCAGAAGGTTATTAATGGTTTTAAAGCAATGAAAAGGAAACATGAAAGTGAATTGCACTATAAAGAAAGTGAACAGAATGTTGTAGAATTATCATCAAGTGGCTTGATGAATGTGAAAAAATAAAAGGCTGAGAATGTTTTGATTACTTTAAATGTGTCCAGTGCATGGCAGAGACAGTAAATGTGGATGTGCTCAAGTTACTGCCATAAGGAAAGAAGGATTTGAATGGGCTTTGCTAAGAGAAGTGTGCAGTAGCATTGAAGCCCAGAGAGAGGAGAGAAAAGAGAATACAACAGGCTTGATGCTTTTATAGCTCAAAATAATGGTCAATGAGCTATTTCTCAAAAAACAAGAAAATGCAGATTGCCTGACAGACGTAGCAGAAGAAAGAGGGAGATGGTGATGAATATGTTGTAAAGCAGCATGAACTTTTGAGCACACAGAAGTTAATTTGTGCATCTGTGAAAATATTAGGATTTTCGGTGGGAAAGAAAGTCCGAATAATAGTCTTAAAGTAAATATTTCTTGGATATGTTAATTTTAGAATTCCCAGACTTTCAACTGTAAAGTGTTAATGATGCAATGCTGTTTATATTTGGGTACATTTATAAACTTAAAAGGCTAAGTTCTGAATCAGAATATGTGTTTGGGTAAAAAAAAAAAAATAAAATAATGTTCTGTTTTGGGACCCTGTGGATTTCACTTGGGTCCAGAGAATAAGGGGAACAAAAGGGGGTTCATGTTTTATTTAATTCTGCTAAAATATCGGGCTCGGAGAAATATATATATATATATATACACACACATATATACATACACACACACACACACACACACACACACACACACATATATATACACACACACACATACATACACACATATATATAATGAAAACGTTGCTAGGAACCATTTTATGTCTGCATACTTGGTGGACTTATGGACTTATATTTGAATAAATGAAAGAATAATTGTTTTTAACAACTCCAAGGTAAGGAAGGCTTTCATTGGTAGTTTGACCTGTGATCCTGTGCTCATTCATGTTAGATAAAAAAAGTATCAATTTTCCCCCAGCCCCAATTCAAGTGCAGATATAACCCCCCCCACCTCCTTCTACACAACTGAAGAATGAGGCAAGTTCCTTTTATGGGGTGGGTATATACTGATTACATGAATGAGTACAAAATTGAACCTTTAGAGGTACTTTAGAGTTTAGGACATTAAATTAAGGTATGAAATAATGTAGACTCCTTAGAGACATGAAACATGTAGCACCACCTAGTGAAAAGATGTTATGGAAAACAAAAGGTTGCACAATAATAGATAACATCTACATGTCACCTGATTGAAAACCGGTATTGACAAAATCCCTATTTAGGTATGAAGCAGTTGACACATGGAGTAACTCATGTGTGAAACAGGGGGATGACTGAGATGTTAAATAAGGTATGTGCAGCCTATGGCTTCACTAACTACTAAAAAAAAACTTTTTGCTCTCAATGTATTATATGTGCAAGATACAATGCTCAGGGAGGTATAAGACCACGGAAAGGGAAGTTCCCCACACCGCAATATCCATTCCAACACATTTGTATGGATGTTATTGAATTAGATAAATGTGAAAGGAAGAAATGTTGTTTGGTAATCATAGACGCCCTGACTAAATGGGTGGAGATATTCCCGACAGGAAGTGCAGATGCACAGACAGTGATAATGGACCCCATTTTGTAAATAAAATTATACAACATTTGACAGAAGTGATGGGAATTCAAGTGAAATACCATTGTGCCCATCAACCCCAATCAGCTGGATTGGTTCAAAGACATAATGGCATTCTAAAAGCAAACTGAGAAAAGCTATGGAAGAAACGGGTAAAAATTGGATGTACTGCCTACTATTAGCTGTGACTATTATGCATATCACACCCACAAAAGCTTTAAGCCCATTTAAAATGATACATGGAAGGCTATATAAGATACCCTTACAACCAAATGAAACACCTACTGAGCAGTCTGAGCACACACTAGCAAAATACACGTCTAGGCTGTTATGACAAAGATGTACTAATGATTTTTGTTCTGTCCCAGAAGGTCCAATTCAAGAAGATGAAAAGGTGCATGTGGGAGATTGGGTCTTAACAAAAAGTAATAAGAAAAAGCATTGGTACTCCCCAAGGTGGGATGGTCCTTTCCAAGTCCTCCTAACTACCCCTACTGCGATAAGGATTGCAGAGAGCTCTACCTGGATTCACCAGTCCCGCTGCAAAAAGGTTTTACAGGCAGAGTAGGACCAGTTGGCTGCAAGAGGGCCAGAAAATCTGGCTACAAAAGGGAGGTCTCGCACAAGGTGGGACTTGTCTCAAACCAGTGAAGTCTCCCTCCCCTTCCAACGCCCCTACCCTATCCGCTAGAACTCTGTAGCTGGTTAGGATGAAAGGGACAGTAATTATCCTTGGGTTATTGGTGACTCTAGAAGAGGCATCCATAAGAGAGGGTATACGTTATGGAAGAGCAGTGGAACCTTTGGATTGGGAAAGAACAGGAAAAGCACTGAATCTATTCTTTATAGAGGAAATAACTAGCACTATACTGGTAGACTTCAAACAGATTGCAGATTGTGGGGCTACAACTGGGGCTAGAGGACTTCTATGGGCAGATAAATACATTTGCTGGCTCTGGAATAGGGCGAGATGTCAAGCATGGGATCAGGCCCTGTGGACCACAGCGCATCAAGATTGGGGGTATAATCTACCAGGGCCTAAAAAGAGTGGAATAAAGAAAAGACTCATAATTACAGAAGCGGCCAACTCCCCATGCATACATAGTGAGAACTGTAACCAATAATTGATAATATTAAAGGAGCTGAGGAAGGAAGATTAGCAGTTATATTCTATGAGAGTATGGGTGTCGGGAACGGATCCCTTAGGCAAATTTTTCCTCGAGGTATTACCACCCAATAAAAACCAGACAACAGGAAAAGGTAGACACAGAAGGGAAAGAAGAAGGCCATACTAAAATAGAAGTTCTGAGTAAAACTATAAGATTTACTAACCTAACAGTAGAAGATGCCATAGCTTTGGAGACTGGTTACCAAGAAAACAAAATGAGTGGTTAGAATGGTTGAGGTACACGGTTAAAACGCTAAAAAAGGAAAACAGTTTAGTTTGTGCCGGAGCCAGACCACATTTAGCAACGGTCCCTTTTCCTCTAGATCACAACACAGATCCAGAAGGTTTAAAATGTATGATGCGGTTGTATAAGAGCTATAAACCTGAAACAAATTCTACCTGTCACACGTTGAGTTTGTCGTTTCCCCCAGTACAGAGACCTCAGATACCACTGGCCGTTACTGCATATCTGCACAACTTTACTTTTTTTGCACTCCCAGGGAACCGTAGTGGGGTGGATCTTGGGTCACTACCCGATGACTATTATGCATAGAGGATTAACACGGGCAATGGTGACTGGGTTGAACATGACATTCAGAGAGCTGGTGGATGTGTGGGGATAAGAAACTGTGAGCTAGGATACCGGCCAATGCCCAAGGGAATTGTGCTATGGTCCAGCTGGCTATGCCCCTGAGGATCCTATTAGAACACCCGTAGACTAGAGTCACCAACGGTATCAAAAGGGACACCTCTCCCTAGGGGTCATTTGACTCTCAGATCTACATAGTTGAGCGCGGGGTGCCAGATGAGTTTAAGGCCAGGAATCAGGTGACAGCTAGGTTTGAGTCTCTTCTCTGGTGGGTGACTATAAATAAAAATGTTGACTGGATTAACTATATACGCCATAACCAACAATGATTTGTAAACTATACTAGGGATGCTGTGAAGGGCCTAGCAGAACAGTTGGCCCCACACATCTCTAATGGCATGGCAGAACCAAATGGCCTTAGATATGATCCTAGTTGAAAGAGGAGGGGTATATGCAAAATGTTTGGTAGCATGTGTTGCACCTTTATACCTAACAATACAGCTCCTGGAGGGACCGTGACCAGAGCCCTGGAAGGACTGACTGCTCTATCAAATGAATTAGTGGAAAACTCAGGTATTAATGATCCATTCACAAACTGGCTTGAAGGATGGTTCGGTAAGTGGACTGGACTTATCACATCATGTTTGATCTCAATTGCCGTGGCTTTGGCCGTTTTGGTCACTTGCAGATGCTGCTGCATTCCCTGTATTCAAGGACAAAAACTGAATGAAACTGTAGTCTCAAGAACAATGTATCAAGCCCTTCCTACCTCTGAGGAGACCTATGTGGACATTGAAGCTCAACTTTATGACATACAGTCTGAAAGTGTACAACACAGGGACTATCATCGAAATGTGTTGAGATAAAATAGTCACACAAGAGGAGGGAATGTTAGAAAAGTTTTAAATGGTTTATTGTGTGACTATTAAAAAAAAGAAAAACCCTGAGACTGATTTTTAAGATGGCTTCTAAGCACGTTTGAATTAACTTCTTTTTGTCTTTGTCTAGCAAGCTTTGTACGTACCATTTTGTACCAGGAACGCTATCAGTGTTTCCTCAGCCAATAGAAGCATTACAGCTATATTATTGTAGGTATTAGGAGGGGGGCTGTACATCCCTTTGTATAATTCTTATACACACGACCGGTTTTGCCATCGTAATAAACTCCGACGGTTTCTCCGACGGAACTCAGATGGAATTCCATTCAAGCGGTCTTGCCTACACACGGTCAACCCAAAGTCCGATCGTCCAGAACGCGGTGACGTACAACACTTACGACGGGACAAGAAAAAGGAAGTTCAATAGCCAGTAGCCAATAGCTTCCGTCTCGTACTAGCTTCAGAGCATGCGTTTTTTTTGGTCCATCGGACCAGCATAAAGACGATCAGTTTTCCCGATAGGAATTGGGTCCGTCGGAAATATTTAGAACATGTTCCATTTTTCGAAAAAAAAGTCCAATGAGGTCTACACACGATCGGTATATACGATGAAAAGCTTCCGTCTGACTTTTTCTGTTGGACATTCTGCTCGTGTGTACGCGGTTTAACTGCATCTTTTTGACTTGTAAGCATCATCCTTTTGTGTCGGCACATCTGAAAATAAATTGTCTGCTTTTCAATACATCTGGAGTTTGACTAATCACAGGAGAAGAATAATCCTAACAAGCACCTTCCTCCATACATTTTGGGAGTCTCCCACATGCCTTTTTGCAAACTCAAAATGTGTCATTTTGTTTTTTGCTAAAAGCAATGGCTTTCTTCTGGCCATTCTGCCATAAAGCCCACCTCTATGGAGCGTACGGATTATTGTCGTCCTATGTACAGATACTTCAGTCTCTGCTGTGGAACTCTGCAGCTCCTCCAGGGTTACCTTAGGTCTCTGTGCTGCCTCTGATTAATGCCCTCCTTGCCCGGTCCGTGAGGTTTGGTGTGCAGTCGTCTCTTGGCAGATTTGCTGTTGTGCCATGTTCTTTCCATTTGGTTATGATAGATTTGATGGTGCTCTTAGGGATCATCAAAGATTTGGATATTTTTTTATAACCTATCCCTGACTTGTACTTCAACAACATTGTCCCTTACTTGTTTGGAGAGTTCCTTTGTCTTGCCAGTGTTTGGTTAGCCTCTTGCTTAGGTGTTGCAGCCTCTGGGGCTTTTTCTCAGCTTGTTGTACCTCTTGTACGTCAACGCGTTCTCACGATCGGAATTTCTGACAATATTTGTTTGACCGTGTGTATGCAAGACAAGTTGTCGGAATGTCCGATCGTGTGTACGCGGCATTAGATTGCACACAGGTGGACATCATATCACTAATTATGTGACTTCTGAAGGTAATTGAGAGCTTGAAGGTAATTGAGACTTCTGAAGGTTGCATCACAGCTTTTTATGGGCTTCATAACAAAGGGGGTGAATACATACGCACATGCCAAGTATCCATTTTTTATTTCTGAAAAATAATTTTATGTATATATTTTTCTTCACCAACTTAGACCATTGTGTTCTGATCCATCACATATAATTCAGATTAAAAAAGCATTGAACTAAAGGCTGTAATGTAACAAAATAGGTAAAAAGCCAAGGGGGGTGAATACTTTTGCAAGGCACTGTATGATGTTAAAGCGGAACTTCAGTCAGTTTTTCATCTTTCCATCTATTAAATCTTCTGCCCTTGTTGTTTTAACTTTGGATAGTAAAACTTTTTTTTTCTACCAGTAAATACCTTATACAGTCCACTTCCTGGAAAAAAGCCTAGGCTTATGACATCATGCAAAGCTCTCTCTCTCACTCTCCTGAGAGTTTGCCAGGAAGGGAGGGGGGGGATTAGTCATAAGAGGTCCAATGAGAGCTGCAGAGCTGTAGGTGTGCCTCTGTGTAGCTGTGTAAATCCAGGAAGTGAACAGGCAGCAGCTTCAGCTGCCCACAGTTAAAATGATTGCAGCCAGACTCAGTGGAGGGAGATTTCTGCAGCATATTTGGCAAGTACAGAATCACAGTATATATAAAATAATATGCAAAGTGGTTGGAGGGAAGCTTTAGAATGGCAAAGGTGTTTTTATTACAAATTATGTGAGCAGACTACAGTTCCTCTTTAATGTGTACTAAGGATAAGCTCAGGCAGGTTCGCAAGCCGCACGTGTAGAGCCCGCTAGGAAGTCGGCACTGCACAGCGCTATTTACAAGCAGTGAGACATTTCCTGATCTCTGCAGCCACGCATTGAGACAATGTCTCACTGCTTGTGATTAGCACTGTGCAGTGCCGAGTTCCTGGCGCGCTCTGTACGTGCGGATTGCGAACACGTCTGAGCTCATCTTTAATGTGTACTATGCCAACCTGCTACTTTGCACCCATGTATACAGTGTAACTAAGTTTATACAATATTGTATTTGTTGCAACTCAATAAAAAAAATGTTAAAAAAAAAAAAAAAAAAAAAAAAAAAGTTCATTCAACATGAAACGGAGCTCGATTACCGTATGTAGCATGAGGCTGTATATTCTGCAATATTTACATTTTTGGTAAACTCATTCAATGAATCCAAGTTCTGCAAGCTTAAAACATGCACTGCAGTGATGCATTCACACAATTTCACAGTAACCACGAGATAAAAAATTCAGGAATATTCCTTTATACCATTGTTTTGCAAATCTATGTACACTACAAACTATTATTGAATCGGTTCTGATATCGCAGTTTTACTAACCTGACAGCTTATTATTCTAAATAGGAAACCTTCATTTTGTGTGCAAATATTAAAGATTCTAACTACCAGCAAGAACGGGTCCTTACATTTAAAGAGCACCTGTCATTTCAGATCAATCATAGCAGCGCCGGTTAGCAGGCATCCACTCTCCTGCTGCCTCTATGACCCTCACTGCCGCATCACCAGCCGTCCCATTAAAATGAATAGGACTGTCGGTGAGTTAACAGCAGGTCAGAGGAGGAGCCGCTGCGGGACAGAGATGATAGTTGCTCTTTAAAAATTATTACTAGTGGTTTAAATCGTGTTCTCCTCTTTTGTCCATGTAATCTCGCAAATAGCCCATGTCCTCAAAAGCGAGGCCTGATTTTTTTTAGACAGTTACAGCAGAAAAAAACAGGGTAGAGGGAAAAATCTGTTTCCAAACCATATAGGACTTTTAAAGGGTGTGAAGTTGTTAGTGAGGTAATATAGCGTAAACTATTAATTGAGTTAAAAACAAAATTTTATTACACAGATAAAACACTTGTATGGTCACAAAGCCGTACACTTGATAAAAACATTACAAGTGGTCACGAAGTACACATTTTAAGCAACATGACATTAGGGATGGGCGAACAGTTCGGCCCCAGCATAAGTTTGGGCCGAACTTTGGTTGTTCGGATGTTCTGCGAACATCGATATGCGATGTTCGGGGCAAATTCGAAAGCTGCCGGAACACTGTCTATGGGCCATTAACATGAAAAATAAAAAGTGTTCATTTTAACCGCTTGCCGACCGGCTCATGCCGATATACAGCAGCAGAAGGGCAAGTACAGGCAGATTAACGTACCTGTACGTTGCCCTTTAAGAAGTGGTTTGCGGGCGCTTTTTTAATTTTTAATTGCACTGATCGCTGTATAAAAAATGTGATTGGTCCCAATATCACACTAAAAGTGTCCGATCTGTCTGCCATGTCGCAGTCACAATAAAAAAAAAAAAAAAAAAAAAAAAAAAAAATCGCTGATCGCCGCCATTACTAGTAAAAAAAAAAAAATTATTAATAAAAATGCCATAAAACTATCCCCTATTTTGTAGACGCTATAACTTTTCCACAAACCAATCAATATACGCTTATTGCGTTTTTTTTACCAAAAATATGTAGAAGAATACATATCGGCCTAAACTGAGGGAAAAAAAAAATTTTTTATATATTTTTTGGGGATATTTATTATAGCAAAAAGTAAAAAATGATGCGTTTTTGTCAAAATTGTCGCTCTTTTTTGTTTATAGCGCAAAAAATAAAAACCGCAGAGGTGATCAAATACCACCAAAAGAAAGCTCTATTTGTAGGGGAAAAGGACGTCGATTTTATTTAGAAGCAACGTCGCACGACCGCGCAATTGTCAGTTAAAGCGACGCAGTGCTGAATCGCAAAAAGTGCTCTGGTCTTTGGCCAGCCAAATGGTCCGGGGCTGAAGTGGTTAATTATCGTGCCTGGGGGTTGTCTATAGTATGCCTGTAAAGTGGCGCAGTTTTCCTGTGTTTAGAACAGTACCACGGCAAAATGACATTTCTAAAGGAAAAATTGTCATTTAAAACTGATCGTGGCTGTAATGAATTGTCGGGTCTCGGCAATATAGATAAAAATCATTGAAAAAAAAAAAAAAAAAGGAGCATGGGATCCCCCCCAGTCCATTACCAGGCCCTTTGGGTCTGGTATGAATTTTAAGGGGAACCCCGAACCAAAATTAAAGAAAAAAAAATTGCGTGGGGGTCCCCCTAAAATCCATGCCAGGCCCTTCGGGTCTAATATGGAAACTGAGGGGAACCCTGCGGCAAATTTTTTTTTTTAAATGGCGTAGGGGTCCCCCTCAAAATCCATACCAGACCCTTATCCGAGCACACAACCTGGCAGGTCGCAGGAAAAGTGGGGGGGGGGACGATAGAGCGCCCCCCCCCTGAACCGTACCAGGCCACATACCCTCAACATTGGGGGGGCTACCCCAAAGCACCCTCCCCAAGCACCTTGTCCCCATGTTGATGGGGATAAGGGCCTCATCCCCACAACCCTTGCCGGTGGTTGTGGGGGTATGCGGGCAGGGAGCTTATCGGAATCTGGAAGCCCCCTTTAATAAGGGGAACCCTAGATCCTGCCCCCCCGCGTGAAATGGTAATGGGATACAAATGTACCCCTACCATTTCACAAGAAAAGTGTCTAAATGGTAAAAAAACGACGATAGCTGGTTTTTGACAATTCCTTTAATAATTTCTTCTTCTTTCCCCCGCTTCTTCTGGTCTTCCTTCGGTTTTCTCCTTCTTCCACCATCTTTTTCTTCCCCCACTTTTTGCTCCATCTTCCTCTGCTTCTTCCTCCGGTCTTCTGCTTCCTCCTCCGGTCTTCTCCATCTTCCTCTGGCTTCTTCTTCCTCTGGCTTCTTCTTCCCCGCTTCCTCCTCCAGACGATCCACCTCAATGGGAGGCTCCCGCAGTGTGACGCTTCTGTGCTTGTGACAGTTCTTATATAACTGAGTGACCCCGCCCCCTCTGACGCCACAGGGACTTCCTTTATGGCTTTCCCGTGGCGTCAGAGGGGGGCGGGGTCACCCATTTACGTAAACAGGTGACACCCCCCCCCCCCCATGGCTTTCCCGTGGAGTGTTCGGCCCATCCCTACTTGACATCAGTTGATAATGAAGATTCCAAATGTAATGTTCCAACACGTTTCATAGAAGAAATCTGCTGCAGGGAACTTCTAATATACATCTAGGAAATCATATTTTCAATAGTATATTCATTAGCGTTTAATAGTATTAATAATACATTTGTACTAGATCACTGAACAAAATCAAAATGCTCACTAACTGTATGAGCAAAATTACTTATTCGCTGCAACTCAGAGAAAAGGAAGTAGCCTTTAAAGGTTACCTTACCCCTAGTCAGGTTGCGGGGTTGGTTAGACGGACACTAGACCAATTAGGAGGAAAAGGGGGGTCCCCCCGCCCCCCCAAAAGGCCCACGGTGACCACTGAAACAGTAATAAAGGTCTGCTAAGTTGCATGTTATTCTAACACATGAACTGTATCTAATCATTTATGGGCCCTCATGCAAAATTACTCCAATTAAGTGTTCTTGCATAGCATGACCACTAACTGTTATCTCACATATATATTATTATTCTTATTATAGCCAAATTTACCACCCTAACTCCTCCCACAGTTTTTACACTACATGGACAAGTAAAATACCGAAACGTGCGGATTGTTCCCGATTGGTGTGCTATTACTTTTTGGAACGTTTTGCCGAATTATTCACGAAATATCGTCGTTTTTGCGGCAAAATTGGTCCCATAGGAATGAATGGGAAAATGTTCAAAACTAGAGTGGGAGGTGACAAAAGCTGAAAAATCAGGACATGATTTCTAAACTGCCATCACTCCCTCATTTTTTAAGCCCACCTAAACAAATCTTATATCAAAACGTTCATCCCTGCTGCCACTAAACATGTCATCGGCTAAGACATAGTCCTGATAGTTTTCACAATATGACCATTTGTTTGCAACTCACGCCATCCATTGGTCCCATAGGAATGAATGTCGAAATGTTCAAAACTAGAGTGGGAGGTGACAAAAGCTGACAACCCCATGATCAGCCAAAACATTATGACCACCCCATGATCAACCAAAACATTATGACCGCCCCATGAAAAAAAAAAAATATTTTTGAAAAAAAAAAACAAAATCATTTTTGAAAAAAATGTTCAGCTCTTTCAGCTAATGATGGGACTTCAGCTGTTTTACTACTATTTATATTTTTTAAAATATTAAGCTTTTTAACACTTTTCACAGTTACTCAAGCCACTCCACCCCACCCAATTACTCTGCCCACTCCAGTTGTAGAGGCAAGAACACTTTTCACAATTTCCCCAGAAATTGTAGCTTTTCTAGTTTATGTTTACTATGCAATCTAGTACAGAATTTATTTATTTATTTATTTAATTTACACTCTAGCCCCTTCAAATTTGAAGGAAAATATCTAAACTGCGACCGCGCCTCCATTTTTAATATTTCAGAGACATACTATGCATAGAAATTTAGGTATGTGTCTTGTGATTCTCACAATATAAAGCTCTTCGCTGTAGGATTTATAGTTTTTAAAATACGATCCTTTGAAGTACTGCAGTTATTACAGCTATCATGATCCTGTGTATTGAGCAGTGGTTATGAAGTTATGCTTCATACAGGGCATGAGCGTTGCTAGGAAACAGTGGTTGTAAACACAAGATGCTGAGACCCCCCCAAATGCATGTGATCATACCTTCATCTGCTAGGCTTGATAATGCTTGTAGACTACTGGTGGAGGCAAGATTGGTGTGCTATTACTTTGTGGAACGTTTCGCCGAATGGGTCACGAAATATCGTTGTTTTTGTGGCAAAATTAGTCCCATAGGAATGAATGGCGAAATGTTCAATGTCATTTAAATGGTGTGCTATTACCTTGTGGAACTTTGTGAAAAGCTGAAAAATACTAGTGTGAATCTGGAATCAATGTCATTTAATTGGTGTGCTATTACTTTGTGGAACGTTTCGCCGAATGGTTCACGAAATATCGTCGTTTTTGAGGCGAAATTGGTCCCATAGGAATGAATGTCGAAATGTTCAAAACTAGAGTGGGAGGTGACAAAAGCTGACAACCCCATGATCAGCCAAAACATTATGACCACCCCATGATCAGCCAAAACATTATGACCGCCCCATGAAAAAAAAAAAAATATTTTTGAAAAAAAAAAACAAAATCATTTTTGAAAAAAATGTTCAGCTCTTTCAGCTAATGATGGGACTTCAGCTGTTTTACTACTATTTATATTTTTTAAAATATTAAGCTTTTTAACACTTTTCACAGTTACTCAAGCCACTCCACCCCACCCAATTACTCTGCCCACTCCAGTTGTAGAGGCAAGAACACTTTTCACAATTTCCCCAGAAATTGTAGCTTTTCTAGTTTATGTTTACTATGCAATCTAGTACAGAATTTATTCCATTCCTAGATGTAAGGATGTGTGTTAACTGTGACAGCCCACTTCTCTTCTTCCAACCACCTGCATTATTTATTAAAGTATATAGTCAATTCCACTGTACAACATTCTCATCAAAATCTCGTGTAGTAGCCATTTTCATTCGTAACTCAACGGTAGAACACGCAGGCACACTTTTCACCCCCCAGTCACCCCCCGATCACCCTCCTGTACCCCCTGTCACAGTGACACCAATAGCAGTTTTTTTTTTTTTTGCATTGGTGTCAGTTTGTGACAGTTATAAGTGTTAGGTCTAGGGTACCCCCCTAAACCCCCCTAATGAAGGTTAACCCCCCGTCGCCAGTGTCACTAAGCGATCGTTTTTCTGATCGCTGTATTTGTGTCACTGGTGACGCTAGTTAGGGAGGTAAGTATATAGGTTCGCCGTCAGTGTTTTATAGCGATAGGGACCCCTATATACTACCTAATAAAGGTTTTAACCCCCTGATTGCCCCCTAGTTAACCCTTTCACCAGTGATCACCGTATAAGTGTTACGGGTGACGCTGGTTAGTTAGTTTGTTTATTATAGTTTTAGGGCATCCGCCGTTTATTACCTAATAAAGGTTTAACCCCCTAATAGCCCGTCGGTGATATAAGTTAAGTTTTTAGGGTCAGATAAGGTCTGCGTCGCCCCAGGCAGCGTCAGGTTAGTGCCAGTACCGCTAACACCCATGCACGCAGCATACACCTCCCTTAGTGGTACAGTATCTGAACGGATCAATATCTAATCCAATCAGATCTATACTAGCGTCCCCAGCAGTTTAGGGTCCCCAAAAACAGTGTTAACGGGATCAGCCCAGATACCTGCTAGCACCTACGTTTTGCACCTCTGCCCAGCCCTGCCCAACCCACTCAAGTGCAGTATCGATCGGTCACTTACAAAATACTAAACACATAACTGCAGTGTTCGCAGAGTCAGGCCTGATCCCTGCAATCGCTAACAGTTTTTTGGTAGCGTTTTGAATCAGTCGCTAACAGTCGGGAGCTGTTTTGCCTGTCAGTCTCACTAGTGTACCACTAAATTTAGAGCCTAAAATGGCAAATCGAAGGTACACTAGTGAAGAGGCCTACACATTTCTAAGCATGACAGATAGTGAAGAGGAAGTCACTCATCTGTCAGATTCAGGTTCAGAATACGAACCTGTAGACAGCAGCGGCTCCATGACAGATAGCTCTGACGACAGAGTTGTGGTCCCTGCCAAGGTCAGGCGTACCAGACCCCGAACTTCTTCTTCTGTCCTTGATGTGCAAGAACCGCAGGTCCCTCGTATGGAGCAGAGAAGTACTAGCGCCGCTATTGCTTCTGGTGAACTGGCAAGCACCAGCGGCCTAGTACACCCTGGTCGTACATCCAGCACTGCAGTAACACTTGGTGACGTGGCGAGTCCCATAAGTGCAGTTCAAGCTGGTGAGGTGGCAAGCACAAGTAGTGTCCAGCTGCCACCAAGAAGACGAACACAGGCTCAATCCGAATTTGGAACCCACCACTTCTGCAGCACCCGTACTTCCCCCCCATTCACTGGCCAACCCGGCATTCATGTGGAAACAGTTGATTTTACGCCACTTGATTTTTATTCGCTGTTTTTCACCGAAGATCTCTTTAGATCTATTGTGGACCAAAGCAATTTGTACGCTGGTCAACACATCGCCACTATTCCCCAGTCCTCCCTTGCCAGAGATTGGAAACCAATTACGGTTTCCGAATTTAAGATCTTTCTGGGCCTTTCCCTCAACATGGGCATAAATAAAGAGAGAGTGAGTTGCGGTCATATTGGTCCACTGACCCAATTTACCATATGCCCGTGTTCTCTGCCTCCATGGCCAGGGCACGATACGAGCAGATTTTGCGGTTCATGCACTTCAACAACAATGAACTCTGTCGTCCTCGTAGAGAACAAGAATACGATCGGCTGTACAAAATTCGGCCCCTCGTAAACTACTTCAACCAACGTTTTGCAGACTTGTTTACTCCCCATCAAGTTGTCTGCGTTGATGAGTCCCTGATTAAGTTTTCTGGCCGCTTGTCATTTAAACAGTACCTTCCCAGCAAGCGTGCCAGATACAGGGTCAAGATGTATAAGCTCTGTAACAGGGCCACAGGCTATACATGTAGTTTTATGGTTTACGAGGGCAAAGATAGTCACGTAGAGCCGACAAACTGCCCTGACTACATAGGAAGCGCTGGCAAGATTGTGTGGGACTTGGTGTCACCCTTATTCGGAAAGGGGTACCACTTATATGTGGACAATTATTACACAAGCGTGTCACTTTTTTGATCAGCAGATTGGAGCATGTGGCACCGTGCGACCTAATAGCCGGGGCTTTCCCCAGCGGCTTGTAGATTCCCGTCTTAGGCTGGGGGAGCCTGCTTGCAGTGTAATAATTTGCTCGCTATGAAGTGGAGGGATAATAAGAATGTTTTCGTTCTTACCTCCCTTCATGCAGACATGACGGTCCAAATTACTACGGCGACTGGTGTTGTGGAGAAACCCCTCTGTGTCCACGAATATAACCTCAATATGGGAGGGGTGGACCTCAACGACCAGTTGTTGGCGCCGTACCTAGTTGCCTGTAAGGCCAGACGCTGGTATAAAAAAAGTGTCTGTATACTTATTTCAATTGGCTTTGCTGAACGCTCATGTGCTATACAGAGCTTCAGGACGGACTGGATCCTTCCTTAAATTCCAGGAAGAGATTGTCAGAGCCCTTCTGTTTC
This sequence comes from Aquarana catesbeiana, assembly GCF_042186555.1. Taxonomy (NCBI): domain Eukaryota; kingdom Metazoa; phylum Chordata; class Amphibia; order Anura; family Ranidae; genus Aquarana; species Aquarana catesbeiana. The sequence continues at coordinate 242,930,889 of NC_133331.1, read as the reverse complement.
CAGATGGTGCTCCACCTCACCTTCCCCAACCAAATGCAGTAAGCCGTCTGCATGAGAGGCATTTTCCGTATGTCCTCCCGAGTACCCCTACCCAACGAGCCCCCCCATAGAAAATGTTGTGTATGCAGAAAGCATGGATATAGGCGTAAAACCCGGTATTATTGTCCCTCCTGTCCTGACAATCCTGGTCTTTGCATTGGTGAATGTTTTGAATGCTACCATACAGATTTATTTATCTTGACAGCAACAGCGTTTGCTCCCACGATACATAAAGCCGTGACTCCAGCGCTGTCGGAGGTGATTTCACCACCACAGTTACATACTTCAGCATATATACCGAAGCGTGGGGGCAGCAGTGGGTGGAGGAGCGATTTGCTCCTACCTTTTGCGGGAGGATGTCCCCATGCTTCGGCATATATATATATATATATTTTAGGCACAGGTTGAGTTAAATGTTTTATTTTTTACTATGTTTTTTTGTATTTGCTTTGCAGGTATGGTAAGTCTTACTGTTATACTGTAATGTTACTTTGTTTTATTGTTAACCATCATTTGCTTAGCAGGTACGCCATTCAGTTGCAGCGAGGATTTATTTATCTTGACAGCAACAGCGTTTGCTCCCACAAAACAAAGCCGTGACTTCAGTGCTGTCGGAGGTGATTTCACCACCACAGTTACATACTTCAGCATATATGCCGAAGCGTGGGGGCAGCAGTGGGCGGAGGAGCGATTTGCTCCTACCTTTTGTGGGAAGATGCCCCCATGCTTCGGCATATATAAACGGTGCATGTATGCCCATCATTAGGAGTGGGTGGATGAAGGGAGGTATTCTAATGGTGGGCATACCCACCGATCAATCTCTTTTTTCGTTCAGCCCACAGGCTGCATGAAAAAAAAAAGAAGTTTACAATATATGCCCAACAAGACCAACAGCGTACTGGTATGTTGCTGGACTTTAAGTGGTTATACCAGAATGATGCCTGCAGGTTTAGGTATCATTCTTTTCAGCCAGCGGTCGGCTTTCATGTAAAAGCAATCCTAGCGGCTAATTAGCCTCTAGACTGCTTTTACAAGCAGTGGGAGGGAATGCCCCCCCCACCGTCTTCCATGTTTTTCTCTGGCTCTCCTGTCCCAACAGGGAACCTGAGAATGCAGCCGGTGATTCAGCCAGCTGTCATTATTCAATCACTTGGGACAAAAAAAAATAATATTCAATGGGCTCAACATGCCTCTCAGCAATTTCCTTGAGGTGTCTACTTTCCAAAATGGGGTCATTTGGGGGGGGTTTGTACTGCCCTGCAATTTTAGCACCTCAAGAAATGAGATAGGCAGTCAAACTAAAAGCTGTGTAAATTCCAGAAAAAATGTACCCTAGTTTGTAGACGCTAGAATTTACAAACCAATAAATATATACTTATTGACATTTTTTTACCAAAGACATGTGGCCGAATGCATTTTGACCTAAATGTATGACTAAAATTGAGTTTAATGGATTTTTTTTTTAAACAAAAAGAAAATATCTTTTTTTTTTCAAAATTTTCGGTCTTTCCGTTTATAGCGCAAAAAATAAAAACCACAGAGGTGATCAAATACCATCAAAAGAAAGCTCTATTTGTGGGAAGAAAAGGACGCAAATTTAGTTTGGGTACAGTATTGCATGACCGCGCAATTAGCAGTTAAAGCGATGCAGTGCCAAATTGTAAAAAGTGCTCTGGTCAGGAAGGGGGTAAATCCTTCCGGGGCTGAAGTGGTTAAAGGAGGCAATTTCAACTTGACTGCACACCCAGCACTCTCTTCCAAAGCTTTCCCCAAAATCTTTAGCATGATCCCTAAGCAACCCTTAATTGGTTGATTCATGGAAGGCTCATAATGTTGGTACCAGAGATTACACATTCTATTCTCACCCCCATGACAGCTCTGCGCGGCTAGGTTATATTTTTACAACTCCAATACTGTTAGCCAATTAGGCAGACATCCACGCCTGCCCTTGGTCTGATAACGATATAGTGACATTTTGCACATCTCACTTTGGTCTTGCCCCTACTCCATATAGGTGGCGCATAAATGACTCCCTATTGATGGACCCACCTATTATACAAGTATCTACACACATAGAAAATTACTTCTCACACAATACCACTGAGGATATGCTCTCTACAACTCTGTGGACAGCCCACAAAGCGGTTATAAGGGGATATTAAAGCGGAGTTCCACTCAAAAATGGAACTTCCACTTTAAGGGAAGGTGACTGTCAGGACTGGCTCAGCCCTTCCTTCTCTGAGCTGGCCGCTCAGCTGTCGGTTAATTGCCAGCTCTCATCTCTCTCTCTCCAGTTAACCAGCTGTTGTGGATCTGCTCGTCAGTCCCACCTACTTAAAGATCTCCAGCTCACGTCATTCCTGCCTTCACCTTGGTCACATCACAAGAAACCATCTCCTGCGTTCCTGTTTAACCACTTGAGCCCCGGACCATTATGCTGCCTAAGGACCAGAGGTCTTTTTCCAATTTGGCACTGCGTCGCTTTAACTGCTAATTGCGCGGTCATGCAATGCTGTACCCAAACGAAATTTGCGTCCTTTTCTTCCCACAAATAGAGCTTTCTTTTGATGGTATTTGATCACCTCTGCAGTTTTTATTTTTTGCACTATAAACGGAAAAAGACCGAAAATTTTGAAAAAAAAATGATATTTTCTACTTTTTGTTATAAAAAAAATCCAATAAACTAAATTTTAGTCATACATTTAGGCCAAAATGTATTCGGCCACATGTCTTTGGTAAAAAAAATGTCAATAAGTGTATATTTATTGGTTTGTGCAAAAGTTATAGCGTCTACAAACTAGGGTACATTTTCTGGAATTTACACAGCTTTTAGTTTATGACTGCCTATGTCATTTCTTGAGGTGCTAAAATGGCAGGGCAGTACAAAACCCCCCCAAATGACCCCATTTTGGAAAGTAGACACCCCAAGGAAATTGCTGAGAGGCATGTTGAACCCATTGAATATTTATTTTTTTTGTCCCAAGTGATTGAATAATGACAAAAAAAAAAAAAAATTTACAAAAAGTTGTCACTAAATGATATATTGCTCACACAGGCCATGGGCATATGTGGAATTGCACCCCAAAATACATTTAGCTGCTTCTCCTGAGTATGGGGATACCACATGTGTGGGACTTTTTGGGAGCCTAGCCGCGTACGGGGCCCCGAAATCCAATCACCGCCTTCAGGATTTCTAAGGGTGAAAATTTTTGATTTCACTCTTCACTGCCTATCACAGTTTCGGAGGCCATGGAATGCCCAGGTGGCACAAAACCCCCCCAAATGACCCCATTTTGGAAAGTAGACACCCCAAGCTATTTGCTGAGAGGCATGGTGAGTATTTTGCAGCTTTCATTTGTTTTTGAAAATGAAGAAAGACAAGAAAAAACATTTTTTTTTTCTTTTTTCAAAACTTTGTGACAAAAAGTGAGGTCTGCAAAATACTCACTATACCTCTCAGCAAATAGCTTGGGGTGTCTACTTTCCAAAATGGGGTCATTTGGTGGGTTTTGTGCCACCTGGGCTTTCCATGGCCTCCGAAACTGTGATAGGCAGTGAAGAGTGAAATCAAAAATTCACGCCCTTAGAAAGCCTGAAGGCGGTGCTTGGTTTTCGGGGTCCCGTACGCGGCTAGGCTCCCAAAAAGTCTCACACATGTGGTATCCCCGTACTCAGGAGAAGCAGCAGAATGTATTTTGGGGTGTAATTTCACATATTCCCATGGCATGTTTGAGCAATATATCATTTAGTGGCAACTTTGTGCAAAAAAAAAAAAAAAAATTGTCTTTCCCGCAACTTGTGTCGCAATATAAAATATTCCATGGACTCGACATGCCTCTCAGCAAATAGCTTGGAGTGTCTACTTTCCAAAATGGGGTCATTTGGGGGGGTTTTGAACTGTCCTGGCATTTTATGCACAACATTTAGAAGCTTATGTCACACATCACTCACTCTTCTAACCACTTGAAGACAAAGCCCTTTCTGACACTCATTGTTTACATGAAAAAGTTATTTTTTTTGCAAAAAAATTACTTTGAACCCCCAAACATTATATATTTTTTTAAAGCAAATGCCCTACAGATTAAAATGTTGGGTGTTTCATTTTTTTTTTTCACACAGTATTTGCGCAGCGATTTTTCAAACGCATTTTTTGGGGAAAAAACACACTTTTTTAAATTTTAATGCACTAAAACACACTATATTGCCCAAATGTTTGATGAAATAAAAAAGATGATCTTAGGCCAAGTACATGGATACCAAACATGACATGCTTTAAAATTGCGCACAAACGTGCAGTGGCAACAAAATAAATACATTTTTAAAAGCCTTTAAAAGCCTTTACAGGTTACCACTTTAGATTTACAGAGGAGGTCTACTGCAAAAATTACTGCCCTCGATCTGACCTTCGCGGCGATACCTCACATGCATGGTGCAATTGCTGTTTACGTTTGACGACAGACCGCCGCTTGCGTTCGCCTTAGCGCGAGAGCAGGGGGCGACAGGGGTGCTTTTTTTTTTTTTTTTTTTTTTTTTTTTCTTTATTATTTTTTTGCTTTTTTATCTTATTTTTAAACTGTTCCTTTCATTTTTTTTTTTTTAATCATTTTTATTGTTATCTCGGGGAATGTAAATATCCCCTATGATAGCAATAGGTAGTGACAGGTACTCTTTTTTGAAAAAATTGGGGTCTATTAGACCCTAGATCTCTCCTCTGCCCTCAAAGCATCTGACGACACCAAGATCGGTGTGATAAAATGCTTCCCCAATTTCCCAATGGCGCTATTTACATCCGGCGAAATCTAAGTCATAAAATGCTCGTAGCTTCCGGTTTCTTAGGCCATAGAGATGTTTGGAGCCACTCTGGTCTCTGATCAGCTCTATGGTCAGCTGGCTGAATCACCGGCTGCATTCTCAGGTTCCCTGTTGAGACAGGAGAGCCAGAGAAAAACACGGAAGACGGTGGGGGGGGGGCATTCCCTCCCACGGCTTGTAAAAGCAGTCTAGAGGCTAATTAGCCGCTAGGATTGCTTTTACATGAAAGCCGACCGCTGGCTGAAAAGAATGATACCAAGATGATACCTAAACCTGCAGGCATCATTCTGGTATAACCATTCAAAGTCGTGAATGGCGTACCTGAAGACAAAAAAATGGTTAACAATAAAGCACAGTAAACGGTAAAGTATAAAAAATTGCATACCTGAAAAGCAAACATGATAAAACATAATAACAATAAAACATTGCAGAATAGAATACAGTAAAAAAGAGCAGAACAATAGAGAGAGAGAATAGAGAGAGAGAGAACAATGAAACGACAACTTTTTTTTTATTTTATATATATTTTTTTTTTTTTTTACACTTTTTTTGTAACTAACTTTTATAACGGTAACCGGTTCCAGGTTCAGGTCTCTCAAAATGCGATGGCATCTTGGGAGACCCTGTGAAAGTGTGCCTAGTCTGTGGAATGCTGTACCCTACGCTAATACTCAACTAATGAATGGTAGCGTTCAAAACATTCACCAATGCAAAGACCAGGATTGTCAGGACAGGAGGGACAATAATAGCGGGTGTCACGCCTATATCCGCGCTTGCTGCAGACACAACATCTTTTTTGGGGGGGTTCGTTGGGTAGGGGTACTCGGGAGGACATAAAGAAAATGCCTCTCATGCAGCCGACTGCATTTGGTTGGGGATGTGAATGGGGGAAGTACGGGCGCTGCAGAAGCGGTGGGTTCCCAATTAGGATTGGCGAATGCAGCAGGAAGGGCATTATGGGCACGACGGGCCTGTGTTTGTCTTCTTGGTGGCAGCGGGACACTACTTGTGCTTGCCACCTCACCAGCTTGAACTGCACTTATGGGACTCGCCACGTCACCAAGTGTTACTGCAGTGCTGGTTTGACTACGACCGGGGTGTACTAGGCCGCTGGCGCTTGCCAGTTCAATAAAAAGCTACAAAAAAAACTGTTAGCGATCGCAGGGATCAGGCCTGACTCTGCGAACGCTGCAGTTATGCGTTAAGTGTTTTGTAAGTGACAGTGATCGATCGATACTGCACTTGGGTGGGCTGGGCCGGGCGGAGGGGCAAAATGCAGGTGCTAGCAGGTATCTGGGCTGATCCCGCTAACACTGCATTTTTGGGAACCCTAAACTGCTGGGGACGCTAGTATAGATCTGATCGGATCAGATATTGATCCGTTCAGATACTATACCACTAAGGGAGGCGTATGCTGCGTGCGTGGGTGTTAGCGGTACTGGCGCTAATCTGACGTTGCCTGGGGCGACGCATATCACCGCCGGGCGATCAGGGGGCTAAACCTTTATTCGGTAATAAACGGCGGGTGCCCTGACACTATAAAAAATAAACAAACTAACCAGCGTCACCCGTAACAGTTATACGGTGATCAGTGGTGAAAGGGTTAACTAGGGGGCCATCAAGGGGTTAAAACATTTATTCGGTAGTATATGGGGGTCCCTGACGCTATAAAACGCTGACGGTGAACCTAAATATTTAGGTCCCTAACTAGCGTCACCAGCGACACTAATACAGCGATCAGAAAAATGATCGCTTAGCGACACTGGTGACAGGGAGTGATCAAGGGGTTAAAACTTTATTAGGGGGGGTTAGGGGGGTATCCTAGACCTACAGGGGGCTAATACTCACTGTCCCAACACTGTAACTGTCACAAACTGACACCAATGCAGTAATCAGAAAAAAAAAAAAAAAAAACTGCTGGTGTCAGTTTGTGACAGGGGGGGGGGGGTGATTGGGGGGGGGGGGGATCGGGGTGTTTTGTGTGCCTGGCATGTTCTACTGTGTTGTGTAGTGTTGGTGCACTCACATACCTGTCTTCTCTCCTCGGGCCGGAACGGAAATTACCGAGCCGAGGAGAGATGACATCATTTCCTTTGCTGCTGTTTAGCATACAGCAGCAAAGGAATGATTCGATTGGCCGGCGGCGATCGCGAGGAGGGGGCCACGAACGGATGGCCTCCCCCTCACCTCCGATCGCCGTGGGACAAAAGACGACCGCCTCGGGCACCGTTGGGAGGGGTTCGATCGGACCCCCCCACCCGCGGAAGGCAAATCACGTATATGTACGTGATTTTGCCTGTCCGTGCCACCTTGCTGACGTACATCGGCGTGAGGCGGTCGTCAAGTGGTTAAAGACTGACTTTGCTGACATCCCTTCTGGCTCCTTATCCTGCTTGCTTTTCCTCTACTTGGATCCCTGACTTCTGGCCTGGCTGATTACCCGATTTGGTTACTGAACTGTGGCTTGGCTGACTACCCGATCCGGTTACTGGATTCTGGCTACGCTTTGACTACGCTTACTCTATTTACCTTTTTATTTTTGTTAATAAACAAGTGTGATTTTACTGTACTTCTGTCTCAGTCTGGATCATGGTTTCTGACAGTGACCACCTGACATTCCACATTTGGCATGTCATTTGTTTGGGGGGGGTGGGGAGTGAAACCCCCTAAAAAGAAGGTTCTAGCTCCCACTTCCTCCTGGGGCTCCGCAAAGCCGGAAGTCAGTTCACCTCTCCCCCCTCCCTCTCGGTAATCATCTGGGACACGTCACAGGTCCCAGATGATTGCCCTGCCAGTCACAGCGCGGCTCGCGCATGCGCAGTGCGTGCCCGGCTGTGAAGCCACAGCCAGGCGCCCACAGTGACAATGCCGGCGCCGCAGAGAGGAGGGGGAGACAAGCGGGTCTTCATTCCCCTTCATCGCTGGACCCTGGGACAGGTAAGTGTCCGATTATTTTTAGCTGCAGACTTTAATTTTTTTTTTTAAGCGGAACTCCACTTTAAATCAGCATAGCTGCAACCAAAAATAAAACTAGACTTGCAGACATTTAAGTCTCACGAGAGATCTGGATTGTCTCTACATTAAACAAAGTCAATCTCCAGACCTATCCCAACAAATTCAAAATAAACGTCAATCCCTAGATGCACTACTTTCTGCTGACACCGAAAAAGCTCTAAGATAAAATCAGGGAAATTTGTAAGTTCTGTATAAAATTGTATTCTATTTTGTATGTATTGCACACTGTCCTCACTGTGCACACGGCACTAATATTTTCAGTACACGTTTGCATTCTTTCGAGTCCTGATTAGAATTAGCCTGCCTATGTAACGCCCCTTGTTACCATAAACATATAATTGTAATATTAATGTGATACCTACGTAATCATGTGTATAAAAACCTTCAATTGCATCATAATAAAGCAGAACAGTTATTTGGAAAGATGCTGAGTGTATCTTTTGTGTCTGTTCCCTGCTGCAGTAATTAATTTGGAACCACTAATCAATATGAGGATAGGAGTTGCCCATCTATAAAATGTCCAGGTCAGGTGGTGAGCCAGCCAGGAGGAGGATTTGCAGGTGACCCTCAGTATCCGAAACGAGGAGCTTGACACGATCCAGGAATTTCTGATAATCAGCCGGCTAAGGTAAGCCTTTTGCTTACATTTGAGTTATCAGACTTCCTTGATCGGTAAGGCATTTTTTGGGACAAAGGGTACCTATTTTACTCCCCTTAATGGAACTGTATTGATTGGTGGTTATATGTTATGTTGTCACTGTCCATCGAAGTGTTATAGATAAGAAAGGGAAGAAAAGTGCTGTTCACAGGTATATGTAGTACATCTGCTAGACAAAATAGTTTAGAGGCAAGAGGGTATAGGCACACATAGGGAAGACTGGCCAGTCATTATAGGCATTAAATTAAGTAAGGGAATGAAGTGTAAGAGACCCTCAAAAATGCCCAGAGGAGCGCTATATATGAACCAAAGGTGCGGTTCCGCCTAGCCTATACTGAGCCCCTAGATTAATGGTTAAAGTGGACAGGGATCCACAATGGGTAACTGAGTTACCAAAGTCCACAGGGACTAAGAATCATGCAGAGTAAACAGCTATCTATGTGAGCAGGATGGATCAAGGGTGACAATTAACACTAGACAGAAAGGGACATTTTGATGTTAAGTTGTGGGATGAATTTGGAGTCAGGCACTACAACTAGTAAAGTCATAACAGAGAAATGAGAGTTAAAACAGAATACTTTATATGTTGTCAGGGAGGGAAGATGGGATGAGCACTATGGCTGCCTGTCTGATCACAGAATCATAGAAGCTACAGTATGTGAAGTATGGGATTACAATACATGGGATGCAAAGGATAGTTAAAAGAAAGTGAGAGAACGATATGCATGTGTTGCGTACAAATGGGAAAAATGTAAGTGATTTTAGAGAGATATTCGTGTATGTGTGTGAATGCTGGAACCCTTAGTTCTATCTCTTGTGTGTGTCATTTATGCAGATGTGACAACCTCCTGAGAGGGTGAGAGGTCAGCTGGATAAGCTGCGCAGACACCATCCCAATTTCATTTTTTTTTTTTTTAGACAAAACATTTATAACAAAATGTGCTGGATTAATTAATCTAATGATAAACAATGTGATCACAATTATTTTGAATCCGTTTTCCAAACATGGTAAAATGAAGGTTACATTTAACCGTGTATCACACAAATTGAATATCCTTTGATAGTGGAAAATGACCTCCTTTACGGTCGATGTAAACCCAATGTCATCCTTTCTAAACTACTGCCATAGGGGTTATCTATAAGGATCTACATGCCTCCTGCATGTATCTTTACCTGTCAAATGTCTCCCCTCTGTCTGTTATGGGACCCGAAAAACTGCAGATTCTGTGGGTGGGTCTGTTGTCTGGAGCTCGGTGGGTGGAGTCGTGATGTCAATATGCATTTTCTCCTGTGTATTTCTTACACTGAACTTCTGCTATGATCTCTAACATCCAGTGAAAAGACAGGAAAGTAACCATATGACTTCAGCATTCCAAATCATGCTGGAGGTGTGGAACAGCCAATCCTTGCAGAGCTGCTGAAGAAAGGAGTGGGGGTGGGAATTAAAAAATAATGCATGTCTTAGGCTAGTGCATGAGATATGTAAATCACCTGTCACTCACAGCAAGGGGGAGGATTTGACAACGTTTTTCTCTGTTTGTCAAGTTTTATCTCACTGGACAATAAAAGAGGATTGCTCAGAGCTGGATTAACTCTTTTTGGCAAGACTGGGCTCAAATGATAGGAAATCTTATACTCTACATTTTGACATATTTTTTTTTTTTTTTTTTTCGGGTTTACATCCACTTTAAGGAAATTTATCTGTGGATATGTATTAGGGTGTGATATTGAGATTATCATTTGAGTATTAATTTCTGATATGAGTTTAACAATTTTATTAATAATATAGATATATTGTAACTGGTTTAGACAGCCTTTGGTTGGAAATGAAATCCAGGTTATTGGGGAAATTTGTAAGATGGGATTAGTTTAGTTTAAGATAACAATTTTGTAATTTTACATTTATACAATAAGCCTTTATTGAGAGAAAAAAAAAGGATTAAGATGAGGTTGTTATTTGGAATACAGCTGCCATAATAATTAACAAAGCCAAGATGGATGGGATACATAAGAAGTTTTTCTACAAAAATGAAATCTATAGGTCTGATAATAACTTGATGTGCGGTCCATGATGTGAGATTAATAAATAAAATTTATAAATAACAGACCCATCACATCAAGTCCACACACCCTGTTAGGATAGATGCCACCTGCAGCCAAATTGTATAGTTTTTGATGTGGCTGAGAGCTTTCTGGTCCATCATATACAGATTGTTGGTCCCTTTTGTTTTTATTTATTTTTGAAATCCAAAGCAGAATGTGTGGATTGTGAAATGGTGTGCCCCTTTTCCTTGTAAGTGCATTGGTATAAGCAGAAGAATATTTTAGATTTATGGACATCTCTCCATGACCGCAGGGTATTATCGTTTATTAAAATATTGCCAGGAAAAAGTTGTCTTTTTGAAACATGAAACTGGAGTTCTTACACAAACAGCATGATAGAAAACAAGCCATTGTAATATATTTATGCAAGCTGGACCCAGTTCACCCCAATATATCAGAGCTGTAGTTTTTATGCAAAGATGCTATTAGAAAAAGTTAGACATTATTTTGGTCAAATATTTAATTTTTAATGGTCCCACATTCTGCGCAACAAATATACAGCTAAATAAATGTTTGTCTAATGAAAGGTTCAAAATATGAATTTGTTTTGTTTAACCCCTTCCCACAGAGCGTACGCAGATGTGCGTACTCGGCTTTCGGGGGTTATACCGGGATGATGCCCACAGCTGCAGGCATCATCCCGGTACTGTTTTTAGAGCCGGCGATCGGCTATCCAGGTATAACAACTGATGCGACAAGAAGCCGCTCGGCTGTTATACCGGAGAAGCGGGAGGGGACGTCCCGCCTCCTCCCACCACTCTTACCGTGCCTCCCATTCCATCGGGATGCCCGATCACCAATCTGCCGCCTCCGGCGGCTAGTGACAGTCTGGAACGAAGCCGTGAGCAGCTTAGTTCCAGCCTCCTAATAGTAAACACGGAAGCAATGTCAGGACGTCACTTTCCATTTACTTGGCTGCCAATAGTGCCGGTTTTAAAAAAAATATACAGTATTCAGAATCGCCGAAAACGGCGATCTGAATACTTTGAAGTGCAACGGAGGGATCGAGGGTCTTCTAGACCCCCGATTACTCCACAAAGAGTACCTGTCACCACCTATTACTGTCACAACGGATGTTTACATTCCTTGTGACAGCAATAGTAGTGATCAAAAATTATTTTTCAAACACAATTAATATAAAAATAAATAAAATAAAGAGAAAAAAATTTTTTTTTAAAGTGCAGCAAAGAAAACGCATACGGAAGTCGCGCCCGCATATGTAAACGGTGTTCAAATTACACGTGAGGTATTGCCGCGATCGTCAGAGCGAGAGCAATAATTCTAGCACTAGACCTCCTCTGTAACTCTAACCTGGTAACTGTAAAAAAAATTTAAAGCATTGCCTATGGAGATTTTTAGGTACTGTAGTTTGTCGCCATTTCACGAGTGCGTGCAATTATAAAAGCGTGACATGTTTGGTATCCATTTACTCGGCATAACATCATCTTTCACATTATACAAAAAAATTGGGCTAGCCTTACTGTTTGTTTTTATTTTTAATTCATGAAAGTGTCCCTTTTCTCAAAAAGTTGCGTTTAAAACACCACTGCACAAATACCGCGTGATATAAAATATTGCAACAATCGCCATTTTATTCTCTAGATTCTCTGCTAAAAAAAAAAAAAATATTATTATATATATATATTATATATATATATACACACACACACACACACACACATATACACATACACCATATCTCTATATCTATATAAACACCAAATGTCAAAAATAGGCTTAGTCATGAAAGGGTTATGTACAAATCTAACGATGAAAAATGCATACATTTGAATCCCTGCCACCTTATTGCCTCTATTGGAGGAGGCTGGAGAAAAAGGAAGCCACATGTGTTAAATTGATGACGTAGGAACCAGCTGCTGTGAGCCAAGTGCAAGAGACACACTCCCTGAAGACTCAGATATCTAATTTTTTATAAAGTTATTCCCGGTTTTATCCTGAGGATTCAGTTTATCACCCAGAAGTATACTCTGTATTCAGAGTCATTGGATTCTTTTTCCCCAGCTCAAGAACCAGAGCTCCATGTTTTAGCAAGGCTCACAAGCTAGTATATACTTACACAGATAGTCGAGATATAGAGAGCTTTTGGTTCATTTGAAGGGCCAGAAGTTTTTACTTCGGCAAGTAAACCAATCGAACATGCCAAGTTAATTTAATCGGCTAGGTACATACATTAGCGATGAGCAAGGTAGATTCTTGATAGTTAAGGGTGTAATCAGCGCTACTCGGGCAACCTTGGTTAACCACCTCAATACAGGGCACTTTCACCCCCTGCCCAGACCTTTTTTTAGCTTTCAGCGCTGTCACAATTTGAATGACAATTGCGCGGTCATGCAACACTGCACCCTAATGAAATTTTTATCATTTTTTTCCCCACAAATAGAGCTTTCTTTTGGTGGCATTTTATCACCTCTGTGGTTTTTATTTATTGCGCTATAAACAAAAGAAGAGGGACAAGTTTGAAAAAAAAAAAAAACAATATTTTTCACTTTTTGCTATAATAAATATCCAATTTTTTTCATCAGTTTAGGCCGATATGTATTCTTCTACATATTTTTGGTAAAAAAAAAAAAAATATTGCAATAAGCGTATATTGATTGGTTTGCGCAAAAGTTATAGCGTCTAGGGGATAGATTTATAGCATTTTTATTCTATTTTTATTTTTTTTACTAGTCATGGCGGCGATCTGCGGTTTTTATTGTGACTGCGATATTGCGGCGGACATATCAGACACTTTTGACACATTTTTGGGACCATTCACATTTATACAGCGATCCGTGCTATAAAAATGAATTGATTACTGTGTAAATGTGACTGGCAGGGAAGGGGTTAACACTAGGGGGTGATCGAGGGGGTTAAATGTGTGGCGGGAGGGGACTGACTGGGGGAGGTGACCGATCAGTGTCCCTATGTACAAGGGACACCCCATCGGTCTCCTCTCCTCTGACAGGACGTGGATCTGTGTGTTTACACACACAGATCCAGTGTCCTGCTCAGTTACTGGGCAATTGCGGGTGCCCGGCGGACATCGCGGCCGCCGGGCACGCGCATCGTGTCCCCAGTGACGCGGCGGGCGCTTGCGCCCCCTAGCGGCTCGGGAAGGCGATCACGTCATATGACGTCCGCCCAGAATGAGAGCTGCCTCGTCCCATCATATGACAGTGGGCGGGCGGCTAATGGTTAATGTATATTTTCCTAACTCGAATTAGTTGCTTTTCCTAAGGTCTTTGGTTCCTCTGATTTTGGAGCATAGGGATGGGGTATTGATTTTAGGAGGGGATTTTAATTTTGCATATGATCCACTCCTAGATGTCTCAAGGGGTGCATCTCATCTATCATTCTCTTATTTAAAGCAACTAAAGGCAGAATAAAATCTTCAACTGGTAGATGTACGGCGTTTAAAACATCCCAATGTCAGAGACTATACTTATACTCAAGAATCTGATTATTTTTTTCTTCCACAAAAAGAGCTGGACAGCGTTCGAGCAACTTCGATAGATCCAATTTTGCTTGCTGATCATGGACCAGCTCACTTAGATATAGATCTAAATATAGTGGCTACAAGGACCCTGTCCTGGAGGCTTAATGATACACTGTTAAAAAGGACCCAATTACCATCACTGAGGTTCTACAGGGTTTAGCAGAATATTTTAGCCAGAATGACCAACCGAATACATCTGACTGTATTGTGGGAGGCGCATAAATGCTTTATAAGAGGAATCTTCCTTAAACACGGAGCCAGGATAAAAAAACTAAGGTGGTTGGAAACTGAGACGTTACTTGTGAGGATTGGTAAACTTGAGTCCATTCACAAAAAAACACTCGCTAAGCAGACACAGGAAGAATTCATCTCCCTACGTCAGCAGTATAATCAAATTGTGAATTCAGATGTAAGGGAGAAATTGAGTCGATATAAACAGTCTATATACGAGTATGGAAATAAACCGGGTGTTCCATTAGCTAGGGCACCGAAAGGATCACAAACGAAATCACATATCACCCAAATTACGCCCAACTCCGGCATTAAGTTATCAGATTCTGTGGCTATAGCTCAGAAATTTAAAAAATTTTATTGGAGGCTTTATAATCTGCAAAATATCCAAACCCAGCAATGCTCTACTTGGGCAGATTTGATTTCCTCCTTTTTGACAGCATCAGGTATGCCCCTACTTCCGCTGGAGGTAATTGCAGGGATGGAGGCCCCTATAACAAATAAAGAACTGGCCTTGGTGATAGAATCCTCTAAACCAAGGAAGGCCCCTGGTCCCGATGGGTTAAAGCTTATATGTACTATAAAACTTTCCAGGACGTTCTCGCTCCTTACTTCCTACGTGCTTACATCTCCATCTCAGCTAATGGTAAGCTAATAGAGGACGCATTGAGGGCCCACATTATTGTGATTCCCAAGCAGGATAAAGATCTTACTCAATGTGGGAACTATCGGCCTATAGCTCTTTTAAATGTTGACTTAAAATTATTCTCAAAAATCCTAGCGAAAAGGGTTATTGCCACACTTTCCTCATCTTATTCACACAGACCAGGCAGGTTTTATCCCACAGAGAGAGGCCAGGGACAACACTGTAAGGGCGATAGACTTGATTCATATTGCTCATTCAGAGAACCGGCCCCTATCTCCTTTTATCAACAAATGCTGAAAAGGCATTTGATCGGATGGATTGGCAATATCTTCAATTTACTCTTATGCCCTGTACACACGGTCGGATTTTCCGATCGGAGCGTGTTGTCGGAAATTCCGACCGTGTGTGGGCGCCATCGGACATTTTCCATCGGATTTTCCGACACACAAAGTTGGACAGCAGGAGATAAAATTTTCCGACAACAAAATCCGATCGCGTCAATTCCGACCGTGTGTGGCCTGTTCCGACGCACAAAGTGCCACGCATGCTCAGAAGAAATTCCGACACGGGACAGCTCGTTCTGGTAAACTTAGCGTTCGTAATGGATAAAGCACTTTCGTCACGCTGCAATGTTCAAAATGGTTTAATACAGCGCACTCTCTTCTTCTTTATAATGTGACAAGAATTAAGTCGTTTTGATGCTCATATTCACACACTTCTCACAAAGTTTTTTCGTTACTATTTATCGGGATTCCCTCAATATATTTTGATTTCTCACATCTGACAACATATTTTTTTTTTTTTGTTTTTTTACTTTAATGTAGAATCTTTTTTTGTGTTTCTCTTTTTTTTTTTTTTTTTTTTGGCGATTTTGATTTGTACTCCCGAAAATGTTTGTGTGTTTTTTGTGACAAGTTCCCACAACACCATTGATATGTTGTTCTATTTAATCTGTAGGAGATTGTTTGGGGTTGTTGTCTCTTGTTAATTTCACATTGTACTTTAGAAATGTACCTGAATCGTCACCAACAAACTGTCCTTTTTGGATGAAAACACACACAGGAGAGTAGAATTTACCGAAAAATATTTTATTAAGGGGTCACAACTATAAACAAAGAGGGAGGCAACGCTGGAGAAACTGCAGAAGTGGGCGAAGCCTTGGACTCCAAGGGCAAACATCAATTATTTAAAAGCAAAATTGGTGGCCTGAGGAGTCCATATCTAAGGGAGTGCAGTCTGGTCCAGAAGTCCCAGAGATCTGGAAAGCAGCAGATGACATCTGTGTCCCCAGGCTGTGGTCATACAAGAGACTGCATCTTCTGTCAGACCAGACTGAACCCAGGGTCATCACTCTTTGGTCTTCCTTCCACGCTTCCTTACAGGCTTTGGCTGTGGTGGTGGAGTTGTGGCAGCAGGAGGAGGAGGATCGTCCCTCTCCATGACATCCGTCTTGTGTGTCAGTTCCCCACTCTCCCCCTTACGTAGGACTTTATAAATCAGGTCCTCAGAAATCTTGCGTTGGCCCTCCTGCATGCCCTGCAATTTGGTGGCAGCCATGCAGGCAAAGGCCTCTTCAGGACTGGGGAAGGCTCTGAGGGACGCCGAAGCCTCCTGGATCAGCCTGTACGCTGAATCCTGCACAGGACTGGGAGTGGCCTTCCTGGCCCTTTTATATGGCAGGCGGAGGGGAGGGACCTGAGACTCAGTCAGGCTGCGACTGGTCCCTGGCTTCTCTTGGCTGACACTTAGCCCCGCCTCCTCCTGGCTGCCACTAATCCCCGCCTCCTCCTGGCTGCCACTAATCCCCGCCTCCTCCTGGCTGACACTAATAATCCCCGCCTCCTCCTGACTGCCACATTCCACAGCCTCCTCCTGGCTGAGGTCTTCCTGTGTATGAAAAAGGGACATAGTTTTAGTATTGTTTTCATCAATCACACACAATTTTCACCTCCTGACTGCTGCAAATTCAATGTTAACAAATATAACAGACTATCCTTCTGAGCCCAGCAGTTTTCATTCTTTTCCCAATTTTGGGTGCCCACTACTGTCTATTGATATGTAAAACACTTTTTTCAATCAGCAATTAGTGATCAATAATAACATCTAGTAAACATCATTTATTTATTGACCAGAAATTTGTAGAAGAATGCTATACCTGACTCAAGCTGGGCTCCTCCACTTCTTCCTGGCTGGAAGGCCCAGGTTGGACATCGGAAGCCTCAGCTGGTATGGAAGGAAGAGTGGAAGGAAGAGTAGAGAGGGATTCCCTGACTTCAGTGTGGTCTGACAGAAATCGCAGTCTCTCATAGTACCACAGCCTGGGGACATAAATGTCATCTGCTGCAGCTCCGGATCTCTGGGAATCTGTGACCTTCTTGCGCTCCCTAAGATAAGTGCTCCTCAGGCCACCAATTTTAGCTTTCAAATAGGGGATGGTTGCTGTGGGGACCACCGGCTTCACCAACTCCAGCAGTTTCTCCAGCGCTGCCTGCCTCTTGTTTATGGTTATAGTGGGGGTGTCTGACCTGCCACAGACAGGGCAGCTCTCTGTACTTGTCAATAAACAGGGGCAGGAAATTGTGGTCGTTGAAACCATCCATTTTCTCTGCAAGACACAACACAAGACAAACCCTAATGTCAGGCCAAACTCCCCTAATCTTGTTACAATATAGGCTTCAATTTCGAAGCAGTATAGGCCCAAGTTTAGATCCTACCTTCGTTAGCACGGTCGGCGTCTCCGATGCTCCTTCCTCCGCTCACAGATCGTACGTAAGACGCGCGCGTTACGATTTATACACACTGCGCATGCGTATAACTCCGCCCGCCCCTGACGTTCTTTCTATTCTATTCCCCGCCCCTTTTCGTTCGGCGCAGTGGAGGAAGAGCACATGGCGGATAGACAGCAGGATCGTGCTAAGTACAGCAACGAGGAGGAGGGGGAGGAAAGGCCGGAGCCTGAAACGTCCCGATCCAGAAAGAGATTAAAAGGACTCAAATATGTCCTTTGGGGAGATGTTGGAGATGGTGGACATCCTGAAGAAGGCCGACTATGATGGAAAGTATGGGCCTTACCCCAACCCCAATGTCCGAAAGGCCAAGATCATGGCGAAAGTGGCCAGGACTGCACCGGAAATTCGGGGTACGACGATCGAAAGATCAGCTCAGGAAGCGGTGGTCGGACCTGAAATTACGAGAACATGAGCAGTACAGAAAGATCCGGAGAGTGCTGCAAAAAAGTAAGTATTTGTGCTGTGTTCCTATTGTTCTTGTGTTTATTACGTTCGTGCTGCTCCATGTGCTTTTAGGAACTGTTGTACAGTTTAAAATGGCAACTTTCATGTTCATGGGCACATTATTCGTTCGGATCACACATTTTTTTTTCGGACTATAAAATACCATTGTTTAGCCCATATGCATTTGGCCACCATTTTGAGGCCCTATACTTGTCTTCAAAGAATTGGGTTGTGTAGATGGCTTTGTTACTAGAATGAAATGCAAACTAGATTCTATGTAAGGAGAGGACACTGAGCAGCTGTTTTCACATCTGGACACTGGAGCACTAGTGTGGGACACAAGAACACCATTTTTATTAGGGGGCCACACAGGTGCTCCAGTGTATACTATAGGGGGGCTACATCTGTGAAGCTTGTACAAAACAGGTAAAGTATTGCAGCTTGACAAAGGGCACTAAAAAAGCTACATGTTGGAACTCTGCTAAAATAGACAATTGTACCCCACTTCCAAGCAATGTTTCATCTTTAGAGTTCTGCCATCAAATATCTGTGTGCTAATTATACCATTTTTGTTTTACATAGGGGAGAAAAGACTCGGAGGACACCCGTCATCCGAGGAGACCAGAGACCCCCCCCCCCCTCTGGAAGAAGGGGAAATCCACCCAACACAAGATGAGCAGGAGGAAGAAGACGTGGTGGAACTAGTCACCACAACAGGTGAGTGTCTGCGACCACAGGCTCAGATAAGAGATGGATGGCGGCATTTTTTTTAGACCTAATTTATTTTGGGTTTCCTCTCTTTTTAGGTGATCGTGAGGTTGTGGATGAAGATCCTTTCACATCAGAAAGTGCCCAGATCCTGATTGGGGAGATCATGGGGTGTAATTTACAATTGGAAAACATCAAGCAAAACATCAATGATGTTATTCCAAAATAT
This sequence comes from Aquarana catesbeiana, assembly GCF_042186555.1. Taxonomy (NCBI): domain Eukaryota; kingdom Metazoa; phylum Chordata; class Amphibia; order Anura; family Ranidae; genus Aquarana; species Aquarana catesbeiana. The sequence goes on along the minus strand of NC_133331.1, from coordinate 242,911,716 downwards.
AAAAACATCATTGATGTTTTGGGGCGAGTTTAAAACCCCTCCAAATCACTTTCTTCTTTTGTCTGCTACAATGTGCGAAATGTTTTTGTGATTTTTCACAAAGCCAAATTTGGAGGATGCACACAGTGTGCCAACATGTGCTATCTGCCATCACGGGAGATCAATGGACGCGTTTTGGGGGTGCAACCCCTTCCTCAATAATAAAGTAGCGGTGAGGAAGGGCTTTCTCCCCCAAAACACGTCCCTTGATCCCCCGTGATGGCAGATAGCACATGTTGACATTGTGAAATTTGTGTGCATCTTCCAAATTTGGCTTTTCCAGGGGTGATTTCCCCCCATCTGAACGCAATATCAAACACAGTTCCTAAATACTCATGTCTGATATTGCCTTCAAGTTCTACCATATGTGAACTTTGTAAGATCAAGATTTGTGTCTTTCTTGTGGGTTTTACACAGGCCTGTTTTCTATAAAATGCACATTTTGATTTTGGATAATGACACCACAAAAATTGTTATACAACAAACATGTTGGTTTGTCAGAAAAACCTTTGGTAAATGCACATGTGATTGTGCAGGTATTAAAAAGATTGCTCATCAAGAATGTGTGGATTATTGTCTCAACGCTACAACACTTTTGGGGTGATGTAATTGTTGTTTTATGAGAAAATGGGGGTTATTTCCTAAGGGGAAATCCACTTTGCACTACAAGTGCAGTTTCAGTGCAGTTGCAAGTGCACTTGTAGTGAAAAGTGTCTTTGCATTTAGTAAATAACAGCCAACAGTGCTTTGTATAAGGTTACACAATCACAACATTTTCTGCACTCCACACATTTCTGTCAGGGTCAGCTAAAACAAACACAAGCAGTAAATGTCCACAAAGAAGAGCCTGGGGGGAGATGCCTGTCGAGAACTTGAGGTCCTGCAGGCTTCTCCCTGTGGCCAAATACCGCAAGGTAGCGACCAACCTCTGCTCCGCAGTGATGGCTTGCCTCATGCAGGTATCCTGCCTGCTAATATAAGGGGTCAGCGAAGCCAACAAATGGTGAAATACGGGGTCCGTCATCCTGAGAAAGTTCCTGAAATCATCAGGATTATTCTCACGGATCTCACGGAGCAAAGGCATATGACAGAACTGGTCACGCTGAAGCAACCAATTCTTGGTCCATGAACTCCTCCCCACCCTGTTCATGGACTGGACTTGTGTCAAGGTCAGGACCCCAACACCAAGCCCCCGCACAGCACGAACTCTACGAGGAGTACGCATACGAAACATGGCTAGAAAACGGTCGGCTGCTCAGAACGAAGTAACAGAACGCACTGAAGAACAGCAAGGCCTGTGAAGAGCGACCTGAAAAACAGCAACGAGCGGACAAGATCGCACAGAAAACTCCGATACGAACTGACTGCACGCACTGAAGAGCAAATACAAACCCACAAGCACAAACTGAACGGCAGAAAACGATCTGAAAGCCACGAGTCTGAAAAAGCGCGAATCGTCTCTCACCAAACTTTTACTAACACGAGATTAGCAAAAGGAGCCCAAAGGGTGCCGCGCTTGGTTCTGAACTGGCCTTTTCTAGCCTCGTCGTACGTGCTTGACGTCACCGCGTTCTTGGCAATCGGAAATTCCGACAACTTTGTGCGACCGTGTGTAGGCAAAACAAGTTTGAGCCAACATCCGTCGGAAAAAAAATCAGAGGATTTTGTTGTCGGAATGTCCGAACAAAGTCCGACCGTGTGTACGGGGCATTAGACATATCCGCCTGGGGGAGCGAATGCTGTCATGGATTCAGGCATTATATACTGATCCCACTGCGGCTGTGCTGGTCAACGGGGCCCGTTCAGAGTATTTCTCTTTGTCTAATGGGACGAGACAGGGTTGTCCTCTTTCTCCAGTAACGTTTATGTTAACCTTAGAACCCTTTCTCTGCAAAATTAGATCGGACCCCCTGATCAGTGGTCTTCAGGTTTCAAATACAGTGCATAAAATTGCTGCATATGCGGATGACCTCTTATTTTTCCTTACCAATCCGGAGGTTTCATCACCTCGTTTACTTCAATGTCTAGCTCAGTATGAGGATCTTTCTAATTTTTCTATAAATGATGCTAAATGTGAAGCGATGAGTATCCTTCTTTCCAAGGAGTGTATTGTTAACCTACAAGGTGTATACCGGTTTAAATGGGTTCAGTCCTTTTTGAAATACTTGGAGGTCAAACTGACCCCGAATATGGCCCTACTATATGGGACAAACTTCTGCCCATTATTATCGAAAATGCGATCATATTTTCAACTATGGCAGACCCTTACCTTCATGTGGTTTGGGAGGTATAATGCATTTAAGATGATACTGCTTCCTCAGATCCTATATTTAATGCAAGCGATTCCTATTAAACCTCAAGCTTTTTTTCTCTTGTGCCAGACACTTAACTAAATTTCTCTGGAGCAGCAAAGTCGGTAGACTTCGCTATTCGCTGTTGGTTTTGCCTAAATCATGGGGGGATATTGGTCTGCCTGATCTCATCTCTTACTATCGAGCCTTACATTTGTCCAGAGTAGTGTCATGGTGCACCTCATCAGACTAAATTGCGGGTACAAGTGGAACATGCTTCACCGATTGCTCTGTCTGTACTTCCATGGGTCGTTCATAAATACTATCGGGGATTGAAGAGGCATCCTACAATTGGGGCCACTACTGCAACAAAAGGCCTCTCTCCCTTCCCATCCCCATTAACACCAGTGATCCAGAATCCAGACTTCACGTCTGGGCTTGATAATAAACAGCTTCGGGAATTGATAGGAATAGGTAGAACCAGATGCATGCATTTTGTTACCCAACAGGGTTGGATGTCAACCCAAGACATTTTCACTCTTTCCCTTGAGCCCGTGGTCTGCCTTTCAATTGTCACACTTTTTAAGGTCTATAGCAGATGCGGAATTATATGTAAGGCCACTGACACCCTTTGAGCGTTTATGTGCGGAGGGGGAACATGTACCACACATGTTGTCACTTTTGTATAAACAGATTATTCAGCCTCCAGAAGGCCAGATTCCTGCGTATATACAACGCTGGGAAGAGGACCTCCAGATCTTTTTTACAAGATCACAAATTAACAGGATTATTCTATTTGCTCATAAAACCTCCATACCAAGCCGCTTTCAAGAACAGGGTTACAAGCTATTGGTTAGGTGGTATAGGGTTCCTGCCTTAATGAACAAATTCTACCCGCAAATTTTCTAAGTTATGCTGACAATGTAATAAAGAGACTGGGACATTACTACACATTTTTTGGCAGTGCCCTTTAATTACAGCACCCCTCAATATGTTGATTGCATTTCTGTATAGGTTGGGAGGGTGGATTCATAAGGATGAGCTGGGCCCTGATGGGGGAACTCTGGGAGGGAGGGGGGAGCTAAGGTTCTGAGTTTGAGTTAGTTATATTTAATACTCCTTTTTTCGCTTCTTTTTTTTTTTTCCCCCTCTTGTTCTTCGTTTTTTAGTACTCTGTCTCCGGACCCCCATTGATGGGGTCAGGAGAAAGGTTTCTCATTTTAAAGTAGGTATAACACTCATATTTTAGTGTTAGGACCACAGATATCAGGGTGCCGTGATGAGGCTCTGTGGCTTACGCATGCATTTGCAAATGCGTGCGGACTAAACCCCTGTTTCTAACGCAAACTGTTACAGGTCAATTTGGTTGTCTGTGAGCTGGTGGTAAGTAGGCTTGGAATTTTTTCCTGGGCATTCCCCAGGCTTTGTTTGCATCTGTTTGTAGCCCTCCAAAGCTGCTTACTGTGATAGCCAGCTATAAATGAAGGCGGTGGCAAGTTTTTTGAGATCACGTTGGTGTGTGTATTGGTCCAGCAACACACCAGCACCTTTGCAGCCATAGTGCTATCTGCTGGGAGTTTGGTGTGCTCCTGTACCTTTAAGAAGGGGTGGGCTGCCCTTCAGTCCACCTGCCTCCATTTATCCATCAGAATGCATGTGCCTCCACTGTGGGGACACTCATATTTTAGTGTTAGGACCTCAGATATCAGGGTGCCGTGACGAGGCTCTGTGGCTTACGCATGCATTTGCAAATGCGTGCGGACTAAACCCCTGTTTTTAAATGCATACTGTTAGACAGGTCAATCTGGTTGTCTGCGAGCTGGTGGTAAGTAGGCTTGGAATTTTTTCCTGGGCATTCCCCAGGCTTTGTTTGCAAGTTAAGGTATAAGCATATAGGTTAACAATTGCAGTAAATCGATGCATATTCGACATATTTTGGAGGTTATTATTTGATTCGAAGTGAATATGCATTAAGGTGGCGTATTAATTTTTATTCTGTATTAATCTATCCCTAGTTTATAAATTTAGTGTCAATGTTAGCCTATTAGATGTATATGCTTAGTGAAGTTGGTTTTGTAATAGGTTTATTTCTTTGTTTGTCTTCTTTTTCTATATAATTGTTTATATTTGGAAAAATCTTTGAATAGTTATTATAGTTAAAATAATTGATCGGCTGTTTTCAGCCTTCCAGGTTCTTGCAGAGGTAGCCATATTAACATTAAAACTCACACATGGAAGCAGACCAAGCGACTAAGGATGCTGCATTACAGCCCCGGAAACTTGCTGGGTCTGTGCAACTCACAGATTCCACCCTAGTTCTGGCCCAGTATAGCTGGGATTAATAATTCAAATTTAAGGACCCCAGAACGAGAACAAGTGGTCCACAGGGGGCAACTTCTTATGAATCAGGACTTTGGAAAAGATGATCATTTGTCCGCCAATCACTCTTTTGCCTCCAGCTTGACACATGGACAGTGTCATCAGTCACAAGCAGTTATGGCTGCCTTAGTAAATGAGTGTGGGATAGAGCCAGGGTTCTCCACAGTTGTTTTCTATAACATAGCACTTCTTTCTTTACCTGTTACCAAAGGTGTTACCAAAAGCTGAACATCCCTTCCAGAGATTACAAAAAGATATATCCAGATGCCCAAGTCAGGATCTTATGAGTATGCTTTGTGTCTGTATGGACATGTTTTCTGGATGTCCAGTGGCAAATGCTACTGCAAAGGCCACAGTAAAAAGTGTTATCAGAAGTAGTTTGTAAGTGCAGAATCTAGAGTAACAGGGGAAATATTTTTTATAGGAGAGTCCTTAATAGAAGTTTTGAGGTTTTATTTTTACACCCCCCACTGTCTACAATGTAGCGGAAAAGGTAAAAAAAGGTAGAGTAAGAAACTAGAAAACTTTTGCCTGAATGTTTTCTTATATTTTATCAAGCCCTAAGGGGATGTTGGACTCTCTCCCTATGGGATTTTGTTTAGGAGTGTGTTACTCACTTGCTTATATTTTGTCTCAGCAGCTGAAGTCCTCCATTTGGATCTCACAGAGAATGTTGCTGATCTTTTAAGGTTTTTGACAAACTCATTTATGGGTTTTCTCCCCAATTCCAGATCCTAAAAGTTTGGAAGGATCTAAAACTGGAGACTCAATACAGCATCTATTTCATGTACAGTTGTGCAAAACTTGAAGGAAAAGTCACCTGGATCCATCCCAGACAATGTAAAAATGACTAAATTAAAGAAATCTCTGTGTTTGATTTGTTTCCCTCTTGCGATCACAGTCTAGGGTACTTTTTGATTCAATTACTTAAATTGTAAAGATAGATAGATAAGATAGATAGATAAGATAGATAGATAAGATAGATAGATAAGATAGATAGATAAGATAGATAAAATGTGACTTGAAAAGTAGTTTAGCCATGTTGTCTTTTGTACCTCTTCCATTTTATGTAGAATTGTCTGTGTTTACATATGCTGATAAGTCAGCATGCCAGCAATTAAGCTAGAAGGCCATTCTGGCCACAGGAGTGTACAGCCAGTACTCTGTAAATATGTCTTATCAATCATTTGTTTTTTACAATGAAAAGTCATTTTGTAATGAAGCAGCTGCTCAGTTATTTTCTCCACAATGGAGTTTTTGCCTCTTTGGCCAGGACTACCTCCACCAGTGATGGTTCCAGGGTAAAAAGGTGATAGCAGGTATGGTTAGTGATCAAAATATTGATCAAAAGAGAGGAGACTGTTAAGGACATTTGTAAGTTCTGTATAAAATTGTATTCTATTTTATATGTATTGCACACTACCCTCACTGTGCACACAGCACTAATAATGTTTTCAGTACATGTTTGCATTCTTTTGAGTCCTGAATAGAATTAGCCTGCCTGTGTAACGCCCCTTGTTACCATAAACGTACAATTGTAATATTAATGTGATACCTACGTAAATCATGTGTATAAAAACCTTCAATTGCGTCATAATAAAGCAGAACAGTTATTTGGAAAGATGCTGAGCGTATCTTTTGTGTCTGTTCCCTACTGCAGTAGTTATTCATTTGGAACCACTAGTCAATATGAGGATAGGAGTTGCCCATCTATAAAATGTCCAGGTCAGTCGAAAGCAACATTTCTATTGCATAGCAACACTGCTTCTACCATGTTCGCCAGAAAGGTGAATCAATCCATCAAACTTCCTCATGTTTACAAATAGGGTTGCACCGATACTAGTATTTGCACAAGTATCGGTACTCATGCAAATGCACCGATACCTGAAACCAATACTTTCAGGCCTGGTTTTTTGAGCTGTCAGTGTCAAAAAAAAAAAAAAAAAAAAAAAAGCAGCCAGTAATGTTTATCAACATTGCTCAGCTGCTGAAACACTAAAATAAAAAGGAAACATTGTTTTTTTTTGTATCTTTCTGTTTCTTCATCTGCAGATCAATGGGATGAACAAATGTTCCTTTGTTTAACCCCTTATTAACCCTCAATTTACTATAATCAGCCTTAATAAACACCCTATTCTCCGCCATTTAAATTATTTATTTTCCTGCTTTTCATTTTTGTTCACGTCCATTTTATAAAAGATAAACAATGAAAACTTTTTTTGTTTGCATCGTTAGTGAATATTTTTACACATATATATTAACATATAAATTTACACATTTCACATTAAAAAAAAAACGCAAAATTAAAAAAAAAAAATCCAATTAATTTGTAAATAACTTTTCAATGCTTTGTACCATTGCTGACAGCTGAAGTGAAAACAAAACAGTTGCGGTAGGTATCGGTAATTGGTATCAGCGAATACTAAAAAAAAAAAAAAAAAAAAAAAAAAAAAATCGGTACTCGAACTCGTAAAAAAAAAAAAATATATATATATATATATATATATATATATATATATATATATATATATATATATATATATATATATATATATATATATATATATATATATATATATATATATATATATATATATATATATATAAATAAATATAAATATATGGCATCCATGCAACCCTATTTACAAACTACGAAATCAATCTGGTGACTTGGTCACCCATCCTCAAGAGGTCCTGGGGATTTTTTACTAATTTTTACAAAGATTTACTCTCTGCTCTAGAGACCTCCACATCCACCCTCTATAGCAGGAGTCAGCAACCTTTTTCCACTTAAGGGTCGGATTCATTTTATGTGAATGCATGGAGGGCCGCATTCACCTAATAAATGAAGATAACATTACACAGCCTCCGCACCTCTGGCCCCTTTTACATTATACAGTCCCCGTATCTCTGGCCCCTTTTACATTATACAGTCCCTTTATCTCTGCCCCTCTTTACACTACACAGCCCCTGCACCCCTGGACATTTACATTACACAGCCCCACACCTCTGGAGCCCTTTACATTACACAGCCCCCCTGCATATTACAGCTCCCCCCCCTGCACATCACACAGCCCCCCCACCCAGCCCCCCTTTACATTACACAGCCCCCCTGCATATTACACAAACCCCCCTGCACATCACTCAGCCCCCTGCATATTACACAACCCCCCCCCCCCCAGCTGTGTAAGCATGGAGGGATGGGGCGCTTAAATTTTGTCTTATTTATTTTTATTTTTTACACTGTCCCTTTGTGAAAAACATTTCTGATCACTTTTATTGCTGTCAGAAGGAATGAAAACATCCCTTGTGACAGTAATGAAGGGTTTAAAATGTCCTCGGGCCGGGTGCACGTGAATTTGTTATGTGCACGGACAGGCCAGACATTTAGCAGCAGCGGGCCGGGTGTGGCACGCAGGCTGTAATTTGCCGACCCTGCTCTATGGAGTGGCTAGACGGAATTCTGCCTATTGACTGCTTCTATCCAGTCAACAGGCAGACAGACAATCTAAATGCTCCCTACACAAATTTAGAAACAATTACAATTATTAAATCTCTAAAAACATCCACTGCTCCTGGTCAGGATGGATATTCTACTACTTATTACAAAAAATTCACCTCTTTATTAGCTGCAGTCTAACAAAATTGTATAACCACATTTATAACAGCAAATTTACACTGTTATACAAGCTGTACTCTCACTACTTTACATTGTAGCAAAGTGTCATTTCTTCAGTGTTGTCACATGCAAAGATAAAAATATTTACAAAAATATGAGGGGTGTACTCACTTTTGTGAGATACTGTGTAAAATAAAATTATATTATAAATAAAAAATATCTATATATATATATATATATATATATATATATATATATATATATATATATATATATATACACATACATATATACTGCTCAAAAAAAATGAAAGGAACACATCAGATCCCGATGGGGAAAAATATGCTGGATGTCTGTACTGATATGGACTGGGTAATGTGTTAGGGATGAATAGGATGCCACATCATTTGATGGAAATGAAAATTATCAACCTACAGAAGAGCTGAATTCAAAGACACCCCGAAAATCGAAGTGAAAAAATGATGCAGTAGGCTAGTCCATTTAGCTGAAATTTTATTTCAGCAACTCAAAAAAGTGGTACTCAGTAGTTTGTATGGCCCCCACGTGCTTGTATGCATGCCTGACAACGTCGGGGGGATGCTCCTAATGGGACGGCGGATCGTGTCCTGGGGTATTTCCTCCCAGATCTGGACCAGGGCATCACTGAGCTGAGCAGACTGAAGTGCAACCTGGCGGTGTCGGGTGGACCAAAACATAATGTCCTAGAGATGTTCTATTGGATTAAGGTCTGGCGAGCGTGGGGGCCATTCAATGGTATAAATTCCTTCATCTTCCAGGAACTGGCTGCATACTCTCTCCACATGAGGCCGGGCATTGTTGTGCAGCAGGAGGAACCCAGAACCCACTGCACCAGCATAGGGTCTGACAAGGAGTCCAAGGATTTTATCCCGATACCTAAATTGCAGTCAGGGTGCCACTGTCTAGCCTATAGAGGTCTGTCCGTTCCTCCATGGGTATGCCTCCCCAGACCATCACTGACCCACCACCAAACTGGTCATGCTGAACAATGTTACAGGAAGCCTAACTGTGACGGGAGTCACTTTGGGCAGGGGGCTTGTGGAACCCAGCTTACCTTAGAATCTTAGGGGCACAGGGGCACCGAGAACGCCAGTCTCATCTGCACTAATCAGACTCACTGTACAACCACACTTGATAGATATATATATATATATATATATATATATATATATATATATATATATATATATATATATACATACACACACACACAGACACACATACACACACATACATACATACATATACACACACACACACACACACTGTTGTGGAAATTTTATGAAGATGTATTTTAATATGTATTGTCACAGTGTCTCCCAGTGCTAGTTCTCCCGCAACCTGCTCTAAAGAGCTGACTGGGGCAGACTGACGCTGGTTGAGATCCGTTAGGTAGTAGAAAACTTCCTGTTTGGAGAGAGGTGTTTGCGGAGTGGGGATATGTCCACCAGCGAAGGGACCCTGTGCAATACACAGAACGATCGTCTGGGGGGATATGTTCGCTCTTGCAAACACATTATCAGTTTAGCGGATGTGAGCTCATTTCACCCCTGTATGCCTGATCAACATATTTGAGGTGTCATGACATACACCTGCAGATAAGCTCCCATCAGCAGGAATGGTAGTCATTGTTCATTGGTTGTTGTATAAATTCATTTATCCTGTGTTGACATTTATATATCCTATGTTGTTACATCCTTATTTGGTCATTTGCTGTGAGGTCACATCCTGTGTAGGAGGTGATTGGCTGTTGGAGGCCGGGCTTCCAGTTTGTGGTTTCCTGTTTGTGTGTGAATAAAAAGCTAGTGCACTGCTCGGCAAGGCAGTCATGCTGATGGAGCTGAGAACGTAAGCTATGGTGATGTCCATTTACTTGGGAATATATGGGAAATAGAGCTATAGGTAAGATGTATTATATCATTAGACGAAGTGTGTGCTTATTAGCACAGGAGATATGGTGTGCGCATAGCGTACTGCCTAATTTGTCCAATCATGGCTGATCACATTGTAAATAGGAAGAGCCGGTGATCGGCTTTTCCTCACTCGCGTCTGACAGACGCGAGTAGAGACGATCGGCTGCTCTCCTGACAGGGGGGGTCTGTGCTGATTGATTATCAGCACAGCCCCCCCTCGGATCCCACCGAGGACCACCAGGGAAGCCATCCACACTGGACCACCAGGTATGCCCCCTAGACCCCCAGGGAAATACCAATCTGTGCCCAGGCAGCTGTCAATCAATGCCCAGGCAGCTGTCAATCAGTGCCCACTCACAATGCCTACCACTGCCAGTGCCACCAGGGATGCCTATCAGTGCCGCATATCAGTGCCACCCGTAAGAACCCATCTTAGCAGCCTTTCAGTGCCCATCAGTGCCACCCATGAGTGACCAGTGCCGCCTATCAATGCCCATCAGTGCTGCATATCGGTGCCACCCATCAGTGCCGCCTACCAGTGCCCATCGTCAGTGCCACCTCATCAGTGCCGCCTTATCAGTGAAAGAGAAAACTTACTTATTTACAAATTTTTTTTTTAACAGAAACAAAAGCAAAACTTTTATTTTTTTTCTACATTTTCGGTCTTTTTTTATTTGTTTAGCAAAAAATAAAAACCGCAGAGGTGATCAAATACCACCAAAAGAAAGCTCTATTTGTGGGAACAAAATGATAAAAATTTAGTTTGGGTACAGTGTTGGATGACCGCGCAATTGTCATTCAAACTGCGACAGCGCTGAAAGCTGAAAATTGGTCTGGGCAGGAAGGTGTATAAGTGCCCTGTATTGAAGTGGTTAACTGACTATACTGAAGTTGTGCAAGTAACTGAATGAGAAATGGAGACTGTATTGTGTGTTATTGAATTTGTTTGCAAAATGGCTGCTGCCATGCGGCCATGAATGGGGGAGGGGCAGGCATGGTTGTTACAATAGAAAATGTTTTGTGTTGAAAGGGCTACGCCCTGTAGGAAGGGAACTCTAATGTTCTGAGCAAACATGCAAGCAACATTGTCCTGGTCCTGTGTGTGGTGACCTTTCAGGGTGAGACAAGAGTGTATATTTTAAGTTGTGCTATTTTGTGTTTAACATTTTTGAATGTGTTCTTTGGTTGGCCAAGGGTCCTAGTAGTTAGCCTAAATTGTGTGTCTATGGTTAAGCGTGCATTCTCAAATGTGCAGTCTTTGTGGAGAAAGATTTTGTTTTTTTAGTGAAGAAATCCTGGTTCTGGCGGGATTACATACTTTTCAGTCGAACTGTTCCTGAAATGTTTGTAAGTGTTAATGTGATGTCTCAAATGTGTAGTTTTGTGGGGAGAAGTTTGTGCAGCTAGTGAAGAAATCTTGTTTTGGTCGGGATCAACAACTAAATTTCATGAGTTAATGGCGCCATTTTGTTGTGGCCTGGCTTTCATCGGCAATTTTGTATTCCTTTGTGTGTAGCCATGTGGTCTGAGCTACCTAATATCTAGGCACCATTTTCCTCTTAAGTAAAAATCTATACTTTGCACTGAATTTACTAGCTTTAACTAAGTTTTTGTACTTTTAGCGGTTTGTGTTATTTTTATTTTTATTTTTAAAATATTTGGGAGTTCCTCAGAGGGCAATTCATTGTTTTGAGGCTTGTATTGTATAGTCTGCAGAGAAGGAGGGGGGCTTTGGTTGACCTCCTTGAGCCATCTTTAGAGGAGTTTCAGTTTTGGCTTTTGTTGCGCTGTTGTGTGGTATTTCGGTCTCAACTTGTGGTTTGATTTCCCAGGGGATATGTGAGTCAAGGGGGATTCCCTCCCATTTGCAATATGGGGGTTTATTCCACCCTCTCCTGGACAAAAGTTTTTAAATTGTTGAAATATATATGATGTTAGCCATAGATTTTTTTTTAATGTCTCGATAGACAAAATATGAAGCTATTCAAGGCTTCCTCTCCCCCTCCCTCTTCCTGTTCAGGTGTGCAAAAGGAAGTTGGTGGGAGGAGTTTGGGGTTTCTTTTGACTCGTGTTTGGAAGTCTGATTTTTACATTTAATTCCAGTTGTTTTTGTGAAGTTTTATACTGTAATATAGTTTTGGGTAGAGAGTAAACAGGAGGCGTCCATGTTATTGTTGTAATATCTAGGTACAGAGAGAAGCCACATTGTTTTGTAGAGCAAGCAGGCGTAAGTGTTCTGTGCAGTTTAGTCTGGCGACGCAGTGTATGGTTGTACAGCGCAATGCGCTTGTGTATGCATGCACTGTGAGGGGTAGAGACATAATTCGGGGGGTGATCTGTGGTTGTTGACGAATCATTTGGCATAGTTAATAGTTGGTTGTTAAAAGAGTGGTACTCTATAGTTCTGTGCCGAAAGTGTGGAAACAACAAGCCATAAAGTTGACGCCTCAGCGAGGGTTTCTAGTTGGAGGACTGGACCAGATATAGTGGCTGTAGTCCCAACGATCCACTGTAAAAGAAGGCACCGGGCGGTGCTCTCCTAAATGGGTACAATGGTTTCCCTGGACGCAGGGGTAAGACGATAAGCCGATTCGAATCGCCATGGGCAATGGCAGTCCGTGCAAGGGAAGGAATGCAAGGCTTCCCACAGTCAGACATGAAGTCTAGTTTTGGGGAAAAGGTCATTAAACCCTTTAAAGATTGGCAGATATAGTCAGAGGGTACAGTAAGGTGTATTCCTTTGGAAGCTACTTTTGATGTCTGGAGGTACGAGACCCCAGAATAAAAATACCTTGGAAGTAGTTCAGCTGTGGCTTCAGAAATCTGTAATGATGAGTGAGTTGATGGATGTGTAGTACACATTTGTGTGATTACAAATTCTCAGGCCTGTTTGTGAACTTTGTGTGGCTGGTCCATGCAAAAGATTTCGAGCTGCTCTCGTGTTTTTCCCATTGTATTTTTTTTCTATCACTAAAAGAGTGAAGGTAGCATTCTATCTGGTTGTTTTGTTTTTTCATTTGTGTTTTGGGAACTATGAAATATCTCCCCCACATTTGTATCTAAATGTTTGTCTCATGTTCTAGTCTTCTCATTGTTTGTATGTAGTAACAGGAATATGTTTGAACCTACCGCGCCCTCTTACGTGTTTCGGGTGTTGTATTTTAGCAAGAACGTGAAAGGGTTACAGAGGGTTTAGTTATCGGTTTTGTGGAATGTCAGTGACAATTTACCAATATACACGAATGTTGTATTGTTTACCATTCTTTTCAGGTTAAGTATGAAGGATAGAGTAATAACTTTTATTTATAAGTATCTTTTCAGGTCCAAGGAGTTTCTGAAAGTGTATGTACATAGAAAGCAGGTGTATAAGAAAAGTATCATAGGCTATTTCACGGTTTCATTGTTTTTTTTCTGCACCATTCTAAACCCTGCGTGTTTTCCTCCAGTTTGTAATGAAGAGGAAAAGGGGGGGATGATAATGGTGAGAATCACAATTTTCAAACCAATAATACTAACTGCTCTAATTCTAGCCAGTTTGTGACAGTTTGTGACAGGTGACTGGGCCATTGTAAAGAAGCTTGAGGGACGGGACCAACTGGGTCCACGCCAGCCTGCAAGAAGCTGCTCAACTACACCAGAGGGGGAGGGGCGTGTCCAACCTAGCTACAGAGAGAACGTGTGGAAGCTGAGCTCCGTCCTAATCAGTAAAATCCACAGCCATCCCAGCTCATCTCAGGCTTTTACAGTTTTCTATTAATGCCTCAAGCGCTGGGCTCCTCTTTTTTTTTTGGAGGACATTATCTGTTTTCGGTGCACTTTCTGGCCCGCGGCCTATAGACAGACTCGAGCCCTGCGACTCTGCCGCCATCTTGAGGCCTACTAGGAGGCCGAGAGCTGCCGCTTCTATCTCCCGCGGATTGAGGGATCGGAGGCACCTACCTCACCTGGCCGCCAGATCGGATCGTCTGCACGGAGGGCCTGTGTGCCGGCGCTACACCGTCTGAGGTCCCTCTCTGCCGCCGCCGGCTCCCCTTATCCGGACGCCATTTTGCGGCCTGCTGAACCGGCCTCGGAATTACTGGGACACTGAGTAGTACTCCATCCACACACTCATCCCCCTGACGGCTCTAGTGGTGGTGCCTACGGACTGCCATATTAACGGAGCCTTGAACTTTGGGCCCTATATCAGCGCTCTAGGCATATTAGTATCGGCGCTCATTCGGCCGCATACGGCCGTCAGGAAAGTCCGCGGCTTCGGCCTACTACTGGAGCCCGGCGGCCATCTTGGTGCTCCGAGTACTCTTTTTCACTTTGCTCCGTTTTCTGCCTCACACAACCCCTCACAGCACATCTCCATCAGTAAGATCCCTTTTATATAGCACTGAGCCCTATTCCTGCTGCTGTGACTCTGCATTTGGATCTTTTTATAGTCTGCTGAGACCTGCACAGTACTGAGGATCCCAGCCAGCCATTACAGCTAAGAGAGCCCACGGCTTCGGCCCAATTCTGGAAGCCAGCGGCCATCTTTCTGCTCCCAGTGCTACCTAACTCACTCTTAGCAGGCGCATCACCTACGCAGCTTCTGATACTGAGATAATTTTTACTCAAGATAATTTTTCTTGCTCCTCTCCGAGGCTGCTGGAGAACATTTAATGCTACCTGCTTCCAAGCTATATGAGGCCTCCTTTACATGCTAGCAACATTGTGATGTAGGCACAATATTGATTAGATGTGAGTAAGAGGTGCCCTTTGCAGCTATCGGCCATATAGTTCCAGATATGCCCACCAAAACGCATAAACTCCGGTCTGCCACAGTTAAACGTCCAAGCAAGAGACCACTGTCTACTCCAGTTTCTACAGGTTCCATTCAACAATACTTAGCCAACGCACGTGGCAACCAAGCCCGAACCTCGAGAACAAGTGTCTCTCCATCGTCTCACGCTGCTTCGGCGAGAGAGAGCTCTCCGGCATCCTCATATTGTTCGGACGTTGTTGATGATCCTGGTTCCCCCGCGGGTTCTGAAATGTCTACACTCATGAGCGGTCTAAAAAAAGAACTAGCTGGTATGTTTCATAGTTTGGAGAAATCCAATAAAAAAAGAAATCACTGCTGTTAGATCTGATATGTCACATATCCTGGTCAGAGTGGAGGAAACGGAACAACGGCAAGACACACAGGCGGTAGCCATTAAAGAACTACAGGACACTGTTACCCAACTGGCATTTGCCCATCGGGCATCTTTGTATAAGCTTGAAGACCTCGAGAACCATAACCGTAGAAATAATATACGTGTTAGAGCTCTGCCGGAAGCAACTGGAGATTCTGATCTTGAACCTTCCATAAGAGGCATTTTTAATACTATTCTGGGTAACCCTGTCACTGCACCGTTACGTTTCGACCGTGTGCACCATGCTCTGAGACCCCGTACTGCTAACTCAGACCAGCCCAGGGATGTTGTTATCTGTCGCCTACACTACTTTGAAGATAAAAATGCTATCATGACGAAGATTCGGGGACTGCCTAATATTGACTTTGACGGGGCTACCATCACCTTATATCCAGATCTCTCTAAGGATACTCTGGATCGTCGTCGAACCCTAAAGCCACTTCTTGACCACCTACGCTCTGATGGGATCACATACAGATGGGGCTTCCCTGCTTAGTTACATAGTTACATAGATAGTAGGTGAGGTTGAAAAAAAAGACACAAGTCCAACCTATGTGTGTGATTATGTGTCAGTATTGCATTGTATATCCCTGTATGTTGTGGTCATTCAGGTGCTTATCTAATAGTTTCTTGAAGCTATCAATGCTCCCTGCTGAGACCACCGCCTGTGGAAGGGAATTCCACATCCTTGCCGCTCTTACAGTAAAGAACCCTCTACGCAGTTTAAGGTTAAACCTCTTTTCTTCTAATTTTAATAAGTGGCCACGAGTCTTGTTAAACTCTCTTCTGCGAAAAAGTTTTATCCCTACTGTGGGGTCACCAGTCCGGTATTTGTAAATTGAAATCATATCCCCTCTCAAGCATCTCTTCTCCAAAGAGAATAAGTTCAGTGTTCGCAACCTTTCCTCATAATTAAGATCCTCCAGACCCTTTATTAGTTTTGTTGCCCTTCTTTGTACTCGCTCCATTTCCAGTACATCCTTCCTGAGGACTGGTGCCCAGAACTGGACCGCATACTCTAGGTGCGGCCGGACCAGAGTCTTGTAGAGCGGGAGAATTATCATTTTATCTCTGGAGTTGATCCCCCTTTTAATGCATGCCAATATTCTGTTTGCTTTGTTAGCAGCAGCTTGGCATTGCCTGCCATTGCTGAGCCTATCATCTACTAGGAGGTCCTTTTCCATCCTAGATTCCCCCAGAGGTTCTCCCCCCAGTGTATAGATTGCATTCATATTTTTGCCACCCAAATGCATTATTTTACATTTTTCTACATTGAACATCATTTGCCATGTAGTCGCCCACCCCATTAATTTGTTCAGGTCTTTTTGCAAGGTTTCCACGTCCTGCGGAGAAGTTATTGCCCTGCTTAGCTTAGTATCGTCTGCAAATACAGAGATTGAACTGTTTAACCCATCCTCCAGATCGTTTATGAACAAATTAAATAGGATTTGTCCCAGCACAGAACCCTGGGGAACCCCACTACCCACCCCTGACCATTCTGATCGCCACGAAAAATGGCCGCTCCCATACACTAAGGTTTCCTGAGGAACTCCCATCTTTCTTGCAGGATCTTCATCTCTCGCCCATGGAGCTTCCAGGCTGGCAGGATCCAATCCCCAAATTCTCATGCCCAATGGATCCTCTTTGGAGAAAAACCCCCTCAAAGAAGGGGCGTACTTCTCTTCCGGGATCTGCACAAAAGCATGGTTGAAACATTTAATCTTTTACCCATACCATTGTTAAAAATGTAAACAACCTCTCTCCTACAGGGATTTTAATTTAGAGTCCGGTTTTGGTTGCAGTTTTTTCTACTTTTACTTGCCTTTATATGCTCAAAGCGGACCTACCATTATACCAACCAATGTTCAAATTTTTTCTTTTTCTTTTGTTTTTTGGTTCACGTTCCCAGTTGGTCTACATTTATGTTTTCTTGTAGGATGTATACCGTTTACAAGGATCCTGGTTATACATAAACAGTTTCTCATATTCCTAACTGGAACTAATTGTTTACTTGTAGTTACAAATTAATTGTTTTTCTTTACAGGCCGTGTGCTGTAGAGATGCACTTCCCTCACTACCCCTTCCCTACAGCGTAACCCCGTCCCCATCTCCTTCTGGTGCTGGTGAGTGTGAGAGGCCCTGTAGCTATCCTATTTAATCCCTACACGGGGATTGGGATGGCCTCTCGCTCTCTCTTTCCCCAATGGGATCACTGCAGGTTTCTGCGCGATATTCATATGTTTCCCACAAGTTTTTTGATTTGTGTATATACTCTATGTTTATGCTTATCTTCTTATTTCTTTTTTCTTCTCTCTTTCTATGTTTCCTCTCTCTCCCCTTCACTTCCCCCTCCCTGCTGGCATGCATGGCAGGATAGGCTGAAGGTCCACATTTTATCCTATCAATGGCTACGGTAAAGATTGTATCCTATGTTAGGGGTCTTAATGTCGCTGCTAAAAAACACCACATTTTTCGGGAACTGAAACAAGCCACATGTTCCATTGCCTTTCTTCAGGAAACGCATTTAACTCACACGACACCTGTTAAACTAACATCACCTAATTTTCCGCAGTGGTATTATAGCCCATCGGACACCAAAAAGGCCAAGGGAGTAGCCATTGGTTTTTGCAGAAATGTGTCCTTCAGGCTGTCTGATATGCTGGCGGATGATCATGGTCGCTTTCTTTTTCTTACAGGATTTATTGGAAACACTCAATGCACCCTTGCAAATATTTATTGTCCAAACCATAATCAACCCGCTTTTTTCTCCCAAATACTGACTAAATTGTCACACTTTGCCAAGGAACTTGCTATCCTAGCGGGGGATATAAACATGTCGCTGGACCCCACTATTGATACGTCACAGGCCCGCTCTAACATTTCTTTCAAACGACTAAAGTTTGTAAAAAAAAGGCTTCTAGATCTCCAATTAATGGACATCTGGTGCCTCCTTCACCCCAAAGAGAAGGATTTTTCACATTTTTCCTCAACACACCAATCTTACTCTAGAATAGACAATATATTCTTAGACCATTTTCACCTCCCCCTTCTACAATCTACTCACATTGGCACCGCATCTGTTTCAGATCATGCACCTGTGTCGATGACATTGACCATGCCTTCCCTACCACGTCATACCACCAACTGGAAACTTGAAATGACTCCCTTCTCACTAATGAAGCTGAAGTTTCCATATTGGCCTCTCATTTGTCGCAATACTTTAAGGAAAACAAGCCATCTGACACCTCCCCCTCTATTATATGGGAAGCTCATAAGGCTACTATTAGAGGCCGACTCATTGAGCTTGGTGCTCGGAAGAAAAGGGAACATGGTCAACAAATTGACCAGGTGTTACAACAGATAGCGGTTCTTGACAAGCAACATAAACTCTCTTTGCATATTAAACACCTCCAATCCCTCACACTTAAGCGAGAGGAATTAAAACCCCACCTTAATTTAGACACCAAGAGAAAGTTCCAACAGATGTCACAGAAATTCTATGAATGGGGGAACAAACCAAGTAGATTATTAGCTAGTTCATTAAAGACTAAACAGTCGCAATCATTTATCCCCAAAATCAAACTCTCAACAGGTGAATTGGCTCATGCAACTCCGGACATTGCTAAAGCCTTTAGAGAATATTATTCGGACCTATATAATGTCAAAAACGACCTATCCTATCTTCCTCATAAGGAGAGAAGAAACCGCATGCTTTCCTACCTAAAAGAAGCCAATCTTCCTTAATTGCCCATATCTGTCCTTAAAGAACTGGAGGAACACTTTTCGGTTGAGGAATTTCAGGCAGCATTAAAGTCCTCCCCATCTGGTAAAGCCCCTGGACCTGACGGGTTCACTATTTTATATTATAAAACATTCAGTGACATCTTGCTCCCTCGTCTTTCTGCATATGCAAATACTTTTTCTCAATCCACAGGACTATGCCCGGAGTCACTTTCAACTCAAATTACTGTCATTCCCAAACCAGATAAGGACCCTACCCTATGTAACAGTTTCAGGCCAATATCACTAATAAATGTCGACATTAAATTATTCGCCAAAGTAATGGCAAACCGATTACTCCCCCTTATACCCAGCTGGATCTTGGCTGACCAGTCAGGTTTCATACCCAATAGAGAAGCAAAAAGATAACTCCCTTTGTGCAATCTCTCTAATCCAATATGTTCAGCGATGCGCCCAGCCCGCCCTACTCCTTTCCACCGATGCAGAAAAAGCTTTCGATAGGGTGGACTGGGAGTATCTTAAGCTGACTTTACGACACTTAGGGCTGGGTCCTAAAATGTTCCATCGTATCTCATCCCTTTATTCCAATCCCTCAGCACAAATTAGAATTAATGGTACGTTAAGCGACCCCTTTGTCTTACACAATGGAACTAGGCAGGGCTGCCCCCTCTCCCCTCTCCTCTTTGCTATTACATTAGAACCCTTCTTAGCTACAATTAGGAATAATGGTAATATCAAAAGGTATACAAATAGGCAACAGATCCAATAAATACGCAGCTTACGCAGATGATGTACTATTTTTCATCCAACAGCCACGTATTTCGATTCCCAATTTGATGTCTGCATTTTCCACGTTTCATTAAATTTCTAACTTCAAAATAAACTTATCCAAATCTGAAATTTTAAACATTAACATTCCAAAGTCCGAGGCTCTCTCTCTCTCTCTCTCTCAAGCCCCTCTTTCCCTTTAAATGGGAAACAAAATGTTTGAAATACTTAGGTATTTATCTTACTCCTAATCTTCAATCCCTCTTTGGTTACAATTATATTCCCTTGCTAAACAAGATTAGAGGTGACCTGAGAAAATGGTCTAGCCTGTCCCACACATGGTTAGGGAAGGTAAATATAATTAAAATTAACATACTACCTCGCGTCCTCTTTCTCTTTCAAATGCTTCCACTGTGTGTTCCAGTGGGGTTTTTTACTATTCTACAATCCATGATTTCCCGCTTTATTTGGAAGAACGGCCACGCCAGAATATCCAGAGAGTTATTGTTTCGCCCCAAATGCTCAGGTGGTCTGGCACTTCCTAGTTTTAAAGCATATTATCAAGCGACCGTATTGGCCAGACTAGCTGACTGGAAATACGCTCTTAACTCGAAGTTATGGGTACAAATTGAATATTTCCTAAGTGGCGTGGATCTCTCAATAGCTCCCTGGATACCCCGTTCTCACAGGAACCTCGATCGTACTACCTCGGCTCTTACCATATCCTCTTTAGATGTATGGGACGCCATACATAAAAAATTCTTCCTGGAACTATGATTCCCCCCTATTACCTCTCCTTAACCACACATATTTTCTGCCAGGCCTTCTTGATCCAGGCTTTAAAACATGGAGGCCTGAAGAGCCCCTCTTACTACATCATACTCTGGATGGCAATATACTTAAACATTACATATGATCCTCGCACCTAACCCTGCCACGTTTTTAGATAAATGGAGATACCACCAACTACAACACTTCGTAAGATCTCTTCCTACCCCACTTAGGGGTGTCAGCGACTTAAACGATATAGAGGTAATATTTCATCCAAAAGAACCCCCTTTACATAGTATTTCCTTATATTATAAAGCCCTCATTGCTCTTCAAAACCCCGACTTCCCACCTTTCCTGACTAAATGGGAAATCGATTTAGATTTTTCCCTGACTGACAACCAAAAGGATAGGATCCTACAATTAGCCCACGCTTCATCCGTAGCCTCAAAAATGTCAGAGGTCAACTATAAATTGCTCACTAGGTGGCATTACACACCAGTTAAAACTGCACCAAAATGTTCCCCGCCAGTTCCCCATTGTGCTGGAGGAACTGTGGGAACAAAGCTACTCATGCACACATATGGTGGTTTTGTCCACTTATTCGACCATATTGGGATGACATTCACGCTCTGATTGTCCAGATTGCTGATGTCAATATACCAAATGACCCCTGGGCTATCCTTTTTCATGTTACAAAAACTCCTATAAAGGTTGTATAAACGCTCAATCATCCCCCTAATCTGTTGAATACTGCCAAGGCCCTAATCCCCACTTCATGGGGCCAACCAGTATCCCTTTCTATAAAAGTTTGGCTACAAACAGTTGACAATGTACACCTCATGGAGAGTATCACCCACAATATTAGAGGGACCTCCCAGAAACATTCTTTAATCTGGGATCCTTGGAAAAAATTTCAAACCACCTCCTCATATAGAGACCTCATTGTACAAACCCCTTAAAACCCGTTAATCAACCTAGCCATCATACATTTGACTTCCGATACCTTTCCCACCTTTTCAATTTGTGGTTATGCATGCCGGCAACCCACCACCCCCCTCTCCCTTCCTTTTACTATTTTTCTTTTTTTTTTTTTTTTTTCCTTCTTTTTTCTCTATCTTTTTCTTTTTCAATACTTTCCTCCCACTACCCTTTCATATTATGTATTTTCATTAAACCAAAGCAACATTTTTCTTTTTTCTTGTTTCAAATGTGTTTGGATTATAGTGCTCACCTAGTTAAAATCCTCTGCCTAATTAGATAGAACGTTGATTCTTTGTATATTTATATAGACATTTATTGTATTTCCAACTTACACATATTCGCTGTCATCTATGAGTACTGTAATCTATGTTATTGCTATTATGAAAATGTTACCTATTTTGAGATGTAATTTATATCTGTTATATCTTCCTTTAATAAAAATTTATTAAACAAAAACTACACCAGAGGATGAGGAGTATCTTTGTTTATTTATATTTTTAAAGTGTATTTTCCAACTAGCTAGAAAAGCGAACAGGACACATGGTTGGGTCTACTCTGAGTCTCCACTGAGCTCTAGTGCCCCAGCAATGATGGCGGTACATGCCAAGGCCCCCCAAATAAGCCCTACCCTGTTTCCCCGAAAATAAGCCCTACCCTGAAAAGAAGACCTACAAGGACTTTAACTAGGGCTCATTTGGGGGGTAGGGCTTATATTGCAGCCATCACCGACAATCACGCTAGGTCTTATTTTCGGGGAAACAGGGTATATAGGATGTTAATATTGGTATGAGGAGTTTTGACAAAACTAGTAAAACCCAAAACAGAAAATTGTCAATAGAATTTAACGATACATTTCTAGAGAGTAAAATTAATTATAATTTTAACAAAAACTCTGGTTCTTGCCAGCTTTGGTATCGGGATAACTAGGTAGACCACAAGTGTAGACAATATAGTGTACTAAAGCGCTGATATAATGTGTAGTTAATCAATATTAGAAAATACCTAAATAATCAAGCCGCAATCATTCTGAAAGTGTTCTGACACCTCTATAGTGAATAATAAACCAAATAATAATGCGCTAAAATTAACTTCCTAATATAAACACATAAAAGGCGCTAAGTGATGAAAACAGATGATGTAAAAAACAGCAATAAGCACATCAAAAAACCATCAATAATTGCTAAGTACAATCACCAGTGATAGGGCATAATAAGCCCTCTACATCGTATATGGATCTATCCAAAATCAATGATAGTCCCAAAATGTAATGAATACAAAGGAAATACAAAAACAGTTCCTAGGTGTAATTCAAACACTGTCAGCGGGCTACAAAGCATTAGTTAAGCTCTGCTGCTTCCTCCCGCTCCTCCTCTTAATTCCTCCGATCATGATGTTTCATTCATGGAATAAAAGAAAATCATCATTGCGCAATGATCAGCATAAAGTGCATCAACCCTTGATAAAGTCACGTGATGTGACGCAACGCGTCGGGAGGAGCCAGTGACGGCATCTGATGTGTCCATACGAAACACACTGAACGAGGTGTGAGGAGAGGAAATTGCTGTGAGCGTCTGACTGTTCCTTAGCGCTGATTATCATAGAAGTACCTGTGAGTGGATCCACCTGTGCCTTTGATGCTGTTGATGCATTTTATGCTGATCATTGCACAATGATGATTTTCTTTTATTCCATGAATGAAACATCATAATCGGAGGGATTAAGAGGAGGAGCGGGAGGAAGCAGCAGAGCTTAACTATTGCTGTGTAGCCCACTGACAGTGTCAGAACTACACCTAGGAACTGTTTTTGAAATTCGTTATATTTTGGGACTATCATTGATTTTGGCTATATCCATATACGATGTAGAGGGCTTATTATGCCCCATGACTGGTGATTGTACTTAGCAATTATTGATGGCTTTTTGCTTATTGCTGTTTTTTTACATCATCTGTTTTCATCACTAAGCACCTTTTATGTGTTTATCACTGCTCAATTTGGAGCCTGTGCATATGATTAGGAAGTTAATTTTAGTGCACTATTATTTGGTTTATTATAGCCCACAAGTGTGTTTCAACTTTAGTTTGGTATTAATGTGGATCTACAGCTTATAAAAAAGGTAATTCCCCTAATGCAAGAGGTTCATGTGTGCTGGTGAAACTCATCCGAGCAGCTTATGTTGCGGCCAATCGTGAGGTTTCAATGGCGCTAAAGAAGGTAAGAATGGCAGGGACAGCTGGAAGGGAATTGAGCTTATGAAACGATTGAACAATTTCTCATCCATTGAGGATGGGATGTTTCATGTAACTGTTGAAGCTATAGTCAGGGCTGGGCTCAGCCCTTCCTTCTCTGAGCT
Organism: Aquarana catesbeiana; assembly: GCF_042186555.1. Taxonomy (NCBI): domain Eukaryota; kingdom Metazoa; phylum Chordata; class Amphibia; order Anura; family Ranidae; genus Aquarana; species Aquarana catesbeiana. The sequence goes on along the minus strand of NC_133331.1, from coordinate 242,887,655 downwards.
GGCCGCTCAGCTGTCAGTTAATTGCCAGCTCCCATCTCTCTCCACAGTTACCCATCTTTTGTTGATTCTGCTCATCAGTCCTGCCTACTTAAAGCCGTCCAGCTCACTTGATCTCTGCCTTCGCTTTTGTCAACATCACAGACTTTCTCCTGCGTTCCTGTTGAAGACTTGCTCGGCTGACGTCCCTTCTGGCTTCTGATCCTGCTTGTTGTACTACTACTTTTACCTCTGGCTCTCTGACATTGGCTTGGCTGACTACCCGATCCGGTTACGGAACTCTGGCTTGTTTTGACCACGCTTACTCTGTTTACCTTTTTATTAGTATTATTATTATTATTATTATTAAACAAGGGTGATTTAACTATACTTCTGTCTCGGTCTGATTCATGGTTCCTGATAGCTACAAGGAAGTTCCCACAGTCCAAGGGGGGTTTCTAGGAATTCAAAAGTAAAGATTGTTATACTTGGATCGGGGATACTAGTGACAAAGTTCAGGCCCATATGGATAAGGTTTAGATCCCTGCAAGGCAAAGCCAGAGCTATAGCTAGTGAAGGTTGAAGTCCTTTTAAAGGGTCTGGGAATCTTTGGGGATTTAACTTTTTATTTTGCAGCGGATCACAGTTGAAGGAAGTAGGGGTATATATTTACTCATGCTATTTTTGTTTTTATTCCCTCTATATGCCGTGATGAGGTGCTACTGTTGCCTGATTGGACGAGTGAACAGAGCCTGAGCAGATGACGACTCCCTGAAGCCCAACCCAAGTACAAGACACAGAGGATCTCAGACTGACCAGCCTTCATGTCCTACTCTAGGTCATCCCTCCTGAAGAACAGAGTCTACATGTCAAGCCGTGTTTTCCTTTTTATGGACTCATATGGACTGTAAGGACCAATTCATTTCCAGGTGTAAGAAGATGATCAAGATTCATCGAGGGACACATGGGAGCATATGACAAGAGGAGGGACTGTTGTGGAAATTTTATGAAGATGTATTTTAATATGTATTGTCACAGTGTCTCCCAGTGTTAGTTCTCCCGCAACCCGCTCTAAAGAGCTGACTGGGGCAGACTGAGGCTGGTTGAGATCCGTTAGGTAGTGGAAAACTTCCTGTTTGGAGAGAGGTGTTTGCGGAGTGGGAATATGTCCACCAGCGAAGGGGCCCTGTGCAATGCACACAATGATCATCTGGGGGGGATGTGTTCACTCTGCAAACACATTATCAGTTTAGCGGATGTGCCCTCGTGTCACCCCTGTATGTCTGTATACATATTTGAGGTGCCATGACATACACCTGCAGTTAAGCTCGCATCAGCAGGAATTGTAGTCATCGTTCATGGGTTGTATAAATTCATTTATCCTGTGATGACATTTACATCCTGTGTTACATCCTTATTTGGTCATTTCCTGTAAGGGCACATCCTGTGTAGGAGGCTGTTGCAGGCTGATCATTCAGTTTGTGGTTTCCGGTTTGTGTGTGAATAAAAAGCAAGTGCACTACTGGGCAAGGCAGTCATGCTGATGGAGCTGAGAATGTAAGCTATGGTGATCTCTGTTTACTTGGAGAAATAGAGCTATAGGTAAGATGCATTATATCATTAGACAAAATGTGTGCTTATTAGCACAGGAGATATGGTGTGTGCATAGCGTACAGCATAATTTCCATGACAACACACACAATGCTGTTAAAAAAATATATTTGCCCCCTGATTTTTTTTTTTTTTTTTTGCATATTTGTCACTTTTAAATGACACAGATCAAACAACTTTTATTATTACACAAAGATATCTCAAGTAAATACAAAATGCAGTTTTTAAATGATGGTTTCATTTAAGGCAAAAAAGCTGTCCAAACCTACCTGGCTTTATGTGAAAAAGTAATTGCCCCCTAAAACTAATAACTGGTTGTGCCACCCTTGGCGGCAACAACTGCAATCAAGCGTTTGTGATAACTGGCAATGAGTCTTTCACATTGGTGTGGAGCAATTTTGGCCCACTCTTCTTTGCAGAATTGTTTTAATTCAGCCACATTGGAGGGTTTTCCAGCATGAATGGCCTGTGTTAGGTCATGATACAGCATCTCAATTGGATTCAAGCCTGGGCTTTGAGTAGGCCACTCCAAAACTTACATTTTGCTTTGTTTGAACCATTTGGAGGTGAACTTGCTGTTGTGTTTCGGATCATTGTCCTCCTGCATAACCCAAGTGCACTTGGAGCTTGAGGTCACGAACTGATGGCCGGACATTCTCCTTTAGGATTTTCTGGTAGAGCTCAGAATTCATGGTTCCATAAAATTATGGTAAGTCGTCCAGGTCCTGAAGCTGCAAAGCAGCCCCAGACCATCACGCTACCACCACCATGTCTGACTGTTGGTATGAAGTTCTTGTTATGAAATGCTGTATTAGTTTTATGCCAGATGTAACGGAATGCACACCTTCCACAAAGTTACATTTTTGTCTCATCAGTCCACAGAATATTTGCCTAAAAGTCTTGGGGTTAATCAAGATGTTTTTTGGTAAATGTGAGATGAGCCTTTGTGTTCTTTTTGGTCAGCAGTGGCTTTGGCCTTGGAACTCTCCCACGGATGCCATTTTTGTCCCTTTCTTATTGTTGAATCATGAACACTGATCTTACCTGAAGCAAGTGAGGCCTGCAGTTGTTTAGATGTTGCTCTGGGTTCTTTTCTAACTTCCTGGATGAGTCGTCGTCATGCTCTTGGAGTAATTTTTGTAGGCCGGCCACTCCTGGGAAAGGTTCACCACTGTTCCAAGTTATCTCCATTTGTGGATAATGGCTTTCCCCATGGTTCACTGGAGTTCCAAAGCCTTAGAAATGGCTTTGAAACCCTTCCTAGACTGATACATGTACATTACTTTGTTTCTAATCTGTTCTTGAATTTTTTTTAGATTGTGGCATGATGTGTGGCTTTTTGTGATCTGTTAGCGTGCTTCACTTTGTCAGACAGCTTCTATTTATGCGATTTCTTGATTCAACAGGTCTGGCAATAATTAGGCCTGGGTGTGGCAAATGAAATTTAACTCAGCTTTCCAAAAAATTGTGGTTAAGCACAGTTAATTCATGTTTCTGCATGGGAGGGAGCAATTACTTTTTTCACATAGGGCCATGCAGGTTTGAACAGCCGTTTTCCCTTAATAAATTAAATAATTTAAAAACTGCATATTGGATTTACTTAGGATATCTTTATGTAATATTAAATTTTGTTTGATCTGAATCATTTAAGTGTGAGTAATATGCAAAAAAATAAAAGATCAGGAAGGGGGCAAATAATTTTTCACATCACTGTGATATATATATATTTGTAGACTCTTTACTAGATCGTTTGAGGTGTGGCTGTATCCTATTTTTCCATTGATTGTGTCTGCCTTGGGAGCAACCCATTAGCTGTGAGGAATTCCTCCAACAGCTCTCCCTGCTGATAGGACAGTCTACTGAAGTTTGAATACACCTGTGTCATGCTACTGGTGGAGGTAAAGTCTACCCCGCCCTGTGTCATTATGCAAAGCAGGGGGGGGTGGTCCTCTGAGTGTATATCTCTGTGTGCCTCTGTTCAAATAAACAGTTCATGTTCCAGTTTTGCAACCATACGAGTCCTGCCTAGTTCATGGTTGTAATATTCCGTATATGACGGAAGCACACAAGCGGAGTGTGGGAAGCGATTCTGTGACAATAACATTCTCCACGGCTTCTCCAGACCCTTTCACGTATGTCACATGTGCTCAGGGTGAACCTGCTCTCATCTGTGAAAAGCACAAGACGCCAGTGGCAGACTTGCCAATTCTGGTGTTCAATGGCAAATGCCAGTCAAGCTCCACGGTGCCAGGCAGTGAGCACAGGGCCCACTAGAGGTTGTCCGGGCCCTCAGTCCACCCTTATGAATCTGTTTCTGATAGTTTGGTCAGACATTCACCCCAGTGGCCTGCTGGAGGTCATTTTGTAGGGCTCTGGCAGTGCTAAACTGTTCCTCCTAGCACAAAGGAGCAGATACTGGCCCTGCTGATGGATTAAGGACCTTCTACAGGCCCTGTCCACCTCTCCTAGAGTACCTGCCTGTCTCCTGGAATCTCCTCCATGATCTTGAGACTGTGTTGGGAGACACAGCAAACCTCCTAGTAGATAGGCAGGTAGGTACAGAGGTGGGGCAGATGAGCAGGGGGGGTACAGAGGTGGGGCAGATGAGCGGGGGGGGCACATAGGTAGGGCAGATGAGCAGCGGGGGGGGGGGGTACAGAGGTGGGGCAGATGAGCAGGCAGGTACAGATGAGCAGAGGGGTACAGTGGTGAAACTGATTTACAGTATTTACAGTTTATAAAAATTCCTTTTCGTTATTGAGAAAAACAATTTTTGGCACATTGTTAAATTATAATTAAATCAACCTCTCAAGAAAAAAAAAAAAAAAAAAAGATTTTTTTGTGTGTTTTTAATTAAAGGATTAAAAGGAGAAGTCCAGTCAAAGCTTGTTTGGCTTGATTTCTCCTATGGATCACAGGATAAAGTTCGTTTTGCACTCCTGTGACCCGTTTTTCAGCAGAGAGCAGACTGAAAATAATTCCAGTAGAATTACAATATAGAAATTCAACAGGGCAAATTATTCACAATGTTGTATACATTTTTCATGTAGTTTTTTTTTTTTTTTGGGTGGAACACTACTTTAATTACATTCTTTTAACATTACCCTCATTGCAATCACATGCACATGTGTCACTCTTTACAACTAATAATATATAAATTCTGTTATCCTGCTCTTACGCACTACTCCTATGATTAAGCCCCGGTGGGTGGGGCAAAACAGGTCAGGAGACATGGCCTCGGAGCGGCATTGACTGAGGCTCACACATATACACATCCACGCTAGGAACGGCTATGGTGAGCGGCGGTTTCATGCTGACATGAGGTTTAACCGCTTCACCCCTGAAAGATTTTACCCCCTTCCTGACCAGAGTACTTTTTGCGATTCGGCACTGCTTTGCTTTAACTGACAATTGCTATAATAAATATCCCCCAGAAATATATAAGAGAAAAAAAAATTTCCCTCAGTTTAGGCAGATATGTATATTTTTCTACATATTTTTGGTAAAAAAAAAAAAAAATCGCAATAAGCGCATATTGATTGGTTTGCGCAAAAGTTATAGCGTCTACAAAATAGGAGATGGTTTTATGGCATTTTTATTTTTTTTTTTACTAGTAATGGCGGCAACCTGCGATTTTTATCAGGACTACGACATTATGGTGGACACGTCGGACAATTTTGACACATTTTTGGGACCATTGGCATTTATACAGCGATCCGTGCTATAAAAATGCATTGATTACTGTAAAAATGTCACTGGCAGGGAAGGGGTTAACACTAGGGGGCGATCAAGGGGTTAACTGAGTTCCCTAGTGTATGTTCTAACTGAATGGGGGAGGGGACTGTGTAGGGGAGATGACAGATCGCTGTTCATACTCTGTATGAACAGACTGTCTTTTCTTCCTTCAGAGAACCGTAAACTGTGCGTTTACACACACAGATCCCGGTTCTTGGAGTGCCCCGAGCGATTGCGGGAGCCCGGCGGTGATCGCGACCGCCGGGCACTCGCATTGGCTCCGTGAGCGAGCAGGGGGTGCCTAGTGGCCAAATAAGGAAGTGACATAACACGACGGCGATTCGCGCACACGAGCCATGTTGCCGCAGTACAACTGTAATGTAATGTTACTGTAACTGTAAGTAATGCATTTGGGGGCTAAAAATATGAATACAAGTTACTCGATAGGTGGAGAACCTTTGGGGGAATCCAGGAAGATCTGGGGGTAAATCACAGGCTCAGCAACAGCATGCAATGCCAAGCTGCCGCAATGAGATTATAAGCATGCATTAGAAAAGAAATTCACTAGAGAAAACTATAATTCTGCCACTTTAAAAGACTCTGGTCCGGACGCATCTTGAGTATGCTACCCAGTTCTGGTCACTAGTCCTCAGGAAGAATGTGCTGGAACTGGAGAGAGTCCAGAGATGGGAAACAAAGCTAGTAACGCTTTCTTAGCTCCCTGAAACTAAATAGTTTCCTCCCCATGCAAAACTACCATTGAGGTATTTGTATATTGCTAGCATACATGATCTCAAGCGTCTCTTTTTCAGGGAGAATACGTTTATCCACTTGCCGACCAGCCACCATCATTATACTGCGGTAGGTTGGCTAGTTTCCGCAAATCGACGTAGGGACCGATGCGCGCCGGCCACCCGCAATCACGGGAAAGAGCCAGAATGGGGATCTATCAATGTAAACAGACAGGTCCCCTTCTGACAAGGGAGTAGAGAGAGATCTGCTGTTCCTAGTGATTAGAAACAGCAATCTCTCTCCTCCTCCAGTCAGTCCCATCCACCCCCCAGTTAGAAGCACCTCTCAAGGAACACATTTAACCCCTTGATCGCCCCCAGTATTAATCCCTTCCCTGTCAGTGACATTTACACAATAATCAGTGCATTTTTTATAGCACTGATTGCTGTATAAATGTCAATGGTCCCAAAAAAGTGTCAAGTGTCCGATCTGTCCACTGCAATGTCGTAGCCCCACTAAAAATCACTGATCACCGCCATTACTAGTAAAAATAATAAAAAATGCAATAAATCTATCCCCTATGTTGTAGACACTATAACATTTGCGTAAACCAATCAATATTGGTTTATTTATTGCGAATTTTTTTTACCAAAAATACAGTCAGGTCCATAAATATTGAGACATCGACACAATTCTAATATTTTTGGCTCTAGACACCACCACAATGGATTTTAAATTAAATAAACAAGATGTGCTTTAACTGCAGACTTTCAGCTTTAATTTGAGGGTATTTACATCCAAATCAGGTGAACAGTGTAGGAATTACAACAGTCTGTATATGTGCCTCCCACTTTTTAAGGGACCAAAAGTAATGGGACAATTGGCTGCTCAGCTGTTCCATGGCCAGGTGTGTGTTATTTCCCTCATTTACAAAGAGCAGATAAAAGGTCTAGAGTTAATTTCAAGTTTGCTATTTGCATTTGCAAATAGCTCTCAATACGAGGTCCAAAGAGCTGCCACTATCAGTGAAGCAAGCCATCATTAGGCTGAAACAACAAAACAAACCCATCAGAGAGATAGCAAAAACATTAGGTGTGGCCAATTCAACTGTTTGGAACATCCTTAAAAAGAAAGAACGCACCGGTGAGTTCAGCAACACCAAAAGACCCGGAAGACCACGGAAAACTGTGGTGGATGACCGAATAATTCTTTCCCTGGTGAAGAAAACACCCTTTACAACAGTTGGCCAGATCGAGAACACTCTCCAGGAGGTAGGTGTATGTGTGTCAAAGTCAACAATCAAGAGAAGACTTCACCAGAGTGAAGATGTAAACCATTGGTGAGCCTCAAAAACAAGAAGGCCAGATTAGAGTTTGCCAAACAACATCTAAAAAAGCCTTCACAGTTCTGGAACAACATCCTATGGACAGATGAGACCAAGATCAACTTGTACCAGAGTGATGGGAAGAGAAGAGTATGGATAAGGAATGGAACTGATCATGATCCAAAGCATACCACCTCATTAGTGAAGCATGGTGGTGGTAGTGTCATGGCGTGGGCATGTATGGCTGCCAATGGAACTGGTTCTCTTGTATTTATTGATGATGTGACTGCTGACAAAAGCAGCAGGAAGAATTCAGAAGTGTTTCGGGCATTATCTGCAAAATGCTTCAGAACTTATTGGACGGTGCTTCACAGTGCAGATGGACAATGGCCGGAGGCATACTGTGAAAGCAACCAAAGAGTTTTTTAAGGGAAAGAAGTGGAATGTTATGCAATGGCCAAGTCAATCACCTGACCTGAATCCGATTGAGCATGCATTTCACTTGCTGAAGACAAAACTGAAGGGAAAATGCCCCAAGAACAAGCAGGAACTGAAGACAGTTGCAGTAGATGCCTGGCAGAGCATCACCAGGAATGAAACCCAGCGTCTGGTGATGTCTATGCATTCCAGACTTCAGGCTGTAATTGAATGCAAAAGGATTTGCAACCAAGTATTAAAAAGTGAAAGTTTGATGGATGATTGTTAATCTGTCCCATTACTTTTGGTCCCTTAAAAAGTGGGAGGCACATATACAAACTGTTGTAATTCCTATGCCGTTCACCTGATTTGGATGTAAATACCCGCAAATTAAAGCTGAAAGTCTGCAATTAAAGCACAGCTTGTTCGTTTTATTTCAAATCCATTGTGGTGGTGTATAGAGTCAAAAAGATTAAAATTGTGCCGATGTCCCAATATTTATGGACCTGACTGTATATAGAATAAATTTGTTTTTCTAATTTTTGGATATTATAACAAAAAAGTAAAAAATATCTTTTTTTTCAAAATTGTAGTTTTTTTTTGTTTGTTTATAGAGCAAAAAATTAAAACCGCAGAGGTGATCAAATACCACCAAAAGAAAGTTCTATTTGTGGGGAAAAAAAGGACGTCAATTTTGTTTGGGTACAGCGTCGCACGACCACACAATTGTCAGTTAAAGCGATGTAGTGCCGTATCGCAAAAAATGGCCTGGTCATCAAGGGGAAAATCTTCCGGTCTGTAAGTGGTTAATGCTTGTAGTCATTCAACATAAATGAGGTCCTCTAGTCCCCACTAGAGGACCTCAGTTATGTGGAACGACTACAATCATTAAACTTGTAAATTCCCTGAAAAATAGATGCTTGAGAGGAGATATAATAGCGATATACAAATACCTCAATGGTGCTTTTGCATAGGGAGGAAACTATTCAGTTTCAGGGAGCTAAGAAAGTCACACAGCCACTTACTGAAATTGGAGGAGAAGCAGTCTAACTTCAAACTACGTAGAGGCTTCTTTACTGTCAGAGCAGTAAAGATGTGGAACTCCTATCCACAATCGGTGGTGTCAGCGGGAAGTGTAGTTTCAAAAGACATTTAGATGGGCATCTTAGCAAATGCAATATACAGGGATGACAAAAACACATGCACACAGCCACACAGGTTGAACTGGTGTCTTTATTCAACCTTACCAACTATGTAACTATGAGTGTGGTAAAGCAAAACTCTGAATGAGCCCTTAGTGTTTACATTAACCACTTAAGGACCGGGCCTATAGACTGTGTTTACAAGTTACAATCATTTTTTTTGCTAGAAAATTACTTCGAATCCCAAAAATGATAATTTGATATATATATATATATATATATATATATATATATATATATATATATATATATACACACATATATATATATATATATATATATATATATATATATATATACACATATATATATATACACACACATATATATATATACACACACACACACCTGAGGATGTTCCTTCAGTTGTTTATTGTTGTAGGAAAAAAAGCAGATCACAGACATGGCCAAAAACTAAAGGCATTTCAAATGGCAACTTTCTGGCTTTAAGAAACACTACAAGAAATCAAGAAAAATAATTGTGGTGGCTAGTAACAGTTAGATTTATAGAACAAGTACAGGGAATAAATTATGGAATCACTCAATTCTGAGGAAAAAATTATGGAATCACCCTGTAAATTTTCATTACAAACACCTGCATCAGATTAAATCTGCTTGTTAGTATGTAGGTAAAGAGGGTAAATCATCAGGCAGTGTTGCACAAGATGTTGGTTGTTCACAATCGGCTGTGTCTAAAACATGGACCAAATACAAACAACATGGGAAGGTGGTTAAAGGCAAGCATACTGGTAGACCAAGGAAGACAATCAAAGCGTCAAGACAGAAAACTTAAAGCAATATGCCTTGAAAACAGAAAATGTACAACAAAACAAATGAGGAACAAATGGGAGGAAACTGGAGTCAACATCTGTGACCGAACTGTAAGAAACCGCCTAAAGGAAATGGGATTTACATACAGAAAAGCTAAAAGAAAGCCATCTCTAACACCTAAACACAAAAAAACAAGGTTACAATGGGCTAAGGAAAGGCAATCGTGGACTGTGGATGATTGGATGAAAGTCATATTCAGTGATGAATCTCGAATCTGCATTGGGCAAGGTGATGATGCTGGAACTTTTGTTTGGTGCCGTTCCAATAAGATTTATGCAGACGACTGTCTGAACATGCAAATTTCCACAGTCAATTATGATATGGGGCTGCATGTCAGGTAAAGGCACTGGGGAGATGGCTGTCATTAAATCTTCAATAAATGCACATGTTTACATTGAAATTTTGGACACTTTTCTTATCCCATCTATTGAAAGGATGTTTGGGGATGATGAAATAATTTATCAAGATGATAATGCATCTTGCCATAGAGCAAAAACTGTGAAAAAATTCCTTGAAGAAAGACACATAAGGTCAATGTCATGGCCTGCAAACAGTCCGGATCTCAATCCAATTGAAAATCTATGGTGGAAGTTAAAAAAAATGGTCCATGACAAGGCTCCAAAGATGATTTGGCAACAGAAATCAGAGAAGGCTGGAGCCAGACTGATGAAGAGTACTGTTTATCACGCATTAAGTCAATGCCTCAGAGACTGCAAGCAGTTATAAAAGCCAGAGGTGGTGCAACAAAATACTAGCGATGTGTTGGAGTGTTATTTTGTTTGTTTGTTTTTCATGATTCCATAATTTTTTCCTCAGAGTTGAGTGATTCCATAATTTATTCCCTGTGCTTGTTCTATAAATCTAACTGTTACTGGCCACCCCAATTATTTTTCTTGATTTCTTTTAGTGTTTCTTAAAGCCAGAAAGTTGCCATTTGAAATGCCTTTAGTTTTTGGCCATGTCTGTGATCTGCTTTTTTTTCTACAACAATAAACAACTGAAGGAACATCCTCAGGGACTGGTGATTCCATAATTTTTGCCAGGGGTTGTATATACACATACATATACATACTGAAGACCCTTTCTCTGGCCACAAAAACTAATTAGTAGATGGTTAGATCTCCCAAACCCTCTCTAGATCAGGGGTGTCAAACTCAAATTCATCGGGGGCCGCATTGGCAGGATGGTTGCCCTCAAAGGGCCGGTTGTATCTGTAGGGCAGGGGTCAGGATTGCGCTACGTAGAGTGCAGGGGTCAGGATTGCACTACGTTCTCTCCTACCTTCCTAACTGGCCCAGCTCTGGTAAAACACAAGTGTTTAAACAGCCCACCCTCAGGACGCAGCCCGCTGGATGGGAAAAAAAAAAAAAAAAAAAAACTGTCAGCAATCACTCGCTGGAGGGACTGGGGAGGCGAGAGCGGAGGCGGAGACAGAGCGGCATCGGAGGCGGAGACAGAGCGGCATCGGAGGCGGAGACAGAGCGGCATCGGAGGCGGAGACAGAGCTCAGGCAGGGGTGGAGACAGAGCTCAGGCAGGGGTGGAGACAGAGCTCAGGCAGGGGTGGAGACAGAGCTCAGGCAGGGGTGGAGACAGAGCTCAGGCAGGGGTGGAGACAGAGCTCAGGCAGGGGTGGAGACAGAGCTCAGGCAGGGGTGGAGGCGGAGACAGAGCGGAGGGGAGATGTTTACTCTTGTTGTCATGGAGACTGGCCGCACATGCGCTAATACAAAGCCGCAACGCTCGCGGGACCGAGGAGGATCTTTTCCCTTGTTGTCTTGGATACCTGCAGAGAAAAAGAGGTAGCGGTCGGAGGCTGCTGTGCGGGCCACATGACAAGGCCTGGCGGGCAGAATTCGGCCCGCGGGCCTTGTGTTTGCCACCTGTGCTCTAGATAGACCAGAAGAAACGTCTAATAAATTAAATTTTTCTTACTTATCATTTTTGGGGTTCTGACAAAATGATGGAAGTATAATCTCCTGTGACCTGTGGAAACCTGAGGTCACCTTAGGTAAGTATAAAACGGATCCTGTCTGAGGATTACCCTATCCTCTAGGAGCAACAAAAAGGGCTCTTTAATAGTCAGAGCCTGTAGGTCGCCAACCCTTCTGGCTGTGGTGATGGCCAGCAGGAAGACCATCTTAAGGGAAAGAAATTTAAATGAAATTTGAGCCACGGGCTCGAAAGGCCCTTTCATTAGGGCGTCCAGAACCAGGGACAAGTCCCACGGTGGAAGCCTGCTTGTCCTTACCAGGGTTACCCTTTCCCTGGCTGTCAAAAATCTTTTTACAAGGGGGTTCAGAGCCAGTCTACTATCCAAAAACACTGATAAGGATGCAACCTGGACCCTGACAGTATTGACTAAGCCCTGGTCAACCCCCCTCCTGGAGGAAATCTAGGACTGTCGAGATTGTTTGGAGAGTGCCTTCCCTAGACTGAGCCCAGCGAGAGAAGACCTTCCAGACCTTAGTAGGAAACCTGTCAATAGACAGATCTATGCAAAGCAAAAGCATATCAATCACCTTGTCCGAACATCCCCTACTCCTGAGGATCTCCCTCTCAAAAAACAGGCTGTCAGGGAAAGGAACCTCGGGTCGGGATGAACGACTGGTCCCTGGTAGAGGAGATCGCGTCGGGGCGGGAGATGCAACGGAGGAGCAATCGACCACCTCTTCAGGGTGGGGAACCATGCCAGCTTCGGCCACCAGGGTCCAAACAGAATGAGGCATCCGTGTGACAGGGACAGTTTCTGTAACACCCGGGGAATGAGCACCAGAGGAGGGAATGCATACGCCAGGCCGAAATCCCAACTCTGTGCTAAGGCATCTACCCCCAGGAGCCCTGCTCCCTGGTAAGAGAGAAGAACTTCCAAACTTCTCTGTTATTCCTGAAAGCAAACAAATCTATCTCTGGTTTGCCAAAATGTTGGCTTACCAACAACTAACCTCCTTGTTAAGCTCCCACTCTCCCTGATGAATGGGCTGCCTGCTGAGGAAGTCTGCCTGAAAATTGAGGGACCCTCTTATATGGACTGCCGAATCAGAGAATTCTCTTCTCTGCTTCCCCCAGGATCTCCTGGGTCAGCTTCATTAGTTTGCTGGACCTTGTCCCTCCCTGGTGATTCAGGTAGGACACAGCCACTGCATTGTCCGAGAAAATTTGTACTTCCCTTCCCCGGACCTGATCCTTGAAAAGTTTAAACACCTTTCCGACTGCCAGAAGCTCCCTGAAATTGGAGGAAGCTTCGCTCTGCTCCCGGTCCCAAGGACATTGGGCGTAGAGATCTCCCAAGTGAGCTCCTCAGCCCAAGGCATTTGCGTCCGTTGTCACACTTAGTGGATCCTGTCCTGTGACAGGCTGATCGGACTGAGCCACCAGTCCCAGGAGGAGAGAAGGAATCCCTGGAGCCCCAAGAGTGGAGCTGGGCCCAGGGGACCGCTGGGATGCAAGATGACAGAAGCCCTTGTACTCTCATAAAGGTCGTGGAGAGCGGATACAGTCCCCTGTACCTTTGAGATTTTTCTGGGGGGGGGGGGACCCTTTGGGTCACTGAGTCTACCCGGTACCCTAGGTACACCTTGGAATGTGAGAGATCCAAGGAGGACTTCTCCCGGCTGACCATCCAACCCAGAGATTTTAGAGTGGACAGCACCTTGTCTCGGTCTGACCGGAGTTGTTCTAGGGCCGGGCTGTAAAATTGGCATATTGTCCAAGTAGGGGATCAAGGCTATCCCCTGGAGGTGCAGAAAAGACACCACCTCGGCGAGAACCTTTGTAAAGATTCTTCTTCCTCGGCTCCTTCTTACCCTTAAACTGGTTCTTTGAAGGGGGGGGCCCATGAAAAAATGTCTTCCCTTTATCCCTTTTGGGTTTAGTCGGGAATTTCTTGCCCTTTTCTGTTGATTGGGACAGGACCTGTTCTAGGCCCGAGCCAAAGAGCAGTGAGCTCTCAAACGGTATACCGCAGAGTCCAGCCCACGTTTTTACCCAAAGGGCTCTTCTGAGTTTAGTAGAGCCGCTGACAGTTGATCTCACTGTTTCTACACCAGCATCTGCCAGAAAGGCTACCGCCTTCCCAATGACCTCCAGAGAATCTAATACTTCCTTGGATTCCTTCTTACGCGAGACATGGTCCATCAACCTGCTGACCCATGCATCTGCGTTTCTGGCAACACAGGCGGAGGCCAATGCTGGATCCATAGCTGCAGCATTGGAGTCCCAGGCTTTGAGCAACAAGGTTTCAGATTTTCTTTCCATCTGATCCCGAATGTTGCTGGAATCCTCAAAGGAGAGGTCCGAACATTTAGAAACTTGTGCTATAGAAGCATCCAAATACGGTACTTTAAAGAATTTCTCCTCCTCCTCATCCTTAAAGGGGCATCTACGTTTCCAGGTCTTAAGTTTTAATACTTTACGTTCAGGCTCCCTCCATTCCCTTAGGATTATATACTTAAGGGATTGGTGCACTGACAGAGACTTAACTTGAGGTTTGCCCAGTCCCTTTATCTTGAGCTGAGACCTGAGTGGACGGCATCTGAATGTCCTTGAATGCAAAGATTGCCTTGAGGAGACCCTCCATGTCTTCGGCTGAGAAGAGATGTCCCCCAGGCCTAGCCTTGACCTGACTATTCTGATCAGAATCCTCCCCTTCCTCCCGAGAGCACTGCTCTGAGGCCTCTACCTCCTCCTCATCTGAATAACAGGAAGCCGGTTCTTGGGACCCCCCCCAGTATTACTGGTTGACACCCCCCTCCTGAGAGGGGGAGCTCTCCCTATCGGAAGGGGCTTCTACCTGCCGCTTCTCAACCGTAGTCCTAAAGGACTGGAGGGTTGCTAGCATCTCAGACTGTAGCGCATGGCATTCCTTCACACCTTGTGCTGTCTCCTTGCCCATTAAATTATAGATGTGTCTAAAGTAGAAAGGCTTGTTGTGGTCCCGTGGGAGTTTCTCATTACAGTACCCACAACGCCTTGATTTTGAGGTGGCTTTGGACTTAGACCTACTGGCCGTCCCCTGGGCAGGGAATTCAATCTCTGTAAAAAAGACAAATAAAAACCCATTACCCTTCAGGTATTCTGTGGGGGAGAGGGAAATGGGGCCAACCCAAATCTCCGCCCCACACCAGCTGGGTCACTCCCCCTTGTGGTGACCTCTGATGCTGCCAAATTCGGTCCGCCCTCCTTCTCCATCCCTTCTAGCCGACCAACCAACCGGGTAGGATCGCTCTGGGTAGAATGGGGGGGGGGGGACACAGGACCGCGGACCCCCCGCTCCGTTACCGCTTATATCCATGCTTGCCGCCATTTTGTCTAGTGATGCACCGAATTTTCGGCCACCGAAACATATCGGCCGAAAATGGCCTTTTCAGCAAAATGCCGAAAAGGAAATCTCGCCGAAAATGGGGACGGGGCCCCGTCCCTGGTGCTCCCCATTACGGAGGTGTCCTTCTGGCGTGGCATGGCGAGCCGCAGTCCTCTCCTCTCTTCTCCTCCTCTCCTCAATCTCCGTTGTGTCACGGAGCTTAACTACACAGACCGCAGTAACAATGTCCCGCCTCTTGTGACAGACGGCACACTGATCCAATGGTGGGACATTGAATTAGTGTGACGTGATTACAGGAGACATGACATCGTTACTGCGACCCGGGCAATTCACATGCAGCTCCGTGACACACGGAGATTTCCGCTCTGATTCGAGAACTGGCAAGCTGCATGAAGGGCACTCGCAGGCTGCATGACCGGCACAGGTGAGGCTGCATCTCATAGGCACAGGCAGGCAGCATCTTATGGGCACATGTGGGCTGCATGACGGGCATTGGTTAGGCTGCATTGATCTCTTGTACCATGTCCGCAGTCTCTGACCATCTCCTGTACCATGTCCGCAGTCTCTGACCATCTCCTGTACCATGTCCGCAGTCTCTGACCATCTCCTGTACCATGTCCGCAGTCTCTGACCATCTCCTGTACCATGTCCCTAGTCTCTGACCATCTCCTGTATCATGTCCCTAGTCTCTGACCATCTCCTGTACCACGTCCCCAGTCTCTGACCATCTCCTGTATAAAAAATTTAAAACAGTCACTTTCGGTATGGGTGCTGTTTCGGTATCGGTTTTCGGCCTAGTGTATTTTTCATTTTCGGTATCGGCACCAAAAACCCATCCTGTGCATCCCTAATTTTGTCGTAGCCCGGAGTCGCTGGAAATTACATCATCCAAGCACGCCGTACCGACATCCGGACCCCCCTCGGCTTTCTACCTATTTTGTTACATTACAGCCTTTGGTTCAATGTTTTTTTAATCTGAATTATATGTGATGGGTCAGAACACAATAGTCTAAGTTGGTGAAGTAAAATTAGAAAAATATATACATAAAACAATTTTTCAGAAATTAAAAACTGATAATTGGCATGTGCGTATGTATTCACCCCCTTTGTTATGAAGCCCATAAAAAGCTCCGGTGCAACCAATTACCTTCAGAAGTCACAAAATTAGTGAAATGATGTCCACCTGTGTGCAATCTAAGTGTCACATGATCTGTCATTACATATACACACCTTTTTGAAAGGCCCCAGAGGCTGCAACACCTAAGCAAGAGGCACCACTAACCAAACACTGCCATGAAGACAAAAGAACTCTCCAAACAAGTAAGGGACAATGTTGTTGAGAAGTACAAGTCAGGGTTAGGTTATAAAAAAATATCCAAATCTTTGATGACCCCTAGGACAAGAAAGAATATGGCACAACAGCAAACCTGCCAAGAGACGGACGGCTGCACACCATAACTCACGGACCGGGCAAGGAGGGCATTAATCAGGGAGGCAGCACAGAGACCTAAGGTAACCCTGGAGGAGCTGCAGAGTTCCACAGCAGAGAGTGGAGTATCTGTACATAGGAGGACAATAAGCCATACGCTTGATAGAGTTGGGCTTTATGGCAGAGTGGCCAGAAGAAAGCCATTAATTTCAGCAAAAAAACAAAATGGCACATTTTGAGTTTGCAAAAAGGCATGTGGGAGACTCCCAAAATGTATGGAGGAAGGTGCTCTGGTCTGATGAGACTAAAATTGAACTTTTTGGCCATCAACAAAAACGCTATGTCTGGTGCAAACCCAATACCTCACATCACTCAAAGAACACCATCCCCACAGTGAAACATGGTGGTGGCAGCATCATGTTGTGGGGACTTTTTTCAGCAGTCGGGACTGGGAAACTGGTCAGAGTTGAGGGAAAGATGGATGGTGCTAAATACAGGGATATTCTTGAGCAAAACCTGTACCACTCTATGTGTGATTTGAGGCTAGGACGGAGGTTCACCTTCCAGCAGGACAATGACCCCAAACACACTGCTAAAGCAACCCTGGAGTGGTTTAAGGGGAAACACGTAGATGTGTTGGAATGGCCTAGTCAAATCCCAGACCTCAATCCAATAGAAAATCTGTGGTCAGACTTAAAGATTGCTGTTCACAAGCGCAAACCATACAACTTGAAGGAGCTGTAG
Organism: Aquarana catesbeiana; assembly: GCF_042186555.1. Taxonomy (NCBI): domain Eukaryota; kingdom Metazoa; phylum Chordata; class Amphibia; order Anura; family Ranidae; genus Aquarana; species Aquarana catesbeiana. The sequence goes on along the minus strand of NC_133331.1, from coordinate 242,870,332 downwards.
CATTTTTGCAAGAAGGAATGGGCAAAAATCCCAGTGATAAGATGTGGCAAGCTCATAGAGACTTAGCCAAAGCGACTTGGAGCTGTGATAGCCGCAAAAGGTGGCTCTACAAAGTATTGACTTTAGGGGGGGGGGGGGGGGGGGGGGGGGGGGGGGGGGAATAGTTATGCACATTGACTTTTTCTGTTATTTTGTTCTATTTGTTGTTTGCGTCACAATAAAAAAAAAAAAAAAAATCTTCAAAGTTGTGAGCATGTTCTGTAAATTAAATGATGCAAATCCTCAAACAATCCATGATAATTCCAGGTTGTGAGGCAACAAAACACGAAAAATGCCAAGGGGGGTGAATACTTTTGCAAGGCACTGTAGGAGGAGAGAGTGGGATGTAAGGTCCCTGGGGTTATGGACACCCTCACCGTGTCCAGTGCAGCCAGTTTCCCAGTTTATCCTGTACCTCCCCCTGAGTACTTTCTTCTGAAAGAAAGAGGGAAAGACCCCCCTCGGAAGGAGCAGAGCCTTGTCAGACCCTGCAGCCACCCCTGGCTGCCCCAAGTCTGACATCCCAGGGGGGAGACCTCGGTCCCAGACCTTGGTCTAAGGAATAAGGAAACTAAGGAAACACAATCAATAACTGAGGGACAGAGGGAAGGGTAGGGCCTTTTAAAATCTGTTGTTGATTGTGTTACCTGTCGGGTGAGACCCGTCATCTCAGGTGTGCCGTCCTGGAAGATGACTGGAGAAATACACTTTTTTTACTTAAATAAGTCAAAAATAGGACAAACAGTAAGGTTAGCCCAATTTTTTTTTTATGTTGTGAAAAATAATGTTAAGAAAAGTAAATTGATACCCAACATGCCAAATTGCGCTTGTTCGTGAAATGGCGTCAAACTTTTACCCTTAAAAATCTCCATAGGGGACGGTTAAAAATTTCTACAGGTTACATGTTTAGAGTTACAGATGAGGTCTAGTGCTAGAATTATTGCTCTCGCTCCAACGATCGCGGCGATACCTCACATGTGTGGTTTGAACAGTTTTCATATGCGGGCGCGACTTATGTATGTGTTCAATTCTGCACGTGAGCTCGGCAGAATGTGGTGCTTTAAATCTTATTTTACTTTTTATTTTTACACTGTCCTTTTAAAAAAAAAAAAAGTAAGGGTCACTTTTACTCCTATTGCAAGGAATGTAAACATTCCTTGTAATAGAAAAAAAAGCATGGCAGGACCTCTGATATGAGATCTGGGGTCAAAAAGACCTCAGATCTCATATTTACACTAAAATGCAATAAAAATTAAAAAAAAAAAAAAAAATGAAATGTCTTTTTTTTTTTCAAAAAAAATTTAAGAGCATTGGGTGGAAGTGACGTTTGACGTCGTTTCCACCCTCCAATGCTTTGGAGCCGAGCGGGAGCCATCTTTCCCTCACTCGGCATCCAGGCAGTGAGGGGAAATGGACCCGCTTGTCTCCGCCGCTACCGACGGCTCCGGTAAGTGGCGGAGATGACAGGAGCGTGGCGGGGGGTCCTGCCACCGATAAAAGTGATCTTGCAGCAAATCCACAGCAGAGACCACTTTTATCTGAAAGCCAGCCGCCCCGCTGTGTGGAAAAATACAGGGGTTATGGCAGCTATCTGCTGTCGTAACAACGGTATTTAACGTCAAAGTAGCAACGTATATCCACGGTGGGCGGTCCGAAAGGGGTTAAAGCTGGCCTTTGGCGGAATTTTTTTTTTTTAAATGTTCACCTTACCCCCCAGCTAGTTGTGCTTGCTTAGGCAACGGTGAGGTCACTGCCCTTTTGGAAATAGAAAAATCCTGGATAGCCGCACTCCATCAAAAAAGCATCTTTATTGGGTATATAAAATCCTAAATCGCAGACAGGTAGCAGAAGTAGACACAAAGGGGATCAAATCGCTAACACGTTTCACATCCAAAGATGCTTACTCACAGCTATGAGTAAGCATCTTTGGATGTGAAACGCATTAGCGATTTGATCCCCTTTGTGTCTACTTCTGCTACCTGTCTGCGATTTTGGATTTTATATACCCAATAAAGATGCTTTTTTGATGGAGTGCGGCTATCCAGGACTTTTCAATTTCCATTATCTTGTGCACAGCCAGCACCCAACTCTGTTTAATAGGAGGGCAGCACCCTGAAAATACGGAGTCTTATAGAGCGGCATTCCTCATTAGTCACTGCCCTTTTACTGGGATCCTGGAAAAGCGGTGGACCCAAACAAGTATGTGCTCAGCTTTAAAGCAGTAGTAAACCGCCATCAAAATAACCCTACAGGGGGGCCAACTTAATTGTTAAGTCATAATGTACCAGTATGCACGGCATACTAGCCCATTATGACAGACTTGTCTGTAAAGCAGATCCCTCCCACGAAGCGCTGTCACAGATCCCCCATCATCACCTGGTCTTCCTTCCGGGTTCGCGGGCTCTGACCATATAAATGCTGTAGCCACAGGTGGTGTCATTCCCGCGCATGTGCATGGGAGCCCTCCGCTCCAGCACAGAGCTCTGAAGGAACACAGGTATGCCATTCCCTTCAGAGTACATGCTCCGGTGATGTCATTGTTTGTGAATATCTCCTAAACAGTACAAGTTTAGGAGATATTCACTATACCTTATACAGTAGGTATGCCTTATTATAGGCTTACCTGTAGGTACAAGTTCAAAAGTGGAGTTCATCTCCACCAAGGTTTTTAGGCCCAAGTTTCATATGGACTTTGTGTTTTTTCACCTTAATGCATCCTATGCATCAAGGTGAAAAAACAGTTGGCAATGACAGGCCCCCCAGCCCCCCGTTTTACTTACCTGAGCCCTGGAACTTGACCCGGCGGGGACACGCTGTCTCTGCCCGGGGTTCTCGGCTCTTGATTGGATAGATTGATAGCAGCCCAGCCATTGGCTCCAGCTGCTGTCAACCAAATCCAATGACGCGGACGCCGGGGAGGGGCCTAGTCATAGATTCGGCAGCTATGGATGCTGAATGCTGGACTCGGGAGCGCGCCCCCAAGGTAACCCCTCGGGAGAGCGCTTCTCCTAGGGTGTTATCTGATGTGGGGGGGAACCGCGAGAGCCGCCGGGGGAGCCCAGAAGATGTTCGGGGCCACTCTGTGCAAAACAAGGAGGTAGGTTTGTTATTTAAAAAAAAAAAAACGATAGGGTTTCCCTGCTTTAGGATGCGTTACATAACATTAATAAATGCTGCCCAGACGCCACCACTGGTTTTCAGGTTTGTTTCACAAGGGAGACAAACACTAGTTTAGACACTTCAAAATGTGTGCCGAACACATGAAAAACCCTTATAGTATTTTTGACTTATTTAGTGTGCGTCTTTTAAGCATTGCAATTGGATTCAATTATGGCATCTAGTTACAGAAAAGCCTAGAGAACATGACATGCCCTAAAATTCTTAATCCAATGCAAAATAACACTAATAGGCAGGTGTATACTGTTCAATCTATGTTCCAGTGTTTTAACTACCTAGCACATTGGCACAGGGCCAAAACTAGGGGGGGGCAGGGGGATACATGCCCCAGGCCCGGCATCTAGGGGGGCGCCGCCAGAGATGCCTCCCCCACCCACACTGGGAACCGCGGAAAGGCAGCGCTTGCTGTATAATTTGCTAAATACTCGAGAATTAAATAGGGGGGAGGAGATCGCAAAGGCGCCTCGCACTAGCGATGAAGCGCTCCGCTCCTTCTACCGGCCTGTACTATAGAAAAGCACTCCAGAGCGACAAGCAAAAGTAGCTGGAGCGTCGCTCTCGTGTGCTTTTCTATAGCGCAGGCGGGCAGGAGAGGATTGCTTCATCGCTAGTAAGCCTGACACACCACCATCTACTCCATGTGAGTGACAGTAAAGCCGGGATCCTGCTGCCTCTTTGAAGAGATCCGGCTGGCACCTGGGGAAGCGAGTCAAAGTCCATTCAGGTCCACCTGAAAAAAACGCTGAAGGGTTTCAGGCTCCATCAGTACCCGGGAGTGTCAATCTTGATATGGTCCAGGTCCTCCTCGAGAATTCATCACTAACGGACTTGGCTACACACGACGGATTTGTACTTGATGACATACGACCAGACTAAAATAAGGAAGTTGATAGCCAGTAGCCAATAGCTGCCCTAGCGTCGGCTTTCGTCCGTTGGACTAGCAATACAGAAGAACTGACTTTTCGACCGGACTCGAATCCATCGGAAAGATTTGAAACATGTTTCAAATCTAAAGTCCGTCTGATTTTCGACCGAAAAGGTCCGTCGGAAGTCCGATGAAGCCCACACACAGTCAGATTGTCCGACGGATTTGTTCCGGTAGACAAGTTCGGGCGAAAAGTCCGCCCGTGTGTACACGGCATTACAGATGGGATCTGTGTGTTTCTCTCCCAGGTGATCCCTATAGATCATACATCCCCTACTGCCACTGTCAACTGACCTACTGACACCAACCTCTACCTAAGGCCTCTTTCACACAATGATGTCCGTTTTGACAGACTCCGCTTGCTCAGCAGGGATCGATCCGTTGATCCCCGCTGAGCTGGCAGATGACAGGTACGTCTCTGTGCAGGGACGAACCTGTCAGCGCCCCGCTCTCCTGTATGGGGGATCGGATGAAAACAGATCCGCTTGTCCGTTTTCATCCGATTCGCCATACAGATGGAAAATAGGGTTTCCATCCGTCTGGATTTAACAGATCAAAGCGGCTCTAATGTCAGCGGGCATGTCACTGCTGACCTCCGTCGCTCCATTGGCGGTACATGGAGCGTCCGTTCAGATCCACCGGAAAAACTGACAGGCGGACCTGAACGGTTCGCATGTGTAAAAGAGCCCTAACTGACACTGTCAACTGCCCTACTGACACCAACCTCAGCCTGACACCAACCCTCGGCCTAACTGACTCTGTCAATTACACTACAGACACCAGCCACTGCCTAACACGGTCAACTGCCCTACTGACACCAGCCACTGCCTAACTATTATTGTCCACTGTCCTACTGACACCAGCCACTGCCTAAGTGACATTGTCCACTGCCCTACTGACACCAGTCACTGCCCACCGACCTACTGACACCGCCTACTGCCTGACACTGTCAACTGATCTACTGACACCAGACACTGATCTACTGACACCAGCCACTGCCTGACATTGTGGACTGCCTTAGTGACACCAGCCACTGCCTAACTGATATTGTCCACTGCCTTACGGACACCAAACACTGCCAACTGCCCTGCTGACACCAGCCACTGCATGGCACTGTCAACTGATCTGACACCAGACACTACCTAACTGACACTGTCAGCTACCCTACTGACACCAGGCACTGATCTACTGACACCAGCCACTGCATGACATTATCAACTGCGTTAGTGACACCACTGTGAACTGCCCTACTGACGCCGCCTACTGCCTGACATTGTCCAATGCCCTACTGACACAAGCCTCTGCCTAACTGACACTGTCAACTGCCCTACTGACACCAGCCACTGCCTAACTGACACTCAACTGCCCTAACACCAGCCACTGATCTACTGACACCAGCCACTGCCTAAGGCCCCTTTCACACTGGGGCGGTAGGGGGCGTCGGCAGTAAAACAGCGCTATATTTAGCGCTGTTTTACCGCGGTATTCGGCCGCTAGCGGTGCGGTTTTAACCCCCCGCTGGCGGCCGAAAAAGGGTTAAAACCCCTCGTATAGCGCGGCTTGATTTCAATGGGCAGGAGCGGTTTAGGAGCGGTGGATACACCACTCCTTCACCGCTCCAAAGAAGCGGCTGACAGGAGATTTTTTACTTCTCCTGCCAGCGCACCGCGTCAGTGTGAAAGCCCTCGGGCTTTCACACTGAACAAACAGCGGAGGCTGTTTTGGGGCGGTTTGCAGGCGCTATTTTTAGCGCAATAACGCCTGCAAACTGCCCCAGTGTGAAAGGGGTCTTACTGACATTGTCCCCTGCCCTACTGATGCCAAACACTTCCAACTGCCCTGCTGACACCAGCCCCTGCATGACACTGTCAACTGATCTACTGACACCAGACACTGCCAACTGCCCTACTGACACCAGCCACTGCCTAACTGACACCGCCAATTGCCCTACTGACACCAGCCACTGCCTGACACCGCCAACTGCCCTACTGACACCAGTCACTGCCTGACACCGCCAACTAACTGCCCTACTGACACCAGCCACTGTCTAACTGACACTGCCAACTAACTGCCCTACTGACACCAGCCACTGCCTGACACTGCCAACTGCCCTACTGACACCAGCCACTAGCCACTGCCTAACTGACACTGCCAACTAAGTGCCCTACTGCACCAGCCACTGCCTGACACCGTTAACTGTCCTACTGACACCGCCCCACTGACACTGCCCTACTGACATTAGCCCCAGCCTAACTAACATTGTCCACTGCCCTACTGACACCAGCCATTGTCAGCTGCCCTACTGACATCAGCCACTGCCCTGACACTTGTCAACTGCCCTACTGCCACCAGCCACTGATCTACTGACACTGGCCACTGCCTGACATTGTCCACTGCTATGACACTGGGGGGGCGAACTCAATCTCTGCCCCAGGTGAAAGAATGTCTAGCTTTGCCACTGCATTGGCAGGTGGCAAGGGGGTGTTAAAAAAGTAACAATCACTTTTTTGCCCCTCCCCAAACCCCCCTTGAAAAGGGCCTATAGTGTTTTTGTTTTTTTTATTATTGATGGAGGGCTTGCTTTTCAGGCAATGTCACACAATGTCAGCTTTAACATGTTTGACACTTCCTTTATTAGGCCAATTTCACACTGCGGCGCTGGCGGTAAAGGGACGCTAGTTTTAGCGGTGCTTTACTGACATTTTAGCGGTGCTTTACTGGCGTTTTAGCGGCGCGTTTTGGTCGGTAGCAGGGCACTTTTAACCCACACTACCGGCAGAAAAAAAGGTTAAAAGCACCCGCAAAGCACTGGCCACTGATTTCAATGGCAGGGAGCATTTTGAGAGCGCTGTATTCACCGCCCCAAAGATGCTGCTTGCAGGACTTTTTTTCCTGTCCTGCAAGCGCACCGCCCCAGTGTGAAAGCACTCGGGCTTTCACATTGGGGCTGCAGAAGAGGCAGTTTACATTCGCTATTTTTAGTGCAAAAACGCCTCAGTGTGAAAGTGGCCTAAGTCTTTGGATGCCAAAAGAAATACTCCACCCAGCAGATCTCTACAACCACATCTGCGTTTTACCTGCAAGGTAGACAAAATCAGTGCTTCACATGATATGCATTTATAGGATCTAGCTTTTGTTAATAGTGTAAATTTGTCCGGCATTATTTAAATATACTGTCATAACTGCATGAAATCGCAGGAGACAAATGAAAATTAAAACAATACCTTTTGCAGCGCTCGCTATCCACAGTAGGAAGAGGTAAGCATCCATGTCTCTGTAGAGAAAGGTGCCCGAGCTGTTCCGGAAGAATACATACGCGTCTGTATCACGATGCTTTTGCCGTTGTTTTTACATCGATGCGTTTATCAATGTGCAGCATTGTGCAAAATGCTCTCCTTTACGCTGTAGTGTGTCATACTTGGCTGTGCATAGGTGGGTGCAACTGCTGACTAGAAATCAGTGTGTGACAACCTGTAGGCGCATTTTCTCCCTCTCAGTTCAGGAAACGACAAGGACGATGTAGCGTAGCATTCGTTATATAAAGAAACCTCAGCTCTCAGCTCACCCGCACTGTGTATGTATCAGCGTAACCGCCCTCTGAAGAGGATACAAAGACAAGAATAGACAAAAGAGGGAGGCCGAAGGGTGGAGACTGAGAGGGGGAGGGAACACGAATCGGGGGTGGTGACTGAACAGGCGGGTTAGTTTTCTGTTTGTGCTGAAGAGAGCAAGGGGGTTTTAAACAAACAGCGATTTCAGCCCTGACTTGTGTAGTTGCAGTCTAGGGTTCAGTGGTGTCACCCACCATAAACTATAGTCCCCCCTGCACTAAAGGGGTTATAAACTCTCATGGTTTTTCACCTTAATGCATTTAAGGGGAGTTCCACCTGCAAAAAAAAAATTAAATGTCAGCAGCTACAAATGCTGCAGCTGCTGTCTTATAAAATAAGAGCACTTACCTGTCCAGGGCGCCCTCGATCTCCTCACCCGAAGCCGACCCGTCCCTCGGCTCCAGGTGGAGGCACCGGCATTTTAACCACTTAAGCCCTGGAAGGATTTATCCCCTTCCTGACCAGAGCACTTTTTACAATTTGGCACTGCGTCGCTTTAACTGCTAATTGCGCGGTCATGCATTGCTGTACCCAAACGAAATTTGCGTCCTTTTGTTCCCACAAATAGAGCTTTCTTTTGATGGTTTTTGATCACCTCTGCGGTTTTTATTTTTTGCGCTATAAATGGAAAAAGACCGAAAATTAAAAAAAAAAAAAAAAGATATTTTCTACTTTTTGTTATAAAAAAAATCCAATAAACTCAATTTTAGTCATACATTTAGTCCAAAATGTATTCAGCCACATGTCTTTGGTAAAAAAATGTCTATAAGCGTATATTTATTGGTTTGCGCAAAAGTTATAGCGTCTACAAACTAGGGTACATTTTCTGGAATTTACACAGCTTTTAGTTTATGACTGTGAGTGGAAAGCAAGAGTAGATATGGAGCTGCTCTTATGGGGTAAGATTTTCCGTGGTGAACAATTACCCTGTATGGTGCTTAATGTGATTACTTAATTTCTGTGAATCTTAAATAATGTGTGTAAATGATAAAAGTTGGCAAAATACATAAATAAATAAAGACGTGAGCTCTCTCCCACCCTCCCTTCTGAAGTGCAGCTGTGATGACAGGAGATAATCACTGGGGTGGCCGGAGGCAGCTGTAGTTGACGGCACGGTGCGCCCTGTTTGATCGGGCCGGCTGACTGGCAGATTCGCCCCTCTGTGAGGGGCGGGAGAGGAGGCGGTGTCCACTCCCAGCGTCCTGGCGTCCAAAGTGCCTCTGCTGAGTGGCGGTGTGTAAACTACAAATATTTTGTGAAACTCTGCGGGAGAAGGAGGAATTAACTCGGATACACCGTGTGAGGTACAGCAGGAGAGTGGGTGAGACACACTCAGGTGATACCCAGCATCGGTGTAAGGACAAACACCAGGACTGAGCACAGACCGGGACATCCAGGAGTGCTACACAGTGGCAAATACTGTGACTGCCTGTACCCCTGCAGGGGGATGTGAGTCCGACTGGGGACATCCAGGAGTGTACACAGTGGCAAATACTGTGACTGCCTGTACCCCTGCATGGGGAAGTGAGTCCGACCGGGGACATCCAGGAGTGCTACACAGTGGCATATACTGTGACTGCCTGTACCCCTGCAGGGGGAAGTGAGTCCGGTGAGTGCAAGCAGAATAAGAGCACGCTGTTGAAGCACCATTATCTAGCCAGCACCTGGACAAGAAGTTTCCCATATCAATTCGTTCCCAAAGAGGGGTTTCCCTCAGAACCACTCTAAAGACTTTTTAAATCAATGGAACTTTTCTTATCCAAAAACACTGGTTTTTAAGCACACAAGTCACTTTTTTGTATAACCCAGCACAAGTCACTTTTCTGTATAACCCAGCACAAGTCACTTTGATTGCAATACCAGCACTATTCATGCACTATTTGCACGTTGTTATTTTTCATATAGATAATGAAATATAAGACTGTGGCACTTTATTTTGGAATTCCACCCATACTATAATGAGGTAGAAATATGTATTAGAGTGAGAATAGAACTAACAACCTTTTATTAACAAATAATCATAGATTTTGATCTATATCATTCACGTATTTAATTTTGGAAACACATTCTGATAAGAAACTATTATTATTTATTTCTGGTATACACAGGTATTTTATTTATGTATTTTTATTTATGTTTTTTGCCAACTTTTATCATTTACACACATTATTTAAGATTCACAGAAATTAAGTAATCACATTAAGCACCATACAGGGTAATTGTTCACCACGGAAAATCTTACCCCATAAGAGCAGCGCCATATCTACTCTTGCTTTCCACACATTTTCTAATACACTCCACCTAGGTGGAATTGTATTCATAGAGGCAGCAGCTCTACATTCAAGGAGTATTTTAGCCATTGCGCGGATTTACCCCATATATTCTTTAGTTTATGAATGCCTATCTCATTTCTTGAGGTGCTAAAATGGCAGGGCAGTACAAACCCCCCCCAAATGACCCAATTTTGGAAAGTAGACACCCCAAGGAAATTGCTGAGAGGCATGTTGAGCCCATTGAATATTAATTTTTTTTGTCCCAAGTGATTGAATAATGACAAAAAAAAAAAATTAGAAAAAGTTGTCACTAAATGATATATTGCTCACACAGGCCATGGGCATATGTGGAATTGCACCCCAAAATACATTTAGCTGCTTCTCCTCAGTATGGGGATACCACATGTGTGGGACTTATTGGGAGCCTAGCCGCATATGGGGCCCCCGAAAACCAAGCACCGCCTTTAGGATTTCTAAGGGCATACATTTTTGATTTCACTCCTCACTACCTATCACAGTTTTGAAGGCCATAAAATGCCAGGACAGTTCAACCCCCCCCCCCCCACCCCCCCAATGACCCCATTTTGGAAAGTAGACACCCCAAGCTATTTGCTGAGAGGCATGTTGAGTCCATGGAATATTTTATATTTTGCCACAAGTTGCGGGAAAATGACAAACTTTTTTTTTTTTTTGCACAAAGTTGTCACTAAATGATATATTGCTCGTATGGGGCCCCTTTACAGTTTCGAAGGCCATAAAATGCCAAGATGGAACAAACCCCCTCAAATGACCCCATTGTGGAAAGTAGACACCCCAAGCTATTTGCTGAGAGGCATGGTGAGTATTTTGCAGCTCTTATTTGTTTTTGAAAATGAAGAAAGAAAAGAAAAATGTATTTTTTTTTTCTTTTTTCAATTTTCAAAACTTTAGTGACAAAAAGCGAGGTCTGCAAAATACTCACCATACCTCTCAGCAAATAGCTTGGGGTGTCTACTTTCCAAAATGGGGTCATTTGGGGGGGGGTGCCATCTGGGCATTCCATGGCTTCCGAAACTGTGATAGGCAGTGAGGAGTGAAATCAAAAATGTACACCCTTAGAAACCCTGAAGGCGGTGCTTGGTTTTTGGGGTCCTGTATGCAGCTAGGTTCCCAAAAAGGCTCACACATGTGGTATCCCCATACTCAGGAGAAGCAACAGAATGTATTTTGGGGTGTAATTTCACATATTCCCCTGGCATGTTTGAGCAATATATCATTTAGTGACAACTTTGTGCAAAAAAAAAAAAAAAAATGTCTTTTTCCAGCAACTTGTGTCACAATATAAAATAAAATAATAATATAATAATAATATAATAATATTCCATGGACTCGACATGCCTCTCAGCAAATAGCTTGGGGTGTCTACTTTCCAAAATGGGGTCATTTGGGGGGGGTTTTGAACTGTCCTGGCATTTTATGCACAACATTTAGAAGCTTATGTCACACATCGCCCACTCTTCTAACCACTTGAAGACAAAGCCCTTTCTGACACTATTTGTTTACATGAAAAAATATTTTTTTTTTGCAAGAAAATTACTTTGAACCCCAAAACATTATATATTTTTTTTAAAGCAACGGCCCTACAGATTAAAATGGTGGGTGTTTCATTTTTTTTTTCATACAGTATTTGCGCAGCGATTTTTCAAACGCATTTTTTGGGGAAAAACACACTTTTTTAAATTTTAATGCACTAAAACACACTATATTGCCCAAATGTTTGATGAAATAAAAAAGATGATCTTAGGCCGAGTACATGGATACCAAACATGACATGCTTTAAAATTGCGCACAAACGTTCAGTGGCAACAAACTACATACATTTTTAAAAGCCTTTAAAAGCCTTTACAGGTTACCACTTTAGATTTACAGAGGAGGTCTACTGCTAAAATTACTGCCCTCGATCTGACCTTCGCGGTGATACCTCACATGCATGGTGCAATTGCTGTTTACATTTGACGCCAGACCAACGCTTGCGTTCGCCTTTGCAGGAGAGCAGGGGGGGGGTAGGGGTGCCTTTCTTTTTTTTTTTTTATTCTTTTTTTTGCTTTTTTATCTTATTTTTAAACTGTTCCTTTCATTTTTTTTTTTTATTCATTTTTATTGTTATGTCAGGGAATGTAAATATCCCCTATGATAGCAATAGGTAGTGACAGGTACTTCTTTTTTGAAAAAAATGGGGTTTATTAGACCCTAGATCTCTCCTCTGCCCTCAAAGCATCTGACGACACCAAGATCAGTGTGATAAAATGCTTTCCCTATTTCCCAATGGCGCTGTTTACATCCGGCGAAATCTAAGTCATGAAATGCTCGTAGCTTCCGGTTTCTTAGGGCTCTTTCACATGGGGCAGATCAGTGATGATCCGCCCCGTGAACATCCGCTTGCTCAGCGGGGATCGCTCCGCCGATCCACCGCTGAGCAGGAAAATGACAGGTCCGTCGCTGCACACTGTGCAGCGACGGACCTGTCAGAGCGCCGCTCTCCCCTATATGGGATCGGGTGATGACGGACCGTAGAGTCCGTCGTCATCCGATCCGAAAACGGATGGAAAAGTAGGTTTTTCCTCCGTTACACTTTTTCGGATCGGAGCGGGTCGGATGTCAGCGGACATGTCACCGCTGACATCCGACGCTCCATAGACCTTCATGGAGTGTCTGTTCAGGTCCGCCTAAAAAACTGACAGGTGGACCTGAACAGACAGTCCGTGTGAAAGAGGCCTTAGGCCATAGAGATGATTGGAGCCATTCTGGTCTCTGATAAGCTCTATGGTCAGCTGGCCGAATCACCGGCTGCATTCTCAGGTTCCCTGTTGGGACAGAGAAAAACATGGAAGACGGTGGGCGGGGGGGACATTCCCTCCCACTGCTTGTAAAAGCAGTCTAGAGGCTAATTAGCCGCTAGGATTGCTTTTACATGAAAGCCGACCACTGGCTGAAAAGAATGATACCAAGATGATACCTAAACCTGCAGGCATCATTCTGGTATAACCACTCAAAGTCCAGCAACATACCAGTACATTGCTGGTCCTTGTTGGGCATATATTGTAATCTTTTTTTTTCATGCAGCCTGTGGGCTGAATGAAAAAAAGAGATTGATTGGTGGGTATGCCCACCATTAGAATACCTCCTTTCATCCACCCACTTCTAATGATGGGCATACATGCACCATTTATATATGCCGAAGCATGGGGGCATCCGCCCCAAAAGTTAGGAGCAAATTGCATCTCCGCCCCTGCTGCCCCCAGCATATATCACCTCCGGCAGCGCTGGAGTCATGGCTTTATGTATCATGGGAGCAAACGCTGTTGCTGTCAAGATAAATAAATCCGCGCTGCAGCTGAATGGCGTACCTGAAGACAAAAAAATGGTTACCAATAAAACACAGTAAACTGTAAAGTATAAAAAATTGCATACCTGAAAAGCAAACATGATAAAACATAATAACAATAAAACATTGCAGAATAGAATACAGTAAAAAAAGAGCAGAACAATAGAGAGAGAAGAGGGAGGGAGAGGACAATAAAACGACAACTATTTTTGTTTTTTTTATTTTATATATTTTTTGTGTTTTTTTTTTTTTTTACACTTTTTTTTGTAACTGTAACTTTTATAACTGTAACTGGTTCCAGGTTCGGGTCTCTCAAAATGCGATGGCATCTTGGGAGACCCTGTGAAAGTGTGCCTAGTCTGTGCAATGCTGTACCCTACGCTAATACTCAACTAGTGTATGGTAGCGTTCAAAACATTCACCAATGCAAAGACCAGGATTGTCAGGACAGGAGGGACAATAATAGTGGGTGTCACGCCTATATCCGCGCTTGCTGCAGACACAACATCTTTTTTGGGGGGTTCGTTGGGTAGGGGTACTCGGGAGGACATAAAGAAAATGCCTCTCATGCAGCCGACTGCATTTGGTTGGGGATGTGAATAGGGGAAGTACGGGTGCTGCAGAAGTGGTGGGTTCCCAATTAGAATTGGCGAATGCAGCAGGAAGGGCATTATGGGCACGACGGGCCTGTGTTTGTCTTCTTCTTGGTGGCAGCGGGACACTACATGTGCTTGCCACCTCACCAGCTTGAACTGCACTTATGGGACTCGCCACGTCGCCAAGTGTTACTGCAGTGCTGGTTTGACTACCACCAGGGTGTACTAGGCAGCTGGTGCTTGCCAGTTCGCCAAAACACTACCAAAAAAACTGTTAGCGATCGCAGGGATCAGGCCTGACTCTGCAAACGCTGCAGTTATGTGTTTAGTGTTTTGTAAGTGACAGTGATCGATCGATACTGCAATGGGTGGGCTGGGCTGGGCGGAGGGGCAAAACGCAGGTGACAGCAGGTATCTGGGCTGATCCCGCTAACACTGCGTTTTTGGGAACCCTAAACTGCTGGGGACGCTAGTATAGATCTGATAGGATCAGATATTGATCCGTTCAGATACTATACCACTAAGGGAGGTGTACGGTGCGTGCGTGGGTGTTAGCGGTACTGGCACTAACCTGACGCTGCCTGGGGCTGGTGCTTGCCAGTTCACCAAAACGCTACCAAAAAAACTGATAGCGATCGCAGGTATCAGGCCTGACTCTGCGAACGCTGCAGTTATGCGTTTAGTGTTTTGTAAGTGACAGTGATCGATCAATACTACACTTGGCTGGGCTGGGCTCGGCCGGGCGGAGGGGCAAAACGCAGGTGCTAGCAGGTATCTGGGCTGATCCCGCTAACACTGCATTTTTGGGAACCCTAAACTGCTGGGGACGCTAGTATAGATCTGATCAGATCAGATATTGATCCGTTCAGATACTATACCACTAAGGGAGGTGTATGGTGCGTGTGTGGGTGTTACCGGTACTGGCACTAACCTGACGCTGCCTGGGGCGACGCAGACCCTAAAACCTAACTTATATTACCGCCGGGCGATCAGGGGGCTAAACCTTTATTAGGTAATAAACGGCGGGTGCCCTAACACTATAAAAAGATAATGTTATGCCGAGTAAATTGATACCCAATATGTCACGCTTCAAAATTGCGCCCGCTCGTGGAACGGTGACAAACTTTTACCCTTAAAAATCTCCATAGGCGACGTTTAAAAAATTCTACAGGTTGCATGTTTTGAGTCGCAGAGGAGGTCTAGGGCTAGAATTATTGCTCTAATGATCGCGGTGATACCTCATATCTGTGGTTTGAACACCGTTTTGATATGCGGGTGCTGCTCACGTAAGCGTTCGCTTCTGCACGTGAGCTTGGCGGGATGGGGCACATTTAAATTTTTTTTTTTTCTTATTTATTTTACCTTTTTATTTTATATTTTTACACTGTTCTTTTAAAAAAAAATTGTGTCACTTTTACTCCTATTACAAGCAATGTAAACATCCCTTGTAATAGAAAAAAAGCATGACAGGATCTCTTAAATATGAGACCTGGGGTCAAAAAGACCTTAGATCTCATATTTACACTAAAATGCAATAAAAAAAATTTATGTCATTTGAAAAAAAAAAATGTCCCTTTAAGAGCTATGGGCAAAAAGTGACGTTTTGACGCCCCTTCCGCCCTGCATTGGTATGGAGACGGGTGGGGGCCATCTTCCCCTCACTCGTCTCCATGCCAAGCCAGGGACAGGACCTGATCGCCTCCGCTGCTACCGACTCCTCGGTAAGCGGCAGAGGGCACCGGAGAGCGGCGGGAGGGGGGGCCCCCTCTCCTGCCGCCTATAAAAGTGATCTTGCGGCGAATCCGTCGCAGAGACCACTTTTATCTAGAAACGGACCGCCCGCTGAAGAAGAGGATACCGGGGTTGTGGCAGCTAGCTGCTGCCATAACAACAATACCCCTTTTCAAAGTAGCGACGTAAAATGACGGCGGATGGTCCAGAAGTGGTTAAGTAAGGGAATCAGGAAGTGAAGCCTTGCGGCTTCACAGCCTGTTTCCCTACTGTGCTTGCGTGAGTCGCGCTGTGCATTCTGACTGGTCTCTGCTGTCTTCTGGGACCTGTGTGTCTCCCAGAAGACAGCGGGGGGACGGAGGAGGGGCCAGACAGTTATCTGCTCCCCCTCTCCCCCCTGTCTCGTGTCCTGATTGGATAGATTGATTGGCTCCCGCTGCTGTCAATCAAATCCAATGACACGAGGGCAGGGCCAAGTCCTGCTGTCTGTTGTAGTGAAAATCATAAGCTTCGCCTATAAGCAAATATTTTCGTTGCGCTTAAAGTGGTGTTCCAGACTTTTTTTTTTTTTTAAAGTTAGCAACTGCAAACACTGTAGCTGCTAACTTTTAATAAGGGTACTTACCTGTAAAGCGAGCCCGCGATGTCGGCCCCCCAAGGCCGATCCGTCCATCGGAACGGGAGCCGGCGCCGCCATCCTACCTAAGGGAAACAGGTAGTGGAGCCTTGCGGCTTCACTGCCTGTTTCCTACTGCGCATGCGCGAGTCGCGTGGCAATTTGTGAATGGTCCTGTTGTTTTCTGGGACACACACATGTCCCAGAATACAACGGGGCAGCTCGCTGTAGACGAGGAAGTGAAAGAACAGCCCCGCGGAATAGGAAGACTGCCTAGCAACAGTGGTTTCTGGTAAGTAAAAAAATTTTTTTTTTCAAATTTTTTTATTTTAGTTTTGAATTTTAACCACTTCAATACCAGGCACTTATGCACCTTCCCGCCCAGACCAATTTTCAGCTTTCAGCGCTCTCACACTTTGAATGACAAATACTCAGTCATGCTACACTGTATCCAAACAAAATTTTTATAATTTTCTTCTCACAAATAGAGCTTTCTTTTGGTGGTATTTAATCACCACTGGGTTTTTTATTTTTTGAGATATGAGCGAAAAAAGAGCGAAAATTTTGAAAAAAACACACTTTTTTTTTAGTTTCTATTGTAAAATTTTGCAAATAAGTCATTTTTCTTCATAAATTTGTGGCAAAATTTATACTGTTACATATCTTTGGTAAAAACAATCCAAATTAATGTATATTATTTGGTCTTTGTGAAAGTTATAGAGTCTACAAACTATGGTGCCAATCACTGAAAATTGATCACATCTGATCACACCTGATGTACTGAAGGCCTATCTCATTTCTTGAGACCCTAAGAAGCCAGGAAAGTACAAATACCCCCAAATGACCCCTTTTTGGAAAGTAGACAGTCCAAGGTATTTACTAAGAGGCATGGTGAGTTTTTTGAAGTTTTTTTTTCACACAATTCTTGGGAAAATGAAGATTTTTTTTTTTTTTTTTACACAAACTGGTCATATTAACCACTTAAGGACCGCCTAACGCCGATTTACGTCGGCAAGGCGGCACGGGCAGGCAAAATCACGTACATGTACGTGATTTGCCTCTAGCGGGTGGGGGGTCCGATCGGACCCCCCCCCCGGTGCCCGAAGCGGTCCCGTTCTGTTCCCCGGCGATCCGAGATGAGGGGGAGGCCATCCGTTTGTGGCCCCCCCCTCGCGATCGCCGCCGGCCAATGGGAACATTCCTTTGCTGCTGTATGCTAAACAGCAGCAAAGGAAATGATGTCATCTCCCCTCGGCTCGGTAGTTTCCGTTCCAGCGCCGAGGGGAGAAAACATCAATGTGAGTGCACAACACACACACACACAGTAGAACATGCCAGGCATACAAAACACCCCGATCCCCCCCCCGATCGCCCCCCGATCCCCCCCCAATCACCCCCCCCCTGTCACAAACTGACACCAGCAGGTTTTTTTTTTTTTTTTTTCTGATTACTGCATAGTGTCAGTTTGTGACAGTTACAGTGTTGGGACAGTGAGTATTACCCCCCTTTAGGTCTAGGGTACCCCCCTAACCCCCCCTAATAAAGTTTTAACCCCTTGATCACCCCCTGTCACCAGTGTCACTAAGCGATCATTTTTCTGATCGCTGTATTAGTGTCGCTGGTGACGCTAGTTAGTGAGGTAAATATTTAGGTTCGCCGTCAGCGTTTTATAGTGACAGGGACCCCCATATACTATCTAATAAATGTTTTAACCCCTTGATTGCCCCCTAGTTAACCCTTTCACCACTGATCACCGTATAACCGTTACGGGTGACGCAGGTTAGTTCGTTTATTTTTTATAGTGTCAGGGCACCCGCCGTTTATTACCTAATAAAGGTTTAGCCCCCTGATCGCCCGGCGGTGATATGCGTCGCCCCAGGCAGCGTCAGATTAGCGCCAGTACCGCTAACACCCACGCACGCAGCATGCGCCTCCCTTAGTGGTATAGTATCTGATCGGATCAATATCTGATCTGATCAGATCTATACTAGCGTCCCCAGCAGTTTAGGGTTCCCAAAAACACAGTGTTAGCGGGATCAGCCCAGATACCCGCTAGCACCTGCGTTTTGCCCCTCCGCCCAGCCCACCCAAGTGCAGTATCGATCGATCACTGTCACTTACAAAACACTAAACGCATAACTGCAGCGTTCGCAGAGTCAGGCCTGATCCCTGCGATCACTAACAGTTTTTTTGGTAGCATTTTGGTGAACTGGCAAGCAAGCACCAGGCAGCGTCAGGTTAGCGCCAGTACCGCTAACACCCACGCACGCACCGTACACCTCCCTTAGTGGTATAGTATCTGATCGGATCAATATCTGATCCGATCAGATCTATACTAGCGTCCCCAGCAGTTTAGGGTTCCCAAAAACGCAGTGTTAGCGGGATCAGCCCAGATACCTGCTAGCACCTGCGTTGTGCCCCTCCGCCCGGCCCAGCCCAGCCCACCCAAGTGCAGTATCGATCGATCACTGACACTTACAAGGCACTAAACGCATAACTGCAGCGTTCACAGAGTCAGGCCTGATCCCTGCGATCGCTAACAGTTTTTTTGGTAGCATTTTGGTGAACTAGCAAGCACCGGCCCCAGGCAGCGTCAGGTTAGCGCCAGTACCACTAACACCCACGCACGCAGCATACGCCTCCTTTAGTGGTATAGTATCTGAACGGATCAATATCTGATCCGATCAGATCTATACTAGCGTCCCCAGCAGTTTAGGGTTCCCAAAAACGCAGTGTTAGCGGGATCAACCCAGATACCTGCTAGCACCTGCGTTTTGCCCCTCCGCCCGGCCCAGTCCAGCCCACCCAAGTGCAGTATCGATCGATCACTGACACTTACAAAACACTAAACGCATAACTGCAGCGTTCGCAGAGTCAGGCCTGATCCCTGCGATCGCTAACAGTTTTTTTGGAAGCTTTTTATTGAACTGGCAAGCACCAGCGGCCTAGTATACCCCGGTCGTAGTCATACCAGCACTGCAGTAACACTTGGTGACGTGGCGAGTCCCATAAGTGCAGTTCAAGCTGGTGAGGTGACAAGCACAAGTAGTGTCCCGCTGCCACCAAAAAGACAAACACAGGCCCGTCGTGCCCATAGTGCCCTTCCTGCTGCATTCGCCAATCCTAATTGGGAACCCACCACTTCTGCAGCGCCCGTACTTCCCCCATTCACATCCCCAACGAAATGCAGTCGGCTGCATGAGAGGCATTTTTATGTGCTCCCGAGTACCCCTACCCAACGAACCCCCCCAAAAAAGATGTTGTGTCTGCAGCAAGCGCGGATATAGGCGTGACACCCGCTATTATTGTCCCTCCTGTCCTGACAATCCTGGTCTTTGCATTGGTGAATGTTTTGAACACTACCATACACTAGTTGAGTATTAGCGTAGGGTACAGCATTGCACAGACTAGGCACACTTTCACAGGGTCTCCCAAGATGCCATCGCATTTTGAGAGACCCGAACCTGGAACCGGTTACAGTTATAAAAGTTAGTTACAAAAAAAGTGTAAAAAAAAAAAATATATATATATAAAATTAAAAAAAATAGTTGTCGTTTTATTGTTCTCTCTCTCTATTCTCTCTCTCTATTGTTCTGCTCTTTTTTTACTGTATTCTATTCTGCAGTGTTTTATTGTTATTGTTATTGTTATTGTTATTATGTTTTATCATGTTTGTTTTTCAGGTATGTAATTATTTATACTTTACTGTTTACTGTGCTTTATTGTTAACCATTTTTTTGTCTTCAGGTACGCCATTCACAACTTTGAGTGGTTATACCAGAATGATGCCTGCAGGTTTAGGTATCATCTTGGTATCATTCTTTTCAGCCAGCGGTCGGCTTTCATGTAAAAGCAATCCTAGCGGCTAATTAGCCTCTAGACTGCCTTTGCAAGCCGTGGGAGGGAATGCCCCCCCCCCCACCGTCTTCCGTGTTTTTCTCTGGCTCTCCTGTCTCAACAGGGAACCTGAGAATGCAGCCGGTGATTCAGCCAGCTGACCATAGAGCTGATCAGAGACAAGAGTGGCTCCAAACATCTCTATGGCCTAAGAAACCGGAAGCTACGAGCATTTTATGACTTAGATTTCGCCGGATGTAAATAGCGCCATTGGGAAATTGGGGAAGCATTTTATCACACCGATCTTGGTGTGGTCAGATGCTTTGAGGGCAGAGGAGAGATCTAGGGTCTAATAGACCCCAATTTTTTCAAAAAAGAGTACCTGTCACTACCTATTGCTATCATAGGGGATATTTACATTCCCCGAGATAACAATAAAAATGATTTAAAAAAAAAAAAATGAAAGGAACAGTTTAAAAATAAGATAAAAAAGCAAAAAAATAATAAAGAAAAAAAAAAAAAAAGCACCCCTGTCGCCCCCTGCTCTTGCGCTAAGGCGAACGCAAGCGGCGGTCTGTCGTCAAACGTAAACAGCAATTGCACCATGCATGTGAGGTATCGCCGCGAAGGTCAGATCGAGGGCAGTAATTTTTGCAGTAGACCTCCTCTGCAAATCTAAAGTGGTAACCTGTAAAGGCTTTTAAAGGCTTTTAAAAATGTATTTATTTTGTTGCCACTGCACGTTTGTGCGCAATTGTAAAGCATGTCATGTTTGGTATCCATGTACTCGGTCTAAGATCATCTTTTTTATTTCATCAAACATTTGGGCAATATAGTGTGTTTTAGTGCATTAAAATTTAAAAAAGTGTGTTTTTTCCCCAAAAAATGCGTTTGAAAAATCGCTGCGCAAATACTGTGTGAAAAAAAAAAATGAAACACCCACCATTTTAATCTGTAGGGCATTTGCTTTAAAAAAATATATAATGTTTGGGGTTCAAAGTAATTTTCTTGCAAAAAAAAAAAAACTTTTTCATGTAAAAAATAAGTGTCAGAAAGGGCTTTGTCTTCAAGTGGTTAGAAGAGTGGGTGATGTGTGACATAAGCCCCCCACAAATGACCCCATTTTGGAAAGTAGACACCCCAAGCTATTTGCTGAGAGGCATGTCGAGTCCATGGAATATTTTATATTGCGACACAAGTTGCGGGAAAGAGACAAATTTTTTTTTTTTTTTTTTTTTTGCACAAAGTTGTCACTAAATGATATATTGCTCAAACATGCCATGGGAATATGTGAAATTACACCCCAAAATACATTCTGCTGCTTCTCCTGAGTACGGGGATACCACATGTGTGAGACTTTTTGGGAGCCTAGCCGTGTACGGGACCCCGAAAACCAAGCACCGCCTTCAGGCTTTCTAAGGGGAGTGAATTTTTGATTTCACTCTTCACTGCCTATCACAGTTTCGGAGGCCATGGAATGCCCAGGTGGCACAAAACCCCCCCAAATGACCCCATTTTGGAAAGTAGACACCCCAAGCTATTTGCTGAGAGGTATAGTGAGTATTTTGCAGACCTCACTTTTTGTCACAAAGTTTTGAAATTTGAAAAAAGAAAAAAAAAAAAGGTTTTTTCTTGTCTTTCTTCATTTTCAAAAACAAATGAGAGCTGCAAAATACTCACCATGCCTCTCAGCAAATAGCTTGGGGTGTCTACTTTCCAAAATGGGGTCATTTGGGGGGGTTTTGTGCCACCTGGGCATTCCATGGCCTCCGAAACGGTGTTAGGCAGTGAAGAGTAAAATCAAAAATTCACGCCCTTAAAAACGCTGAAGGCGGTGATTGGTTTTCGGGGCCCCGTACGCGGCTAGGCTCCCAAAAAGTCCCACACATGTGGTATCCCTATACTCAGGAGAAGCAGCTAAATGTATTTTGGGGTGCAATTCCACATAGGCCCATGGCCTGTGTGAGCAATATATCATTTAGTGACAACTTTGTGCAAAAAAAAAAAAAAAAAGTGTCACTTTCCCGCAACTTGTGTCAAAATATAAAATATTCCATGGACTCAATATGCCTCTCAGCAAATAGCTTGGGGTGTCTACTTTCCAAAATGGGGTCATTTGGGGGGGGGTTGTGCCACCTGGGCATTCCATG
Organism: Aquarana catesbeiana; assembly: GCF_042186555.1. Lineage (NCBI taxonomy): Eukaryota > Metazoa > Chordata > Amphibia > Anura > Ranidae > Aquarana > Aquarana catesbeiana. The sequence goes on along the minus strand of NC_133331.1, from coordinate 242,848,013 downwards.
GCCTCCGAAACTGTGATAGGCAGTGAAGAGTGAAATCAAAAAGTTACACCCTTAGAAATCCTGAAGGCGGTGATTGGTTTTCGGGGTCCCATACGCGGCTAGGCTCCCAAAAAGTCCCACACATGTGGTATCCCCGTACTCAGGAGAAGTAGCTGAATATATTTTGGGGTGCAATTCCACATAGGCCCATGGCCTGTGTGAGCAATATATCATTTAGTGACAACTTTTTGTAAATATTTTTTTTTTTTTTGTCATTATTCAATCACTTGGGACAAAAAAAATAAATATTCAATGGGTTCAACATGCCTATCAGCAATTTCCTTGGGGTGTCTACTTTCCAAAATGGGGTCATTTGGGGGGGGGTTTGTACTGCCCTGCCATTTTAGCACCTCAAGAAATGACATAGGCAGTCATAAACTAAAAGCTGTGTAAATTCCAGAAAATGTACCCTAGTTTGTAGACGCTATAACTTTTGCGCAAACCAATAAATATACGCTTATTGACATTTTTTTTACCAAAGACATGTGGCCAAATACATTTTGGCCTAAATGTATGACTAAAATTGAGTTTATTGGATTTTTTTTATAACAAAAAGTAGAAAATATCATTTTTTTTCAAAATTTTCGGTCTTTTTCCGTTTATAGCGCAAAAAATAAAAACTGCAGAGGTGATCAAATACCATCAAAAGAAAGCTCTATTTGTGGGAAGAAAAGGACGCAAATTTCGTTTGGGTACAGCATTGCATAACCGCGCAATTAGCAGTTAAAGCGACGCAGTGCCAAATTGGAAAAAGACCTCTGGTCCTTAGGCAGCATAATGGTCCGGGGCTCAAGTGGTTAACAGGTTATTTCTCTCACAGCATATGCATAATTGCAACTACACCCCAAAATACATTCTGCTACTCCTCCCGAGTATGGCGATACCACATGTGTGAGACTTTTACACAGCCTGGCCATATACAAAGGCCCAACATTGAAGTAGCACTTTCAGGCATTCTACAAGCATAAATTACACATATCCTTTCTCAACCACCTATTACACTTTTGAAGGCCCTGAAGCACCAGGGCAATGGAATTGTCCACAAAATAGCCCCATTTTGGATAGCACACACCCCAACGTATAATCTATGAGGCATAATGAGTCTTTTGAACGGTTCATTTTTTTCCAGAAGGTTTTGAAAAATGTGGAAAAAAAAATGAAAATGCATTTTTTTTTACACAAAGTTGTCAATTTATAAGATATTTCTAACACATAGCATGTACATAGCAAAAATGACACCCCAAAATGCATTCCGCTACTCCTCTTGAGTATGGCGATAGCACATGTGTGAGACTTTTACACAGCCTGGCCATATACAAAGGTCCAACATTGAAGTAGCACTTTCAGGCGTTCTACAAGCATAAATTGCACATATCTTTTCTCAACCGTCTATTACACTTTTGAAGGCCCTGGAGCACCAGGACAATGGAATTGCCCACAAAATGACCCCATTTTGGAAAGCAAACACCCCAACGTATAATCTATGAGGCATAGTGAGTCTTTTGAACGGTTCATTTTTCTCAAGTCATCTTCCAGGACGGCACACCTGAGAGATGAGAGGCTCCTCCCCACAGGAAACACAATCAATCAACAGCTGTTTTAAGTCCACACCCTTCCCCTTGATCCTCAGTTTTTTGATTGTGTTTCTCCCTACACAGCAAAACTGTTTGTTTTTTTCCAAATGACCGAAGCCTGGGGCTGGTGGTCTCCCCCTGGGAGCCGGACCAAATGCCTGGGAAGCCTCTGGGTCTGGCAGGATATATTTATCCTTCCCGGGGGGTTCCCCTATCCTTTCTTCAGGGGGGGCAGCAGAAACTGGGAAAGCCCCCCTGAGAGCTGAAGGCCCCTGGGTACAGTGGTGTACCCAGAACTTCAGGGGCCTTTATCCTGTCTCCCCCCTTACCTGTCCGGACGTCCGTTCAGACGGGGGTGCTGGCCGTCGGTTCTTTCCAGGGGGATCGTATCCCCTGACTCCTGGGCCCCTGGTAGCTCGCGTGGGCTGCTGGGGAGGGCACCGCCTGAATGACCCACGTTCTTACCCAGAAGGGAAGGCTGAGAGTCAGCAGGAGCAGGCGCCCACATCCTCCTTTCGAGGAGGCACCAGTTCACTATGGTGAATGTCTGCCTAAACCACCTCAGATGGGAATGAGGAACGTACGGCATTGCCCCCCCCCCCCCCCATGTGTATATACTGACTGGACAGTGCAGGACACAGCCTAACCTTGTAGCTCCCTAAAGGGACAGCAGTTGTGGGGGGGCACTTTGGCAGCTATCCTCCTTGCGTGTGGACCATAAGGATGGAAAAGCAAGCCCGGTGGCTGTGGCAAAAGGGGAAGACGACAACGGTGAGTCAAAAATCCTCAATCCCAGCCAGATGGTTTCTGGGCATTTGAGATAATCTCCCCTGGGGTCTGGATTCAAATAGCCCAGAAGCTTTTGCTAAAGACACCAGCCACAGCTCCCTCTTACATCAGAGATGCTGTATGGTGGACAAGTGGTGCAGAGGAGCGAGTGTGCCTAAACCACCTCAGATGGGAAAGAGGTAGGTAAGGCATTTTTTCCCCTTCCACCTGTATTTACTGAATGGTGCAGTGCAGGACCTGGGGTCTCCGTAACAAAATAGCCCAGAAGCTACTGCTAAAAACCACCAGCCACAGCTTCCTCTTATAGCAGAGACACTGTGGTTATCACAACAGTAGGTTGCCAGCCTCTCCCTACATACAAAGAGGGTGACCTGGTAGATCAAAGAGTTCCTTACTGGCCAGGTATACCACTGAACAAGTTATTAATGGTGCAATGGTTGAAGGATTCAGGAGTAAGCTCCCTTGCTCAGCAGGTGCACTAGGTTATCTGGCCCTATTAGCCCAGCTGCTAGGAATCTGCTTAAAGTTGCTCCAAGATGCTTAAATCTGACCTAACTTTCAACAATGTGGCAGGGACCAAGCTTCTGTGTGGCACAGTAGGGGTTCCCTTGTGACAGATCTTCCTTTTGGGGGTTGCTTGCTATGGGTAACTTTTCATAAGCTCCAACCTCCCACTCCACCCTTACATTGTGGTTATATTTTAATGCAGGAGGTAATAAAAACCTTTTTGTTGGTTTGGGCTACAGTCCACTCAGTGACAGATCTAAAAGCAATTTACCATAAATTGTTTTCCTATATCCTTTGATTAAGGATTTTCTGTGCAAACATATGCAAGAGCTAGATGGCTATATGATTGCTTCTTTAAGGCCTGCAGGTGGCTATTTACCTCCAGGCTGAATTGGTAACCACCCTTTCTAGAGGTCTTAAATTGGTCTCTAGGGCTGGGCTCATTGAGACTTTAGTTACTGATCAGCCCCACCCGTGTATGAGCTGGCTAGCGTTTGCTCAATCTACGGAGGTAAGGTAGGACAACATCTACTATAGTAAGGTGTCCAACCATTTTAGGATTGGTTCCTTCACTGGTGGTGAAGGATTAGTATCTACAGCCCAGGCTATGCCTATGAAATAAATTGCCCCTGTTTGGTTATTTCATAAAGGGATACACCATGACTCCTTCTTGGCTGCTCACCAGTAGACCTCAGTAGTGAAGGTTTGTCCTTGCTGGGGTGTTTGGCACAACTAAAGTACACATTGAGATTTGTGACATCTCTGCTGAAGCTTGTTGGGTGTCCTTTATATCCTAAAGGTACTGCTTTGTTTGGCTACAGATCAGAAAATACAACAGGGAAGGTGGTCTGTACTTTCTGGTTTTGTGCCGCACGCCAGAAACGCACATCATTGAGTCTGGTGATGACATTTCTGCTCATAATTGTTATATTGCTGCACATCAGACCTACACGAGATTGAGGTCTGTCTGTGGGGTTTTTGTGTCCTGTATTACTGCCTTATTGGTTGCTTATCAGAAAGGCAGCAGGAAAGATTGATGGTCCTGATTTGTCGGGCTCCATAACAGAAGTACAAATTGAACCTGTGCCAGGGGTAGTACATATACTGCCTTTGGTAATCGGTACAGCACCACAAGGTGGCGTTGTGCTGATTCAGACGGTGCTATTAACGGTAATAGCTGCCGATTTTAGGCATGCGATTTGACATGTTGAGTCGCATGCCAAATCGCTTCAATATGGATGTGCTATCTCTATTCAGAATTGTTACATTTTTGCACATCAGAGATATACACGATTGAGGTCTGTCTGTGGGTCCTGTATTACTGCTTTATTGGTTGTTTATCAGAAAGGCAGCAGTGAAGATGGATGGTCCTGATTTTGTTGAAAAATACCAAATTGAACCTGTGCCAGGGGTAGTACACATACTGCCATTGGTAATCAGTGCAGCACCACAAAGTGGCCCGTGCTGATTCAGACAGTGCTATTAACAGCAATGGCTGCCGATTTTAGGCATGCGATTTGATATGTTGAGTCACATGCCAAATCACTTGAATATGGATGTGCTATCTCTATTCGAGATTGTTGTTGCACATCAGACACATACAAGATTGAAGGTTGTCTGTCCTTTATGTCTTACATTTTACTGCCTTATTGGCTGCATATCAGAAAGGACACAACAGTGAAGGTTGTTTGTCTTTTTCTGATTTGTTTTTGCTGCTCAGCAGGGAGACACATTGAGGGTGATGGCATCTCTGCTCAGTACTGGTATATGCTACACATCAGACCTACACAAAGATTGAACATTGTTTGTGTCCTGTATGTCCTATATTTACTGCCTTTTCGTCCGTATATCAGAAAGGCACAGCAGTAAGTGGTGTTTTCTCATTGATCTTCCTTGCTGTTTCTTAGGTATACACAGTAGGGGGTTGTTGGCTGCACTCCTCCAGGGAGCCAAAGCATGGGGACCCCTTGTTTGTTCGACCTGAAAACTGCTTTTCCTGCGACCTGTGTAATCTTGAGGTCTGTGGTTCCGTAAGCAGGGACTGCTGGAGACGCTGCGACCTGGAGTCTCAGTCACGAATGGTACCCTTTGGAAGCCATAGTATATGACTTCTCATGCGTCTTGCAGTCCCAAGTGGCAGGTTGGGTTGCACGGGTGTGGGAACCCTAAGCTTATCTGTCTCTTCTGGTTCAGGTTTTGCAACGCAGCAGGAATACTCATTGTGGAGTTATTGCCTTATTTTGCAGTAGACCAGAAAGATCGCAGCTGTAAAGGCTCTCTGTTGTTTCTTTGTTTTTATCTTGCTGCACAGCAGAAATACTCAACATTGAAGCTTGTTGGTGCTTTCTGTTTCATATTGCCTTACCTTATGGCACTTCAGAAAAACACAATGCTGTAGGTTGCTTGTGTTCTTTCTCTGTTGGTTCTATGTAACTGCACTACAGAACTGCATAACAAGAAGGATTGTCTTATAACTGTACTTGGTGGTTCGTCATAAATACGCAACATAGAAGTTTGGGTCTTTCTGTCTTCTCTTTATGGCCTTGTTTTGCTGTACATCAGTAAAACACCACTGTAAAAGGGGGTTCCCGTCCTTTCTGTATTTACCAGTTATGACCTAGCTAGCTGCACTTCAGAAATGCGCAGCATTTAAAGTGGAGTTCCACCCACTTTTACAACTCTTCACCATCCCTCACTAAACTGTGCACTGTAAACTAATTGGATATTTTTTATTTTTTTTTCTCAGCACTTACTGTATATCAACTGTATTCATTTTTCACTTCCTCCTCCATGGTCGCAGCCCATCGCATCATTTCCTGTTTGCAATGCCTTCTGGGAAGGGGCGGCAACTGCCTCTGACACTGCTGTTGCTATGGAAACCTGACCTGAAACCTATTACACTGCTTGTGCTGCACTGAGCATGTGTGAGGAAGAAATACAGTCTCTGGCTTCAGATGCCTAGACTTAAGATGGCCACGGCCTGCTGTAAGTTTATAAAATAACAAACTACTGCTATAAACTAACAAAAAAGACCTTAGTTTACAGACTAACTTTACTAGAATACATTAGGCTTGTGTATTATAGGGGTATTTTTATTTAAAAAGTATAATTTCGGCCGGAACGCCACTTTAAGGTGTGTTTGTATCTTAATGCTTACATATTGGCCGCACATCAGAAAACCAGACTGTGAGGTTCAGATTTGGGTCTCTTCCCATATTTGATATTTTGGTTTAGCTAGTCACACTCAGATACACAACATTGTTGTCTATGCTTGTGTCCTTTCTGTCTGCATCTATTGTGCTATGTCCACAATCTATGATTTTTTTTTTTTTTATTTGTGATATTAATAATACATGTATCACCTTTTTGTATTTCAGCCTTCTCTTCCGTGGAAGGGCCAGGAGTTCTGGCTGCAGATGTCACATGTCAGAAAGCCTCGACCCCTTACATTCAGGAATGCCAGAGCCATTTCCTAGGGTTGAAGCCCAGTAGAGTTATGGGTCAGTGGTGGAAGGCGATAATGAATCGCCCTGTTTAATAAGAACTTAGGAAGTTCGGTTCAGAGTAGTTTTATGGCCTGAAGATGAAATATAAAGATGTATACCCGACCAAATAGGTTACAGCTCAGTGCATGGCCTTCATTTTGCCCTTCTAGCAAAACTAGATGTAGCAATATGAGTGTTCTTCTCCTGCTAGGGATGTTAATCTCCTGAGTAGGCTCTCAGGCGTAAGTAAAACTATAGATTGGGCATGCCTTAAACCCAGGGATTAAGTTTTTGTTAATCTATTTCCCTTAAGTAGGTTTCCCTTCAGTCTTTGCTGACGTAAAGATAAAAATGAACAAAAAGGGGTTGTCTGTCAGGGGCCCCCCTTTTTTGGCAGTTTTATTTCCCTGGACAGGGTTGTGTTAACAGGCCCCCTAATGGATCAATGTAGTGTCCTTGTCTTACAACACAGGTCTCCGATTAATCTTTTTAGTGGTTCTAAGCAGCACCTATAGGCAGAATAGGCCATTGTTGTTAGATGTGTGACAGGCAACATTGATAACCTACAAGTTTAACATATTTTCTGATTCCACTCCACCTAGATCCTGCATCTGAAGCAGAGAAGGCAGGGACACCGGTGGAGTAGACCGGCAGATCAGCCGCATGATCCAGCTAAGATACCTTCATCAAGCATAGGGAGTGAAGGTAAAGCTTACTGCAGAACTGAGGTTCGCCAAGAGGGTCTTGCAGTGGTCCCACCCTAAGGTAGGCCTGAGGTACTTGATTATCCTCTCAGGTGTGCCGTCCTGGAAGATGACTTGAGAAAAGTACTAGTTACTTACAGGTAACTGTCTTTCTAGGAAATCTTCCAGGACGGCAGGCCTACTTCCCACCCGTTGGAGGAGGGAAAAATTTTAGAACACTAGAAGGTGAGTGCCTATGAGGAATGATTTCCCTTGTGAACCAGGTTCAGGAGTTACTTCTCTACAAACTGAGAATCAAGGGGAAGGGTGTGGACTTAAAACAGCTGTTGATTGATTGTGTTTCCTGTGGGGAGGAGCCTCTCATCTCTCAGGTGTGCCGTCCTGGAAGATTTCCTAGAAAGACAGTTACTAGTAACTAGTAACTAGTACTTTTTTCCAGAAGTTTTTGGAAAATGTGGAAAAAAAATGAAAATGCATTTTTTTTTACACAAAGTTGTCCCTTTATAAGATATTTCTAACACCTAGCATGTACATAGCAAAAATGACACCCCAAAATACATTCTGCTACTCCTGAGTATGGCGATACCACATGTTTGAGACTTTTACACAGCCTGGCCACATACAGAGGCCCAACAGTGAAGTAGCACCTCCAGGCATTCTAGCAGCATTAATTACACATCATTTTCTGACTACCGATCACATTTTTGAAGGCCCTTCATATTTCTAACACATAGCAGGTACATACCAAATAACAAAAGATTACATGTGGTTTTAGAAGTGCAGTGGTCCACAGAGGAGAGCATCGGTCCAGGCAGCAGGCAGGAATGAGGTCAGTGACAGCAAAAGCAATCATCCAGGCAGCAGGCAGGAATACTGTCCATAGTTCAGTAGATACTGTCAGCACATCCAGAGCACAGCCAAAGCAAAGGTCCAGGTAGCAGGCAGAGGTGTCCTGGCAGAAATACTGTCCAAAATCAGTAGAGGCAGCAGGCAGATATATGGTCAACACAGCCAAAGTATTGGTCCAAGCAGCAGGAAGAAACATGGTCCATATTGTCATGGGTCATTACAGGCAGCAATATGGTCAGCACAGCCAAAGTATTGGATGTATGATAATTTTTGAAGCAATCTCCGATGCACAGGCCAGGTTGGGAGGGACATTGGGGACAATAATAGCTGGTATCTCTCCTTAATCCTCCTCTGCTGCATACATGGCATTTCTTTTGGCGTCTTCTTCCAGATTCTGTGGGGGGGAATGTGATAGGGAAAGTGTTGCTCGTGAAGTAGACTCACGCTATCAGAACGAATGGTTACTGGGGCGGGACCTTGTTGGTAAATGAGGGCAGTGACGATATCTTCAATATACTTCAGGTAGGTGATTTGTTGGTTTTGAGTTGCTTTTTGGTAGCAGACAAACGAATTAAAAAGGGCCATGTGAAACAGGTGAAACGCAACTTTCTTATACCAATAACGGGACTTTCTGGTCAATAAATAGGGCTGTTGCATCTGATCGTTTAAATCCACCCCCCCCCATGTACATATTATAATCGTGGACACATTCGGGCTTTACAATGGGGCTGCCTCTTCTTTGGGTCTCCACCACGGTGTCATTGTGGATGGTAGAGAGGATGTGGACATCTTTCTTGTCCCTCCACTTCATGGCCAACACCTCCTCGTTCCTCATGAATGCCGATTCTCCGTTTTGCAATTTTTTGGTCAACAAATTTTGTGAGAATCCCTTCCGTGTGTGGTTTTTTTTTTTTTTTTTTTAAAGTACCGCAGGCCAGGGTTTTTTTTACTATAAAGGTGACGAAAAAGGGGCAGGCTGGTATAATAGTTGTCGACATATAAATGGTATCCATTGTCGAACAGGGGGTATGCCAGCTCCCAGACAATTTTACCACTGGTTCCAATATATGTGGGGCAATCATGGGGCTGGAGCTGGGAGTCTTTGCCTTCGTAGATCCGGAATGTGAAGACATATCCAGTGGCCCGATTGCATAATTTATTTAATTTCACCCCATACCTGAATCTCTTGCTTGGTATATACTGTATGTATGAGGGACTCGTCCACACATTTTTTTGGTCTGGGATAAAAACGTCTCTAAATCACTGGGAAAAGGAATTGATTAAGGGGAGTATCTTGTACAATTTATCATGGTTGGGATGATCTCGGGGAGGGCACTGTGAATTGTCATTGAAGTGGAGAAAACGCATAATCATGTCGTATCTTGTCCTGGACATGACAGCGGAATATATGGGCATGTGGTGGATGGCGTTGGTGGGCCAATATGCTGGACTTCTTTTTTTGTAAGCCCCATATTGAACGTAAGGCCCAAAAATAATTTAAATTCGTCCAGTGTTAGACGTCGCCACTGGAACATGCGGGCATAGGAAGAATTGGTATAATTTGTAGTGTTGGGCTGCACACCTGGCTATGCAGTGAAAGGGGGGATGATAGTGGATCCTGAGTTGGCAGGAAACCATAAGTGGTTTGCCAGGGCATCGGGAAGGTAGGACTGGGGCTGTGTTCTTCGGGTTGGGCGTGTGATTCCAGTGCTTGTACTGGGCTCCTCTTCCTGGGGTCTGGTGCTGGGCAGATCTCCTGATCTTGGTCCTGATCTCGGTCCTGATCTCATTCTTTTGGGAGGGACGGTTTCTTCCGAGGACTCGGACTCCGATCCACTATCCTCCACTGGCTTGTATTCTGAACCAGATGATGGGAGCTCCCCGCTGCTCTCATCATCCAACATGGTAAGAAGGGCATATGCCTCCTCAGGTGTGTAAACCCTTTGCGACATTATGGTAGTGCTTTTTGGCTATGTAATGGTACTGCTGGCGGTAGTGGTGGTACCGATGTGGTATTAGTGGCGGGCCTGTGTGGCGGTACCGATGGCGGTACCGATCGTGGTACAGGTAGTGGTACATGTGGTGGTAGCGGTACCGATGGTGGTACGGGTGGCAGTACTAGTAGCGGGCCTGTGTGGTGGTATAGATGGTGGGCCTGATGGCGGGCCTGATGGTGGTGGTACCGATGGCGGTACTGGTAGCCTGTGTGGTGGTACCAATGGCCGTGGGCCTGATGGTAGGACTGGCTGTGGTACCGATGGCGGTACTGGTAGCCTGTGTGGCGGTACTGATAGCGGTGGGCCTGTGACAGATGATTGACAGATGGGCTGATTGGGTGACTGACAGATGGGCTGATTGGCTGGGCTGATTGATCAGATGGGCTGACTGACAGATGGGCTGGGCTGTGTGACAGGTCCTCTTTATTGGGGGGGTCGTGTTGTGCACAGTATACAGACAGAACACTGATATCTCACTCACTGATCCCTGCTCTCTCCTCACACGATCGGTGTGTGAGGAGAGAGTAGAGATCAGATGGTAACTGCTCCCCTGTGTTTACATTTGTGACCGGCTGTTTTGGACACAGCCGGTCACATGGTAAACAGCCAATTTCATTGGCTGTTTACCTTGATCGGGGAAGCGCTGTGTCCAAGGGACACCCGCCTTCCTCGATCCCTGCCCTGCACTCCTCCGGCGGCGCGCACGGAGTTTGTTATGACATGTGATCGGCTGTGAGGTTGACACAGCCGATCACGTGGTAAACAGCCAAAATCACTGGCTGTTTACTGTGATCGGGAAAGCGCTGTATCCGAGGGACACATGCCGTCCCCGATCGCCGCGGGCGATCAGGAGGGAAGACTTATAGAGGGGACACAACATGGTGAGCTGTAGTAATCGCCGGTCGGTCTGGGATCCTCTGTGTCTGGTACGTGGGCTTTGGGGGCGTCTCATCTCAGCGAGGAAGATGTGGTCATCTGCTCGAGCTCTGTTCACTCGTCCAATCAGGCAACAGGAGCACCTCATCATGACATATAGAAGGAATAGAAACAAAAACAACATGAGTATATATAACCCTACTTCCTTCAACCATGATCCAATGGAAAATAAAAAATCCCCAAAGTTTCACAAACCTTTAAAAGGATTCCAACCTTCACTAGCTATAGCTCTGCCTTTGCCTTGCAGGGATCTAACCTTATCCATATGGGCCTGAACCTTGTCACAGGTATCCTCGATCCAGGTACAACAATCTTTTCCTATGAATTCACAGAAACCTCCCTTGGATGCCAAAAGATAATCAAGGGCCATATTTTCCTGTAATAAAAGGGTCTTGATCTGTCGTTGTTCCTGTGTAATCTCCCTTACAGCTTCTATGGTTTCATTGAATATCCCATCCACAATGGATGAAAAATTGTTCAATCGTTTCATAAATTCCCCCCACCCCGTCCAAGCAGGAAACCATGCCCAGGCCTGGTTGGAGTTGGTGAACAATTCCCTTCTAGCTTTTCCTGCCGTTCTTACCTTCTCTTGCGCCATCAAATCTCACGATCATCTGCGATGTAAGATGCTGGGACGAGTTTCACCAGGACGCATGAATCTCTTGCATTAGGGTGAATTACCTTATAAGCTGATGTACTGCATAAGAAGTAGTAGGGGCCAGTCAGAGTCGCACAGGGGGAATCACACTGACAGTCACGTGCATTGAGTAGTAACAGGATAGACTGTGGGATGGCTCCCTTGGTCTGAACATCACACCCTTCCTTCCAACAGATGTAATCTGGTCTATTGGTGTTATTTTAAAAAACTGAGGTTTCGTTGGTTAGGTTAACTGTTATATCTTCCTTACAGGTGGTGGACCCTACAAAGTTATCCCCTCTACCGAAACTAAAGTTGAAGCACACTTGTGTGCTACCTAGTTGTCCCGATACCCATACTGGTTTTGTGAGGGAGGGGCAAAAGCCAGAGGTAATGTTAAAACTAATTTTACCCTATAGAAATGTATAGTTAAGTTCTATTGACAAGTGTCTTTTTGGAGTCTTTACTAGTTTTTCAAATTTCTACATACCAATACGGACATCATATATAGCATGTACTGCTGCCATTGCCGGGGCATCAAGGCTCGAGTGGGGGTTTGGAGCATACCCAGCAGTTGGTCCTGTTAGACATTTTTGCCAGGTGGTGGTACATTTTAAACAATAAGTTGGGATGCTTTTCATTGTTACCCTTGCTAAAATACACTAAACTACAGCTATAAAAAAAGAAGATACTCCTCATTCTTTGGTGTAGTTGAGCAGCTTCTTGCAGTGGCTGGCGTGGATCCAGTTGGCCCATTGTTCAAGCTTTAGAGAGGTGGGTGTGGTCAGCTGAACTTGGAATGGCCCAAGGTATCTCAACTCTAGTCCTGTCTTCTGATGTTTCTTTACAATGACCCAGTCACCTGGTTGGATAGAATGTAAACCGGTTATCAGGTCAGGGTCTGGAAGGGACTCATGAACCCTGTGGTAGATTTTTTGGAGCCCACGTTGCAGTGACTGCACATACCCGTCAGCTGAGAATGTAAAGAGGACAGCTGCTGAGCAAAGTACAACCATGTTTTTGGTTGACTTCCAAACAAAACCTCATATGTAGATAACCTGTGAGGTCGTCTAGGGGCATTTCTTATGGAGTGGAGAACTATGGGGAGACATTCAGGCCATGGTTTTCCAGTATCGGCTATTATTTTTGAGATTTTGTTTTTAAGGATCCCATTCAATCTTTTAACCTTACTACTACTTTGGGGGTGATAAGGGGTGTGTAATCTCTGATTGATATGGAGGGCTTTACACACTTCTGCAAATATCTGACCAATGAAGTGTGAACCTCGATCCAACTCGATTGTTTCATACATATCTACACAGACCAAGATGTGTTCGTATGGCCCACTCCTTGGCAACGTAATGTAGTCTATCTGGATGCGCTGAAATGGATATTCTGGTCGGTGGGAATGTCCTACCTGGGTTATGCAATGCGCAAACCAGGCAGGCTGCTGCAAAATTAGCAGCTACGGTAGAAAATCCAGGGGCCATCCAATGCTCATCCACCTGCACACACATAACCATCTTTGACTGATGCCCTGGATAATGAGCCGAATGGGCCATCCTTGGAAAAAGCGATCTTGGTAGGCAACATTTATTACCAAGACCCCAGATGTCATCTGGACCTCTCATGGCCCTTAGTGCTGTCCATCTCCTCTTTTCCTGTAATTCCGCTTGTGACTGTAGTCTCTTTAAACTCTTCCAGAGACACATCAGAGGGGATGGCTAGCATTCGGGTTCAGAGGATCTTCCTTAGCAGCTCTATCTGCCAAGGCATTCCCATCGGCCTCCAGAGTCCTCAGTCGTGTGGGCCTTAACCTTTTAGAGTGGCTATCTCACGCGGCAGGTTGAAAGCAACGAATAACCTATTGATTAACTCTGCATGTTTCACAGGCTTCCCCAAACTAGTCAGAAACCCTCTTGCTTTCCAGATGGGACCAAAATCATGAGCTATCCCAAAAGTGTACATGGAATCTGTATAGATATTGATCCTTTGACCTTGTTCGGTCTCTAAAGCTCTTGCCAGTGCCCACAGCTCGGCTTCTTGTGCAGACATGTTGGAACTCAATGAAACCTTTTTCACAATTTCACTGACCGTAGTCACTGCATAACCTGTGTGTGGTTTACCATCTCGGGTGTAATACCTGGAACAAAAAGACAAAAAGGTTCTTAGCATCTGGGATGGGAGCCTCCTTCACCGGACTGATAATTGCTGACTCAAGTTCCATCAAAGAAACGCAGTCGTGGTGATCATCAACATGTTGTCCTTCTACATTGAAAAGTTGGTTAGAGGTAGAGAGATTAGTATTGTAGTATTAGTATTGTTAGTCTGTAAAGTTTGAGTGTTGTCGCTTTTAACACCATTATCTCCCCCCTCTCTTTCTTCTTAACCAGAAGAAGAGATGCTGGTTTCAAAATGGTGCATCGTCCTAAAGTTAGGTTAGTAGGGGTTAGGAGAGCCACTTCGTACTTGGTCAATCTGGCAGCGGAGAGGTGTTTTGTCTGAACTTGATTTAGGATCTCCTGCACTGAATGGGGAGTATATAGGGTCAGTGGGAAGTCAATGTCACCTACCTTCTGTAACAATATAGCGCAGGTGGCTATGGCTCATACATAACCTGGTGAGCCTCTAATGACTGGATCTAGGGTAGTCCATAGATACATGATGGGTCGGTACCTGGACCCATGTAGTTGAGTCAGTACTGCAGTGGCATGGCCTTTGCTTTCATAGCAGAAAAGGTAGAAGGGGAGGTCATAGTTGGGCAGAGTCCTTGGATCAAGTCCTGTAGGGTTGACCAGTTATCGTCAGTCAGTTGAAAGGGTGTTTGGGATGGGATTTCATAAAGGGGTCCTAATGTGGATGAGATGTTAGGGACCCAGTCTCTACAGTAGTTGATAAGACCGAAAATGACTCTCGTTTGTCGTGCGTTTCGGGAACTCTTTCAGTGTCAGAATTCTCTGGGTTGTCAGGTGTCGAGTACCCTGAGATATACAATGTCCTAAAAAGGTGACCTTCTCCCTGCAAAACTGTAATTTCTCCTTGCTAGCTTTATTCCCCGTGGATGCCAAATGAGACAGTATGCTGATAGCAGACATCCCTTGCGGGGCAACAAAGCAACAAGTCATCAACATACTGTAACAGCACCACCTCTGGATTTGTTGGGGTCCACTGATCCAAGACAAATTTTAAGTTTGCAACTGTACTCCAAGGGACTAGTCACAGACCCTTGAATGAGACGCATCCAAGTCAGTTGTCGACCCTGGAATGAAAAAGCAAAAAGTTACTGGCACTGGGGGTCCAGTGGTACCGGAAAAAATGCATTAGTCAGATCAATGACACTGAAGAAATTTGCGTTAGGTGGTATAGAGGCCAAAAAGGTGTGTGGGTTGGGTACCAAAGGGGTATCGCTGATAATGATTTTATTAATAGCCCATAAATCATGTACTAAACTGAAAGTTGCTTCCTGACCTTGAACAGACTTCTTAGCCACTGGGAAAGGAGTGTTACAGGGGGATTTGGTTGTCGTGAGAACTTTTATCAGCAGGTACCGGTCTATTTGGATTTTAAGACTAGCCAATCGAGCCACACTCAAAGGGTATTGTGGTAATTGGGGAAAAACGCTCCCTGTTCTTTTGTTTACTGTGGTTGGCGGAACTGGCAGAAGACCCACATCATACTTGTCAATCGCCCAAAGTTTGGGATCAACCTCCTCAAAATGGAACATAGCTCGCACCCTCATCCATGCATTCTGCACATAGCACACCCTCATCCATGCATTCTGCACATAGCGCATCCCCCCTCATCCATGCATTCTGCACATAGCGCACCCCTTCATACAGGTATTCTGCACATAGCGCACCCCCTCATCCATGCATTCTGCACATAGAGCACCCCCTCGTCCATGCATTCTGCACATAGCGCACCCCCTCGTCCATGCATTCTGCGCATAGCGCACCCCCTCGTCCATGCATTCTGCGCATAGCGCACCCCCTCGTCCATGCATTCTGCGCATAGCGTATCCCCCCCTCATCCATGCATTCTGCACATAGCGCACCCCTCATCCATGCATTGGAGGTGGGAGGTGTCGCCCCAATGTGCGTTATAAATTAGGATCCCTAGTGACATACAGAACAGAAACACACTCACAAAGGAGTGTAGCTCCTCTAACGGGACTTTACAGAGGGTCACTTCCTATATAGTACAAGAATAATAGAAGTTTTTTAAAAAGTTTTTAAATATTTATTAAGGAAAATGTATAAAAGAGGATCATCATGACCTAACAGTAATACATAGATAAAATGGATGCATACAACTGAAGAAAATTGATATACATGGAACCAATTGTAATGATAAATTTGATTGAACAATAACCATAAGACCCGACGTTTTGAGGTGAAAAGGATGTTGACCTCTTCTTCAAGGGTAGCAACAATTGGTCAGGATAATAATTTTTTTCATCTAAAAAGTTACAAAACAGAACTGGAGTAAATAGACAAAAAATGAAACATCTTCATCAATATCAACAGTGAGTATGGAATTTACATCACATAGATCATCCACAATAATATAATTACAACATTTGTTCATTTGATGAATATATATATAAATACTAACCACTCAAGTTCACATAGGGGTTTCCATGACATTCTCCGCATCCAGCAAGAACTATACGACCCGTCACAGCTGGAGCCCAAGACCAGAAAACAGAAAGAAATACAAAGGGAAAGAAAAAGTGTTGGCATAAGACGCAGAGACTGAAATCCCAGAATGGGCGGAAAAGTAAAGGGCTGCAGTAACTCCACAAAGGGCACCCCCGAGGACGGGCACAGTCGACCCTTAAGGATGGAGCATGCCAGTGCCCATAAACAGGGGCCGACTGGTCATGAACCCAACGTCACTGAAATAAAAATAATAAAGCATTTAGTAATAGGTTTGCAGCAGGAGCCTAATGTCATTAGATCATTTTAAACCGGGCTCCATAGCGGATGATGCAAAGCATAAGTAAGTATGGGCTTCAGAAACATACCTAAAAAACTTAGTTTCTAGTGTATGGAGTCACGGAGCCAGAACCTTAAAGCCAGGAGGGGAAGGGCATGCCACAAATGTCAATCCCACGGTTGTATATGGGAAACGTGGTGGTCCCACAAGAGGTATCAGAAGGCAGGCATCTAAGATTGTAGGGCACATAGAGGAAAAGGCAAAGTATATGAGTATATAAGCAAGGAGTACGCCTAATGGCTCTAAAGCACGGAGGCATCCTAACACAACAAGTGGAGAAGTTTACCTTCCAGCCTGTCATTCCTTGGTAGCAGTGTGTGGAGTGGTGTGAACAGCTGTGAGTCTTGAAGCTCAGAAGCTTAAATGCAGCCGGCTCTAAATGAGGAGAGTCCGTGATAGGTTGGCCTGGGTAGTGGGCGGTCAGAGAGAGGGAGGACGTGCAGCATCCAGATGGATGCCCCCCAAGCACATCGGCGCGCGGCGCCACCCCCCGGGCACGCCCCTGGATGGTGAGGCGTCCTATTAGGACGTTCGTGGGCGTGTCTACAACACGAGGCTCCGTACTAGATGAAGCCGTTGTGACGTAAGGGGGTGCCGTCCCACACCAGAGTCTCACGGCGCAGAACTGGCGTGTCCATCGGCATGGTAACCATGTCAACAGACTGCCAGAGAGAAGGAGGGCCGAATGCGTCCATATGGGCGCACAACGGCCCCCCGTGCGCCGAGTGGAGGGCCATGCAGCAATTGAAAAAGTGAAAAGAAAAGAGAAAAAAAGGGGGAAAGGGAAGCGAACAAGGGACAAAGAGGGATAGAAAAAGGAGATAGAGAAAGAGGAGGGAGAAAAAGCACCTGAGGAAAGGAACTGAAGGGAGAAGAGCAAGCAGGTGAATCTAGGAGCAAAAGAGCCTCGATCCCCGAGTGGCCGGGAGGGATCAGTCCATACCAGATCCGAGAAGGCACTAGAAGAACAAATGTGACAAGTTGTTTCTGACATTACAAATTCTCTTATAAATGCATAGGATGTATACAATACAATTCAAACTCTCTAAGTTGGATATTAAGGTGTCCCTAACATATTAGAAGTCCTAAAAGGGTGGGAAATTACTCAGAAAAGGGGCATACGGTCTAAGAGGACCCAGATTTTTTGGACTAATGTACACTGCAAGATGACCATAGGGAGCTAATACCTTGGCTGGAGGTAAGCATTAAAGGCATAGCCCAAGATAACAATTGGATAGATGGACTCCATGAATTTAGGTCCAGGGGGCCAGTATAGAAAAGTATTAATCTAGGGATTCCCATTCAGATCCCCCGGAGGAAAAACCCTCCAGAAAGGGTCTGAATAAGATCGTACCATTTATGCCCGGAGGTTTTGTCGCATTTAAGCGAAATATCCACCTCTGTTCGGCCTGCATCAATGATTTATTGGTGTCCCCCCCTCTTAGACCAGGGTGTATTCTGTCCAATATCAAAAAAGAAATCTTGGGGGCAACTCCATCATGTAGGTCCCTAACATGTCTCCCAAGTGGGAGGTTGGGATTGCTGATGTGCATAGACACAATGTGTCGGTAGGTACGTCGCCAAAAAGGCTGAATAGTTTTGCCTACGTAAAAGCAGAAGCAGTCACATAGTAGGAGGTACACTACATTGGTCGTCTGACAATTTGCGTAGTGTTTAGGGCGATATCGTTCACCATTCGGAAGTATCACGTTACGCACGGTATTCATGAAACGACAGTAATTGCACCCACCACAGGTAAAGGTACTTGGGTATTTGCATGGGTCCCGTCAGCCCAAATCATGATATTCACTGGACACCAAGTAGTCTTTAAGGGATCTTGCCCTTCTAAAGGTGAAAGATGGACATTTACTTACATATGGACCTATGGTGGGGTCCATAGAAAGAAGATGCCAATATTTACTGACAATTTTTTTGAAGGTTTCATGTTGATTACAAAATTTCGTTATGATAAGTATAAGTATTTTTGAGGAAGGATTGTACAGCAAATCATTCATTGTTTTCAATAATGCACGATTGTAAGCCTTCTTAAGGCAAGATTTGGAGTAGCCACGTAGGAGTAATCTTTCCCTCAAAAGATCAGCCTCCTTCTTAAAAGTTAGGTCGTCCGTGCAATTTCTCAGTGTCCTTAAGTATTGGCTAAAGGGAATAGATGCAATCAGGGCTGTAGGATGAAAGCTGCTGGCATGCAGTATAGTATTGCCAGCCGTTGCTGCTACTAATCTGACCCGTATCATCCTTATGGATGGTCACATCCAAAAAAGTTATTGAGGAGTTATCAAAAATCATTGTAAAAGTGAGATTGAAGTTATTTACATTCAGGCATTTCAAAAATGGTTCAAGTTGGTCTTGTGGGCCGTCCCATATGAGAAAAACATCATCAATAAATCTGAGCCAAAGGCTCACATTTTTCATAAAAGGGGCCAGACTGTCGAACTGATTGATCATGCGTTCCCACTCCCCCAGGTAAAGGTTGGCATACAATGGGGCATTCTGCACATAGCGCACCCCTCGTCCATGCATTCTGCACATAGCGCACCCCCCTCATCCATGCATTCTACACATAGTGCACCCCTTATCCATGTATTCTACACATAGTGCACTCCCTCATCCTTGCATTCTGCACATAGCACATCCCCCCCATCCATGCATTCTGCACATAGCGCACCCCTCATCCTTGCAATCTGCACATAGCGCACCCCCTCGTCAATGCATTCTGCACATAGCATGCACCCTTCTCAATGCATTCTGCACATAGCGTGCACCCTCGTCCATGCATTCTGCACATAGCGCATGCCCTCATCCATGCATTCTGCACATAGCGCATGCCCTCATCCATGCATTCTGCACATAGCGCACACCCTCATCCATGCATTCTGCACATAGCGCACCCCCTCATCCATGCATTCTGCACATAGCGCACCCCTTCATCCAGGCATTCTGAGAATAGCGCACCCCCCCATCCATGCATTCTGCACATAGCGCACCCCCTCATCCATGCATTCTGCACATAGCGCACCCCCTCATCCATGCATTCTGCACATAGCGCACCCCCTCATCCATGCATTCTGCACATAGCGTGCACCCTCATCCATGCATTCTGCACATAGCGTGCACCCTCATCCATGCATTCTGCACATAGCGCGCACCCTTGTCCATGCATTCTGCACATAGCGTGCACCCTCATCCATGCATTCTGCACATAGCGCGTACCCTTGTCCATGCATTCTGCACATAGCGCGCACCCTTGTCCATGCATTCTGCACATAGCGCACCCCCCTCATCTATTCATTCTGCACATAGCGCACCCCCCTCATCCATGCATTCTGCACATAGCGCACCCCCCTCATCCATGCATTCTGCACATAGCGCACCCCTCATCCATGCATTCTGCACATAGTGCAAACCCTCATCCATAAATTCTGCACATGGCGCACCCCCACATCTATGCATTCCGCACATAGGGCACCCCTCATCCATGCATTCTGCACATAGCGCACCCCCTCATCCATGCATTCTGCACATAGCGCACCCCCTCATCCATGCATTCTGCACATAGCGCACCCCCTCATCCATGCATTCTGCACATAGCGTGCACCCTCATCCATGCATTCTGCACATAGCGTGCACCCTCATCCATGCATTCTGCACATAGCGCGCACCCTTGTCCATGCATTCTGCACGTAGCGTGCACCCTCATCCATGCATTCTGCACATAGCGCGTACCCTTGTCCATGCATTCTGCACATAGCGCGCACCCTTGTCCATGCCTTCTGCACATAGGGCACCTCCTCATCCATGCCTTCTGCACATAGGGCACCCCCTCATCCATGTATTCTGCACATAGCACATCCATGCATTCTGCACATAGCGCACCTCCTCATCATTCTGCACATAGTGCACCCCCACATCTATGCATTTCGCACATAGGGCACCTTTCATCCATGCGTTCTGCACATAGCGCACCCCCTCATCCTTGCATTCTGCACATAGCGCGCACCCCCTCATCCTTGCATTCTGCACATAGCGCGCACCCCCCCTCATCCATGCATTCTGCACATAGCGCACCCCCCCTCATCCATGCATTCTGCACATAGCGCACCCCCCCTCATCCATGCATTCTGCACATAGCAAACCCCCCTCATCCATGCATTCTGCACATAGCGCACCCCCTTCATTCATGCATTCTGCACACAGCGCACCCCCTCATTCATGCATTCTGCACACAGCGCACCCCCCTCATCCATGCATTCTGCACACAGCGCACCCCCCTCATCCATGCATTCTGCACATAGCGCACCCCCCTCATCCATGCATTCTGCACATAGCGCACCCCCTCATCCATGCATTCTGCACATAGCGTGCACCCTTATCCATGCATTCTGCACATAGCGAACCCCCCCTCATCCATGCATTCTGCACATACCCTGTTTCCCCGAAAATAAGACCTAGCGTGATTGTCGGTGATGGCTGCAATATAAGCCCTACCCCCCAAATAAGCCCTAGTTAAAAGTCCTTGTAGGTCTTATTTTCAGGGTAGCAGGGGCGTAACTACCACCATAGCGACCCATGCGGGTGCTATGGGGCCCGCAGCCGAGTGGGGCCCAGTGAGGATAAGAGCACCGCTGGCACAGTCTCGCAGCCAGGGGAAGAGAGAGGAAAGGAAGAGGCGAGCTGTCCGTATCAGCAGAGAGCTGAATTGCCCGATGTAATAGCTTTCATTAGAACTTCCAGTGTTCCCGTGGCTCATGTCACATAGCTTCACCTTTTGGCCCGGTGCCTTTGATAGACAGAACGCTGATCCAACATGTGACGTCATCAAAGGCATCGGGCCAAGAGGTGGGGCTATGTGACGACGAGCCCCGGGAAGACAGAAATTCAAATGAAAGCTATTACAGCGGGCAATCCCGCTCTCTGCTGATCCAGATGGCTTGCCTCTTCCTCTGCATAGGTGGGGCTGTATGGGGCACAGGCAGACCAGGCTGTATGGGGCACAGGTCACGCTGTATGGGGCACAGGTCACGCTGCATTGGGCACAGGTCACGCTGTATGTGGCACAGGTCACGCTGCATTGACACTAGGGCAGCCTGTTTGCAGGGGGGCCCCATACAACATTTTGCTATGGGGCCCTGCTATTTCTAGTTACGCCCCTGCAGGGTAGGGCTTATTTGGGGGGTAGGGCTTATATTGCAGCCATCACCGACACTCACGCTAGGTCTTATTTTCGGGGAAACAGGGTAGCACGCACCCTCGTCCATGTATTCTGCACATAGCGCGCACCCTCGTCCATGCATTCTGCACATAGCGCACCCCTCATCCATGCATCCTGCACATAGCACACCCCTCTCATCTATGCATTCTGCACATAGCACATCCACGCATTCTGCACATAGCGCGCACCCTCATCCATGCATTCTGCGCATAGCGCGCACCCTCATCCATGCATTCTGCGCATAGCGCGCACCCTCATCCATGCATTCTGCGCATAGCGCGCACCCTCATCCATGCATTCTGCACATAGCGCACCCATCAATGCATTCTGCACATAGCGCACCCCCTCACCCATGCATTCTGCACATAGTGCACCCCTTATCAATGCATTCTGCACATAGCGCACCCCTTATCCATGCATTCTACACATAGTGCACCCCCTCATCCACGCGTTCTACACATAGTGCACCCCCTCATCCACGCGTTCTACACATAGCGCACCCCCTCATCCACGCATTCTGCACATAGCACACCCCTCATCCACGCATTCTGCACATAGCACACCCCTCATCCACGCATTCTGCACATAGCACACCCCTCATCCACGCATTCTGCACATAGCACACCCCTCATCCACGCATTCTGCACATAGCACACCCCTCATCCACGCATTCTGCACATAGCACACCCCTCATCCACGCATTCTGCACATAGCACACCCCTCATCCATGCATTCTGCACATAGCGTGCACCCTCGTCCATGCATTCTGCACATAGCGTGCACCCTCGTCCATGCATTCTGCACATAGCGCACCCCTCTCATCCATGCATTCTGCACATAGCTCACCCCCCCACATCCATGCATTCTGCACATAGCGCTCACCCTCATCAATGCATTCTGCACATAGCAAACCCCTCATCCATGCATTCTGCACATAGTGCACCCATCAATACATTCTGCACATAGCGCATTCCCTCATCCATGCATTCTGCACATAGCACACCCCTCATCCACGCATTCTGCACATAGCACACCCCTCATCCACGCATTCTGCACATAGCACACCCCTCATCCACGCATTCTGCACATAGCACACCCCTCATCCACGCATTCTGCACATAGCACACCCCTCATCCACGCATTCTGCACATAGCACACCCCTCATCCACGCATTCTGCACATAGCACACCCCTCATCCACGCATTCTGCACATAGCACACCCCTCATCCACGCATTCTGCACATAGCACACCCCTCATCCACGCATTCTGCACATAGCGTGCACCCTCGTCCATGCATTCTGCACATAGCGCACACCCTCGTCCATGCATTCAACACATAGCGCACCCCTCTCATCCATGCATTCTGCACATAGCTCACCCCCCCACATCCATCCATTCTGCACATAGCGCGCACCCTCATCAATGCATTCTGCACATAGCAAACCCCTCATCCATGCATTCTGCACATAGTGCACCCCCCCCATCCATGCATTCTGCACATAGTGCACCCCCCCTCCATGCATTCTGCACATAGCACACCCCTCATCCATGCATTCTGCACATAGCACACCCCTCATCCGTGCATTCTGCACATAGCACACCCCTCATCCATGCATTCTGCACATAGCACACCCCTCATCCATGAATTCTGCACATAGCACACCCCTCATCCATGCATTCTGCACATAGCGTGCACCGTCATCTATGCAGTCTACACATAGCACACCCCTCATCCATGCATTCTGCACATAGCACACCCCTCATCCATGCATTCTGCACATAGCGTGCACCGTCATCTATGCAGTCTACACATAGCGTGCACCGTCATCTATGCAGTCTACACATAGCGTGCACCGTCATTCATGCATTCTGTACATAGCGTGCACCCTCATCCATGCATTCTGCACATAGCGTGCACCCTCATCCATGCATTCTGCACATAGCGTGCACCCTCATCCATGCATTCTGCACATAGCGCTCACCCTCGTCCATGCATTCTGCACATGGTGCACCCATCAATACATTCTGCACATAGCACATTCCCTCATCCATGCATTCTGCACATAGCACATTCCCTCATCCATGCATTCTGCACATAGCACACCCCTCATCCACGCATTCTGCACATGGCACACCCCTCATCCACGCATTCTGCACATGGCACACCCCACATCCATCCATTCTGCACATAGCAAACCCCTCATCCATGCATTCTGCCCATAGCGCACCCCCTCATCCTTGCATTCTGCCCATAGAGCACCCCCTCATCCTTGCATCCTGCCCATAGAGCACCCCCGTCCATGCATTCTGCACATGGCGCGCGCCCTCGTCCATGCATTCTGCACATAGCGCGCACCCTCGTCCATGCATTCTGCACATAGCGCGCACCCTCGTCCATGCATTCTGCACATAGCGCGCACCCTCGTCCATGCATTCTGCACATAGCGCGCACCCTCGTCCATGCATTCTGCACATAGCGGACCCCTCAACTCTGCACATAGCGCACCCCAGAACCCTGCACTCTGTACATAGCACACCCCTCAACTGTACACATTGCGCACCCCTCAACCCTGCACTCCGCATGTAGCGCACTCTTCTGTATATAGTTCACAGCTGACCTACTGGTATGTAACAATGCTTCAATGTCAGTGCAGTTTGGCCACACCCACAATTTGATACAGAGGTGATATTGTGCAGTAACCTCTAGGAACCTATCAGTAAACAGTAATGATCTGCTGTAATCTCTAGCAACCAATCAGTGAGCAATGATGATTTGTAGCAACCTCTAGAAACCAGTTAGCAGTAATGATGTACAGTAATCTCTAGAAACCAGTGGGCGGTAATGATGTGCAGTAACCGCTAGCAACCAGTGAGCAGTAATGATGTGCAGTGACCTCTAGAAACCAGTGAGTGGCAATGATATGCATTAACCTCTAACAACGAATCAGTGAGCGGTAATGATATGGTGTAATCTCTGGCAACCAATCACAATTGCTGCCTGATCTACTGCAGTAAATTGATTTTGAGTCTAGCTGCTATTTATTGTATGTCCCAGAGCGGGGGGCAAGTAAAAGTTTGCCCAGGGTCCAATCAATATTAAAGACCGCCTTGCACCTGTGTCCATACTGCTGCCGCTTTCTCCACAGATAAGAATGTCAGTCTTATAGTCCTCCTTGTCCCACATCAATTTGTTCTTCTTTTTTTTTTTTAGGAATAATGTCTCTCTTTTTGTCCAATTTGTTGTTTAAATTGGTGTCCAAATCTCCAAAAGCATTCATTCTGTATATCTGTTATCATTCTGTTATTTCATACTGTATATCTGTTATCTCTTGCTGTAACTTTTCAGGCTCTTGGGTTTTGGCAATAATGATCCTCATTAGTTCCAAGGAACAAGTGGTTATAGTGGTTGTAAACTGCTGGTGCTTTAAACTTTCATCCATAAACTTTAAATTTTAGATACTTCTAAATCCTTAGCCCTCTGGGAGTCATATAGGTTAAATCAGGTTAGGGAGTCATATTCGTTAAATCAGGTTAGGGAGTCTCCAAATAAGACATTCAGATGAGACAGTGAGCCCAAATCAATAAAAAGGAAACAGTGCTGTTTATTCCATACACTGCAGTGGAGAGACACAACACAGTTCTCAGCAATTATGAGTGAGTAAAGTGAAAGTATTTCTGAGGTTACATCTACAGGTTATCCAATTTTATACGTATGAACATGCATGAAATATGGGTGTATGTCAAGTGTGTTCTAGGTGTGATACAGATGTGACCGTAAAGTTTAGTCCAATCAGCATTCATATCTTATTAGTAGCAAGGGAACAGTTAAATGGGTGTATACATCATGTGACTGGCAAAAAAAGATTTCAGCAGTATTTGGTCGGTTCAGACTGGTTTTAGTACAAAAGCCTATTTTGAGCGGCCTTTGAGTCCTTATCAATAGTGCGTGTCCTCACAGGCGTTCCTTATTTTCGTTTCTCGGGAATAGAAACAAAAACGCCTAAGGAAAGTAAAAAACAGAAAAGTGCATTACAAATTCTTAAAGTGATAGTCAGTCTCTCTCTCTCTCATAGAGATATTATATATAGATATATATAGATATATATCTATATATATCTATAGATATATATCTATATATATATCTCAACATTATCAGACCCCTATATTTCTACTCATTTCCCTCCTCTTGACCCCTATGGAGGGGTCACTACCATATCTTCCCTACCTAGTATGATCCCAGAGGGTCCACAGTGCTACTTCAACATCTATGTGGAGTAAAGCTCTTCTTAGGGTGTATGTGGATACATATCTTTACTCATTCGTATCACCCATCTTGGCATCAGATGAATCTGCTAATCTGACTATCATTATTACACAGGATTTATATAGCGCCAACAGTTTACGCAGAACTTTACAATATAAAAGGGAGACAATACAGTTATGATACAATAAAATAGGATCAAGAGGGACCTGCTCAGAAGAGCTTACAATCTAATAGGGTGGGGCAGGTGGTACAGAAGGTTGTGACTGTGGGGAATGAGCTGATGGAAGTGGTAGGCTTCCCTGAAGAGATGAGTTTTCAGAGGATGGGAGAGGCTCTGTAGAAATCCTAGAGACGAGCATGGGAGTAGGAGATGAGAGAGCTTGAGAGTAGGAGATCTTGAGAAGAGCGGAGGGGACAGTTTGGGTGATATTTGAAAACAAGATTGGTGATGTAGCTCGGGGCAGAGTTGTGAATGGCTTTGTATGTTGTGGTTAGTATTTTGAATTTAATTCGTTAGGTGATTGGGAGCCCAAACACTCTATTGAGAACACTCTATTTCTTCCTTGGGGTAATCTTCCTCAGTTCTATCTATCATTGTAGTAATCCTTGTATTTCACATTTAGCACACCTGAAAAAAAACAAATAAACAAGCAATCCTATGGCGATGATTCATATGAGGACAAAAAAAAATTAAAACTTACCATTTCTAAACAAAGTTTAATCTGAGTTTGTCATATTTCCTATCATAATGTCACATTGTATACTTGTATATTCCCTTACTAAACAAGGATATTCCCAAAGGCCTTAAGTTATATTTAGCATAAAATGTATTTTCACAATAATAGAACATTTGTGGTATTTCTAGACATACTGGTATTTCTGCAGCTTTGTATTGCTTAAAATCAAAAGGAAAGCAAATGAGTACTAGGTGCGTGCCTTTTTTTTTAACTGTCTGGCCTATGTGAACAGATCTAGCAGTTACTCAAATTACTCGTAATGATTGTTAGCATGTGTAATTTGTACAGGTGATTTTCCTCTATAGCCTTGACAGCTAAGATCAAGTCTACATAACAGTAGTTTACTCATCTTTAATTTACAGAACATGACCACAACTTTGAAGATGGTTTTTTTTTTTTTTTTTTTTTTTTATTGTGAAGCAAACAAATAGGACAAAATAGCAGAACAAGTCAATGTGCATAACTATTCACCCCCTAAAGTCAATACTTTGTAGAGCCACCTTTTGCGGCTATCACAACTCCAAGTCGCTTTGAATAAGTCTCTATGAGCTTATCACATCTTACCACTGGGATTTTTGCCCATTGCAAAACTGCTTCAGCTCCTTCAAGTTGGATGGTTTGCGCTTGTGAACAGCAATCTTTAAGTCTGACCACAGATTTTCTATTGGATTGAGGTCTGGGCTTTGACCAGGCCATTCCACACATTTACATGTTTCCCCTTAAACCACTCAAGTGTTGCTTTAGCAGTGTGTTTGGGGTCATTGTCCTGCTGGAAGGTGAACCTCCATCCTAGCCTCAAATCACACACAGAGTGGTACAGGTTTTGCTCAAGAATATCCCTGTATTTAGCACCATCCATCTTTCCCTCAACTCTGACCAGTTTCCCAGACCCAACTGCTGAAAAACATGCCCACAGCATGATGCTGCCACCACCATGTTTCACTGTGGGAATGATGTTCTTTGGGTGATGTGATGTGTTGGGTTTGCGCCAGACAGCATTTTCTTTGATGGCCAAAAAATTTAATTTTAGTCTCATCAGCCCAGAGCACCTTCCTCCATACATTTTGGGAGTCTGCCTTTTTGCAAACTCAAAACGTGCCATTTTGTTTTTTGCTGAAATTAATGGCTTTCTTCTGGCCACTCTGCGATAAAGCCCAACTCTATGACGCATACGGCTTATTGTCGTCCTATATACAGATACTCCAGTCTTTGCTGTGGAACTCTGCAGCTCCTCCAAGGTTAGCTTAGGTCTCTGTGCTGCCTCTCTGATTAATGCCCTCCTTGTCCGGTCCGTGAGTTTTGCTGTGCGGCCGTCTCTTGGCAGGTTTGCTGTTGTGCCATGTTCTTTCCATTTAGTTATGATAGATTTGATGGTGCTCCTAGGGATCATCAAAGATTTGGATTTTTTTTTATAACCTAACCCTGACTTGTACTTCTCAACAACATTGTCCTTTACTTGTTTGGAGAGTTCCTTGGTCTTCATGGCAGTGGTTGGTTAGTGGTGCCTCTTGCTTAGGTATTGCAGCCTCTGGGGCCTTTCAAAAATGTATGTATGTGTAATGACAGATCATGTGACACTTAGATTGCACACAGGTGGACATCATTTCACTAATTATGTGACTTCTGAAGGTAATTGGTTGCACTAGAGCTTTTTATGGGCTTCATAACAAAGGGTGTGAATACATATGCACGTGCCAATTATCAGTTTTTTTATTTCTGGAAAATTGTTTTATGTATATATTTTTCTAATTTTACTTCACCAACTTAGACTATTGTGTTCTGATCCATCACATTAATTCGAAGTTTTTTTAATCTGAATTATAAGGCTGTAATATAACAAAATAGGTAAAAAGCCAAGGGGGGTGAATACTTTTGCAAGGCACTGTATATTACACAATTGCATAAAAAACAAAATCATTATACATTAGAGCAGTCTGATGTGGAAAATACAACCCTGTCTTAGGTGGGCCCCCAAACAAAATCTCATAAGGGCTCAAGTTCTCTGACCTATAAGTAGGGGTAATCCTGATGCTGTAAAAACCAGAGGCAACAGTTCTGGCCATTGTTTCTTTACTGACCCGTCTTCCCTTTCCTGCATTAATTTAGCTAGCATGTCTTTAATGATTCCATTATAATTTACCACCTTCTCTGAACTCTGAGGATGATAGGGGCATGGAAGGCCTGCTCAATGCCCAAGTCCTTGCATGTAATTTTGTATGATCTGTCCAGTGAAATGTGTTCCTCTGTCACTCTCTATGATTTCGGGGACTCCAAAGTGGCATATTATTTCGGAAAGGAGCTTCTTTGCTGTTGTCTTGACATTTGCTTTAGCCACCTGGCAGGCTTCTATTCAGCTTGAAACATGTCTACACACACCGAAACATATTGATATCGGCCTGATTTGGGTAATTGGATGTAATCAATCTGAAGTCTTTGGAAAGGGAAAAGTGGCTTGGCCAAATGTCTTTGTGTTACTTATTTTTAATATAAGTTATGCATCCCTCAACAAAGTCTTGACTTGCATTTCTGGAGTTTTGAATAATCCAGCCAGCCTTGTTTATGTTTCTCTCCATTGCCTTAGGGCCTACATGACCTGGGCCATGGGCTAGTTGCATGATCATTTTCTCCATTTGAGGTGGAAGACATATTCCATTTTCCTTGCACAAGTGTCCATCTTGATCCTTCTTTGCACCATCCCATTACATGATTTTATTCCAATCATTAGGTGCAGATTCTTGTAATTTCTTAATCAGTTCTTTTACTTTTAGTACTACTTCTCTTCTTTTCCTACAATCTTTTACAAGCTTCTTCTTCTTTCTTTGCAAATCAGTGATTAGGGTCATGATTGCGTTCATTGGTGTTTCAGAAGTATTCCTGGCAGTATATGCCTTGGCCGTCAGGTGACTGCTTCAAAAAGTTCTTGAATATATTTCCAGTTTTGAATTGGTTCTTCTACAGCAGTTGTGAATCCTCTGTTCTTCCTTATGGGTCCATAATCATGGACTACTCCGAGAGTATACTTGCCATCAGTGTAGATATTGGCTGTTTGATCCTTTGCAGTCTTACCACTTTGGCAACCTGCACTGAAAGTGATGAAGGGAGTAGTTGGGTCTCAATCACTTCCTCTAATGTTAAAATACTCTGATAGGGGAATTGGCGCTGTTCACAAAAAATTTTTTAAAACCTCAACGTGAAAAAATGTGTGCATCAGGGTGCATCAATAAACTTAGTGAAAAATCCTGTAAAAGTGCTAAAACCCTTTAGAATGTATGTGCCATATAAGATGTTAGGTATGCAAATCACCAAAAAATATATAAAGTGAAATAAAAAACTTGTATAAGTGAAACTAAAACATAAAACACCAATTATATCCACGTTAAAAATCCCAATAATGAATGTTCAGAACAATGTGACACCAAAAAACGGCAGCTAGAAATCCTCTGATGTTGGCTGGAAAAATCCCAAAAATTATATAAAAACGACAAAATAAATGCAAAACAAACAAAAAATGTTCAAATTTGATTAATTATTTCGTGAATATATGCAATCAAGAAAAAACTATGTAATAATACTATATGCAACCAAATACTCCAATAAAAATCGTCCAATATAAATTGTCCTATGAGTGTGGAAAAAAATCCCTGTGTACAAAAGGTATGTGCATCCAAGTGATCCCAGACAGGTTTGCTGTGACTGATGTTATCCGTCTTTTGTTGAACCCCCACTTGTGCCCTCACTCACCGGAACGCCCAACCCCTGCAGGGGTAATGGGCATGTGTGTGTAGATCCAGTAGCCGGAATCCTGAACGATCGATATCCCTCTCTCCGATTCCGTGGTCTCCTTCCCACTTATATCACTGTTGTCTTGGACAGCCAGATGGATGAGTGCAGACCAGGCAACAGTGATATAAGTGGGAAGGAGACCACGGAATCGGAGAGAGGGATATCGATCGTTCAGGATTCCGGCTACTGGATCTACACACACATGCCCATTACCCCTGCAGGGGTTGGGTGTTCCGGTGAGTGAGGGCACAAGTGGGGGTTCAACAAAAGACGGATAACATCAGTCACAGCAAACCTGTCTGGGATCACTTGGATGCACACACCTTTTGTACACAGGAATTTTTTTCCACACTCATAGGACAATTTATATTGGACGATTTCTATTGGAGTATTTGGTTGCATATAGTATTACATAGTTTTTTCTTGATTGCATATATTCACTAAATAATTCATCAAATTTGAAAATTTTTTGTTTGTTTTGCATTTATTTTGTCATTTTTATATCATTTTGGGATTTTTCCAGCCAACATCAGAGGATTTCTAGCTGCCATTTTTTGGTGTCACATTGTTCTGAACATTCATTATTGGGATTTTTAACGTGGATATAATTGGTGTTTTATGTTTTAGTTTCACTTATATAAGTTTTTTATTTCACTTTATATATTTTTTGGTGATTTGAATACCTAACATCCTTTATGGCACATACATTCTAAAGGGTTTTAGCACTTTTACAGGATTTTTCACTAAGTTTTTGATGCACCCTGATGCACACATTTTTTCACGTTGAGGTTTTAAAAAAATTTTTTTGTGAACAGCGCCAATTCCCCTATCAGAGTATTTTATCACTTGGACTTTACCTTGGTGTTTTCCTTTTTTGGGGGGCTGCAGTTCTTGCTGGTACTTGTCCTAAGCGCGGAATATTTGAATTTTATAACTTCCTCTAATGTTGTCACCACATATGCCATTCTTGGGTCTCCATCTTTGTACAGGTGTGAACCCTCTGCAAAGAGGATCAGATCAAAATTTTCCAGAGGAGTGTCCTTTACTGGGGAGTAGGGATGAGCAGAACACCCCCCGGTCCGGTTCGCGGCAGAACATGCGAACGGACCGAAAGTTTGCGCCAACATTCGAACACCGTTAAAGTCTATGGGACCCGAACGTGAAAAATCAAAAGTGCGAAATTTAAAGGCTAATATGCAAGTTATTGTCCTAAAAAGTGTTTGAGGACCCGGGTCCTGCACCAGGGGACATGTATCAATGCAAAAAAACAGTTTTAAAAACATTCCGTTTTTTCGGGAGCAGTGATTTTAATAATGCTTAAAATGAAAAAATAAAAGTGAAGTATTCCTTTAAATATCGTACCTGGGGGTGACTATAGTATGCCTGTAAAGTGGTGTGTGTTTCCCGTGTTTAGAACATGTCCCTGCAAAAAATGACTTTTTTAAAGGAATAAAAGTAATTTAAAACCGCTTGCGGTTGTAATGTAAAGTCGGGTCCCGGCAATATGGATGAAAATTGAGAAAAACGGCATGGGTAACCCCCCACCCAGCCCATTACTAGGCCCTTTGGGTCTTCTATGGATATTAGGGGAACCCTGCACCCAAATTTAAAAAAAGAAAAGGCGTGGGGCCCCTAGGCCCTCTATACTCTGCACAGCAGAATACAGGCGGTCCAAACAAGACAGGGACTGTAGGTTTGTTCTTAAGTTGAATCTGTTTGTAATTTGGAACAGGTACATTTTGTAAGTGTAGCTCCAGCCAAAAAATAAATTTTTAAGCTTTTTGGATAACATAGGGAAGGGTTATCACCCCTGTAACATTTGTTTTGCTGTCTGTGCCCCTCTTCAGAGGATTTCACCTCACTTTCGGTCCCAATGACAATTGGATTTTGAAAATTTGGGGTTATTAGGGAAACAAGGTTTGGTGATAAAGCATCAGTGGAGACACATTTTTCTTATATTAACTCTTACAGGAGAGAATTTCCCTTCCTAGGGGTAGATTTCCTCTCACTTCCTGTTGTCTCCCTCCGTTTGTAAGTAGGAGTCATTTGTAAGTTGGACGTTTGCAAATAGGGGACCGCCTGTATATACTATACGGCCTGCCCTATACACTCTGCCCTATACACTCTGCAGAAAATTGGGCCTTAGGTGTTGGTGGTACCAGAAAACTGTAAGCCCTCACAGTTACTTTTGGTGGGCACTGGACTGGGCCCTGCTGTGAAATAATATATCAAGAATTTTAATTAGATGCCCCTGTTGAACAGGGGCAGAAAAATTGGGCCTTTGGTGGTGGTGTGGTGGTGGTGCCACAACACTGTAAGCCCTCACAGTTGCTCTTGGTGGACAATGGAACGGGCCCTGCTGTGAAATATTATATCTAGAATTGTAACTGCATACCCCGTTGAACAGGGGCAGAAAAATTGGGCCTTTGGTGCCACTCTTGGTGGGCGCAGGAATGGGCCCTGCTGTGAAATATTAGAGCAAATATTGTAATTACATGCCCCTGTTAAACAGGGGCAGCAAAATTGGGCCTTAGGCACTGGTGGTGGTGCCACAACACTGCAACCACTCACAGATACTCTAGTTGAGTGCAGGAACTAGCCCTGCTGTGAAATATTACAGCAAAAAATGTAATTACACGCCCCTGTTAAAACAGGGGCAGAAAAATTGGGCCTTAGGCACTGGTGGTTGTGCCTTGAAACAAAAATGTTCTTAAAGGCTATCAACATTGAGGAGGAATAGGAAAGTCACTCAGCATAACATGATAGTCACTCAGCATAGGCAGTCTTCAAGGGATCTCACATTCATGGAATAATTAATCGGTTACATCAGCATCAGGTGCTTGGTAGCTGGTGATCCAAGACTGATTCATTTTTATGAAGGTGAGCCGATCAACTGAGTCTGTGGACAGGCGCACTCTGTGATCGGTTACAAAGCCTCCAGCAGCACTGAATGTGCGTTCAGAAAGAACGCTGGATGCAGGACAGACCAGTAGCTCAATTGCATATTGTGCAAGCTCTGGCCAGTGATCCATCCTCAAGACCCAGTAACCCAGTGGATTTTCATTTGGAAAGGTCTCTAAGTCTGATCTTGCCCCTAGGTATTCCTGCACCATGTAAATCAGACACTGGCGATGGTTGCTGGAACCGATCAGACCTTGGGGCTGTGGACTAAAGAATTCTCTGAACGCATCGGTCAGATGGCCACCTTCTCCACCGCTCCTTCTGTGACTGACCGAAGCCTCAGCAACACGTTGTCCAGGAGGACCAGGGAATTGTAACCTCCCAGGCTCTGGAAACGCATTGCACAAACCTTTCTGCAAGGCCTCCCAAAGATGTTTCATCCTCTGCTCCCTCTGCGAAGGCTGGATGAATTCCGCAACCTTACCCTTGTAACGTGGATCAAGAAGGGTTGCCAGCTAGTAATGATCCCTCTCTGTGATACCATGAATCCGAGGGTCCTTTCACAGGCTTTGCAGGATCAGGGAGGCCATGCAGGGAAGGTTTGCTGAGGCATTCGATCCGGAGTCCACAGCCACCTCCTCCCAGCCACGTACAAGTCCATGGGTTTCTGGGGAATGAAAACGATCCCTTGAAGACTGGTGCTGATGCTGAGTGCCAGGCTCCACCTCCATGCTGACACAATCCTCATCTTCCTCCTCCACCTGTGTGATTGGCGGGCCCGCAGGAATGCTGTCTGGATAAAGGGGGCCTTGAGAGGTAAGGAAGTCCTTCTCTTCCTCCCTCTGTTCTGCCGCAAGTGCCCTGTCCATTATTCCACAAAGCGTGAGTCCAACAAGAAGACAAGAGGGACAGTATCACTGATGCATGCACTGTCACTGCTCACCATCCTCATGGCCTCCTCAAATGGTGACAGGACAGTGCATGCATCCTTGATCAGTAGCCACTGGCGTGGCGAAAAAAAGCCAACCTCCCCTGACCCTGTCCTGGTGCTTTACTCACACAGGTACTCTCTGCTGTGTGTGCAGCTGCTGCAGCATTGCCAACATTGAGTTCCACCTGGTGGGCATGTTACAAATGAGGCGGTTCCTGGGCAGGTTGCATTCCTTTTTAAGGTCAGCCAGCCGAGCACTGGCATATGACCGGCGAAAATGCCCACAGACTTTCCTGGCCTGCCTCAGGTGATCCTGTAAGCCCGGGTACCTGCACAAGAACCGCTGCACCACCAAATTAAGGACGTGAGCCAAACAGGGAACATGGGTCAAGTGTCCCTGTCGGAGGGCGGAGAGGAGGTTGGTGCCATTGTCGCAAACGACCATTCCTGGCTGAAGCTGGTGTGGCATCAACCACCTCTGAGACTGCCCCTGCAGAGTTGACAAAATCTCTGCCCCAGTGTGGCTCCTGTCCCCTAAGCAGACCAACTCAAGCACCACATGGCATCTTTTTGCCTGAGTGCTTGCGTAGCCCTTTAAAGCCTACAGAGCACCACTGGTTCCGAGGAGAAATCTGCAGAGGAAGAGGCCATAGAGGAGGGGGTGGAGGAGAGAGGTGTGGCAGAATCTCCACTACTAGAATTTTGGAGGCATGGTGGTGGAACAAGCTCCAACAATACTGCACCTTGTCCTGCATCCTTCCCAGCTGCCAGCAGAGTTACCCAGTGCGCCATGAAAGAAAGGTAACGTCCCTGTCCATGCCTGCTGGACCATGAGTCAGCGGTATTCTGCACCTTACCACTGACCGCCCTGTCCAACGAGGCCAAGACATTGCCTTCCACATGCCAGTAGAGCGCTGGAATGGCCTTCCATGAAAAGAAATGGCATTTGGGAACCTGCCACTGAGGTACCGCACATTCCACAAATTCACAAAAGGTGGCAGAGTCTACCAGCTGAAAAGGCAGCAGTTGGAGTGCTAGCATTCAGCCAGTGAGCATGTGGATGGCTGGGACCGAATTTCTTTTGACGGTTTAGCAACTGGGGTAGGGAAATTTGCCTGCTACAATCGGATGTTGGTGTAGCGATAGCAGATTGCCCAGAAGTACTTGGCACACCTAATTCTACACCTTCATTCCTCTCAGTGCAGGTTTCTGAGAGGACTGAAGATATAGTGGGGTTGGAGATCCCAGCTGTTGAGGAGCAAGGAGAGGTCCGCCTTGTTCTTTGGTGTGGGTCTTTTAAGTACTGTTGCCAGTGGACTGCATGGGAGGTCGACATATGGCTGGTCAAGCATGTGGTGCCCAAGCGGCTGCTGTTTTGGCCACACTTGAAATGCTTCAGACATATGTTGCAAACAGCAATGGTGCGATCTGCTGCACATGTATCAAAAAAGGCCCACACCAAAGAACTTTTCAAAATACGTGGGGAGTCAGCAGCGCCCTACACATGCGGAGCTCTGCAGTGTGATGCAGTCGGGTGGCTGCTCTTAAGCTGGCCCCTGGAGGGCATCCTGCCTCATTGGAGATGTGCCTCCTCCTCCTCTCTTCTATCAGGCACCCACGTAAAGTCAGTGACCTCATCATCCCCTTCCTCCCCGTCACTGGAGCAAACCTGGCAGTATACTGCAGCTGGGGGAACATGACTGCCAGTTTCTTGTCCTTCTTGAGCACCCCCTTTCTCTGGGCTCACGTTACTGCCTTCCTCAACCTGGGTACCATCATCGGAGCCTTCAAAACGCTGCGCATCCTCCTGCAGCATGTACCCGACACTGTGGTCAAACAGTTCGGGGGACTCCTCCGTGCATGATGGTGGGGCTAGAGAAGGAGTACTGATGAGCTTGAGCCGATGGAATAGGCCACCTTGGTAGCTGCATTGGCATCCAAACTACTCTGAGCCTGGGTGACAGAGGATGAGGAGGATGAGGATGGCTTAGTTATCCACTCTACCAACTCTTCTGCATGTTGTGGATCAACATGGCCAGCTGCCGAAAAAAAGGACAAGCGTGCCCCACGGCCACGTGCTGAGGATGCACCGCGTCCACGATTAGCACTGTTGGCTGTAGACACAGAGCCTGCTTGCCCTCTTTTAGTGGCCTGTGAGCATCTTCCTCTCCTTGGTGGCCTTCCAGACATGCTGTAAAATTTTATTAGCAAAACACCGCCTGAAGTTTACTAGAAAAAGTACACCAGGAATGGCCTGCAGTCAGATATAGGCTTGGCTAGACTAGAATGCAGTGGATATATATATTTAATGCACTACCTGCCTGAAAGTGTATTTGAAAACGTACACCAGGAATGGCCTGCAGTCAGATATAGGCTTGGCTAGACTAGAATGCAGTGGATATATATGTAGGAGACTGTATATATATTTTAAGCACTGCAGATCACTGAATCGCCTGCCTGTCTGCCTGAAAGTATATTTGAAAACATATACCAGGAATGGCCTGCAGTCAGATATAGGCTTGGCTAGACTGGAATGCAGTGGATATATATATATGTATGAGACTATACATATTTTATGCACTGCAGCTCACTGAATCACCTGTCTGCCTGACAGTATATTAGAAAACGTACACCAGGAATGGCCTGCAGTCAGATCTAGCTACACTGGATATATATATATATATATACACATACACACACACCTGACTGTGTGTGTGTGTGTGTGTGTGTATATATATATATATGTATGTATGTATGTATATATTTATATATATATATATATATATATATATATGTGTGTGTATGTATATATATAAAACATAAAATACACTGCAGCTAACTGAATCGCCTACTTGCTCAATCTAAATGAAATGACACTCTCTCTCGGTCAACGCCAGCAACACACTACACAGGGCGGACGTGTACACGACCTTATATAGTGTGGGGCATGGACTTAACCCCCTGAGCCATAATTGGTCAAAGGCACCCTGCCTTTGGCCAAAGCATGCGGGTAATAGTGCATGCTTGGCCAATCATCAGACAGCAATGCACTGCGATGTCGCAGTGCATTTTTGGGGCGTGACGCGCTGCTCGAATTTGGCGCGAACGACCCATAATGTTCGCATTTCAACAAACGCTCGAACAGCCAATGTTCGAGTCAATCTCATGTTCGACCCGAACATAAAGCTCATCCTTACTGGGGAGATTTGCTGCATTTCTTCTTCCATGCGTTTAAGCAGATGTGGTCACCCTCCTCTACCATGTCTTCTTTTCTCTCTAGGAAAAAGCTGGCATGATTGCTTGTAGTACATTTTTTCACTTCTATTTCTCCTAATTCAAGCAGTATTGCTTCATACTTGCTCAGCCTTGCTGATGACAAATGTTTTGTTCTTGCTCTTTTCAAGATTTAATTTACATATTTCTTCATAACATCCATTCTAAAGCATATCTTCCCTTTTGTACAACACCACTGGCACAGGTTGCAGCTGCAGTTTTATTTTTGTATTCTTGCCACGACATGGATTTTGGTGCATCCACCAACCAGATCTATTTTATACACGGTTTGTTTGCGGTCAACAGGACAAGATGAGGAGGTATCACACCATTTAAGAATGCAGAATGCATATACAGAAAATGTGACAACAATCTTCTGGAAAGCCAACCTCCAGGGAAAGACTGTTCAGACAAATTGGGCACCTCTCAGTTGAACGTAATGCTAAAGTACTGGCACCAGTCCCATCTTTGCCCTCGTCA
Source organism: Aquarana catesbeiana (assembly GCF_042186555.1). Taxonomy (NCBI): domain Eukaryota; kingdom Metazoa; phylum Chordata; class Amphibia; order Anura; family Ranidae; genus Aquarana; species Aquarana catesbeiana. The sequence goes on along the minus strand of NC_133331.1, from coordinate 242,809,898 downwards.
CCATCTTTTTCTTCATGTTGCTGGTCTCTGGCATCAGATGAGCATAAATGTTTGCTCCTCATCTTTCTCACTAAACCTATTAATGTGATTTATCTCAGCAGGGTCAGAAAAGAATAAAACCACAAAACCACCAGCCAAACAAAGGCTATTGTAGCTTTGATTCCTCAACTGCAATTCTGTTATTCCATCATCTTGTTCACAATGTTATTTGGTATCTGCACTTCTTGGCAAGATGACCAATTTTATTATAATTTAAACATTTCCTGGTTTCTCTATGAAAAACACATTATCTTTTTTGAACCTCATCTTGAGCTATAACTTACTTCTTATGCAATTCACATTCCAAGCTCTACATTCTGGACTTTTGAGAAGTAAGTTGTTCTATCAGTCTATTCTTTTCCACTTTCATGTTTCCTTTATACACTGTATCGTAAGCCTAATTCAGTTTCATGTTCTTCCTGGGCAGTTATATCTTCTTGGTCACTTATAGCTCCCCTATGAGGTCCTTGCCCTGCAATATTAGGTGCAGGATGTTCCTGGTAATTTGGAAAAGGAGGAAGAGGATCTGAATAAGAGGGTGCTGTTGGAGGTAGGGATGCTAAGGGGTGACCTTTTGAACAGAGGAAGGGTCTTTATCTGTACTATATCTTTTTGGTCACATTTTTAACGTTATACAGAACTTGTCTAGTCACCTAACTTGTTCAAATGACTGGCACAAAAAGGGTACAACCAGGTTTTATCAGTGGGTGGAGCCTTCTCCCTTTCCACACCCAGTAGGCTGGAATGGAGAACTAAACATTTAAATAATTATAATAATCATGGCTATCTTTTAGGAATTTAAAGGGTGTCAGCCTTTTCTTTCTTTGTTTAAAATGAATCCTAGAATCCTTACATAACAAAAACTAACAATTTCAACTAGGATTCCACTTCTGCAACATTATTAAATATTTCACTTGGTCTTGTATATCACTCACATTTGAACATCACATGTTATACTAGTAATTTCATAGCTGGTCAAAAGTTAACATTTCACAGACAGTCTCTCACAGAAGACATCTCACACAGGATTTGTCCATCGAAGAAGCAGAATTAAGGGGGGTCAAAGGGGGAAGCTGGAAGCCCTTCTCACTTTTCTCCTCTTCTACAAATGATTTCTCAGGTAAACTTACAAAGACTTTCTTTTTTTTTTTTTGTAAATTCTTTATTTAACAAGATAGAACATGCGGGTACAGAATGCCCAACAGGTTATAATACAATGACAGTTCAGGTTATACATCACTTTATCTGTGTATACACAACCGTGAGAGCTCTTTGCTCAAAGTTTCCTAATGGAATAAAGGCAGGATGCATGTCTACTGAGTAGAGGACCTCTGCATCCCCCATGGTCCCTTTAATTTTCCCAGCAATAGCCGTATTTTAAGGGAATAGTTAGGGGATTGAAGCCGGCTCTCACCGACCCCTAGAAGTTGTTATCCGGCATGGAAGGACCCAGGTCAGAAACAAAAGGTGCTGGAAAAGAGGAGAATGGGGGAAAAAGTGGGGAAAAAAGGGGGGGTGAAGGGGGAGGGAGGAGAGGGGTGAATATACCCCTGTCCGGTCACGTCCACTCCCCCAGGGAGAATTTTCAGTTATTCCCCTCAAGGGGGTTGGTTCGCTAGCTGTCCGTATTCCTTGGAATAGATAAACTCATGCCAAAAGTACCATTTTTTTTTTGGAGAATTTCTCATTTAAGCCTTTTTCCGTGGCCACCAAGTCCTCCATTGCGTGTAGGTCTGCTACTTTTTTCAACTATGTCGCCACGGTCGGAGGCTGGGTGTCACGTACCTGGTAGGTAGAGCCCAGGATGCAGAGAATGGCCTCTCGTATACCTCTGACTCGGGAACCCCTGGTAGTGTGGACAGGGGCTCGAGAGTGCAAAGGGGCACAAGTGCCTGACTGGAACACTGGAGTAGAGGGCTGGATCCTGTAGTCAGCAGGGAGGTGTACTGTAGTCCCGTAGCAGGATGCAGACAGCAGGGAGGTGCACTGTAGTCCCGTAGCAGGATGCAGACAGCAGGGAGGTGCACTGTAGTCCCGTAGCAGGATGCAGACAGCAGGGAGGGTGCAGACAAGCCGGGTCAAGGTACTGGCGGGCAGATCAGGTACAAAGGGGCAATCCAAGAGAATAGTCAGAGTCCAAGCCGGGATCAGGGCAGGCAGCAAACAGGGAAGTCAGGAATAAGCCAAGTAAGTACTGGATTCAGGAAAACTGGGTAGCAAGGCAGCAGGGGTCTTCAGGAAACGCTGTAGACCGGACAGCAAGGAGGCAAGGCATCAGTCTCTTTTAAATAGCCCCATGTTGGCACCAAACGCTGTCACAAGGGGCGCGCCGCTATTTGCGCTACTGCGCGTGCGCCGGACAGCTCTTCTATGCACAGGAATTCTTCTAGTGACAATGTCTGTTGGGAGGGATTGACATTGCCCCCCTCCAATGGGCAGCCTACAGATGCCCAACTGGGCCAATTTATTGGGGTGGGATCTTTTAAAGGCTAAGATCAGTCTTTTGGCATGGATATTAGTCTCTGGTTCCCAGGAGTTCTCCTCAGGGCCGTAACCCTTCCATTTCACCAGATACTGAACCTGATTACGTCTTCTCCGGCAATCTATGATTGATTCAATCTCAAATTCTTCTTCGCCGTTGATAAGTACAGGCTCAGGAGGACCGTGTTCGGGTTGAGGAAGGTTTAAGTAAAGCCATAAGCCACATTATTAATTTTTCTTACCACTGGGAAGGGACCCACAAACTTAGGGCCCAATTTCCTGGATGGGCATGCTAGTTTCAGGTTCAGGGTGGATAACCAGACTTGATCTCCAGGTTTCAGGTCAAGCTCCCCTCTCCTCTTTCTGTCAAATGTCTCTTTGTTATGCTCTTGGGTCTTCGCCATTGTCTCTTGAAGTAGCTTGTTGTTTGTGCTAAAGAAATTCAAGGTTTCTTGAGCAGCTGGTACTGCACACTCTGGAATGTTGTTAGACAAAAACAAGGGGTGGAACCCATAGTTCGCAAAAAATGGAGACTGGTTGGTTGCAGAATGAACAGAATTATTGTAGGCGAACTCAGCAAGAGGTAGCAGGGGCACTCAGTCATCTTGAGAAAAACAAGAATAGCATCGCAAGTACTGTTCAAGGGTCTGATTAGTTCGTTCAGTTTGACCATTAGTCTGGGGATGGTAGGCAGAAGAGAAGGAAAGGTCAATCTTCAGAGCTCCACACAGGGCTTTCCAAAATTTGGATGTAAATTGTACCCCCCAATCAGATACAATGTTTGCAGGTATACCGTGGAGTCTTACGATATCTTTAATAAAAATCTTTGCAGTTTCAGAGGCAGATGGAGTACCCTTCATAGGCAGGAAGTGAGCCATTTTAGAAAGTCTGTCAACCACTACGAAGATAGTGGTGAAATCCTCTGATGGTGGTAATTCCACAATGAAATACATGGAGGTCATCCTCCATGGTCTTTCCAGTATGGGTAGAGGCCTTAACAGCCCCCAAGCCTTGGTCTTGCTGCCGGTAATGCATGATTCAATATAACGTCTGCAATCTTTTTGTAGCTGAGGCCACCAGAACGTGCGTTGAAGGAGTTCGGAAGTCTTGTGTATACCGAAGTGGCCAGCTAGTACATGGTCATGACAAGACTTGAGGACGACAACCCGTGTCTGTTGTGGCACAAAAATTCTGTCTTTGTACCAGAGTAGGTCACCTCTCGGCTGTAAGGTGATGTCTGTTGGATGGGGAGCCGTTGAGGAAGCCTGTTTGATTTGGGAAAGCAGATCTCCTTGAAGCATGAGAAAATTTCCAGGAGCAAGGATGGTATCTGGAGGAGAAACAACTTCAGGTTCGTTGAACACTTGGGACAGCGCGTCTGGTTTGGTATTCTTGGATCCCGGCCTGTAAGTGATGTGGAAAGTGAATCTAGTGAAGAAGAGTGCCCATCTGGCCTGACGTGGTTTCAATCTCTTGGCAACTTTCAGGTACTCTAAATTCTTATGGTCAGTGTACACCAGAATAGGATGGGCTGCTCCTTCCAAGAGGTAATGCCATTCTTCCAGCGCAGCTTTGATTGCAAGTAGCTCCCTGTCCCCAACATCATAATTTCTTACAGCCTCGGTTAGCCTGCGGGAGAAGAATGCCACTGGGTGTAATAGAGCCTTGGATCCTTGTCTCTGAAAGAACCACCCCTACTGCTATCTCGGAAGCATCTACTTCCAGTATGTAAGGTAAGGCTTGGTCAGGATGTTTTAGGACGGAAGCTGATACAAACTGTTCTTTCAAAGAGGTGAAGGCTGCTCGAGCTTCAGGAGACCATTGGAACCGGGTGCCTTGCCAAGTAAGACTTGTGATGGGGGAGATGATAGAAGAAAATCCTCTGATGAATTTGCGATAAAAATTCGCAAACCCCACAAATCGCTAGACTCCCCTTTTATCAGTCGGGGCTGGCCAATCCAGGATGGCGGAGACCTTCTGCGGATCCATCTTGATACCATCGATGGAAATGATTAGGCCCAGAAACTGAATGCTTTGACGTTCAAACTCGCACTTCTCAGGTTTTGCATACAAACCGTACTGGCGAAGACGGGTTAGAACTTTTCCGAAATGCTCCCGATGGGTAGACAGTGAGGAGGAAAAAAAAATCAAGATGTCATCCAGATATACTATGATGAACAGGTCAAGGTAGTCTCTGAAAATATTATTAACAAAATGCTGGAAAGTGGCAGGAGCATTACATAACCCAAAGCGCATGACAAGGTACTCAAAATGTCCGAAGCGGGTGCGGAAGGCAGTTTTCCATTCATCCCCGCTTCGGATCCGGACTAGGTTGTAGGCTCCGTGAAGGTCCAATTTGGTAAAGATGGATGCAGTTCCGAGTCGCTGGAAGAGTTCAGGTACCAACGGTAGAGGGTAACGATTTTTGAATGTAATTTTATTAGGGTCCCAATAATCTACGCAGGGGCGTAGAGAGTGGTCCTTCTTTTCCACGAAGAAAATCCCTGCTCCTGCTGGGGAGGTGGAAGGGCGTATAAACCCTTTTTTCAGATTGTCATCCTATGTATTCTTTAAGAATTCCAAGCTCGAGTTCGGTTAAGGGAAAAATTCTCCCAAAGGGAATTTCTGCTCCGGGGAGAAGTTCAATCGGGCAGTCGTAAGGTCTATGTGGTGGAAGTGTCTCTGCCCCTTTTTTGCTGAACACATCCAGAAAGTTATGGTATGCCTTAGGAACTGCTTGGCAGGCTTCAGCACCGGTTTCCAGACACAGCAAAGAAGACGGGACATTGGTAGCTCCCTGTAAGCAATGTTGACGGCAGTAGGGGGAATGAAAACTGATTTTTCCAGTAGTCCAGTCAATTTGTGGATTATGAGCCTTGAGCCAGGGCATACCCAGTATGATGGGAAACAGGGGAGATTCAATGATGTCAAGACAGAGTAGTTCTTGGTGGTTGCCGGAAATGATGGTGTTAAGAGGAACTGTTTCTTACAGGCCCAGATTTAATAGCCGATCCGTCGGCCAGGTGTACAGACAGTCCCTGTGCTCTGGGTCGTAGAGGAATTCAGAGTTTGTGGGCAAAAGACAAATCCATGAACCCGCTGCAGGCTCCGGAGTCAATTATGGCGGTTGCTTGAGTATTCCCTTCTGGAAGCTGTAGAGAGATGGAGATAGCCAAATGAGTTGCATTATCAAACACAGCAGGTGAAGAGGTAGAGGAGAGAGTAATGTGCTTACGGATCTTTGCGGGACAAGTCCTTACATAGTGGCCAGATTCCTCGCAGTAAAGGCAAAGGTTATTAGCCCGCAGGCGGTGGCGTTCTTCCGGAGTCAGAGAGGGACAGATCAGGCCTAATTGCATTGGCTCAGTAGAATCAGCAGAAGTGTGGACAGGAGGATGTGGTACACATGGAAGCATCCAAACTGGGTGAGCGGGACCAGCAGTCCGTTCAGCTCTTCGTTCTCTTAAATGCCTGTCTATTTGAATGGAGAGGTTGATAAGAGCTTCAAGTGTTGCCGGAATGCCAACCCAGGCCAACTCATCTTTTAATGGCTCGGAGAGCCCCATGTGGAACTGGTGACGTAGGGGGCGTTGTTCCAGTTTGTGTCGGAACTCCAACGCCTGAATTCTGATGCATAGTCCTCCGCCGCCCTGCTGTATAGAAAATAAAGCTGCTTCTGCGGTAGCCGCTTGTTGCGGATCCTCATAGAGAAGGGCCATGGCTTGGAAGAAAGTGTCCAGTTGGTTAAGACAGCTATTCTTCTGTTCCAGGAGTCGGTGGGCCCATGTCTGGGGTTCGCCCAGTAGGAGGGAAATTACGAACCCCACCTTAGTGGTTTCCAATGAAAAAGTTCTGGGTTGTAGTGCAAAGAAAAGTTCACAGGCATTACGGAATGCTCTAAACTTGCTGCGGTCCCCGGAGAATCTTTCCGGTGTGGGAACCTTGGGTTCTGGAGGCAACATTACTACTGAAGGAGCAGTGGATGGACCCGGAGCTGAGGTAGAGAGAACTTGGACACGCTCTTCTAGTCGTTTATAACCATCTTGCAAGTCCTTAACAGCTTGTGTGAGTCCAGCCAGATGATGGCATAAGTCCTCCATAAGCGATGTTCCCTGCGTGGGCTCGGACATGGCTGTCCGGTACTGTCACGTACCTGGTAGGTAGAGCTCGGGATGCAGAGAACGGCCTCTCCTATACCTCTGACACAGGAACCCCTGGTAGTGTGGACAGGGGCTCGAGAGTGCAAAGGGATACAAGTGCCTGACTGGAACACTAGAGTAGAGGGCTGGATCCTGTAGTCAGCAGGGAGGTGCACTGTAGTCCCGTAGCAGGATGCAGACAGCGGGGAGGTGCACTGTAGTCCCGTAGCAGGATGCAGACAGCAGGGAGGTGCACTGTAGTCCCGTAGCAGGATGCAGACAGCAGGGAGGTGCACTGTAGTCCTGTAGCAGGATGCAGACAGCAAGGAGGTGCACTGTAGTCCCGTAGCAGGATGCAGATGCAGGGAGGGTGCAGACAAGCCGGGTCAAGGTACTGGCGGGCAGATCAGGTACAGAGGGGCAATCCAAGAGAATAGTCAGAGTCCAAGCCGGGATCAGGGCAGGCAGCAAACAGGGAAGTCAGGAATAAGCCAAGTAAGTACTGGATTCAGGAAAACTGGGTAGCAAGGCAGCAGGGGTCTTCAGGAAACGCTGTAGACCGGACAGCAAGGAGGCAAGGCATCAGTCTCTTTTAAATAGCCCCAGTTTGGCGCCAAGCACTGTCACAAGGGGCGTGCGCGCTCCCGCACGTGCGCCGCTATTTGCGCTACTGAGCATGCGCCGGACGGCTCTTCTATGCACAGGAATTCTTCTAGTGACAGAACGTCTGTTGGGAGGGATTTCCTGACACTGGGTCTGTTTTCAAATACAGTGGGATGTGGCTTTTTGCTGCCGTGAGCAAGAAAGGCAATATAGATTTTCTGTCGCTCTTGGTTGGGATTCAAAGACTTTTTAACAAAGGCTTCTATCTTTCTCATATACCATTTCCTCAGTTTCAGTACCTACAATATAATCCTTCTGTATTGTTCACTTTTCTCATTTACAACTTTCTATAGTACTATAGTGCGAGCACAATCTTTTTAAGAAAATATCTGCAAACCGCCTGCTTCTCTTTTCTACAAATACACAATGTTACACAGCAATGTGAAGGGGAGGGGCACCTCACTCCTTTCTTACACAGACACACGCGAGAGGAGGAGGTGAGGAAATTGCAAAAGACGAGCAGGCTTCTCATATCCCCAATAAATTCTCACACTTTTTTTTTCAACTCAGCCATACTTAGCTATCTTTCTGCTTCCCAAACATTTCTTAAACATTTAGATAACACTTGCATTGCCTGGTCTAATTCTCTTTTGCTAGACCCATCATGCATTTGCATTAGAAAAATTTTGACGGGCTCATAACTAAAGTTCCATCACGTTGCATACTTTCAAAAATCCAATATTGTACACATTTAATCCTCTCATCCAACTCTATTCATAAAAATTAACATACACAGAAACCCAAGTTGATCATAACTCTGCTATTAGATCAGCTCTGTTTTGGTCCAGCCTATAATAGTCTTGGTGTCATTTGTTAACCACTGTTCACATCTGTCTGTCATAGGACTTACTTGTGCCACTTCTTCTACCTCTCCCGGTATCGAGAGGTCCATAGGAGAACCGTACTCCCAATCTAGAGTCCTCACTTTGAACAATTTGTGGGTCGTCACCCAAACGTTTTTTCTTCCCCGGGCCACACACAGTAGCCCGTCAAATGGCACTTTATTACACTTGGACAACACAGGCCTGTACACTTGGCACATAGGCATTACTCACCACACAAGTCTCATACATCTATTGACACCCCAAACATAGAAACAAAACATCAACAATGATAATTATTATTGGCTCTATTATTTCTGCAACAGGTGAAGTATAGGCGTTATTTGGGTCAAACTATGTAACATCAACATTGCTCTAGTTTACACTCAATTTTACCTTAATCTCACCATTTCATCAACAGCATAAGACTCCTTCAGCCAATGGACCCCAGACACCGACTAATTACTCACCATGGAGAGCAGAATAAGAATAACAGTTTCTTACCGTGGCCACTTGTATGCTCAATGTGAGTTTCGTGTCTTTCTGGCCGGGAGCCCACCAGGCTGTATCCGAGCTGCAGGCACCATTCTGTTAAATCAGGTTATGGAGTCTCCAAACAAGACATTCAGATGAGACAGTGAGCCCAAATCGATAAAAAGGAAATGGTGCTGTTTATTCCATACACTGCAGTGGAGAGACACAACACAGTTCTCAGCAATTATGAGTGAGTAAAGTGAAAGTGTTTCTGAGGTTACATCTACAGGTTATACAATTTTATATTTATGAAAACGCATGAAATATGGGTGTGTGTTAGGTGTATTCTAGGCGTTATACAGGTGGGACCGTATAGTTTAGTCCAATCAGCACTCATATCTTCTTAGTAGCAAGGGAACAGTTAAATTGGTGTATACATCATGTGACTGGCAAAAAAAGAGATTTCAGCAGTATTTGGTCAATTCAGACTGGTTTTGGTACAAAACCCTATTTTGAGCGGCCTTTTGAGAGTCCTTATCAGTAGTCCGTGTGGTCACAGGCATTCCTTCATTTCGTTTCTCGGTAATAGAAACAAAAAAAACGCCTAAAAAGTAAAAAAACAGAAAAGTGAATTACAAATTCTTAAAGTGATAGTATATATATATATATATATATATATAAATATATATATATATATATATATATATATATATATATATATATATATATATCAACATTATCAGATCCCTATAATTCTACTCAGTGATGCATACTCTGTCAAAGCATGTTCCTTGTCCATGACATGCTCCAGTTTGCAAAACAAAATCTGAAGGGACCCAGTCCCTTCATCTATGTCAGTATGCAGCTGCTGACCAATTTCTGATCTCAACGGATTATTGGAATCTGTAAAGTCCTGCTATATTTGTTCTCTGTCAAATTATCCCATGAAGTAGTAATTATCCCAAACTTCGTTCACAACTGAATCAGTATATTTAGATATGTCCTGTCCTAAACTTATTGAGCCTGTATAAACAAAATCCGGATCAGTAAAGTCAAAGTAATGTTGCTGTAAGTGAGTGACCGACTCTTATGCCCTGTACACACGGTCGGACATTGATCGGACATTCCGACAACAAAATCCATGGATTTTTTCCGACGGATGTTGGCTCAAACCTGTCTTGCACACGGTCACACAAAGTTGTCGGAAAATTCAATCGTTCTGAACGCGGTGACGTAAAACACATAGGTTGGGACTATAAACGGGGCAGTAGCCAATAGCTTTCCTCTCTTAATTTATTCTGAGCATGCGTGGCACTTTGTGCATCAGATTTGTGTACACACGATCGGAATTTCCGACAACGGATTTTGTTGTCGGAAGATTTTATAGCAAGCTCTCAAACTTTGTGTGTCGGAAATTCCTATGGAAAATGTGTGATGGAGCCTACACACGGTCGGAATTTCCAACAACCAGGTCCTATCACACATTTTCCATCGGAAAATCCTATCGTGTGTACAGGGCATTACATGTTGTGAGCTGGAACCCAGTGTACTGCACAAGCTCGTCTGTGAGATTCAGTAGCATGTACAAATCCAAATATTGCTGCACTATTTGGTATCTTTATTGAAGCATTATAATCATACCACAGGTATGACAGTAACATTAAAAGGTGATGCGCTTCACGCTAAAGTCAGCGCGTACTTGTGTCGACACCCCGAGTATGAAAGGGGTTAAAGTCATTTAGGACATTCCATACCCAAACACAAAAGGCAGCTACCGAACACTTCAATCAGCCGAACAAGGAAACCATGCAAATAATTCTCCCCCCAAATACGAGACAAGATGCTCTGTCTTCAGGTTCAAGCAGGAATGACTTTTATTGAAAGGAATACAGGCTCTTTTATACAGTAAAAGAGGAGGTGCATACCTCCTGCTCATATTACTCTGAACATACACCTGTGACCAGAAACCTAATTAACATGAGCTAATTAACTAATCCCTTTAGACAGCCTAGATGACTCAGACATGACCTTTAGGCCAGACTGGCCGTCTTGTAGCTCAGAAAACACAATAAACATTATCACAAATCAACACAGAACTCTTCTTCACAAAATAGAGTCTAATGACTCTTAGATCCCATACTAGACTTATTTACAATAAACACATTCTAGCAGACAACAGACAGGTGGCTGAATTGGCATCAGCATCTCCTAACAGTATTTGTCCCAGCATTATGAATCAGCCACTAGTTCTAATATGGCAAATCCAGGGTCCCAGGGTCTGTGTCTCTTGGGGGGACATGGACGCGAATCCAAAGCAACGCCACCTCAAGGGTCCCCAGGCATACAGCTCACAAAGAGCACCATTCCGCCAAATGCCAGGGCCCATAATCGGTCGGTAAGAGGCTAGAATTCAGTCCCCTCCAAAAGCCTCTCTCCCGGCTAGGTCTGTCACAGTACTCAAACTTCATATACATCACATCAAATATATATATATATATATATATATATATATATATATATATATATGCATGATACAAGTGAACACAATGGCTATAGAGAAGGTGGTTACTCCCAGACATGGTGGTAATAAAGTTTAGGTCTCTCTGTAAACGCGAGGCTTATTGGATCTTTCATTTGCACATTAGAGTTCCAGAAGAGTTAAACTATGAGTGGCACCTTACACATTTCTATGAATAAACAAGGGGGCTGTTAGTGCAATCTGGAGGGTGTGTTGGTTTCTATCCTTGTATGGTGGTTTGATATATATATAAACACAGTGGCATTTTAGTTTGAATAATTTTATTAGCAGCCATTATGGTACTGATGTTTGTTTATAACACACCACACTTACCTGAGTTAGTAAGTAGGTTTTGTACTACATCTGTGTTTGGTTCATAAATGGATCCTTCCTTCTTCATCCAACTGTACCATTTCTGTATAGGGTTCCCAGGGGTCCATTTTTGTTGGATTTTTTTTATCTTATTTTGATCTTTTATTCATATTTTGTTTTTATTGATTATTTGTTTGTTTTTGAATTTTTGTACACTTTATCTCACTTAACATATTTTGTTGTTTTCCAAACAGCTGTATTGAGTTGTTATTGGTTGTCTGGCGTGCTGTGGATGGCTTGTTCGCTACACAGCCTGTCAGAGGAGGAAACTACATTATGTTTATCCCTCATATTTTGATATTATGTGCACTTACAAATTTAAAGAGGTAGGTGGCCCTGCCAAGAGACTTCGTAATATATTGACCAAAGCAATCTTGAAAAAGTGCTTAAGTGGATGTGCAAGCGCAAATTGTTGCCAAGACTCCAAATGATCCTATTGTGCCAAAAACTTCATCAATAAAAATAAAGAATAAAGGTAGTTTTCAAAACTGAAAATAGTGCTATGTGCCAAAGTCTTCATCCATATACAGAATAAAGTGCTAATAAGGAAATGTATATATCTATATATACATCTCATTAAGGCTCGGTTCACACCTAAACCAGCCTCGGATTGCACAGAAACGCTGTCCGTACCTGTTCTCCGTTTCAGGGAGGAATCAGGGCAGAATCTTTGCCTGAATTCGGCCCTGAAACAGAGGCAAAGACACACAGCGTTTCTGTGCAGTATGCTCCGCAGCCACCCCGGAGACATGTGAACCGGCTCCATATGCGAATTGGATTCGGGGAAACCAGGTGTGAACCCAGCCTAATGCCTCGTACACACGATTGCACATTCTTCCAACAAAATATATGGATTTTTTCCGACGGATGTTGGCTCAAACTTGTCTTGCATACACACGGTCACACAAAGTTGGTTGGAAATTCCAAATGTCAATACGCGGTGACGTACAAAACATACGATGGCACTAGAAAGAGGGAGTTCAATACCAAGTGCGCCACTCTTTGGGCTCCTTCCACTAATCTCGTGTTAGTAGAAGTTTGGTGACAGACGATTCGCGCTTTTCAGCCTCCTGCTTTTACGATCGTTACTGCTCTTTCAGTTTGTGCTTGTGGGTTCATATTTCTATTACGTATTTGTTTTTCAGTGCGTTCTTGTCCGCTCGTTTCTGATTTTCAGCTCCGGCCTTTCTGTTTTTCAGTGCTTTCTGTTAGTTCATTCTGACCAGCCGACCGTTTTGAAGCCATGAAGACCCTCACCCCGGACCAAAGGGTTTATAACTACTGTCTGGCCAGAGCCAGAAGAGTGGTGAACTTTTTCGGGATAATGGCAAGCCGGTTCCACCTATTCCTTACCCCAATCAACATGGCGGAATATAAACCTAACCGTATAATCCTTGCATGCTGCATTCTACACAACTATTTAAGGAGAAATTCAATGAACTGTGTGGCCTCAGTTGGGCCTGAGGCCGGACTTCAAGAAGAAACCCTGATGGCGCTTGAAGCTGGCCGTCCTGCTTGCCCCCCCAAAGCGCCTGCGAAGTAAGACAGAGGTATGTCGAGTACTTTGTTTTATCAACAATTTTTGAACTTAAACTGAAAGAAGATTTCCTTTGATTTACTGCCTGGGTTTCTTTTAGCTGTCTCCTAGGTTCTCCAATGGGCTTTTCTTTTTGAACATTTTCTTCAATAGTGCAAATGTAATTTATTTGATACATGAGGTGACAATCTCTTCTTCAGCGAACTATTATTATGTTGTGGGTCTGCTACACACACCTTGTTTGTGTTGTTAATGTATGTAATGCATTACTGACAAAAATATTCATCATTTTCAGCAACATGAATGAATTTTGTGGAGTCATGAAAATGGCATGATTGTGGCAAATTAGAAAGCACTGTGGGAGTTTTTTACTAAAGTCAAATCCACTTTGCACTCCAACACTGAAAAGTGCACATGAAACTGCACTGAAAGTGCACTTGTAGTGCAAAGTGGATTTGCCTTTAGTAAATAACCCCCATTGTCACTGTAAACACCAACTTACTACAAAAATTGCTAGTGAGCATTGAAAGAAGAAGTCACACATTGTTGAGTAGAAAACCTTTTACTCAAAGCACATTCACATGTGCATTAGAAAATGTTTTTGGAACAAACCAACATCTTTTGGTGTATATTTTTTTTTCACATTTGTAAAGATTGTATTTTTTGGTTAAACAGGCATGTTTCAAAGCATAACATACACAACTCAGGAACTTACAAAGTTCAACTTTGATAAAGTGAAGGCAATGCCTGTTTTTAACTCCTAAAATATGAGTTGCCATTTTATTATTCATTGTACATTAAACATGTAAAAAATCTGCACCCAGAGGTGCCTCCTCTCCCCTTCCTGAATAAAAAAAATAGGTATACTTAGCACACAGATATTGGAGGGCAGAAATAGGAATATGAAACATTGCTTGGAAGTGTCAAACAATTGTCTGTTTTGGCAGAGGTCCAAGCTGAAGAACATTTTATTTCCTTTCTCAAGCTGAAATACTTCCCTTTTTTGTTAAAATATCACACATGGAGACACCCCTATTATCCACTGGAGCACCTGTGTGGGACACCCTAAAAAGTTTGTTTTGGTGTCCCACACTAGTGCTCCTGTGTCCAGATGTGAAAACAGCTGCTGAGTGTCCTCTCCTTACACTGAATCAAGTTTACATTTCATTGTAGTTACAAACCCATCTAGACAACAAACTTATTTTATTACAAATAGGCCTGAACAAATGTAGTTAACCTGTATCTGCCAAAAACACCTTAAAGTGGGCGAACTAACGATGTTTCCTATGACCGATTACAGTGCCTATGAACATCAAAGTAGCCATTTTAAAATGTACAAATGTAAAGAAAAGCACATGGGGCAGCACGAACGTTAAGAATAGGAACACACAACAAAATACTTACTTTTTTGCAGCACTCTCTTGAATCTTCTGTACTGATCCTGCTCCCTCAATTTCAGGTCTGACTAGCATTTCCTCAGTTGATCCTTGGATTGACGTACCCAAAAAATTCCTCTGCAGACTTTTCACAACTTTAGGCATGATCTTGGCCTTTTCTCACATTTGGGTTTGGGTAAGGTTCATGTTTCCCGTCATAGTCGGCCTTCTTCAAGATGTCCACCATCTCCACCATCTCTACAAAGGACATATTTGAGGCCTTCAATCCCCTCCGGGATCGTGAGGTTCGGGGCTCCAGCCCTTCATCGTTGCTGCTCTCCTGTACATGTACATGTTGTCTCTCTGCCATGTTCTCTCCCACTGCACCGAAAGAGAAGGGGCGGGGAATAGACTACAAAGAACGTCGGGGCAGGCGGAGTTTCACGCATGCGCAGTGTATATAAAGCGTAACACACGTGCGTCGTACGTACGACCTGTGAGCGGAGGACGAAGTAACGGAACCGACGATCGTTATAACGAAGGTACAATTTTAAGTTGGTGCATCAGTGGCCTATACTGCTTATAGATTGAGGCCTCTATTGGGTCAAGATTAGGAGAGTTTCATATTCATATTCCATATTCATTGATATGTACAGGGAGATGCCCTGTCTGTGGCAGGTAAACCACCTGTTTTATAACAATAAAACAAAGAGGAAAGCAGCACTGGATCAATTGCTGGAATTTGTGATGCCGGGGATCCCCACGGCAGACATCCCCTATTTGAAGGCCCTAATTGGTGGCATGAGGAGCACTTATAATACAGAGCGCAAGAAGGTCCAGGATTCCCTGAGATCAGGAGTTACAGCAGATGACATTTATGTACCCAGGCTGTGGTACTATGACAGACTGCATTTTCTAGCAGGCCAGACTGAACCCAGGCCAGCACTCTCCAGTCATCCTTCAAGGCTTCCTTCCCCCCCCCCCCCCAGCTGAGGCTTCCGATGACCAACCTGGGCCTTCCAGGCAGCAACATGTGGAGGAGCCCAGCTTGAGTCAGGTATAGCATTCTTCTAAATATTTCTGTTTGTCAAATTAATGTTGTTAAATATGTTAGTTTTGATAATTAATTTCTGATTTCACAAAGTGTTTTACATATCAATAGACAGTAGTGGCCAAATGATTGGGACAAGAATAAAAAATGCTGGGGTCAAAATGATAGTCTTTTCTATTTATTAACATTCAGTTTGCAACAGTCATGGGCTGAAAATTGTGTGTGATTATTGAACAAAAAACTAAAACCCTTTTTCATACACAGGAAGGTCTCAGCCAGGAGGAGGCTGTGGAAAGTGGCGGGGTAAGTGGCAGCCAGGAGGTGGCCGGGCCCAGTAGCCTGCCAGAATCCCAGGTCCCTCCTGTTAGGAAAGGTCCCCTCCGCTGGTAATATTGATCATTTGGTGTGCAGTACCGAGGTCCACCAGCAGGTGTCTCCTGGCAGTTTGGAGCTGTCAGGAGAGCTTTTTCCTGCTGGTATTTTGTCACCTTTGGGCCGCAGTACTGGCGTCCACCAGCGGAGGGATCCTGGCAGTATGGAGCAGGTATTACCCTTTGCAGACAGGCGTCACCTGACTTTAATTAGCAGCTGCAATATAAATACCTTGCAAGTGCACACACATCTTGCCTTTGTATTGTCCTTGAGCCCTGACCTGCAGCCTGTTTACCTGATTCCTGAAACCTGATTCCTGTACCTGAGACCTGATTTCTGGAGCCTGTTGTTCCTGTTCTCTGTCTGTTTCCTTGCTCTGGACCCTGAACCTTGTATCTGACCCGTCCCTCCTGTGATCCATCCATCCTCTCTTGTCCTGTTTCCCTTCCCCAGCTGCTGACCACCCGTTGACGACCCTGGCCTGGCCCTGATTATGATCTCGGTATTTCCCTTACTTGTATATATTTGTTCTGTTATTATTATTTGTGGGGTTCTGTTTTGTATTGGTTGTGGTGCACTGAGTGATATTGGAGGTGGTTGTGTTATATTTATTCATTTATCTTTAATAAATCATTTATATTTTCACTTATACATGTCTGGGTTGCAGTCCACACAGTTCTGATCTTATCTGGTACATGACAGAATACCAAGGCCATCCCTGACCAGAAGTGGCTGCACAGAGGAACCATCTCGGTTCTGTTTACTTCAGGTAAAATGAATTTGGATGTGATTAGTTACTATGCTCTGCTGGCGTCTGAGAGTGGGGAATATCTCCGCCAGACACTTAAGGAGTGGACGAGTGACCAGTTGTTTGAAATCATGCGTTTAGCTCACTCTCTGGTGGATCAGGGTTGCTTGCTGTTTGGGGATGTGCAGCCTTTAATTCACATATGTACAGAGCTGGCCCTGCCCAGTATTCCCAAAGGGCGTGATGACTTTTCTCCACCTTTTTAATATTAAGTTGTATCCCTGGTATGGCTTTTGCAGGATGATCCCACATACTTTTGTGAACACTATTCAGCCTGCTCACAACAAATGATCACAGAGTGCGTTGAGTCTGTTCAGTCTCTGGTCAGACAGGCAGAATGCAAACTACAATTTGTGCAACCAATACTTCTAGCATGGTCTGATATGCTGCAATCAGCCCCAGCCAATCCACTACCAACCACCTCTCCAACCACCTCTCCCATCAGACACCTGCCAGCCCAAATGTCTTCTTCCCCTTCACCCATGGCAACCTCAGTCACAGCTCAGTACACCTTGCTTCCAACCAAATATCCATACCCGGTTTCTACTCCCTGCACCTATCCTGCTTTTAACCCACCTGCCTCTTCTCGGCTGCCTGCAATCCCTCAAGAACTTCTCCCAGCTTGGTGTGTTCCTGTCCGTTGCCCACCCTAACGTTTTCCTGTCCGTTGCCCACCCTAATGTTTTCCTGTCCGTTGCCCACCCTGACGTTTTCCTGTCCGTTGCCCACCCTGACGTTTTCCTGTCCGTTGCCCACCCTGACGTTTTCCTGTCCGTTGCCCACCCTGACGTTTTCCTGTCCGCTGCCCAGCCTGACGTGTTCCTGTCCGCTGCCCAGCCTGACGTGTTCCTGTCCGCTGCCCAGCCTGACGTGTTCCTGTCCGCTGCCCAGCCTGACGTGTTCCTGTCCGCTGCCCAGCCTGACGTGTTCCTGTCCGCTGCCCAGCCTGACGTGTTCCTGTCCGCTGCCCAGCCTGACGTGTTCCTGTCCGCTGCCCAGCCTGACGTGCTCCTGTCCGCTGCCCAGCCTGATGTGCTCCTGTCCGCTGCCCAGCCTGATGTGTCCCTGTCCGCTGCCCAGCCTGATGTGTTTGTCTGCTACCCAGCCTGATGTGCCACTGTCTGCTGCCCAGCTTGAAGTGCCCGCTGCCCAGCTTGAAGTGCCCGCTGCCCGGCTGGACGCCATGGACTTTCCCCAGCAATGGCTAGTTGGAGCGTCCGGAGGTCACTCCTTTGAGGGGGGTACTGTCAGAAAAGGTCCCCTCCGCTATCGATCATTTGGCGTGCAGTACTGAGGTCAACCAGTAGGTGTCTCCTAGTAGTTTGGAGCTGTCAGGAGAGCTTTTTCCTGCTGGTATTTTGGTGTTTTGATAATTAATTTCTGATTTCACAAAGTGTTTTACATATCAATAGACAGTAGTGGCCAAATGATTGGGACAAGACTAAAAAATGCTGGGGTCAGAATGATAGTCTTTTCTATTTATTAACATTCAATTTGCAACAGTCATGGGCTGAAAATTGTGTGTGATTATTAAACAAAAAACTAAAACCCTTTTTCATACACAGGAAGGTCTCAGCCAGGAGGAGGCTGTGGAAAGTGGCAGCCAGGAGGTGGCGGGGGTAAGTGGCAGCCAGGAGGTGGCCGGGCCCAGTAGCCTGCCAGAATCCCAGGTCCCTCCTGTCAGAAAAGGTCCCCTCCGCTATCGATCATTTGGCGTGCAGTACTGAGGTCCACCAGCAGGTGTCTCCTAGCAGTTTGGAGCTGTCAGGAGAGCTTTTTCCTGCTGGTATTTTGTCACCTTTGGGCCGCAGTACTGGCGTCCACCAGCGGAGGGATCCTGGCAGGTATTACCCTTTGCAGACAGGCGTCACCTGACTTTAATTAGCAGCTGCAATATAAATACCTGGCAAGTGCACACACATCTTGCCTTGGTATTGTCCTTGAGCCCTGACCTGCAGCCTGCATCCTGTTTACCTGATTCCTGAAACCTGATTCCTGTACCTGAGACCTGATTCCTGGAGCCTGTTGTTCCTGTTCCCTGTCTGTTTTCTTTGTCTGGACCCTGAGCCTTGTATCTGACCCATCCCTCCTATGATCATAAAGGGGAGTGACTAGTTTACCTAGGTTAAAAGGGAAAGGGGCCGTGCCACATCCCAAAAACTTTTTAGCGAAAAAGGGGGTTCCCCTGAGTGGATTTTTCCGGCACTTGCAAAAATTATTATATAAAATGGGAAAGTACACATACATGTTTGTAATAAAACAATGTTTATGTTTATTCAAAACGTTCTAGTATTAAAAGCAATGCAAACATTTGCAAACAACGAAAACATATACAATAGACATAGTACACAGCGGTTGTGATATCTATTTTGGTTGGCAGGTAACAGATAACGTTTAAATAATTTAATCCCTCCTATGATCCATCCATCCTCTCTTGTCCTGTTTGTTTCCCTTCCCCAGCTGCTGACCTTCCATTGACGACCCTGGCCTGGCTCTGTTTATGATCTCGGTATTTCCCTTACTTGTATATATTTATTCTGTTATTATTATTATTTGTGGGGTTCTGTTTTGTATTGGTTGTGGTGCACTGAGTGATATTGGAGGTGGTTGTGTTATATTTATTCATTTATCTTTAATAAATCATTTATATTTTCCACTTATACACGACTGGGTTTCCTCTGTTGCAGTCCATACAGCTCTGGTCTTATCTGGTACATGACACCTCCCCTCGGCCTTCCACAAAAAAGTGCCAGGAAGAGGAGTAACCTGAAGGAGGCAGCAATTGACCTATTTCTGAAGGCTAGTGCGGCCCTCAGAAAGCCCCCCAGTGTTCAAGAGGACTATGCCTACATGACAGCCTACAAAATGCTGGAAATGGAGGAGGGCCAACGCCTCTTATGTGAGGAAGTGATCTTACAAGCTCTAAATATGGGGTTGAGGGGCGAACTCACAAGCCAAAGCCACATTTGTGAGTTCAGCCATGGTCCTCCTCCTCCTCCACCTCCTGCCACAACTCCAACACCAGAGCCACAGCCTGGAAGGAAGCGTCTAAGGAAGACAAGAGAGTGATGGCCTGGGTTCAGTCTGGTCTGGCAAAAGATGCAGGCTGTTGTATGACCACAGCCTGGGGACATTGATGTCATCTGCTGCTGTTCCTGATCTCTTGTAGTCCTGGACCGCATTGTGCTCCCTATTATAAGGACTCCTCAGGCCACCAATTTTGACTGTAAAATTATTGATGTCTGCCCTGGGGTACAAAGGCTTCGCAAATTTCACCAGTTTCTCCAGGGTTGCCTTCCTCTTTATTTTGTTATGACCCAGAATAAATGGCTATTTCTTTTTCACAAATACTTGCCTATGTGTTTTACTTCAAAAAGGACAGTTTGTTTGTGAGTAGGCAGGTACATTTCAAAAATACAAGGTCAAATTAGCAAGGGACACCAACCAACCTCCTTGAGGTAAAAAAATACAAGATAATAATGGTGTTGTGGTAACTTGACATACAAAATGAGAAATAATATCATGGAGAGCACTAGAAAAATAAAAAATGCAGATCTTGATAAAAAAAAAACAAAAAACAAAACACATTATTATGGAGATGTGACGATAAACAAAATTAATATTATTCATGAGATCACCAGAAATACTAAAGAAAACAGTTTGTGAGAACTCTGTGTGAATATGAGCAGCAAAACAACTTAATTCTTCTAACATTCTAAAGAAGAAGAGAATGCGCTGCATTAAACTATTTTAAAAATTGCAGCGTGACGAATGTGCTATCTCCATTACGAACGGTTGTTTTACCAGACCGAGCGCTTCCGTCTCGTAATTTATTCTGAGCATGCGTGTCACTTTGTGCGTCGGAATTGTGTACGCACGATCAGAATTTACGCAAACCGATTTTGTTGTCAGAAACTTTGAGAACCAGATCTCAAATTTTGTGCGACAAATTCCAATGGAAACTGTCCGATGGAGCCTACAAAGCTCCCATCGAACATTTTTCGTCGGAAAATCCGTCCGTGTGTACGGGGCAGAAGAGTGCACTAGGAGTTCTCATGGCATTATTTCATCTAGCTAATTGCTTAGTTAAAATAACTTGATCCACGGGAGGACAAATGGACTAAATGAACGTCCGTGCCCCCAGTGGTCAAAGTGGGGAACTTCCAGACACGTCCACCCACTATATCCCATGCAGATACTACCTTGTAAAACTATGAGAATTATATGCAATTATTGCTATGTACCAAAATCTTCATCCATAAACAGAATAATAAATTGCTGGTAAAGGAAATATATGTGTATAAAAGTGTAAAAAGTGAAATGTAAAATGTATAAACGTGACTCTCCAAAGTGACTGGTGCCGAATTCCAAAGTGACTACATATGACAAATTGGTCACAACTTCTGTGCAGAAAATGATCAACACTCATGCTCCCCTCTCGGTTCCACACTCACCAGATAGCTGCACCCCTACAGGGGTAAACCGCATGTAGTCAGATCAGCCTTTGTTCCAGGTATCCAATGCAGGGACCTCTTCCACGGTGTGTTAAATCATGGGATAGCAGCATGTGGATGGATGAAAAGGAGGGACACTCATAGTGTAAATCCGATAAAAAAGGGGCTTTTTATTTACAAAAAAGGCACTCATTAGTAAATTCCACAGATCTGGGATGGCGTGCATTCCACAGAACACATAACAGGAAACAGTAAGTGACGTGATTGCGTTTCAAGTTCCGCCTTACACGTTTCATCATAAGACATCAGAAGGGTGCCCTGATTACATTAGAGCACCACCAGTGCCAGCAACCAGTGCCAATCAATGCACACCAGTGCTAACAGTCAGTGCCCACCACAGCCAGAAATCAGTGCCCATTAGTGATGCCAGTCAGTGCTGGATTTCACTGCCGCCTATCAGTGATGCCCATCAGTGCCACCCATCAATGCCCATCAGTGCCGCTTATCCATACCGCCTATCAGTGCCTACCAGTGCCGGCTATCAGGGCCCACCAGTGCCACCTATCAGTGCCGCCTATCAGTGCTCATCAGTGCCACCTATCAGTGCCCATAAGTGCAGAATATTAGTGCCTCCTCATCAGTGCCCATAAGTGCCACCTCATCAGTGCCCATCAGTGCAGCCTATTAGTGCCCATCAGTGCCGCCTCATCAGTGCACATAAGTGAAGGAGTTAAATTACTTAGTTTCTGTCAGTAAATTTTGTAATTAAAGTTTTTTTTTTCCAACATTTTCTGTCTTTTTAGGAAAAAAATAAAAATACCAGCAGTGATTAAATACCACCAAAAGAAAGCTCTATTTGTGTGAAGAAAATGATAAAAATTTCACATGGCTACAGTGTAGCATGACTGCGCAATTGTCATTCAAAATGTGACAGCGCTGAAAGCTGAAAAATGGCCTGGGCAGGAAGGGGGTGAAAGTGAACTGTAGATAAGTGGTTAAAGGCACAGGTTGTGAAACAGTGTTTAAAATCACAATTTTATTTAATAGTATCAAAAAAGGTCACAAAAAGTAATGCAATATAAAAACATGAAATATTAGACCAACATGGTTATGAGCAATATCACATGCAATTGAAAAGATGATGAGCATATGTGATGTAGATAATAAATACTGTTTGCCTTTGTGGTTCCTACGCATTACAGAGTAATCTAGACTCCTCCTTCAGGGATAGTTCGATATGCAAAAATGCAAAAAAAACACTTATAATTTACCCATTGGAGAATTGTGTAGCCCAAGGTACCAAAGGACTGTCAAGGAATAGGGTGCAGAGGAGAAAGCACTTCAGAATCAGATCAGAGAGGGCTTAGATGCAGGGCCACATATATGCAAACCGGGACGAGATTGGCATCGCTTTATATTAAATGCATTCGCTACCTTGGATGCTGAGTATATTATTCTCGGTTTTAGACTTCAAATGTGTTAGTCCTTCAGCATATGAGATGTAAACAAAAAGAGCTTCTTGATCTGAGACTTCCAAATATAATGACAGAGAATCAAAGGAGGTCGTTGTTAACCTCCACTCCGCCAAGATTATCCTATTGTTGCAAAGCAGAAAAAAGGCAGCCACCTGTGTGTCCAAACTCCAAGGGGCTCAAACTATTCAGTGCACACTTCTCCTGCAGTTGTGCCCCCAGTGGTCAAAGTGGGGATTTTCCAGACACATCTGCATACCATATCACATCCAGATATTACCTCGTAAAACTATAAAAATATCTAAACATTTAAAAATACTTATTAAATCTGAGGGAATATCATGAGTGATGTTAATATATTCTATATATAAAAATTAAATTAAAATAATACATTTATGAAAAAAAAAAAAAAAAAAAAAAAAAAATATATATATATATATATATAGCTAGGAATCCTCCTAAGGCATGTAGATAAACCCCCAGGGACTGATAATAATCTATTGCTCACTCCTAGTGATTAGAAATTGGATATGAAAAATTTGAGGTCAATGTCAATATTAAGGCCACCAAGATTTAAGGACCCCAATCTATATATCCACCTGGTCTCATTTTGTGACACCTTAATTTTTTTGTTGTCTCTTCTCCAGTGGTCTTTAATCGATCCATCCCATAAAAAAATAAGTCGTGTGGGATCTTTCTGGTGTACCTCAAAATGTCTGGATAGGTTATGTTTGGGAAAACCCTTCCTTATATTGTTTATGTGTTCCCTGATTCTTACACGTAAAGGTCTGGTGGTTCTGCCTGCATATTGTAATCAACACAGACACTCGATAACATAGGTGACGTGCGTGCTGTTGCAGGTGATTAATTCTTTTATTTGGTATTCTTTATTTGTAACTCTAGATCTAAAAGACTCTTTTTTTCTTGGTTGTTTCTTACTCTGGTAGATATTTTTGGCATCTATAGAACACTTTCATGTCTGAGAACAATTTAATAGTTTTTGGGGGGTCAATGACATTATGGACCAAATGATTCCTAAGAGTGGGAGCTCTTTTATATACAAATCTTGTTTTTTTTTGGAAGAATCTTGGATAGGATCCTATCTGATTTCAGAATAGGGCAATATTACCTTACTATCTGTTCAACTGATTGGTACTGCTTGTTGAATCCGCTAATGAAAGCTACATCTGTATATGGTTATTTTTCCTTTTTCTTCTTCACCAGGCGTGTATTCCTACTCATATTTCTTACTTCCATAAATCCTTCTTTTTATATCCCTTCTCCTTAATTTTTTTTAATCATAGCATCAGCTTGTATTTCGAAATCTTCTAACGCACAGCATTTTCTTCGCAACCTCATTAGTTGACCTTCGGGAATATTCCCTTTCCATTATGGATGATGACAGCTTGAGATTGGTATGTAACCATTACAGTCCATTTGGTTCTGGTGTATAAATGGTCTCCTCTTTTAAATATTTGTAGATCTAGGTAATCTATCTGTTCATTGTCCCAACTCCTGGTGAAGGGGATTACATATTTGTTGTGAGAAAGGCCTCCAAAGATTCAACCAATCTCTCCCATAAGAGGACATCATCTATGGATCTTTGGTAGAATTTTAATTGTGGTTGTTCACTCTGATAGATGTGTTCCTCCTCCCACATGTTCATAAAAAGGTTGGCGACACTAGGAGCGTAACAGGCTTCTATTGCCACCCCCTTAGTCTAAACATAATAAATATTTTTGTACCAAAAATAGTTACTCTCCATTTTAAGACCCTCAAGAATAAACCCAATCTGTTCTTGTTTTAACTCTGTGTTCTCATGTAGCGCCTTTTCTACTCCCTTTAGCCTGTCTTTCTGTACTATACTGGGGTACAATGAGTTAACATCAATAGTAGCCAAAAGGCAATTTTCAACGCATGTAATATTTTCAAGTTCCATGATTAATTGAGTGCTATCGCTAAGGTATGATTTCCCTTTTTGTACCAATGGCTTCAGATATTGGTCAAGGAAACCTCCTAATCTCGAAAAGAGGGAATTTATCTCACTAATAATGGGTCTTCCTGGAGGCCTATCACTCCTCTTTTGTATCTTTGTCAGATAATATATTACTGGAGTTTTTGTGGATTCTGATAGGAGGGTTCTGGCCTCTCTTTTGTTTAATATCCCTTTTTTCTCTTCCGTTTTTCAATTTATTCTCATATTAAGTTTTAGGGTTACCCTTTGATCCCTTATAGGTATTTTCCACTCTCAACAGATTCTCCATTTTATCCTCAATCTTTCTTGTTTAGTATGACCAGTCCCCCACCCTTGTCCGTGGACATATCACAACTTCCTTTTTCTTCCCTATATCTTTGATTGTTTTCCAAATGTTCTTATTCTTGGGTCCTTTCCTTTCAAGTTTCCTTAGATCATTTTCCACCATATTTTTAAAAGCACCCAAACATTCACTGCTGGATACTCTAGGGTTAAAAATAGAGTGGTTCCTTAATGAGGTTTGGGTAAATTCTGTATATTTTGATGCTTTTGGTTCTTCATTTATCGCAAAATGTTTTTCAGATTAATTTTTATCATAAATTTCTGTAGGTCAATATAGACCTAAAATTCATTCACATTCTTATCCAGAACAAACTTTAGACCCTAATCCAGAATTCTTAGTTGTTCTTCATTAAATATAGCATCACTCAAATTAAAAATTCCAGCTCCTAATAGAGGAGGACCGCAGAAATGGTGAGGACCCCTAGGAAATCTAGAGAGAGATCAAGGGCACAATGGAGAGATATCCATACCCCCAGAGACAAGGGGCACCTACACGGAATGGATGGATCGACAATCAGGAGAGGGAATTGGGAAAAGCACAGAGAAATATAGAAAGAGGAAACAGACAAAAGGAAAACGAGAAGGGAAGAAGAAAAAGAAGGGAATCATAGGAGTTGGAATTTTTAATTTGAGTGATGCTATATTTAATGAAGAAGAACTAAGAATTCTGGACTTAGGTCCACTCTATTTTTAACCTCAGAGTACACGACAGTGAATGTTTGGGTGCTTTTAAAAAGAAGGAAACTCGAAGCAAAAAAATGAAAGGTCTGCAGTCACCAATGATACACCTCCATCCCTATATACATATTCAAAAAAGAAGAGAGTCGCCCTGGGACTTTAAATGAGGTGGTCACAGTTAGCCACTGAGCAACAAGAGTAATGGCAGTATAAATGTTTATTAAAATGAATGTACATACATGAAATATAACATATTATCTCAGCCAATGAATTTGCACATAATGAAGAGAATAAATAAAGTTGATACAAACGTTATACAATGCAGTATATACAAATGCACGCATCAGAAAACCTGACGCCCGTTTCGTGAGATCATTGCTCGCTCATCAGGGGTGGATGCAGATAAGATGTATCTAAATAGACAAAAAGATGTGTCACAGTGGTAAATGTAAGAACAATGGCAGAATGGGCCAGAGCAAAACGACCCAATACTTACCAATGAACGAAACCAGAGTCTCCATTGCTGAACCTCCAAATGGACGGCAGCAGCCAGAGTATGGCACGGGAGCTGAGGGGAGAAGACGGACATGGGAACCCCCAGGGGGGATGCCAGGCAGCAGACATGGCATGGGTGAAGGTGGATGGTCCTAATTGTCTCCGTATGTAGCTTGATAGATATCAACTGTAAACATAGATGTATATGTCAGAATGATTTGCCAAATTTAGTAAAATGAACATCAAGTTATATATTGTAATAGTATTTTTGTATGAGAGCATGTGTACTCTAGCATAAGTATAGGTGTCAAGCCTTACTAAAAAAGCAGAGTAGATAAAAGTTGTACAATTATTTGGATAAAAACATATGTGGACTAACCTGATCCAATAATGGAGCAGACATAGAGACGATGGGTAAGAAAGTAAATCCTGAAAAAATGTGTTTGTCTGGGAAAGAAAAGAGGAAAGGGTTGTGTGAAAAGCAGTGTTATAAATGAAACAAAGAAGTGCACGGAATGCAGATGAAGCACCAGGTGAGTGCTAGGGTGGGGAGAGTGTATTTACCTTGATATACAAACAGCTGAACAGCAATGGAAATCTCTGTGGTGTGCATAGTTTTGGTGAGTGAAGGAAATGATCTCAGCCATGTCTCACCCCTGACTTATATCCCCAAAGTAGTCCAGTCCGCTCCGGCCCCAACGCCATGCGAGGATGGATTGGTACGCCGACTCTGGGGAGTCAGCTGCCTAATGGGAGTACGCATGCGCAGTGGACTCCCGTCCATCTAAGATGACAAACTGCACTGCCACTGGGTAACACCGCATCACGGATGCCACCCAATGGGTGTAGGAACATGGCGCCGATATGACAGTGCCCCCCCCCCCCACAAGGTCCATAGGACGAGGGGGGGGCAGCAGGAGACAGGAATCTCCTTTGGCATATCGCAGCTCCCATGCCAAACAAAAACCGCCAACTGCCAGAGGAGACAGCAAAGGACATAAAGGCCACAGAACACCACCACTGGTGGAGGCAAGGTCAAAGGCTAAAACATGTATATGAAATGTATATGTGAAAACCAGTGACTGGTGGTGACAGTAGGCCAGTTTTTGTGCTAAATGGGTGTCTTCCACCCGGGTTCAATAGAAGCAAAAAAATGAAAGGTCTGCAGTCACCAGAGATACACCTCCATCCCTATATACATATACAAAAAAGAAGAGAGTCGCCCTGGGACTTTAAATGAGGTGGTCACAGTTAGCCACTGAGTAACAAGAGTAATAGCAGTATAAATGTTTATTAAAATGAATGTACATACATGAAATATAACATATTATCTCAGCCAATGGATTTGCACATAATGAAGAGAATAAATAAAGTTGATACAAACGTTATACAATGCAGTATATACAAATGCACGCATCAGAAAACCCAACGCGCGTTTCGCAAGATCATTGCTCGCTCATCAGGAGTGGATGCGGATAAGATGTATCTAAATAGACAAAAAGATGTGTCACAGTGGTAAATGTAAGAACAATGGCAGAATGGGCCAGAACAAAACGGCCCAATACTTACCAATGAACGAAACCAGAGTCTCCATTGCTGAACCCCCCCAAATGGACGGCAGCAGCCAGAGTATGGCACAGGAGCTGAGGGGGAGAAGATGGACACCCCCAGGGGGATGCCAGGCGGCAGACATGGCATGGGTGAAGGTGGATGGTCCTAATTTCCCCAAAGTAGTCCAGTCTGCTCCGGCCCCAACGCCATGCGAGGATGGATTGGTACGCCGACTCTGGGGAGTCAGCTGCCTAATGGGAGTACGCATGCGCAGTGGACTCCCGTCCATCTAAGATGACAAACTGCACTGCCACTGGGTGACAACGCATCGCGGATGCCACCCAATGGGTATAGGAACATGGCACCAATATGCCAGTGGTCCCCCCACAAGGACCATAGGACGAGGGAAAGGACAGCAGGAGACAGGAATCTCCTTTGGCCTATTGCACCTCCCATGCCAAATAAAAACCGCCAACTGCCAGAGGAGACAGCAAAGGACACAGAACACCACCACTGGTGGAGGCAAGGTTGTTGTAATATGTTCGCCGATTTATGTGGGATATTATATTATTATATATATATATGTACACATGCAGTACAATATTGACCTAGCAGAAACTCCCTCCCAGGGTACTAACATATCTAAGGGGATTTGTTGATGTTAATATGCAAGAATACAGATTAGGAATGTAGGTATTCCAAGGGCTCAAAAGGGTGTTCAGGTGGTATATGTTAATCTAATCTAATTACACATATCTAAGGGGACTTGTTGATGTTGATATGCGGGAGTGCAAATTGGGGCGGTTTATGACTGCAGCTGTTCACGGCTGGGGGTTGTTGTCTGTCTGAAAGACTAAAGCATTTCAAAGGCCTGAATGGAGACGGCTAATCAAATTGCTCAGCCATTCAGTGTCTAGTGAATATAACATGGCGTTCAGTCTATAGTTTAATATAGTTCTGTCTGTGTATGACTATGAAGGCACAAATCTAGAGAAAATGGGACTCTAAATTATATTTCCTCTGTCAGGATTTTTTGTCATCTGTGGACTTTGGACCTTGTTCTGTGTTGGAAGTCAATAAAGTGCATCTCTCTGGAAGAATTGGGTAGCTGCGGAAGAGTACTTACATCATCATTATAATAATTACTAATTAATTATCTACACCACACTATACATCAAATCACTACATTGGTGCCGTGACCTGGAAACAGCAAGATAATAAGCCCTGTATAATACAACCTTTTCTTTTACTTTCTGAAATTTTGCTATCAAAAATATTTTTCTCTAAAAATTCCTTCATCATCGTCCACGTCTGCTTACATTTTTCTGGAATTTCATAAGGACCACCATGGCGCTTAATACATTTTAATACCCATCTGTTAACTTTATCAGAACTGACACTAGCTTCACACTGAGTAAGCATTTTGACTATATTACTAATAATTTAAAAAAAAGGAAATATTTTACTCACCGCATTAGTTACTCCTTCAGCTTCCAGTTCAGGTCTTCTGGTACACGACACAGTCCTTTTTTTGTTGTTGTTTCCAGTCTCCAGAGAATAATTCTGGGGTTCCCAACGTGTTTAAATTTGTAGATCAGACTCTCTTATGTCACAACCAGACATTAGAGTCACAGCACAGCTCTTGGTTCTTCATCAGACTTCTGTCCACCTCACAGGACTGTTGTCTCCACCGACTTCTGTCACTAAGTCCGAAAATGCTTTTCTAGTCACTTGAACGGCACCAATGTAGTGATATAACCTTCAAAGAACGGGTCACGGCCCCAATGTAGTGATATAGAGTGTATATGGTAGGTGTAGATAATTAATATTTAGGTATTATAATGATGATGCAAGTACTCTTCCACAGCAACCCAATTCTTCCAGAGAGATGCACTTTATTGAGTTCCAACACAGAACAAAGTCCAAAGTCCACAGATGACAAAAAATCCAACAGAGTATATAATTCAGAGTCCCATTTTTTCCTAGGTCTGCACCTTCATAGTCATACACAGACAAGACTATATTGACTATAGACTGAACGCCATGTTATATTCACTAGACATTTAACGACTGAGCAATTTGATTGGCCGTCTCCATTCAGGCCTTTGATATACTTTAGTCTTTCAGACAGACAACAACCCCCAGCCGTGAACAGCTGCAGTCATAAACCGCCCCGATTTGCACTCCCGCATATCAACATCAACAAGTCCCCTTAGATATGTGTAATTAAATTAGATTAACAGATACCACCTGAACACCCTTTGAAATGTTCAATTAGGTTAACAGGCCATACCTCACACCTAGGTAGACTTGCATAAGATTAACACATCAAAGGGTCTTCAGCTGTCCCCTTGCTATGTTAAAATTCAGTTGACTTGGACAATTCAACTGAATTTCTGGTCAACATGGCACTCCAATACAACATTATACATAAACCGGCCAACAAATTACAACAAAGGTCAGAGGCTAAAACATGTATATGTATAAGGAAACTTGAAAGGAAAGGACCCAAGAATAAGAACGTTTAGAAAACAATCAAAGATATAGGGAAGAAAAAGGAAGTTCTGATACAGTATGTCTGCAGACAAGGGTGGGGGACTGGTCATACTAAACAAGAAAGATTATGAGGATGAAATGGAGAATGTTGAGAGTGGAAAATACCTATAGGAGATCAAAGGGTAACCCTAAAACTAAAAATGAGATGAAATGGAAAAATTATGTGAAAAATGGAAGACAAAAAGGGATATTAAACAAAAGAGAGGCCAGATACCTCATATCAGAATCCACAAAAACTCCAGTAATATATTATCTGACAAAGATACATAAGAGGAGTGCTAAGCCTCCAGGAAGACCCATTATTAGTGTGATAAATTCCCTCTTTTCGATATTAGGGAAGTACCTCGACCAATATCTGAAGCAATTGGTACAAAAAGGGAAATCATTGAAAATATTACATGTGTTGAAAATTGCCTTTTGGCTACTATTAACTCATTGTACCCCAGTATAGTACAGAAAGACAGGCTAAAGGGAGTAGAAAAGGCCCTACATGAGAACACAGAGTTAAAACAAGAACAGATTGGGTTTTAAAATGGCTATGGTGAGTAACTATTTTTGGTCCAAAAATAATTATTATGTTCAGACTAAGGAGGTGGCAATGGGAGCCTGTTAAGCTCCCAGTGTCGCCAACCTTTTTATGAACATGTGGGAGGAGGAACACATCTATCAGAGTGAACGACCACAATTAAAATTCTACCAAAGATACATAGATGATGTTATCTTATGGGAAAGATCGGTTGAATCTTTGGAGGCCTTTCTTGGTGAGATTAATCACAACAAATATGGAATCTCCTTTACCAGGAGTTGGGACGACGAACAGATAGATTACCTAGATCTACAAATATTTAAAAGAGGAAAAAGGAGAAAGTCTGAAAGCTGCTCCCTAACATGAGACACCTCCATCCCTATATTGCATAAAGAAACAAAGAATTTTTGCCCGTGGGACTTTAAATGAACTGTCCATGGTGATCACATATAAATAGAAAGAGTATATAAGTAACAAGATTTATTGGAATAAATATCATCCAGTACAGGTCATAAACATAGGTGACAGTTACATAAGAACAGCAACATGGTAAAATGGTCCTAAAGACATAACCATCATGACATAACATCAAAGTATAAAAAGTACAGATATACATGATACATCTCTAACCCGACGCGTTTCGCGAGCTCTCCTCGCTTCATCAGGGGCTGATGTGTATATCTGATGTCTGTAATAATAACAAGTAAAAATGTATTGAAGTATGGTTTGTAGTAGGACAACAACATGAAGTCAGAGCTAGTAATCCGATACCTACTTGTCAGGCACTTGACCCCAAAGAGGGCGGCCCCAGGCAGGGAGCGGCGGGAATGCATCTCCCCCGGGAGCTGAGGGGGAGGAGACCACGACGCGGAGGTCCAGGATCAGGCACAGGGCAGGCATGGCGAGTGAATGGAGAAAAGGCCATGCCCTGTGCCTGATCCTGGACCTCCGCGTCGTGGTCTCCTCCCCCTCAGCTCCCAGGGGAGATGCATTCCCGCCGCCCCCTGCCTGGGGCCGCCCTCTTTGGGGTCAAGTGCCTGACAAGTAGGTATCGGATTACTAGCTCTGACTTCATGTTGTTGTCCTACTACAAACCATACTTCAATACATTTTTACTTGTTATTACAGACATCAGATATACACATCAGCCCCTGATGAAGCGAGGAGAGCTCGCGAAACGCGTCGGGTTAGAGATGTATCATGTATATCTGTACTTTTTATACTTTGATGTTATGTCATGATGGTTATGTCTTTAGGACCATTTTACCATGTTGCTGTTCTTATGTAACTGTCACCTATGTTTATGACCTGTACTGGATGATATTTATTCCAATAAATCTTGTTACTTATATACTCTTTCTATTTATATGTGATCACCATGGACACTTCATTTAAAGTCCCACGGGCAAAAATTCTTTGTTTCAATATTTAAAAGAGGAGACCGTTTATACACCAGAACCTTCTTCAAACCAATGGACCGTAATGGTTACATACCAATCTCAAGCTGTCATCATCCAAAATGAAAAGGGAAAATTCTCAAAGGTCAACTAATGAGGTTGCGAAGAAACTGCTGTGCGTTAAAAGATTTTGAAATACAAGCTGATACTATGATTAAAAAAAAATTAAGGAGAAGGGATATAAAAAGAAGGATTAATTGAAGTTGAAAATAGAAGTAAGAAATATGAGTAGGAATAAATTCCTGGTGAAGAAGAAAAAGGAAAAATAACCATATACAGATGTAGCTTTCATTAGCGGATTCAACAAGCAGTACCAATCAGTTGAACAGATAGTAAGGAAATATTGGCCTATCCTGAAATCGGATAGGATTCTATCCAAGATTCTTCAAAAAAAAAAAAAAAAAAAAAACAAGATTTGTATATAAAAGAGCTCCCACTCTTAGGAATCATTTGGTCCATAATGTCATTGACCCCCAAAAACTGTTAAATTGTTCTCAGACATGAAAGTGTTCTATAGATGCCAAAAATGTCTACCACGTAGAGTAAAAAACAACCAAGAAAAAAAAAAAAAAAAAGAGTCTTTCAGATCTAGAGTTACAAATAAAGAATACCAAATAAGAGAATTAATCACCTGCAACAGCACACACGTCACCTATGTTATGGAGTGTCCGTGTCGATTACAATATGTAGGCAGAACCACCAGACCTTTATGCGTAAGAATCAGGGAACACAAACAATATAAGGATTTTTTTTTCCCAAACATAACCTATCCAGACATTTTAAGGAGTCCCACAGGACTTATTTTTTATGGGATAGATTAGATTAAAGATGTGATATAATATGCGGATGTGTCTGGAAGTTCCCCACTTTGACCACTGGGGGCACGAACATTTACTTAGTCCTTCTGTTCCTCCGTGGATCATGTTATTCTAATTGAGCAATTAATTAGATGGAACAATGCTGTGAGAACTCTTAGTGCACTTCCAATGATCAATTTCCCCCCAATCATTTGATTTTGAGCATTTTGGACCTATAGCTTAGCGATTCCGCATACTGTATAAAGAGACATGAGGTGTACCAACATGGCCCTGCTTCTGACAACGTCCGATGATGAAACGTGTATGGCGGAACTTGGAACGCGATCACGTCACTTCCGGTTTCCTGTATCTGGTCTGTGGAATGCACGCTGTCCCAGATCTGTTGAATTTACTCTGTTCAAGCTTTTGGCACTAGTGAGTGCCTTTTTAATAAATAACTTTTTTATCGGATTTACACTATGAGTGTCTCTCCTTTCCATCCAGTCACATGCTGATATCCCGTGATTTAACACACCATGGAAGAGGTCCCTGCATTGGATACCTGCAACAAAGGCAGATCTGACTACATGCAGTTTACCCCTGTAGGGGTGCAGCTATCTGGTGAGTGTAGAACCGAGAGGGGAGCATGAGTGTTGATCACTTTCTGCACAGAAGTTGTGACCAATTTGTCGTATATAGTCACTTTGGAATTTGGCACCAGTCACTTTTTGAGAGTCGGGTTTATGGACATTGATTGCACAAGTCACTTTGGACAATTATAGGATATTATACATATATATTTTGTGTTGTTTTTTATACACATATATTTCCTTTACTAGCACTTTATTATTCTGTTTATGGATGAAGATTTTAGTACATAGCAATAATTGCATATGAATCTCATAGTTTTACAAGGTAGTATCTGGATGGGATATAGTGGGTGGACGTGTCTGGAAGTTCCTCACTATGACCACTGGTGGCACGGACGTTCATTTAGTCCATCATGTTATTCTAACTAAGCAATTAATTTAGATGAAATAATGCTGTGAGAACTCCTAGTGCACTCTTAATGAGATGTATACAGTATATAGATATATACATTTCCTTATTAGCACTTTATTCTGTATATGGATGAAGACTTTGGCACATAGCACTATTTTCAGTTTTGAAAACCACCTTTATTATTTTTATTGATGAAGTTTTTGGCACAAAAGATTTGGAGTCTTGGCAACAATTTGCACTTGCACATCCACTTAAGCACTTTTTCAAGATTGCTTTGGTCAATATATTACTAAATCTCTTGACAGCGCCACCTACCTTTTTATATTTGTATTGCACCTACTTCACTCAGTGAAGTTTCCAGGGGAGGCAGCAACCATATTTACACCTAAGCGTTGAATTATACATATTTAGATTATGTGCACTTCGTTTGTTCATTTGTCTCCTTCCCTGCGCTCTCCCGCAGGTCATCCAGCAGTTCCTGCTGGATCTGTGTTGATGGGTGGAGGAGATTTGTGTGGTTTGTTCTCTTTGTGATTAAGAGATTTTTTGTTTTTTGATGTATGTGTCATAGTACATGTTAGTATGGGAAGGCAAGGAATATAGGCTCTCAGTGTAGTGGGAGTGCATTTCTAATTGTTTTATTGGTTAATTGTTCAACTGATTAATTGCTCACTTGTATCATGTATATCTATATCTATATATATATATATATATATATATATATATATATATATATATTTTTTTTATGTGATGTATGTGAGGTTTGAGTAAGTGCTGACTTTAGCGCAAAACGTGTCACCTTTTAATGTTCCTGTCATACCTGTGATGTGATTTTATTTACATAGTTACATAGTCGGAAAGGCTGAAAAAAGACAATAGTCCATCCAGTTCAACCTGTGTAGGTGCATGTATCAGTGTCTATTCCTGTATGTTGTGTCCTTTAAGATGTATATCTTATGCCCCATACACATGATCAGAAATTCCGTCAGAAAAAACTTGGATGGATTTTCCGACGGAATTCTGCTCAAGCTTGCCTTGCATACACATGGTTACACAAAAGTTCTCTGAACTTTCAACCATCAAGAATGCGGTGACATACAAGACTACAACAAGCCGAGAAAATGAAGTTCAATGCTTCCGAGCATGCGTCAAATTGTTTCCCTGATTTTTTTGCGCGTCTGAATTGCAAACAGACAAACGCATTTTCGGATAGGAACTTTTTCCGACCGAAAAATAGAAAACCTGCTCTCAATCTTTTGCTGGCTGGAATTCTGCCAGCAAAAGTCCGATGGAGCATACACACAGTCGGAATTTCTGACCAAAAGCTCACATCCGACTTTTGCTGCATACTCCCTGCATCCACCGCCAATTGTGGGAGAGAGTTCAACATCCTTATTGCCCTAACAGTGAAAAACCCGCTACGCAATTTAAGGTTAAACCTCTCCTCCAGTCTCATTGTGTGGCCCCCGTGTCCTTTTACACTCTCTAGGCCTGAATAGTTTATTTCTTATGCTGGGATCCCCCTTGAGATATTTGTAGATCACGATCATGTCTTGTCTCAGGCGTCTTTTCTCCAGCAAAAATTAATTTAGTGTTTGCAGCCGATCCTCGTAATTAGGTCCTCCAGTCCCCTTATAAGTTTTGTTGCCCTTCTTTGAACCCTCTCTAGCTCCAGCACATTCCTACGGAGGACTGGTGACCAGAACTGAACGTAAAACTCCAGATGACGTCAGACCAGAGCTTTATAGAATGGCAGAATTATAGTTTTGTCGCTAGAGTATATCCCATTTTTTATGCATGCTAATATTCTGACAGCTTTGGTAGCTGCAGCTTGACATTGCATACTGTTGCTCAATCTGTCATCTATTAGTGTCAGGGAAAATGTAAGCTTCTCCCTATAAGCATATAATTTCTTTGCGCTTAAAATCACAAAAAGCTCTCTTATATAATGCTGGGAAAGTGCGCCCATTTATCTCTCCAAGTAACACAAACAGATGCTGGTATCACCTCGAGCTCAGTATCAATCCTGAACCAGGTAGCTAAGCTGCTTTTATTTATACTAAACACATTGATAACAAAAGAGGCTGCTGACTTCAGAATCAGCCAGACACTTGTATTCATTCAAAAGAACCAATGACACACAAGCATATATTCAAATAGAAATGAAGTCGTGACATGTGCAGAAGGTGGTGTGCAAAACCATGCAGCAAGCACATGGTTCCAAACAAAACCGTGTTTACATTCCCACTGCTACCAATGATGCGAGCCATATTACATTATCGCCCAGTGGGCCATCATTTTGTATGGTTATACTATAGTTCCCAAGTACACAGACCTGCTTACTTAAGAGTTTAAATGCGATCGCCATGGAGTGGCCAGTACCCTGGGGAGGCATAAACAAACATCCTTAAAAGAGCAAACAGATCCGTCATGTCCACGGGAAGGTTTCCGCATCCAGTGGTCTTCCACCAGCGTCTATGTGTGAATACCCTCAGATGAGCCTATTAACGGACACTGGGGGGCATCTGACAACATATATTAATAAAAATTTCCACCACAGCTCCTCCTCTTTGTCATATGCTCCCATGTTTCCCTCGATGAATCTTGATCTTCTTCTTACACCTGGAAATGAACCAGTCCTTACAGTCCATATGAGTCCATAAAAATGGAAAACACGGCTTGACATGTAGACTCTGTTCTTCAGGAGGAATGACTTCTAGGGAGGACACAACATGGTGAGCTGTAGTAATCGCCGATCAGTCTGGGATCCTCTGTCTCTTGTACGTGGGCTGGGCTTCGGGGCGTCTCATCTCGGTGAGGAAGATGTGGTCATCTGCTCGGGCTCTGTTCACTCGTCCAATCAGGCAACAGGAGCACCTCATCACGACATATAGAAGGAATAGAAAAAAAAAAACATGAGTATATATACCCCTACTTCCTTCAACCATGATCCGATGGTAAATAAAAAATCCCCCAAGTTTCTCAAGCCCTTAAAAGGATTCCAACCTACACTAGCTATAGCCTTGGCTTTGCCTTGCAGGGATCTAATCCTTATCCATATGGGCCTGAACTTTGTCACTAGTATTCCTGATCCAGGTATAACAATCTTTACTTATGAATTCCCAGAAGCCCCCCTTGGGCTGTGGAAACTTCCTTGTAGCTTCAACAGTTACATGAAACATCCCATCCTCAATGGATGGGAAATTGTTCAATCGTTTCATAAGCCCAAGCCCCCACCGTGTACAAGCAATTCCCTTCCAGCTGTCCCCGCCATTCTTACCTTCTCTCGCGCCATCAAATCCTCACGATCGCCCGCGACATAAGATGCTCGGACGAGTTTCACCAGCACACATGAACCACTTGCATTAGGGCAATTACCTTATAAGCTGTAAATCCGCATTAATACTAAACTAAAGTTGAAGCACACTTGTGGGCTACCTAGTTATCCCGATACCAAAGCTGGCAAGAACCAGAGCTATTGTTAAAATTATTATTCATTTTACCCTCTAGAAATGTATCGTTAAATTCTATTGACAAGTGTCTGCTTGGATTTTACTAGTTTGTCAAAACTCCTCGCACCAATATGAACATCACATATAGCATGTACCGCCGTCTTTGCTGGGGCACTAGAGCTCGGTAGAGATTCAGAGTAGACCCCACCATGTGTCCTGTTCGCTTTCTTAGCTAGTTGGAAAATACACTTTAAAAAATATAAATAAACAAAGATACTCCTCATCCTTTGGTGTAGTTGAGCAGCTTCTTGCAGTGGCTGGCCTGGTCTCGTCCCTCAAGCTTCTTTACAACGACCCAGTCACCTGGTTAGAAAGAATGTAAACTGGTTATTATGTCAGGGTCCAGGAGGCACTCATTAACCCTGTGGTGGACCTTTTGAAGTTCATGTTACAGTGACTGCACCCACCCCATCAGCCGAGAATGTTGATAGCTGCCGAGGAAAGTACAACTCTGGTCTTGGTTGACCTCCAAACAAACCTCATATGGCAATAACCCAGACATGTGGGAACTTAATGACTATGATTACTGCATCTTACCATCTGGGGTGTAATACCTGGAACCATTGACAAAAAGGTTCTTATGGGAGCGTCCTTTACCAGACTGATGATTCAAATTCCATCAAAGGAAGAAAGTCGTGGAACCTGTCTTTCCTACTAGGTCACAAACTTGGCTAGAATTAGAGCGGTTAGTATTATTGGTTTGAAAATTTGTTATTCTTACTACTATCACCCCCCCTCCCCCTTTTTTTCCTCCTCATTACAAACTGGAGGAAGACATGCAGGGTTTAGAATGGTGCAGAAAAAAACAATGAAACAGTGAAATAGCCTATGATACTTTTACCTTCTTATACACCTGCTTTCTATATAAATACACTTTTCGAAACTCCTTGGACCTGAAAAGATACTTATAAACAAACGTTATTACTCTATCCTTCATATTTAACCTGCAAAGAATGGCAAACAATACAACATTCGTGTACATTGGTAAATTGTCACTGACATCCCTCAAAACCGATAATAACTAAACCCTCTGTAACCCTTACTTTCACGTTCTTCCTAAAATACAACACCTGCGACACGTAAGAGGGCTGTCGCGGTAGGTTCAAACATATTCTTGTTACTACATACAAACAATGACAAGATTAAAACATGAGACAAACATTTAGATACAAATGTGGGGGAGATATTTCATAGTTCCCAAAACAAAAATGAAAAGAAAAAAAACAACTAGGAATGCTGCCTTCACTCTTTTAGCAATAGAAAAAAATACAATGGGAAAGATGAGAGCAACTCGGAATCTTTGCACAGACCAGCCACACAAAGTCCAAAAACAGGGTTGATAAGTTTTAATCACACAAATGTGTACTACACATCCATCAGCTCACTCATCATTACAGATTTCTGAAGCCACAGCTGAACTACTTCCAAGGTATTTTTATTCTGGGGTCTCGTACCTCCAGACATCAAAAGTACCTTCCAAAGGAGTACACCTTACTGTACCCTCTGACCATATATGCCAACCTTTAAGGGGTCTAATGGCCTTAGCCCCATACCCAGATTTCATGTATTGTGCAGCTCTCTGACTGGGGTGCATGGACGACCCATTGCCCATGACGATTAGAATTGCTTTTTTTTGGCGGACTCTGCTTCCAGAGAACCCTGCTCTTTATTTTCAGAGCGGTCATGTTTGCGCCTTTATCACTATAACCGGCCCCCGCATCCCGATTATTGTACACGGCCTGAGTGGGGCTGCTAGCATACTACTCCTTGCGTTTATGCTAATACAATGGTGCACTGGAATTCCTATTATTATACACGGCCCGACTGGTCTCATGATATACAGCCTTCTAAACGTGTTTGTCCAACAACTACAAAACACCATGAAATCCTCCACTATTCAAAACAAAAACAATCTTATGACTTCTATCTGTACCTAGATATTACAACCACAACTTGGATGCCTCCTGTTTGCTCTCTACCCAAAACTTTATTATAGTATAAAACTTAATTACATTTAAAAATCAAAATGATTTTGTCATCTTCCAAACACGAGTCATAGGACCCCAAGCTCCTCCCACCAACTTCCTGTTGTACATCACATAATATAAATGAACAGGAAGAGGGAGGGGGAGGGAAAGCCCAGTCTCATACCATGTCCATCAAAAAAAATCTATGGCGCAACAAAAGCCAAAAACGGAAACTCCTGCAAAAAGACGGGTGAAGGAGGTCAACCAAAGCCTTTCCCTTCCACTGCAGGCCACAAACAATCAAAAACAAAAACAACACATACCGTTTTAAAAGTACAAAAACTGAAAAGATTGAATTCACTTAAAAGGAAACGGTGCCTTAAACTGCGTCTCTACAAACCAAACTAGCAATTCCACCCAAACACAGTGGACACAAAATGGCAGCCGGGACAAATGAAAATCAACATGAAATTTAGTGGTTGATCCCGCCAAAATCGAGATTTCTTCGCTAGAAACATAAGCTTCTCTAAAACAACTAGAATAAAAACCTAAATGATTCTACTGGAAATGGAATTCAGTACAAAAACAGACTTTATTTCGCTCGTGACTAAAATCAGCAGAAACAAAAAGGCAGTTGCAGCAATCAAAAATCAGTCCACGGCAAAATGGTGAATGAAATCTGGACTACAGAAAAATGGGCGACATTAACAAATGAAAATCAACACAAACCAGGATTTCTCCCTACAAAAACTGCCTATACAATTGAGACACCAATATTAACACTTATCCCTAGACAAACACTTTAGGTTATATCAATTAGGGCCCACACTAAAATAGGCATATTTAACTAAACAATATTGGGTGGCACAGTGGTGTAGTGGTTAGCACTCTCACCTAGTAGCAAAAAGGATGCTGGACGCTGGTAGCAAAAAGGTCGCTGGTTCGAATCCCAACCATGACACCACCCGCCTGGAGCTTGCATGTTCACCCTGTGCCTAAGTGGGTCTCCTCCGGCACTCCGGCTTCCTCCCACACTTCAAAGACATGCTGGTAGGCTAATTGGCCTCCATCCAAAATTGGCCCTAGTACATGAATGTGAGTTGGAGACCCCCGGACTGTGGGCTCCCCGAGGGCAGGGACCGACGTGAGTGTGCGATGCATGTCCGGAGCCCTGTGCAAACCGATGGTGCTATATGGGCACCTTAAACAAATATGAGCATCTTAATGAGACACAATGCACAGGGATAGGGACAACCGCAGACACACACCCACACTCACTCAGGTTGAACTGGATGGACTAGTGTCTTCACTCAACCCCACCAACCATGTAACATATCCAAAAACGCCAAAGTTACATAAAACATGAAATAAAACACCTTAAACATACACTCTTGTCCCAAATA
This sequence comes from Aquarana catesbeiana, assembly GCF_042186555.1. Lineage (NCBI taxonomy): Eukaryota > Metazoa > Chordata > Amphibia > Anura > Ranidae > Aquarana > Aquarana catesbeiana. The sequence continues at coordinate 242,769,060 of NC_133331.1, read as the reverse complement.
CAACACAATATTTGGCTCTGAGAGTTAGAAAGTCAACAGAACTCCCCCATGCTATTACCTAGAAGCCTGAGACCCCCCACAGGGTGTAAACAGCTCCTATTGTGATGTCCCAACAATGCATGGCCACTTGGATATGCGGCAGGCATTTCAACCAAAGCCTTTAAAAATATTATTACACTTATGGGTACATGTGTCTTGGTCCCATATAAAGGTAAAAATCACAATTCATCTATTTCTCATATACATCACAAACATATCACACAGCATACAGTTACACAGCCTGCTCAGTCATACACAGCATTCACTTTAGGTTTGTATTAAATGGGACCTATAGAGGATTTAAATATAGGTTCTTCCCCAATTAATGGACCTACTTACAATGACAAAAATATAACCTACAATAAAAGTCCCGTCATTATACAGAAAGCGACAAAAAAACATAAGGTTCTTTTCCTGGCAGATCTTACCTCATACAGCGCACAGAGAATCAAGATCCCCAACAAAGAACAGCAAAAATGTTCAAAAAACTTGAAGTATAGTTGTCTTACCATAGGCCAGCCTTTGCTGGTCTGGTTCTGGAGGTCTCTACTCTCTTCCCCCCTCGAGGTCCGCTGAATTAGGAAGATCTGTTGGCTTACTTTCTGGCCCGCCATGATGTCAGGGAAAATTTAAGCTTCTCCCTATAAGCATATAATTTCTTTGCGCTTAAAAGCACAAAAAGCTCTCTTATATAATGCCGGGAAAGCGCGCCCATTTATCTCTCCAAGTAACACAAACAGATGCTGGTATCACCTCGAGCTCAGTATCAATCCTGAACCAGGTAGCTAAGTTGCTTTTATTTATACTAAACACATCAATAACAAAAGAGGCTGCCGACTTCAGAATCAGCCAGACACTTGTATTCATTCAAAAGAACCAATGACACACATGCATATATTCAAATAGAAATGCAGTAGTGACATGTGCAGACGGTGGTGTGCAAAACCATGCGGCAAGCACATGGTTTCAAAAACAGCCGTGTGCACATTCCCACTGCTACCAATGATGCGAGACATATTACATTATGGCCCAGTGGCCATAATGTATGGTTATACTATAGTTCCCAAGTACACAGACCTGCTTACTTAGGAGTTTAAATGCGATCACCATGGAGTGGCCAGTTCCCTGGTGAGGCATAAACAAACATACTTAAAAGAGCAAACAGATCCGTCGTGTCCACGGGAAGGTTTCCGCATCCAGTGGTCTTCCACCACAGTCTATATGTGCGAATACCCTCACATGAGCGTATTACAGCAAAACGGACACTGGGGGGCATCTGACAACATGCATTAATACAAATTTCCACAACATTAGTACCCCTAGAACCTTCTCCATCCTTGATTCTCCCAGCTGTTCTCCACCTAGTGAATATTTTTCATTAATGTTTTTTGACCCCACATGCATTACTTTACATTTCTCCACATTAAACCCCAATTTGCCATTTGTCTGCCCACTCTTTTATTATGTTCAGGTCTTTCCGCAAAATTTCTATATCCTGATGCGAGTTTATTACTCTGCTTATGTTTGTGTCATACTCTATATCATTTATGAATATGTTGAATAGAATTGGTCCCAAGACAGAACCTTGGGGTACCCCACAAACCACTCCAGACCAGTCTGAGTACATGTTATTTATCACTACCCTTTGGACCCGTCCCTGTAACCAGTTTTTTACCCAAACACAAACCCTATGGTCCAAGCCTGCGGACCTCAGCTTGTAAATTAGATTAGATTAGGAACAGGGGCCTGGCTATAACTTGACTGAGTTCTCTGAAGACTCGTGGGTATAAGCCATCTGGTCCTGGTGATTTATTTGTGTTAAATTTATTGAGTCTCTTGTTGACTCCAGCCTCTGTTAGCCATGTGAGTATGTCATGTGTTGTGTCACTAACACTACAGGCGCTGTTGGTAAACCCTTCTTTTACAAGTCCTGTAAAACATTCATGAAGTGACAGGCCTTTAGTGAGTGAGCTGTTCCCTCTGCACAGTTCCCTGCCATTTCTAACTGAGACAGTAATTCCAGCTCCTCCTTCATGTTGGGTGGCCTATAGCATACCCCCACTATTAATTTTCCACTTACCTCCTCTCTTTGAAGTTCTACCCATACTGATTCCACCTCCCCCCTGATCCCGGTCATAATGCCGCTCCTCTCTACCACCCTTACATCACTTTTAACATATAAACACCCCCCCCCATCTACCTTCCCTGTCCTTTGGATACAAGGAATACCCCTGTATGTTGGCCAGCCAATCGTGTGAGCTGTCAAACCAAGTTTCAGTTATTCCCACAAAGTCTAATGCCTTGTACACACGATCAGGTTGTTGGCCAACAAATCCATGGAATTTTGTCCGGCGGGCATTGGCTCAAACTTGTCTTGGATACACACGCTCATACAAATGTTGGCCAACAATTACGAACGTAGTGACGTACTAGACGTACTACGTGGTTTTTCAGCTCTTTAGTGCCATCCTTTGGGCTCCTCCTGCTAATTTCGTGTTAGTAGAAGTTTAGTGAGTGTTGATTTGCGCTTTTCTTTTCGCGTTTTTCATTTAGCGCTTTTCAGTTAGTTTCTGAACGGCCGTTCGTCAACCAGACATGTTGCAGAATCGGAGGAGATAACGTGTTATTATTGGCCTTGGAGTTATTGCTTTGACATTATTTTTTTGGTTAAATAATGATTTGATTTGGTATATTTTTGGAGGCATAGAATGTACTTTTTGGTTAAGTTCTATTGGCAGATAGCATGTCTAATTTCTTTCTTTTTATTTTTTGTTTTTTAATGCACAATAAAAAAATTGTGGAGAATAATACTTGGCTATGTGTTTTACGTATGGTTGTATTTTCACTGCTATTACTACTGCTGACTCTCCTATCAGCCTCTGTCACTCGCTCCCTGACAGCTATCATTTTCACTGGTCCCTCCCCCCAATACCTAGTTTAAAAGCCCCTCCAGCTTTGTGACCATCTTACTTCCCAGTAGAGCTGAACCATCCCCATTAAGGTGCAGCCCATCCTTACTAAAGAGTCGGTAACCAAAGTCAGCCCAGTTCTCCAGGAACCCAAACCCCTCTTTCCTGCACCAGCTCCTCAGCCACTTGTTTAGTTCCCTAAGCTCCTGCTGCCTCTCTGGTGTAGCTCGACATACAGGTAGTATTTTCAGAGAAAACTACCTTGGAGGTCCTTTTTCTCAATCTACTCCCTGAAATCATTTTTTAGGACTCTCCACCTTCTTCTTACTTGGTCATTGGTACCAACATGTATCATGACCGCAGGGTTCTCCCCAGCCCCTCCCAATAATCTGTCCGCCCAATCCGCGATGTGCCGAACCAGAGTGCCCGGTAAACAAAACACTGTTTGGCATCCCGGGTCTTTCTGACAGATTGCCCTTTCTGTCCTCCTAATAATTGAGTCTCCCACTACCAACACTTGTCTGGCCTTACCTGTATCATCACTCCCCTCCTTACTGGAGTCGTCACTCCCCTGACAACTAGGGGAGGGCGCCTGCTCCAGCTTTGCCACCCCTGAGCTTATATCCCCATCATCATGCAACTTGGCATATTTGTTGGGGTGTACCAACTCAGGACTGGCGTCCCTGGCGCTCTTTCCTCTATCCCTCTTCCTTTCTGTCACCCAGTTACCTACCTTTTGGTTCCTGTGCTTCCATCTCTGCAACCTCCTCTAGGCTGGCCCCCCGCCAGCACCTGGTGGGTAAAGTCCATGCTCCTCTCCAGGTTGCTGATGCTTCTCAGTGTTGTTACTTGATTCTCCAGATCCAGGATCTGGGCTTCCAGAGAAACAATTCGCTCACATCCCGCACAGCAGTATGCGCCCTTGCTTGGTTAATCGAGGAACGCATACATGGCGCAGGATGTGCCGGACATTTTACCCTCTATTCTATTGGGGAAATTGATTAAGACTATTTGTAAGTTACCCTGTTTGTAGCTATCTACTCCTAGTGCACCCACAATACACAGGTACTCACAGTATACGAGCACTCCCCTCACACAGGCGCTCACAGCCCCCCGGACTTTTACAATACTCAGGTCACTCACAACACACAGGTACTCAGTTACTCCACAATACACCGGCACTCCACAATACTCATGTCCCCACTAGACACAGTCAGTTGTTTTTTTTTTTTTAATTGGTTCTGCTCCTGCTCAAAAGCCCTTGTAATCTGACACTTGCAGGGCTTGTATCTACGGTCTCCCCTGGTCAGTCAGCCTGTTACTGCTCCCACCGCTCCCCTGATGGCCTGTTACTCACCCCCTCCAGTCTGCGGCACACTTACCTGCTGCTTCTCCTGGTCAGATCTGTCCCTCACGGTCCCCTCGGTCTCCTGGTCTCTCTCCCAGTCCCGCCTCCTCTGGAGCAGTCAATGGGGGGTGGTGCTGTCCCCTGTCACCCCTGATAGCTTGCACCCACTGAAAACCCCCTGGTCACTGGCTGTCGCTTCTCCCGGTCTGGGGGGGGGTTTGATCAGGTACGCAGCTCCCTCACTCACACACTCCTTCTAGACACCATGCTGCTTTGTGGATTTGTGCCAAACACACTTCAATAAAGATACCCAGGAGTGCAGCAACATTCCGGATATGTGCATGCTACTGAGATATTCTATCTCCGAAGAAGCCTTCCAGCCTAGTGACTATTTGCACCAGGGTTGCACGTTATCCTTCCTGCAACACAATAATGGCTTGATGGGCATCTTCTTCTATGGAGTTTACGGCTTACAAAAATGTTCTTAGTGGGCACTTGATAGAGGCTTACTGTGCTCTCCAGCATCTCTTTCCAGTCCATTACCAAAATATTGGAGCCATTGAATTTTGTGACTAGTGCTAGGGCCACTCCTAAGGATAACATGGTGGTCACTAGGCCCTTGTCTGCATATCCTGCTGATTGTGCCAAATTGTTGGTGGGGCCAGGAGGTTGGTACCCAAGTTAAGGAAAAGTACACACAGTCCAGGTATTATTGAACAATTATTGTATTTATAAGTTGCAGTTAAAAAAATAAGGTAGATGGCAATCTGCAATCACTAGTATTATGGCTGTAGCAACTGTGGCATAGCACTTAAAGTACAAGTTCCTGGCACTCTTGTAATAACAAATTCAGTAATATTGATAGTAACAGGTGCAGCAGTACTGGTAACAACAGGTGCAGTAATGCTGGTAATAACAAGCACAGCGCTGCTGATAGGAACAGGCATAGTAACACTGATGTGCATGGGTATACCTTCAGCATCAGAAGGCATCACACAGGCACACCCTACATTACCAGGGTGGTATCTATAGAAGGGATCCTCGACAAGCATAGATCCTTTCCCAACACTGTTCCATCAGGGCATTGCTAAATATTAGCACTGCCCTCAACCAAGATGGTCGTGGAAGGTCACTGGCAGTTGCAGCGTCTAATCAGATGCCTTCCTCTCCAGTGACTCATGGAGGCTGCAGGAAAACCTCATAACCCTAGTTCTCCACTCCATCTCTGAGCATCAAGGTGTCACCTGCTGGGTGGAGAAGAACTTTACCTGCCAACATGCTCCCCTGAAATACAGGGATCAAAGATGGCACTGGAACACTTCCCGGCTCCGTTTTCCCCTCTGCACTAATCACCATGGGCAGGTACTACACAGCCTGACTTTCCACAGACAACAGAGGAAGTCCCTACACCCTAGGAGCCCCTCTCTACTGCCAGAAACAGTGGATGATAAGTGTGATTTATGGTCTAACCTTGCGGCCTGCCATGACAAGGAATGCTTTGGGGACTAAGATGGAAGATTCCCACAGGGAGACAGAAATAAGCGACTTAAAAGCCGAGATACATCAGGTGGGGGCACAGGTGGGAGACAGAGAATGCCATAGACAAAATCAGTGAATAGCTAGACACACAGCAACAGATTCTGTTCAAACATACTATTCAATTGTAAATTCTCCTTGCGGATAACAGAGAACGGCAACTGTCAGAAAAACATCCGCATAAGAGGGGTTAATTCTAGCACATACCTCCATAGCCAACTGATTCTAGGGAAGCCTCTGGACTCTGTAATCACTTTTGACAGAGCCTAGGGTCCCAGAAGCCTATACCCACAGAGGCTATGCGACATTATATGCCGGCTGCAGTAATACACAGAGAGGGAGGTGATATTGCTAGATCCCTTTTTGCTATCCCTTATGATAAGACAAACATTATTATTCTACCAGAGCTATCCAGGCAACTACACCTTTTCTGGAAATCCCTCAAACCTCTGCTGGAAGAGCTGAAAAAAAAAAAAAAAGAAAGAAAATCATTTTATACCAGCATTTCTTTTAACCTTTTTTCAGTCAAGGCACCCTTTGAAATTTTGTACAATCTTGATGCACCTGATTCTAAAATGTAAAAAAAAATAAACTAATAGTTTTACATAATGCAGCAACATCCACACATGTAGTATATCCAACATTAGAGGTGATTTATTCTTCCAAAGCAAATCCACAATTGCACACTGGTACTGATTAGTATTTCAGCAAATCCACCATTGCACACTGGTACTGATTAGTATTTCAGTGTTTGTTCTCTCTCAGTTTTTCTCCCTCACTATTGTTGCACCCTGGTCCTAAACAGGACTGCTAATAAATCTAGTTGTGCTAGGTGGTAACTAGCCTGGCTAATTGGTAGGTTGATCCACTGATTCCTGTCCTAAGTTTGAGTTTGGGATAGTCTCTCTCTTCTGTCAATAGGTGGCACTGTTGCTTTTGGCATTAGAATGATGGATTACCATAAATTCAGGTAATGGGTAACTAGGTTGTCTCAGCCAATCAGCAGGAATTTCTTTAACTGCTGTGTATGCTGGGATAGGCTATTTATTTGGAAGGAGTCAGGTGATCGGGGTTCTTCCCGCTAGAGGCAGCGGCCTGGGTGTGTGTGTGTTGAGAAGCTCCTGGTTGCTAGGCCTGAAGCCTATCCAGGAGGCATGCTGGCTGCTAGGTCCACTTAAGGCAGTGACAGCAGTTCAGGGTTCTGCAAAGGAGGAGCAGCCAAGGTTAAGCCCGAAGCCTGGGGCGGAACCGCATGTGTTAGAGGCTCGGCCTGAGGGAAGCCGGATCATTGTTGGAGGTAAAGGAGAAGCAGTTGCCACAAAGGGATAACCACTTCGGTTACCAGAGGCAAGTTTGGAAGGGATGAAGTTCTGAGGGAGTACCAGAGCGGATGTTTCACTAGCCGAGGACAGTGAAGTAGTGGGAAAGCTTCAGTAGAGCCTCATCCAGGAAGGCAGTGGGTAGCTTTGAGTAAAGCTTGAAGGAGTATGCGGGTAGCTGTAAGTAAAGCTTGAAGATAAAGTACAGCGGTTAGCTGTGGGTGAAGCTTGGGAATCCAGCAGGCAGCTGAGAGTCCAAGAAGTCTAGTGAAAGACAGAGAGCTGAGCTTAAGGATCTACAGTGGGATACTAAAATACAAAGACTAATGCGCAAAACCACAACCTCATATATAAAATAAACAACCTAAGCAAAAAATGTGGTACCAGATAAAAAGCTGCCGACATAGATGGGTGCACTCAACACCCCAGTGAATAGATACTAGGATAGAATAATATGTGGCGCTGCTCTATCCTCCCGTACCAAACTGCAGAAAAACAAGATTACCACTATTGTGTCAATCAATATACGTACAGTCCTCCTATTACAAATACAGGTGTGTGGCAGTGAGTCTTAGCCACTCAAACAAATCCAAGAAGAACTCAGATTACTATCTGTTGTAATATGTTGGCCAATTTATAATGTATAATATTGGCCAATGTATAATATTGTATTGGAGTATGGGTTGAGCAGAAATTGCCCAAGCCAATTCAATTTTAAGATAACAGTTGAAGATCCTTTGATGTGCAAGTCTCATGCAAGTCTACCCAGGGGTGTGAGGTATGGGCTGTTAACCTAATTGAACATTTCAAAGGGTACATTGTTTAAAGGACCATAGAAGAAATATTTATTGATGGTAATTAGACCTGAGGGGGTAACAATGGGATCAGGGAGTGTTTTGGGTTGGCCTAGCGGAGGCTCCCTCCTGTGGGGCTAATATATCAGGGGGGCTTGTTGATATGCAGGAATGTAGGTATTCCAAGGGCTCAAAAGGGTGTTCTGTTTATCTAATTAATATATCTAAAGGGGACTTGTTGATGTTGATATGCGGGAGTGCAAATTGGGGTGGTTCACGGCTGTTCAAGTCCTAAATTGGAACGGCCAATCAAATTGCTCAGCCATTCAATATTTAGTGAATATAACACGGCATTCAGTCTATAGGTTTAGTAAGTGAGGCTTGTGTGTGGAAGTTAGGCTTGTCTGTATGGGGGAAGTGAGGCTTGTCTGTGTATGCACACTCAGACCTAAGAACATGGGACTTTGAATTATATCTCCTCTGTCGGATTTCTTTGTCATCTGTGGACTTTGGACTTTGTGCTGTGTTGGAAGTCAATAAAGTGCATCTCTCTGGAAGAATTGGGTTGCTGCGGAAGAGTACTTACATCATCATCATTATAATCACCCAATATAATATTAATATATTCGTTCACTACATTTGGTGCCGTGAAGTGACCAGAAGAGCATTTTCGGACTTAATAGCAGAAGTCGGTGGTGACAACAATCCTGTGAGGTGACAGAAGACCGTGAGGACCCAGGAAGGAAGTTCTAGGAAACCTAACAATTGGTAAGTGTGCCTTGTTCATTATTTTTTTTTTTTTTTTCCTTAAATAGTTTTTTTTTGTCATTATATTCTTCACAATGGCTTTGGCTGTGTCTGGCGGTGACAATAGCACTAAGGGAGAGGATGTGAATATATGGCTGCTAAATTATATAAAAAGTCATGGGGGGCCTTATGAGATTCCCCAAGAATATAGACAGTCATGGGATTTAATGAAATGTTTTTTATCCGATAATGTCTTTGATAAGAAAACTAAAGAAAAGAAACGTAAGGGTATCATTATTCAGGGACTACTGTCTTGTTGTACAGAATTAATAGAGGAGATTAAGGAAAAAAAGCAGAAAATTCTAGAACAGACTCAGAGATATGAGGAAATGGAGAAAGGGTTGAATGAGAGGATATCAGATCTCAGGTTGCACGCTATCACTACTGGGGAGGCATTGATTGAAAAGGCAAAATTATGTGATGATTTAAGTCGGGTAAATGAGGAATTGTCAGTAAAAATACAAATTGTTGAGAAACAGTTGGAGGAGTGTAAACATGCTGCTAACATTGCTTTTGATAAATTGGTAGAAAAATCAAGTTACACGCATCAAAATGATACCTCTAAAATAAAGCCTGATGCCAAAGATTATAAGCCAATATATCCTTGGGATGAGTTACATGCAGCCCCATGCATACCAGCAGCTCCTACCACTACAACAACTGTATTGAACACTGACGATTCAAGTGAAATTAAATTGATTACAAAACAACTAAAGCCACAGGAGATGGAAGCTATTATAAGGGAGATAGGTCAGGTACCCCGCTATGATGTAAACAGGTTCATGAAATGGTTCTGTGATTTGCAGAGAGTCAGAGACACATACAACTTGAATGTGGAGGACCTAACTAGAATCGTGCAGAAAAGTGTAGGTAACGGATTGTGGGCACGGATTTTGCAAAATTGTGGCCAGCGTCATAAAACTAAGGATGTTTTAAAGGAACTATTGAAAGCATTGTATGGTGTGACGACAAATGTGTGCTTGTCAGGAAAAATCAGGCAAATGAAGGATGAATGCCCATATGAACTTGCAGATAGAATTAGCATTGTGATGGGATATGTGATGACTGGGAATCCCGGTTTTGAGCGTGGTGGTTTGGTTCATAGGGCAATGTTATTAGAAGCATTGGATGGTGATGTCAGGGAAGGCATTTTATCTGTTACACCTGATCCTAGCGATTATAGTGATATTTTGTTAAGAGTGGATAATGGGTGGAGGAGAAAGTGCAGAGAGGACAGTCTTGCGGTTGATGCAGCTAGAACTTTTAGAGTCGAGGGTCAGCAAAATAGAGATGATTCAGGACCCTGGAGAGGAAGATCTTATAACACTTCAGGTAGTTATAGGAGGCCAGAACCCAGAGGAAAGCCTAGTAAACAGCCTTGGGTGCCGTTTAGTGAAATAAGAAGTGAGAGAGATCGTTTGCAGGAGGAGCTATATAAGATACAGGAAGAAATGAAAAAAATAAAAGCAGGAGGGGTCAAAGTAGCAACAGTAGAAAAGGAAAGTGCTGTGTCTCCCTCTACCAGTCGTTGTTAGGGGTTCCGAGCCCCCCACGCCCCTTCCTGCCGATTCTTAACTGATTTAACATTAGACTCCTGGGGGCGGCCCACTGTTGATGTAACATTAGGGGGAACTCGTGTAAATGCGCTGTTAGATAGTGGGGCAGCTATTAGTTTTAGTAAATCAGTTGTCCCTGGAAATGAGAAAATTAAAATAACAGGTGTCACTGGACATTCCATTGAAGCTCCTTTTGTGCGTGGTGTTGAGATGCAAATAGGGGGAGAGAAGTGGAAGTGTGATGTTGTTTGTCAAAATCAGGACATAATTGGTGCTGATGTCTGTGTACAGCAGGGTCTGGTAGTTGATCTTGCAAACATGAAGTTGTGGATGATGCCTGAAAATGACGGATTGGGTCATGTGTGGCATCCTCCCATGGAATTGGTAACAGCAGCAGTAAAGCCCGTCGGTTTGTTACATGGAGATTGGGACCCCTGTTGGGATAGTCTAATGGGTGAATTTGAAGACATAATGGCTAAACATAAACAAGATTGTGGTAGGATGAATACAATGATTTTATTGGAAGGATTTGATCCGGCACCTCTCAAGCAATACCCAGTTCCAAAAGAGGCCATTAAACCTATAACAGAAGCTATAAAACAATTGGAGGCGCAAGGTACATTAAAAAGGGGTGCATCAATATGCAATTCGCCAGCCTGGCCAGTCATCAAACCTGATGGGTCATTCAGGCTGACGATAGATTACCGTGCCTTAAACAAATATGCTAAAAGTATGGCACCTGTAGTAGCAGCTTACCCTGAAATGATTGTCAAGTTGACGCCAGAAATGAAATGGTTTACGGTCATTGATATCAGTAACAGTTATTGGAATTTACCCCTTGACCCAACATGTCAATACAAAACAGCCTTCAGCTGGGTGGGCCTTCAATATTATTGGACAGTTCTTCCGCAAGGCTACAAAGACAGTGCAGCAATATTTCACTCACATATGAAAGAAGTGATTGATAAATTTTCAAAACCTGAAAGAGTAATTTCATATGTTGATGACATTTTGATTGGGTCAGCCTCTATGGAGGAGCATGTGAACGATGTGAGTGAAATGTTATTGCTTTTGAGAGAAGCAGGTCTGAAAGTTAATCCAAAGAAAATACAATTGGGAAAGCAAGAAGTCCAATTTTTGGGTGTTACTGTAGCACAGTCAGGGCGAAGTATCAATGAACAAAGGGTCGAGCTGATAGGTAAGCTACCCTTGCCCACTGATGAAAAAAGTCTGAGACAATTCTTAGGCATGACAGGTTTCTGCAGGGAGTTTGTGCCTCATTATGCATCATTAACAGAGTGTTTGTATGATCTGCTGAAGCAAGATGAATGGAAATGGAAATCAGAGCACACACAAGCTATTGAAGCATTAAAGGAAACTTTAGGCAATGCCCCTTCATTAGCATCACCAGACCCCAACAAAGATTACAGACTCTATCCACATGTAGGCCTTAGTACTTTGTCTGTTGCACTCACCCAAGACTATTTTGGAAAACAAAGACCTGTGGCCTATGCTTCATGTTTACTATCAACTGTAGAACAGAAGTATCCTTTGTGTACTCGTATGGTGCTGTGTTGTTATTGGGCAATCAACAAATTCAGGTACTTGACAGGTACACAAAGAGTCATCATTGCTAGTCATCACACTCCTATAGTCATGTTAGCAAATGGAAAATGGAAAGAAGCAGATGTGAATTGTAAAAGGCTGGCGAGGTGGACTACAGCTTTATTGTCAGAGAATATTGAGGGTTTGATGTTAAAAGAACCTAGTGTCCTGATTGGTGGATTGATGATTGAAGGTGAAGCTCACGAATGTCAAGTGCAAGGAAAGAGTTTGCAACACAGAGTTTTTACTGCCGTATCCAAACCTTTTGACCTTGAAAGTGAATGTTGGTACATTGATGGTTCCTCTTATTATAAAGATGGAAGTAGAATCTCAGGGTTTGCTGGTGTTTGTGTAAAAGATGGCGAGGTACAGAGACAATTCTCATATTCGTGTAGAGCTCGTTCTGCACAGTATGTGGAGATAGCAGCACTTCTGCAAGTTCTCATTGAGTTAAGAGATGATGGTGGAATTGTTAACATTGCTTCTGACTCAGACCAGGTATGCAAGGGTGCAGTTGTCTATCTTTCATGGTGGAATGTGATGGGCCTTAAAGGGACAGATGGCAGTGAGATAAGATATGCATCCCTATGGAAAATGATAGAGGAGGAAACGCAATTCTTTTCAAAAATTAATATCCGGAAGGTACAGGCCCACAGAAAACAAACAACCGAGCACTACTGGAACAATACTGTAGATAGATTAGCAAAGGAGGCTGCAGTAACATCCCCCGAATGGCCTCATATAGAGCATACTTTGTCATTTCCAGTGTCTGCCCTTACACGTGCTCAAGCAAAAGGAATTGAAGAAAGGACACGTGAGTTGGCTAATTTACAAGATCAGGATGAGGAATTAGCTCAACTAAAAGAAATGTGTAGGACTGGGCCCATGCAGTTTGAGGGTCAAGAGATGCAGGTGAAGGATGGCCTTCTAATAACTTACAAAAACAATTTATCTTTATGGGTTGCCCCAAAAGGTGTGAGGAAAGACATTCTTACATGGATTCATGGATCCCCTGCTGGTGGACACCCCAAACTTCCTTTAGCTTTAGAGAGATTAGATCATGTAGCATGGTGGCCTCAAAATAAACAACACATGCAGGACCATATCTTATCGTGTTTGATGTGTGCCAGGCATGATCCCGCAAATAGGAAGAGGAGAGGGGCACTGATGAGACAAGCTCCCATGGGACCATGGGAGCGAATACAAATTGATTACACAGGTGAATTGCCTAACACTGCACACCAGAACAAATATTTACTGGTTGTGGTGGATTCCTTCAGTCACTGGGTTGAAGCTTTCGCTACCAAAAATTGTACTGCCACTACTACTGCAAGGATCTTGGTCAAAGAAATATTTAGTCGGTGGGGGATACCAAAAGTTTTAGACAGTGACAATGGGCCAGGATTTGTAGGTAATGTGATACAAGAGACATGCAAGCTCCTTGGGGTCATCCAAAAATTTCACATCTTCTATCACCCTGAGTCTGCGGGACAGGTTGAACGAATGAACAGGACAATTAAAAATGCTCTTAGAAAGGTTGTCAATGAGCAAGGTACCGATTGGGATGAAAAATTACCCTTTGTTCTGGCAACTATTCGTTCCAGAGTTTGCAGGTCCATAGGCTTTGCCCCTTATGAAGCTCTGCTCGGCAGAACAATGAGAACGTGGGAACATCTGATAAATCCGGTCCCAGCCGCATTAGAAACTGTGTCATTATCTGAATCATGGGTAGAGACCTTAAAGGATCATGTGATTACAGTACATAAGGCTGTATGTGCCACTGATGAATGTACCCATAAAAGCTCACAACAGTGGTTTAATGCGATGGGTGATACCAGCGAATACCAAATTGGGGCTAGAGTAATGTTACAGGATTTTTCTGGGTTTCACCCATTTCCTAGGGCAAAGTGGAAGGGCCCTTATGCAATCATAGACAAAATTGGACCCTCTGTTTACTTATTAGACTTGGGAGAGGATAGGTCAAGATGGAGTCATGCATGTCAGATCAAAGCATTTAAAGGAAAAGTGGATTTGATGGAGGAAAGCATTGTCTAACTTTCTTCCTGAGATTGTCTTTCAGGTCCCAGGAGTAATGCGAATACCAGAGGACTACATCAACATGAAGACATTCCCCCTGGACAAATACAAGCCTTCTCTATTAGCATGTGTGTTGATAACAGTGTCAATCACTCTACTACTTTGCATTACAAACATCAGAGTGGAAACGTGTCAAGTTAAAGTGGAGAAATCTGATCGAAGTAAAAGAAGTGTAGTGGATCATACTACAGAACTTACTGTTTTACGGGAATCAGAAGGCATCCAGATACATGGGGATATGGTAAAGGGCATAGCCGGGGGGTGGATAGTCGTTAGATGTGAGATCATGATGCCAAAATCTGATTACTTTGTGGAATCTGCTGTTTGGACTTACCCAGAAGGAAGCGATCGTCACAGGAGTACAGATATAATATTAGTGGAGACAGAGAATGGACCACAAATGCAAATGACTTTGGAAAGGAATTTTACAGTATTTAAGGAGGGTATTATATCCTGTAGTCCTCATGACATGGAGGATGGAGTCTATACAAAAATCTTACATATAATGGTCACAAATTCTAGAGACTGTCCTACAATTTTACAGTGGCCAGAACATGGACTTTTCCTTGAACGGACTCAAAATTTAGTATATAGCGATGTTTCATATTTATCATTACCATTATTGTTGAATTTTACATCATTTAACATTCCAGAGAGTTGCCCAAAATCAATGGGATTATGGTTTAAAACGGTTTTTCAAACACATGTAAACTTATTTTGGGATGCTACACAAGGGCTTAATTTTAAGAAAGTTTCAAAGAGGGATCTGGGTACTGATATCATATCAGGCCTCAGTTTGGGTAGTTCGATTTGGAATAGGGTTGATATAGAGAGTTTAAATATAAGAGAACAGAATTTTGTGGGTGGATTACAGCAGATACTGCTTAAAGGGGGAAGAGTGGATTTAAACACTCTAGCTGAAATGAAAATAGATATTCAGAACATTCACACCATTGCTGCAGATTTGCAGAACATTCAAATGTCGGTGAGTGCACTGAATAAAACTCTTCAAACCAATAATGTATCCAAGTCTATAGTCTGTGGTATTATAGGAAACTTGCTGAGTGTAAGAAAATACCACCACTTACAGTTGAATTGGATACATTATTTAAGAGGGATAGTAGGAAAATTATAGAATTACAAGAACTGGTAAAGGAAAACCTCATTAGTTCTAATAAAATTGCTAAAGAATTTCAGGAGCCTTGGTGGAGCATACCCAATAACACTTTTACTCACCCGCTATTGAGAACTCTGTCCATAATTTTTGTGTTTATTCAATTTATATTAATATGTTTTTTGTTTGGTTTATATTGTTGTGGTAGAAGACAACTAAGAACAATCCAGAGGAAGAAGCAAAGCATAGAGATGGCTTCAATCTTAAGAGCCAGGGATGTCTGAGCAGTTTGGTTGTGAATCGATTCTGATTCGAACCGATCCAAGTGGGGGTATATGTTGTAATATGTTGGCCAATTTATAATGTATAATATTGGCCAATGTATAATATTGTATTGGAGTATGGGTTGAGCAGAAATTGCCCAAGCCAATTCAATTTTAAGATAACAGTTGAAGATCCTTTGATGTGCAAGTCTCATGCAAGTCTACCCAGGGGTGTGAGGTATGGGCTGTTAACCTAATTGAACATTTCAAAGGGTACATTGTTTAAAGGACCATAGAAGAAATATTTATTGATGGTAATTAGACCTGAGGGGGTAACAATGGGATCAGGGAGTGTTTTGGGTTGGCCTAGCGGAGGCTCCCTCCTGTGGGGCTAATATATCAGGGGGGCTTGTTGATATGCAGGAATGTAGGTATTCCAAGGGCTCAAAAGGGTGTTCTGTTTATCTAATTAATATATCTAAAGGGGACTTGTTGATGTTGATATGCGGGAGTGCAAATTGGGGTGGTTCACGGCTGTTCAAGTCCTAAATTGGAACGGCCAATCAAATTGCTCAGCCATTCAATATTTAGTGAATATAACACGGCATTCAGTCTATAGGTTTAGTAAGTGAGGCTTGTGTGTGGAAGTTAGGCTTGTCTGTATGGGGGAAGTGAGGCTTGTCTGTGTATGCACACTCAGACCTAAGAACATGGGACTTTGAATTATATCTCCTCTGTCGGATTTCTTTGTCATCTGTGGACTTTGTGCTGTGTTGGAAGTCAATAAAGTGCATCTCTCTGGAAGAATTGGGTTGCTGCGGAAGAGTACTTACATCATCATCATTATAATCACCCAATATAATATTAATATATTAGATCACTACACTGGTGCCGTGACTCGGATGTAGTGAACGAATATATTAATATTATATTGGGTGATTATAATGATGATGATGTAAGTACTCTTCCGCAGCAACCCAATTCTTCCAGAGAGATGCACTTTATTGACTTCCAACACAGCACAAAGTCCAAAGTCCACAGATGACAAAGAAATCCGACAGAGGAGATATAATTCAAAGTCCCATGTTCTTAGGTCTGAGTGTGCATACACAGACAAGCCTCACTTCCCCCATACAGACAAGCCTAACTTCCACACACAAGCCTCACTTACTAAACCTATAGACTGAATGCCGTGTTATATTCACTAAATATTGAATGGCTGAGCAATTTGATTGGCCGTTCCAATTTAGGACTTGAACAGCCGTGAACCACCCCAATTTGCACTCCCGCATATCAACATCAACAAGTCCCCTTTTGATATATTAATTAGATAAACAGAACACCCTTTTGAGCCCTTGGAATACCTACATTCCTGCATATCAACAAGCCCCCCTGATATATTAGCCCCACAGGAGGGAGCCTCCGCTAGGCCAACCCAAAACACTCCCTGATCCCATTGTTACCCCCTCAGGTCTAATTACCATCAATAAATATTTCTTCTATGGTCCTTTAAACAATGTACCCTTTGAAATGTTCAATTAGGTTAACAGCCCATACCTCACACCCCTGGGTAGACTTGCATGAGACTTGCACATCAAAGGATCTTCAACTGTTATCTTAAAATTGAATTGGCTTGGGCAATTTCTGCTCAACCCATACTCCAATACAATATTATACATTGGCCAATATTATACATTATAAATTGGCCAACATATTACAACACTATCTCGATAATGAAGAATTTTCTTAATAATGAGTACACCGTGCTAACATCTTAAAATAGTCCTAGTAAATAACCTGCGTGCCAGATAAATATACATAAATTAATAAAGTGACTTGTGCAAAAGTGCAATCCCTGGGGCAATGACCAAACCACATAATGTAATAAATAATCAAAATAACATAAAAATGACTGTGAATACAGCCCAAAAAGGTATTGAAGTGCAAAATTTGCATACAAGTGCAAAAAATAATTAAAATTCTTCGTGCTATAACATAAGAAGTGTAACCTCGTCTTCTCTAAAATATATCAATTACCCAGTGTGCAAAATAATCATAAATGGTAAACTGCAACTAAGAATGCGGGAAAGTGCTCCGCAACAATATAAAACAACATAAAGTTAACATAAAATTAATAATGAGCAAAAATTGTCATATGTGCAGTAATATCATACACGCATCCCTTCAGTGTGAGATGCAATCAAACCACAAACAAAAAAATAAAAATAAAAATATAAATAGTGTAGTCCAAAGAAGTTACAATGGTGCAATACAATCCACACCAATATCATGCAAAATGTGACTTCTA
The DNA here is from genome assembly GCF_042186555.1 of Aquarana catesbeiana. NCBI lineage: Eukaryota > Metazoa > Chordata > Amphibia > Anura > Ranidae > Aquarana > Aquarana catesbeiana. Next base: position 242,751,365 of record NC_133331.1, on the reverse strand, counting down.
GCGTTCCAATAAAAAAAGTCTATTTAAAAAGTGCAGATAGCAGTGACTTGTGCTGTTCTTTGCTTCTGGTGCACACACCAATTGTTCCCCCCAGCCTCTCACCTCCAGTAGCGGCCCCCAGTGGGCAGAGTCAAGCAGATGGATAATGCTATGATAGAGGGGATATGTTTCCTGCAGCAATTCACCTTCCCTGAGGGATGTCCGTGGATCTGGCTCTCCGCTTCACCTGTCTTTGGACTACACTATTTATATTTTAATTTTTTTGTTTGTGGTTTGATTGTATCTCACACTGAAGGGATGCGTGTATGATATTACTGCACATATGACACTTTTTGGCAGTTTGGTACGGGAGGATAGAGCAGCGCCACATATTATTCTATCACAGTGGGATACTGTGAGTTAGGCTGAAAGATCTACAGTGGGTTACTGTGAGTTAAACTGGAAGACCTACAGTAGGATATTGTGAGAGAATGTGTTGCCATAGAAGACAGCGGTTGCTACAAGATACAGATTGCTGCATTCAAGCCTAAAGGCCCTCGTTCTGTATTGCTGTCTGCTTAGTTCAGGCATGTCCAAAGTCTGGCCCGTGTTCCCGTTTAATGCAGCCCCACTGGTAATTTGTATATTTATACCTTTTGTGGTCCCCAACAAATTAATTGGGGGGCCCACAAAAGATATATGCTGTATTTATCAATCTGGCAGCCTTGGAGGGGACAGGACGACTGTCGTCAGATTACATACAGGAGAATCTCCTGTTTACTCAGAGGCCTCTGTAAAAGGAAGTCGGAACTTTGTATTAAAGAGGCCGCCGAGTAAACAGGAGATTCTCCTGTATGTAAACTGTTGGTGCTCGTCCTGCCCCCTCCCTGTCCCCTCCGAGGCTGCAGATGGCCATTGATCAGGCTGCACTGATGGCAATGGTGAGGCTGCATTCATGGCACTGATTAGGCTGGGCACCAAACCTTATTTTGCTTCACAGTTCTTTATTTAAAATGTAAGTTTTTTCCTGAAACTTCCCTCTTAAAGTGAAGGTGCGTGTTATATGCCTGTGCGTGTTATACCCTGATAAATACGGTATATCCAAATAATACGCCCAAGCTCATCCTTAGACTCTTCACCAAACACAGCCATAAAGGCAAGAGAATTCTTGTTGGGAAGTGTATTAGTTAATTTGCATTTAGTTTTAATGGTTCAAAGAATGTCAGGCAAAATGGTCAGCCCTCACGCATGTTCACTTCATCAAATCTGGCCCTCTTTGAAAAAAGTTTGGACACCTCTGGCCTAGTTATATTGTCTGCAGAGTTTGCCTTAGTTGCTATTGCCTAAGGGTGTCCTGTGCCCTAAACCCTCTTTCCCCACTGTTCCTGTTAAGAGAAATAAAACTCTTTGTTCATTTTTACAAAAAGTGACTGGCGCCCAATCTTTCCACCTTGCACTACACCCACTATGCCTAGTAACCTGCACCCTGAGGAGAAATGTCAGCTCTCCCTGGCTCTGGGGGTCACCATCAGGCCCTTGGAAGTCAAGAAGGCCGCTACACTTCGCTAATGTAACCCCAGTCCAGGGAAGAGGAAAACAAGGATGGTGTGCAGGCAACTGATAATTTGACTGGTTGTTAGGACGCCGGTGGCTGGAAGGTTGTTTTGGTGCACAATGAAGATCCTTGACTTTGTGTAACTAGAAGGCAGTCTTGATCCACCCACTGGCTTGTATACAATGTTCTATGCAATTTTTATGCATTTTGCCAAGGCACCCCTGAAGACACCCTGGTCGAAAAAAAGCTGTTTCATACAGTTGGAGCTAGCCCTTCCAGCTCTCAGCCTCTAAAGATAACGGATCAGCTACTTTCAAAACACTGGGTAATCTCCCACATTTCTTAGGAACTGTTGAATTCCCTCAGGTTTCTCTGCCAGATTAGCCCCTCAAACCAGTTCTCCCTGGTCTTCTCTGCCAGAAGGACAAAGGTACCTGGTCTACTGTAAGTTTATCCACCACCACTTGAAGTCTCTATGTTCACGTGGCCTGATCTTATACTCGTTTGAAGCTGCTGGAATACTCATTGGAATTTAGACATTTGACCCTCAGGTTCATGTTACTTTAAGTTAGTGGTTTGTTGGGAACCGTTTTTCTTAGAAATGATTCACAACCCAGTATTCCTTTCAAGAGAGACAATGTGAGAAAAAGTACCTCTCCACAGAATGGATAGAACCCATCCACAAACTGTCTTCAATGATGATGGAACTATCTGAATATCTCTTTAGGGGCCAGTGGCAGCTGGTGCTCAAAATTTTTGGGGGGCGCAAACCGAAAAATTCCCATCAATCGCAGCCACTATGCCCATCAAACGCAGCCACTGTACCATGAAACAGCCACTGTGCCATCAAACGCAGCCACTGTGCCCATCAATTGCCGCCACTGTGCTATCAAATGCAGACACTGTGGCCATTAAATGCAGCCACTGTGCCCATCATATGCAGCCTCACTGTGCCCCATCAAATGCAGCCTCACTTAACTTACAGGCAGCTCTGTCGGGCCGTGCGTTGCACGGAGCTGCCGACGTCACTTCCGGCTTCACTCTGGATCAGGAAAACTTAAGTAACCTCTTAACTTCAACAACAAAGCTCCCCCGTAGTAATACTAGGGGCGGAAGCTGCTCGGCACTTTGGATTGTGCTGCAAAGCAGGTCAAAAGCCTGCAAACGAAGCGCCTCGTCTGCAATCTTGTGATTGCATTGACATGGTGCTTCCCATAGTGCACTGTGTCCGGCGCCCGAACACAGTGCACTTAGAGAACATTTTTTTTTGGTAAATGCTGGGTGGGGGGGCGCCCGTGCGCCCCCTATGGACGGGCCGCCAGTGTTAGGGGCCTTATTATCATTCCTATATATATTTGTTGCCTGCTCTCCTACAGCTTGTCGGAATCTGTTTCAACCTGTGGGTGGACAGCCCTTATGTCTAGTACACACGATCAGAAAATCGGACCAAAAATACAGCTTTCGTGGTGATCATATGATAATCTGATCATTAGTACAGAGGTTTTGAGAATCAATCATAGCAGTTCACGTAAAATTATCCGAAGGGACAAACACAAACTTTTTTCTCCTACGATACCAGAACTAACAATTTTTGTTTATTCAGTACAGTAAAAATTGGAAGACCAAGAAGATACTTGGAAACGAAAGAACACATTACAATACAACACATTACATCACTTGCGGGCGCTATGGGACTCGCAACCAAGTGGGGCCTAGTGAGGATGAGAGCACCGCTGGCACAGTCTCCCAGCCAGGGGAAGAGAGAGGAGAGGAAGAGGCAAGCTGTGACCTGTGCCCAATGCAGCGTGACCTGTGCCCAATATAGCGTTGCCTGTGCCCAATACAGCCTGGTCTGCCTGTGCCCCATACAGCCTCACCTGTGCAGAGGAAGAGGCAAGCCACCCGGAATCAGCAGAGAGCTGAATTGCCTGATGTAATAGCTTTCATTAGAACTTCCAGTGTTCCCGGGGCTCACGTCACATAGCTCCACCTCTTGGCCCGGCGCCTTTGATAGACAGAACGCCAATCCAATGCAGGAAGTGTGACGTCATCAAAGGCATCAGGCCAAAAGGTATGTGACGATGAGCCCCGCGAAGAAGGGAAATTCAAATGAAAGCTATTACAGCGGGCAAACCCGCTCTCTGCTGATCCGGGTGGCTTGCCTCTTCCTCTGCACAGGTGAGGCTGTATGGGGCACAGGCAGACCAGGCTGTATTGGGCACAGGCAATGCTGTATTGGGCACAGGTCACACTGCATGGGGCACAGGTCACGCTGTATGGGGCACAGGTCACGCTGCATTGGGCACAGGTCACGTTGTATGGGGCACAGGTGACGCTGCATTGGGCACAGGTCACGCTGTATGGGGCACAGGTCACGCTGCATTGGGCACAGGTCACGCTGTATGGGGCACAGGTCACACTGTATGGGGCACAGGTCACATTGTATGGAGCACAGGTCACGCTGCATTGGGCACAGGTCACGCTGCATTGGGCACAGGTCACCCTGCATGGGGCACAGGTCACCCTGCATGGGGCATAGGTCACGCTGCATGGGGCATAGGTCACGCTGTATGGGGCACAGGTCACGCTGCATTGGGCACAGGTCACGCTGCATTGGGCACAGGTCACGCTGCATTGGGCACAGGTCACGCTGCATTGGGCACAGGTCACGCTGTATTGGGCCCAGGTCATGCTGTATGGGGCACAGGTCACGCTGCATTGTGCACAGGTCACGCTGCATTGTGCACAGGTCACGCTGCATTGACACTAGGGCAGCTGTGGGGAGGGGGCTGTTTGCAGGGGGGCCCCATACAACATTTTGCTATGGGGCCCTGCTATTTCTAGTTACGCCCCTGGACTCACCTGTTGATATCCTGCTCATCAGTCCTGCCTACTTAAGCTGTCCAGTCCAGAGGATTTCTGCCTTTACCTTGGTCACATCTCTAGAAACGCTCTCCTGTGTTTCTGTTGAAGACTTGCTTGGCTGACATTCCTTCTGGCTCCAGATCTTGCTTGCTGTTCTACTACGCTCATCTCTGGCTCCTTGACATTTTGGCTTGTTTGACTATCAGTTCTGGTTCCTGAACTCTGGCTATGTTTTGACTACATTTACTCTGTTTACCTTTTTCTATTATTATTTAACAAGTGTGATTTAACTGTACTTCCGTCTCAATCTAATTCATGGTTTCTGACAGTAGGCAAAGGCCATGAATTCAGAAGATACAGCCAAGCCACCTGTTGGTAATATTATTTCCAGATTGGATGAGCAGGATCACTGCATGGATCAGTTTGTCATGGCGTTACAAACGCTCCTGAGTCACACGGCTCACCTGGAATCTCCCACTGTGGCTGGTCCGATACAACCGGTGTTGCAGGCCGTCCCTGCTGCTGCTCCAGTCTCTGTGCAGGCACCCGCCTTGAGTATTAACTCTATACAGGTATGTCTGGTTCCACTCCGCTTCCCCAGCATTTTGGGGACGATCCAGTGCAATGCAGCGGGTTTCCCAACCAGGTTGAGATAAACTTTGAGATGCTGCCCCAGGCATTTCCCACAGACAGAAGCAAAGTAGGTTTCGTGATATCTTTGCTTTCTGAGAGAGCCTTGGCCTGGGCAAACCCTCTATGGGAGACGCAAAAACCTGTTGTCTTGAGTTACCCTGAGTTTGTAACTTATTTTAAAAGGGTATTTGATGTTCCCGCGCACTCCGCTTCTGCTGCCAAGTGCCTCATGTCCATCAGAGTACGAGAACTGTTGCCGATTACGCCATTGAATTCCGTACTCTGGCAACAGAGGTTGCTTGGAACAATGAGGCCCTCGTGGCTGCTTTTTCTCATGGTCTCTCGGATACCATCAAGGATGAGATAGCAGCCTGAGATATACCCACTGAGCTTGAGAGGTTGATCATGTTTGCCATCCTCATTGACTCCAGACACAGAGAAAGACTCCCTTTTGAAGGAGCGCTTGCGGAAGCCTCCTGTACATTTGTCTCCAAACTTTGCAGTCCCATCTTTGCCTCCCTCAACTCCCATGCCTCCTGGTACCAAGTCAGTCTCTGAAGATGAACCTATGCACTAGGGCTTCACACGTCTCTCTGTGGATGAGAGAACCCTTAGGAGGAGGGAAAGATTGTGCCTTTATTGTGGCCAGACAGGTCACTTTTTTAAGTCTTGTCCTACCCGTCCAGGGAACGCCCGAACCTTGAGGCCCTGTCATGGACAGACGTTAGGTGGCGCTGTTTCGTCCCCAGTTATCCAGAAGGATAAGTTCCTGGTTTCGGTTACGCTTTTCTTTTGGGCTAGAGTCGTCCGTCGAGATACAGGCTCTGATCGACTCTGGGGCTGCAGGCCTGTTCATTGATGCTGCCTTTGTATCGAAGCACTCGATTTCGCTGCAGCTGCATGACACTTTACTTGCCATTGAGGCTCTTGATGGAAGACCTCTACAGCCTGCCCATGTGACTCATGAGACTGTTCCGTTGTCCATGGCCGTAGGGGCTCTTCACCATGAGATAATCCAATTCCAAGTTATTTCCTCACCTGTTTCCGCTGGTTATTGGTTATCCTTGGTAACAGAAGCACAACCCCTCTTTTGATTGGCTCCGTGCTGAGGTTCTCTCCAGGACACCACAATGCAGTAAGACATGCTTCCAGAAGGTAGCCAAGGTCCTGTGCACCTCTTCACTCCCCTCCCTGCCTGAGGAGTACCGTGAATTTAGCGATGTCTTTGACAAAGGTTAAGCCAGCAGTTTTCCTCCACTCCAGGCGTATGATTGCTCAATTGACCTTCAACTTGGTGACATACCCCCTCGTGGCTGGGTTTACCCTCTGTCGGTCTTGTAGGATAAGGCCATGGAGGAGTATGTTGCAGACGCACTTTCTCAAGGTTTCATCCCCAAATCCTCGTCTCCTGCTGGTGCTGGTTTGTTCTTTGTGAAGAAGATTAGTTATGAACTGGGACCTTGTATTGATTATAGGGGTCTCAATCGTTTCACGATTAAGAATGCCTATCCGATTCCATTAAGGAGTTGATTAAGTGACCACCTCAAGGGAGCAACAGTTTTCACAAAGCTTGATTTGAGAGGGGCATATAATCTTGTGAGGATTAAGGAGGGCGACGAGTGGAAAACTGCATTTAATAGCAGAACAGGCCATTATGAGTACCTCGTAATGCCTTTTGGCCTTTGTAACGCCCCGGCAGTTTTCTAGGAATTAACAATGTCCTCCGAGATTTGTTGCAGGTATGTGTGTTGGTTTATCTCGACGATATCCTGATATAAGTCCCTGGAGAGCGACCACACAGATGTCTGTCGTGTGCTTCAGAAACTAAGAGAGGACAATCTCGATTGTAAATTGGAGAAGTGCAAATTCCATCGTGAAAAGGTTAAATTCCTGGGTTATGTAATTTCCACTGCTGGTTTTTCGATGGACCCAGAGAAACTTTCAGCAATCCTACAGTGGCCCCGCCCGTGGGTTTACGTCCTCTGCAGCGTTTACTTGGCTTTGACAACTATTATGGGAAGTTTATTCGTAACTTCTCGTCTCTGGTCAAGCCCCTGACTGATAATGACCAGAAAGGACGGTAACCCACATGCTGTGTACACACGATCGGAAATTCGGCCAGCAAAAGACCGATGAGAGTTTTTGGTTGGAAAATGCAACCGTGTGTATGCTTTTGCTGGCCGAATTCCAGCCAGCAAAAGATTGAGATTTGTATGTTCTCAATTTTTCGGTCGTAAAAAGTTCCTATCCGAAAATGCAAAAAAATAATAAGAGTATGGGACTTTAAATGAGGCAGGCTCAAGCACAACATGAGAATAAGAATTTATTATACATGAATGTCAAATTGCGTAACGTTGTATATGACAAATAATTGCTCAATGCATATGCAGACATCTTGGAAAATACATAGCATACATATAAACAGAATGTAAAACATGATTACCATAACAGGGGAACTATTGTACATATTTCATAGGTATGATGAAATGGAACTAGTAATATACAGTAAAGTCATAAAAATATTATTGTAAAAATATTGATGGAAGTGTGAGGGTTTACATCCTCAAAATCTCGACGGGTTTCGTCGGTAACCTGACTCATCAGGAGTGGATGCTGAATGTCTAAGTAATAAAAGGTGTTCTAAATCAAAGGCCCATGATATGGAAAATATTATATGTAAAGAGGTTTATATAGAAAAAGAGATGGTCAAGTCCACAAACTTACATCCAATTGGAATGCTGAACTCGAATAATCCTGGTATGCAGGAGTCACCACATCAAGCCTCCCCAGGAGCTGAGGTGCAAAGGTCCGCCCGGAACAACAGGCCCACGGTAAAAGGCCCCCAGCCAGTGAACAAATATAGTATATTGAGTATTGTGCCAATAATGGCAAGACCATTTTCTTGCCAGAAATATCATGAGCTTGGTTTTGGATAGGTTGAGTTTGAGGAAGTGATGTGACATCCAGGCTGACATGTCTGCTAGTAAGTTGGTGATGCGTGAGGAGACAGATGGAGTGAGCTGGGGGGAGGAGAGATAGATTTGGGTGTGATCAGCGTAGATATGATATTTAAAGCCGTGGGAGGCAATCAACTGACCCAGGGAGGTGGTGTAGATTGAGAAAAGGAGAGGTCCAAGAACAGAACCTTGGGGGATCCCAACGGAGAAAGGAAGAGGAGAGGAGGAAGTAGAGTTGTAAGTGACACTGAAGGAGCGGCGGGATAGGTAGGATGAGAACCAGCAAAGAGTACAGTCACGGAGACCAAAGGAGTGGAGTTTGAGGAGGAGGGGGTGGTCCACTGTGTCAAAGGCAGCAGAGAGATCCAGGAGAAGTAGTACAGAAGTGTCCGCTGGTTTTAGCCATTAGTATATCATTTGAGAGTTTAAGGAGAGCAGTTTCCATGGAATGTTGAGGGCGAAATCCAGGCTGAAGGGCATCAAGAAGTTTATTTATGGTCAGATGGTCGCTCAGTCGGTTGTAGACTTATCCTTCAAGAAGTTTGGAGGAGAAGGCGAGTAAGGAGATGGGAGGTAGGTTGTTAAGATTAGTGGGGTCCAGTGAGGGCTTTTTAAGTATGGGGGTGACTAGTGCATGTTTTAGAGAGTTTGGGAAGATGCCACAAGAGAGGGAGAGGTTGAAAATGTGAGTTAGTGTCAGAGGACACCTGTCGCCTCCGTCCGCCGGGCTCCGGGGCGCATGCGCGGTGGACTGGTGCTCCGGCGCACACCCGTACACGGCCCAATGGTGCGGCGCGTGCGGGTGCACAGTAGTCCCCGAGTGCGCACCGTCGCCCATACGGGTGCACGGTAGCGCGTCACACTGACGCGCGCACTGTGGGGGCTACTTCTGACGGCTCCAGTACCCAGTCGGGTTGCTGGTTTGTCTTCAGCTTTTCCTAGTTCCTGCTGCTCTGTGCTCTACACTCCTTGCTGATATCTGTGTTGACCCCTGGCTAGTTTAAACGGACTCCGCTCTCTGCTTGTTACCCTCTGACCCCTAGCTATTCATTAACGGACTTGCACCTTGCTTGATACCCACTGACCTCTGGCTCTTCATTAACGGACTTGCACCTTGCTTGATACCTACTGACCTCTGGCTATTCATTAACGGACTCTGCTCACTGCCTGATACCTGTGCTGACCCCTGGCTTGCCTTAACGGACCTTATGCTCTATCTGATTACCCGGCTCTGACCCTTGGCTTGTTTCACGGACTTGTGCTCTACCTGATTACCCGGTTCTGACCCCTGGCTTGTTTCACGGACTTCCTGCAATTCCACTCGGTCCCCGGACTCAGCAGTGGCACCTTCTCCTGCACCTTCAGTCAGCTTCTGAAGACGCCTACTGGGCCTACAAGTCCTATACCTTTGGAGCTCCCACCTGCTGGAGGCCCGTGCCTCTGCGTGTCCCCTGCTCCCTGTATCATCTCCAGGGACAGGGTGCACGTGGTCGTAAGGGCGAGCCGCTCTCGGCATCTTGGCGCTCTCCTCTGGAGATCTTGTGTCAGCAGGTTTCCGCTCTTGCTGACTCCGTTCAAAAATTGCAGGAGGGATATACCCAGATTGACAGCCGTCTGTAACAAATTACGGGGTCACTTCCATCTGCAGCCGCAGCTCCCGCACCCAGTAGTGGGAGTCCGCCCCCTCAGGCTACCGCCAATCCCACAGTCATAATGGCGCTCCCAGAGCCCAGGGTTCCTACACCGTAGTGTTTTTCAGGGGACCAGAAGAAATTTGGGGCCTTTAAAAACGCCTGTTCTCTCTACTTTGCCCTTCAGCCCAGAACCTTCTCATCTGAGATTGTTAAGGTGGGATTTGCGATCTCACTGTTGTCCGAGGAACCCCAAGCCTGGGCCCACGGCTTGATGGAACAGAGAAGTTCAGTGTTAAACATGATAGATTCCTTTTTTGAGAGTATGTCCCAACTCTATGATGATCCGCACCGCACGGCCACAGCTGAAGCAATTCTACACAGTCTGTCCCAAGGAAGGAGGCCAATTGAGGACTATACGGTGGAACTCCGTAAATGGGCGGCCGATACAAATTGGGACGAGCCGGGCCTGCGATACCAGTACCGTCAGGGCTTGTCTGAACTTCTCAAGGATGAGTTGGCCAGGATGGAAACGCCAGCTTCCTTGGAAGAATTAATCCAAGCAGCCACGAAACTGGACAGGCGCCTACGTGAGCGACGCTCAGAGTGTTTTCAAGGCCCGCACCCTGCCTGGACGTCGTCCAGACCCCTTCCTACTCAGTCGCCATCTCCAACGGCTGCTGCAACACCAGTACCCGAGGTTGAGGCTATGCAGCTCGGCCTGCTCCGTGCTCCGCTGACCTCCGAAGAGAGACAACGCAGACGGCAATCTAACTTGTGCCTATACTGCGGGGGTGCCGGACACTTCCTGTGCAATTGCCCAGTAAGACCTAGTAAGTTCTTTTGGCCAAATCTGATGAACTGTCAAACCAATACTGCTCCTAAAACTTACGTGATGTTGTTCGTTTCCTTACAGCTAACGGAGGGGAAAACCCGCTTACCAGCCATCATTGATTCCGGAGCTTGCAGTTGCTTTTTAGACGCTACCTTTGCCCACAGCCTGCATATTCCTCTTCAAACCAAGGCTCAAGGTTTACAAATACACCTAGCCGACGGGTCACTTCCCCGCTCACCTCCCATCACTCAGGAGACCCAACCCATCCTTGTGACCACGGATTCCGGTCATCAGGAATTCCTACGGCTGGACCTCATTCCTTCTCCTATCTTCCCTGTTATACTCGGCTTGCCCTGGCTACAGGCACATGACCCACAAATTGAATGGAGTACTAAGTCGGTATCTTTCTCCTCCCAGTATTGCTCTCAACACTGCCTTCCCACTGCTCCGAAAGTTTGTTCAACGATTACAGTCCCATCGGACAACCTCCAACATGTTCCCCCCGAATACCTCGAGTTTCAAGAAGTCTTTAACAAACAAATGGCTGACTGTCTGCCACCTCATCGGCCTTACGACTGTCCGATCGATCTCCTGCCTGGATCGGAAGTCCCATTCGGCCGTATATTTCCACTCTCAGAAACTGAGCTGGAAGCTCTTAAACAATATATTGACGAAAATCTCAAGAAGGGGTTCATTCATCCCTCGTCCTCACCTGCTGGAGCTGGCATATTCTTTGTAGGGAAAAAGGATGGATCCCTAAGGCCGTGTGTGGACTACCGGCAGCTTAATAATATCACTATCAAAAACAGGTATCCACTGCCGCTCATCCCTGAGTTATTTCAACGGTTCCGATCAGCCAAGGTTTTCTCCAAACTGGACCTCCGAGGTGCCTATAATCTTATCAGGATCAGGGCTGAGGACGAGTGGAAGATGGCTTTTAGGTGCAGATTTGGACATTTCGAATATCTGGTGATGCCATTCGGGCTCTGCAATGCACCGGCTACCTTTCAACACCTGGTGAATGATATATTCTGAGAATACCTGGACGATTTCCTTGTTGTCTACCTGGATGACATTCTTATTTTCTCCTCTACTATTGAGCTGCACAAGGGGCATGTAAAAAAGGTTCTTACCATACTTAAACACAACAAGCTGTACCTGAAAGCCGAAAAATGAGAATTTGAGAAATCAGTTGTACAATTTCTAGGATTCATCATCTCAACCAACGGGGTCGCAATGGATCCACAAAAGATACAAGCAATTCAGGAATGGCCGGCCCCATCTGATAAAAATGGGGTACAGCGTTTTATAGGGTTTGCCAACTTCTACAGGAAATTTATCGTCGGATTTTCCGCTATTGTGGCACCTATCACCCAGTTGACTCGTCAGCACAGTTCCTTTCAGTGGTCCCAAGTGGCACAAGAAGCTTTTCTGAAACTAAAGACCTTGTTCAGTTCCGCCCCGATTCTCTGTCACCCTGACCCAACTCAACCATTTGTACTAGAGGTGGATGCATCAGAAATCGCAACAGGAGCTATCCTTTCCCAAAGACATGGGCCTAAAGCCATCCTACATCCTGTAGCCTTTGCATCTCGGAGACTCAGCCCGCCAGAACTCAACTACGACGTGGGTGACAGGGAGCTGCTGGCCATAAAATTCGCTCTTGAGGAATGGAGGTATTTACTGGAAGGCGCATTACACCCAGTTATGATCTTTACGGGTCACAAAAATTTGGAATACCTCCGGACAGCAAAACGGTTAAAACCTAGACAAGCCCGTTGGGCTCTCTTCTTTTCTCGTTTTAATTTCCATATATCCTATAGACTTGGTGAAAAAAATGGAAAGGCGGATGCACTCTCTCGGATGTTCTCTGCAGATCCATGAACAACTGAACCGAGCACTATTCTCTCCCCACAAAACTTCCTTGGTCTGACTGGCGGACTTAATATCGTCCATCAGCTCTTCATCCAGTCTTTGTGCCGAACCGGAGTACATTCCTTGGAAAGATGTGACGATCTCTTTTGGGTCCGGGGAAAAATTTTTGTACCTTGGGAGATACGGTCTCTAACCCTTAAGATGTGTCATGACCATAAATTGGCAGGTCACTTTGGGACAAAGAAGACATCTGAGTTGATCTCTCGCTCCTTCTGGTGGCCTGGGTGGAGACGGGATTGTAGGGAGTATGTACCCTCCTGTCCTCTATGCCAACGGAACAAAATGCTAAGTCTTGGGGTTTGCTCAAGCCCTTGCCCATCCTGGAACGACCATGGGCTGATGTGTCCATGGATTTTATTGTAGACTTACCTGCCTCGGAAGGCTTTACCACCATTTTTGTTGTCGTCGACCGTCTCTCCAAGATGGCTCATTTTTTACCTATGATGGGTACCCCTTCTGCAGTAGACACAGCCAATATTTTTTTTAAAGAGATAATTAGGCTCCATGGTGTGCCTAAAAGTATTGTGACGGATAGGGGCGTGCAATTTACGTCTAAATTCTGGAGAGGACTCTGCAAAACCCTGGATATCAAAGTCTGCCTCTCTTCAGTGTATCACCCTCAGAGCAACGGCCAGATGGAGAGGACAAACCAAACCTTGGAGCAATACCTCCGTTGTTTCTGTTCTGGCTCCCAGGACGATTGGGCCAGTCTTCTCCCGTACGCTGAATTTGCTTATAACAACTCTGTTCATGCAGCTACCAACCAAACACCCTTTTGGGCAAATTGCTGGTTTCATCCTACATTCCTATCTAATGACATCCCCGAAATGGCAGTCCCTGCGGTTCAAGATAGGATAACCTCTTTGCAATCTAACTTCCGAAGGATCCAAGACATGCTACACAAAGCACAGGAGGATTACAAAAAACAGTATGATCGGGGCAGGAGGGAAAATCCAATATTTAATGTAGGTGAGGAGGTTTGGTTGTCAACTACAAACCTTAAATTACCTCTGCCATCACGAAAACTTGGACCCAGGTTCATCGGACCTTTTCAAATCAAAAGGATAATCAATCCCGTGGCATTTGAACTAGCACTACCAAAAACGTACAGAATCCATTCTGTTTTTCTTGTATCCTTGTTGAAGCCTGTTGTGCCTAGCCCTTTTCCTGGAAGAGGGGAACTTCCTCCCCCGCCGATCAGGGTGGATGGGGAGAATGAGTTCGAAGTGGAGTCCATCCTAAACTGTAGAAAGAGGGGCAGGCAGCTGCAATACCTGATCCATTGAAAGGGATACCCACCTGAGGACAATTCTTGAGAGCCTGCTAGGAATCTGCATGCACCACGCTTAATTCAAGCCTTCCATCAAGAGCACCCGGAGTTGATGTCCAGCTTGGGCATCCAGTGTCCGCCCTTAGGAGGGGTGCACTGTCAGAGAACACCTGTCGCCTCCGTCCGCCGTGCTCCGGGGCGCATGCGTGGTGGACTGGCGCTCTGGCGCACACCCGTACGCGGCCCAATGGTGCGGCACGTGCGGGTGCACAATAGTCCCCCGAGTGCGCGCCGTCGCCCGTGCGGGTGCACGGTAGCGCGTCACGCTGACACGCGCACTGTGGGGGCTACTTCTGACGGCTCCAGCACCCAGTCGGGTTGCTGGTTTGTCGTCAGCTGTTCCTAGTTCCTGCTGCTCTGTGCTCTACACTCCTTGCTGATACCTGTGTTGACCCCTGGCTAGTTTAAACGGACTCCGCTCTCTGCTTGTTACCCTCTGACCCCTGGCTATTCATTAACGGACTTGCACCTTGCTTGATACCCACTGACCTCTGGCTCTTCATTAACGGACTTGCACCTTGCTTGATACCCATTGACCTCTGGCTATTCATTAACGGACTCTGCTCACTGCCTGATACCTGTGCTGACCCCTGGCTTGCCTTAACGGATCTTGTGCTCTATCTGATTACCCGGCTCTGACCCTTGGCTTGTTTCACGGACTTGTGCTCTACCTGATTACCCGGTTCTGACCCCTGGCTTGTTTCACGGACTTCCTGCAATTCCACTCGGTCCCCCGACTCAGCAGTGGCACCTTCTCCTGCACCTTCAGTCAGCTTCTGAAGACGCCTACTGGGCCTACAAGTCCTATACCTTTGGAGCTCCCACCTGCTGGAGGCCCGTCCCTCTGCGTGCCCCCTGTATCATCTCCAGGGACAGGGTGCGCGTGGTCGTAAGGGCGAGCCACTCTCGGCATCTTGGCCTCGGTGAGTATTAGTCGTGACAGTTAGAGAGTGTAAAATTGAGTCAGAGGGTGAGCGTAGCATTTGCGAGGGAGCAGGATCCAGGGGGCAGGTGGTTAGATGAGTGTTGAATAAAAGTTTAGCAACCTCATTAATAGTAGCAGAGTTGAATGAGGGAAGTAATGATTGTATCTGTGGACATGGGGTGTTGCATGGGGGAGGTTTTTGCGCGTTAGAGATCTCCTCATGAATTGTATCAATCTTATTTTTGAAGTTCAAAGATAATAAAAGTATACACTGCGCTAAAATAAAAGTATATGGTGCGGAGCGGCTACATACAGGGTGACAACAACTAAAGAATCATGTGAAAGTAAAATGTAGCGCGTAGATTGTGCAAAAAGTCTTCGATCAAGAAAACAACTAAAATAAACAAATGTCCACAAATGATAAACATAACAGTGGTAAAACTTATAAGTCTCTCAATATAGGTGAAAAAAGGTCCAGTAAGTGAATAAAAAACCAATGACATGGAATGTCCCACTGAAAATGATACGTGGATGTAAGACGACAGATGTTATAACACGGGTAAATCAGATCATCCCCAAGCTGTATCTCACAACTGCATGTGACTTAGTAAAGATGGTGTGTAAGAAACTCTTACCAGATACATTGGACTCCCTTGTCAGCGACAGGGAGTCACTTGAGCGGGTTGCCTCTCAGGGCCTGTAAGCGGACATCACAGCTCTGCAAACCTTCTGGGTCAAACTCTGCGTGGATCTCCCGGGGCCGCCAGGTGGGTCCTCCCAAAGGATGGCCAAGGTGCGGATCAGAGGGAACAGTGCGTCACATAAAAAAACTGAAGTGAAGGCTGGTTGGATCTCTCAGTGGATATGTGGAGAAAAAATAAACAGGCTCCACATCCTTCTTGTTGCTCATCTTTGTTTTTATACCCTGTGATCACATTTTATTGTTACCTGGCTTTTTTAGCAATAAAAATCCCACTTTGCTCATCTACACTATGTGGAGCCTGTTTATTTTTTCTCCACATATCCACTGAGAGATCCAACCAGCCTTCACTTCAGTTTTTTTATGTGACGCACTGTTCCCTCTGATCCGCACCTTGGCCATCCTTTGGGAGGACCCACCTAGCGGCCCCGGGAGATCCACGCAGAGTTTGACCCAGAAGGTTTGCAGAGCTGTGATGTCCGCTTACAGGCCCTGAGAGACAACCCGCTCGAGTGACTCCCTGTCGCTGACAAGGGAGTCCAATGTATCTGGTAAGAGTTTCTTACACACCATCTTTACTAAGTCACATGCAGTTGTGAGATACAGCTTGGGAATGATCTGATTTACCCGTGTTATAACATCTGTCGTCTTACATCCCCCGTACCATTTTCAGTGGGACATTCCATGACATTGGTTTTTTATTCACTTACTGGACCTTTTTTCACCTATATTGAGAGACTTATAAGTTTTACCACTGTTATGTTTATCATTTGTGGACATTTGTTTATTTTAGTTGTTTTCTTGATCGAAGACTTTTTGCACAATCTACACGCTACATTTTACTTTCACATTATTTTTGAAGTTATTGGCGATCTCCTGGGCAGTGAGTGAGTTAGAGGGTGGAGGCAGTGGAGGACAGAGTAGTGTTGAAAGTAGAGAAGAGTTGACATGGACTGGATAAGAAGGTGTTAATGAGTGTGATAAAGCAGGTCTGTTTGGCAGTGTGGAGGCAGGAAAAGTATTTTAGGAGGGCAGATGTATATTGTGTGAAGTCTTCCTGGAACTTAGTCTTTTGCCACAGACGCATAAGAGCGCGGCTACGTTTTCTGAGACTTCTGGTGTCCTCTGTTTGCCAGGTTTGTAGCAGTCGGGGCCTAATTCTGCGTGTAGTGAGGGGGGAAAGCTTGTCTAGGAAGGAAGACAGTAAGTTGTTGTACATGAAAGTGGCTAGGTTGGGGCAGGACAGGGGTGAGATTTTGTCATAGAGGTGATCAATAGAGCAGAGAAGGGTTGAGGTGGCGAAGGTTTCTACGTGTAACTGTCTTATCCTACCTTGTCTTATCCAACCTTGCCCTGGGGAGTCTCCATGTGTGTCAGTCAGGCAGGACTGGTGCAGAGAGTCAGTCAGGAGGACTGGGAAGAGAAACAGCCAGGTGCAGCTGGTGGCAGCCAGGTGGGCTAGCATTTTTCTGCAGCAGAACTAGGCTTAGTGTCTACAAGGAAGCAGATGGTCAAGAGAAATGATGTTCAATCCAGAATGTGCTACATTAACCACAAAAGGGACAGGAATTTCCTAGCCTGTAATGGGCTGTTGCTGAATTAACAAAGTGACTGTTCGTTTCATCGGGAGCAGCAGGTGCTGTACATAGTGACCCAAGTTTGTGCAGGAGGAAGGAGAGGATCTTTGTAGAAAGGGGAGGAAGTTGTCCCTTGTTTTGTGTTTTGAACTTTTTCAAGTTGGGCATCCCATAATTCCCTACCCCATCCAAGTTATCATCCCCTAATAAAACAACAAAAACAAGCAAGGACTGTCCTCTGGGTTGAGAGAATGAAGGAAATGTTGTGCGACTGGTTGTGCAGCAGTGGGGAACCCTAACTTCAGCAACTCCTGCAGGGGTAGTGCTACATTTGGGGTGTTCGCCTGGGATTCACCCATGGAATCCTGCATGCCCATTGCCCCTAGCATCCGAAAATCATTGAGCCAGAGACTGCGCTTTGCTATTCAAGCCCTTAAGGGGGATGATTACGGGAAGCTGGAATTATGCATTGCTGAACTGTAAATGTCAAGATGGCGTTCAAGTGCCGTTGTCCATAACCACCACAAGGAGGTTGCTGCCAACCAGCTATACTGGTTGCCCTAACCGTGGCTGGGACGGCTACTTGTATATAGTTTGTTAATCCAATACTTTTCATGTTATCTGTTATTTCTTTCCCATTTATATTCCTTTCCCCTTGCTTACATCTGTAGTTGATCTCCAGCAGTTGAAAAAATGGCTCCAAAACTACCTAGACCCACCTCTTCCCCTGAATGATGTAATATACAGTGCAGGAAGTTTCACTTTGAGGACATCTCTTCCAGTCCATAACCTCTCAAATGCAACCTGACAAGGAAATAGCGAGTCTAAGGTGAGAGGCCATCCCACACCAGGAGGGCAGACTGCTTTCCTGGTCCTACCTCATGTCAGTACACAATGGGTTAACACCTCCTCTGGCACACAGGACCACCTCTTCCTAGCTAAATTAGAGACTGCTGCTCCCCAACTGAAGTGCTTTTCTTTTTTGGTCATGCTCCAGGCCACCTGTTGATTGTAGTTGGTACAGTAAGTACTTTGGTTGCTGCAAGTATGTTCCCCTACCACACCACCGCTCCAGGTTCAGCCTCTCCTGGAGTTGGAAGACCCAGAATGTTGAATGTAAACCTTCCTGAAACTGGGTGCCCTGTGCGCCAGGCAATGTTGCTTAAACAGCACAAATATTCTACAGGTATGGTATTACTAAGCTCTGCAATCTCACCAATTGCCTCTCCCTTGGGGTTTTTCTGGTCTTGTATAGGCAGCATGTCATGCCACTCTCCTGGCTTTGTTTTCAGTCTGAGAGCAGCGGTGGAATATGTTACAGAGGGCAGGGAAATGGGGCTGCGTGGGATAGTGACCCCCAGTCACCAAGCAACAGCGTAAACAGTCTTAGAAGCCAGCAGAGGAACTGTCTACTCTCCGTCTCTGCAGTCCTGCCAGTTTTCTCTTGCGAGGTAAAAGACTTGTTGCTGTTGCACCCCTCCTGTGATGTGTGCTCCTGGAGGTTTGACAGTCTGACTGGTCTTGTCTCAGATTCTGTATCTCCTTTTGCCTCTGAAAGTGCTGCCTGACCTCACCTGCTACTGCTTCTGAAGTAAGTGGATGAAATCAGATGAGTCTTAAATGGACAGTGTACCTGTTTTTCTTGGTGAGAGAATTAAGATTTTCTCCATATTTGTTTGTGTAGATATAAGCTCACCACACCTGTCAGTGACACATAAGACTAGGAAAAGGTATGAGGGAGCAACATGGGACATGTTTTTAAAAGAGTGCTCAAGGAATACAAAGTATGGTGTTTTGCATTATTTTAAGAGCACAAGTCCTAAACGCAAACACTCCAAAAAACATAAGACCCACCACTGGTCATCTCCTGACCAGGACAACCTGCATTCCTCAGATTCCCACAAAGGGGCAGCTTTCATGCTCCTCAAGCAGCTCATGTGCAATGGCTCACATGCATTTATATCAATGCAATAGGAAATGCCTTGCCCAGCCCAGAGTGCATGTTGGACCTGCATGCAGTCTGCAGTTACAGGAAATTATTTGCATGGATTACCTCAAGTAACAATGGATAAGGAAGCAGGTGCACAAATTTTAAAGCCTAGATTTAGGAGACTGTAGCGGAAAGTATGCAACGTATCTATGCCACAGGCAAGACAAAAAAAAGTTTTGATTTCAATCTCATTGGTCCCTTTAGTAGCCAGGCCCAACCATAGCAAAAAGCATGCAGATATTTCCAAATGTGAAAAAGAAAAGGGAGGGCCTTCTTTTCCCATAATGACAGAGTTAAAAGCTCATTGATGAAGAATGTGAGAGACCTAATAAGACCAACTTACAGTAAAAGCTCTCTAAGCTTTATCCAATGTGGCTGGCTGATGCATGTTTAAGCAACACACTTCCAGGAGTGGAAGGGGCCCTCCAGTGTCTGGTGCGGCAAGTGTCTTGCCTTTCAAAACCTTTAGGGATCCTTTCCCCAAACAGAAACTTTTTGCTGGGTGGAGAGCCGCTTACAGGCAGTTAACCACTTTAAGAACGGGCTTATTTTTCAAACTTGTTGTTTACAAGTTAAAATATATATTTATTTTTTTGCTAGAAAATTACTTAGAACCCTCAAACATTATATATATATTTTTTCCAACACCCTAGAGAATAAAATGGTGGTTGTTGCAATACTTTCTGTCACACCGTATTTGCGCAGTGGTCTTACAAGCGCACTTTTTTGGGGGAAAATACACTATTTTTTCATTAAAAAATAAGACAACAGTAAAGTTAGCCCAATTTTTTTTTATAGTGTGAAAGATGTTACACCAAGTAAATTGATATCCAACATGTTGGCGACAAACTTTTATCCTTAAAAATCTCCATATGCGATGTTTAAAAAATTCTACAGGTTGCATGTTTTAAGTTACAGATGAGGTCTAGGGCTAGAATTATTGCTATCACTCAGACAATCGCGGTGATACTTCATATGTGTTGTTTGAACACCGTTTTCATATGCAGGTTCTACTAACGTATGCCTTCACTTCTGCACTCGAGCTCGGCGGGACGGGGCGGGTAAAAATAAAATATTTTTTTTCTCTTATTTATTTTAATCTTTATTTTTTATTTTTACACTGTTCTTTTAAAAAAAAATGTGGCACTTTTATTCCTAATACAAGGAATGTAAACATCCCTTGTATTAGAAAAAAAAGCATGACAGGACCTCTTAAATGAGATCTGGGGTCAAAAAGACCTCAGATCTCATATTTACACTAAAATGCAATAATGCAATGTCTTTTTACCAGAAATAGTGATACTACGTCTATCTCCAAAGCTCAATTCTAAAGTGGTATGCAGTTTCCATGAAAAGTGAGGGACAGTCCCTCCAAGCATTCGCACAAGAGTCGAGGGGGAGGGGCTGTCTTTTATTAGGCTAGGAAGAGGTAGTCCTGTGGGTTCCAGAGGAGGCGTTAACTCATTGTGCGCTGATGTGAGGATGGGCTAGGAAAGGAAAATTATGGCAAGTATCTAATAATTTTCCGTTATTGCGGTTTTAAAAGGGACACACTTCATAACTCAAACATTTATATAAAAATAAACAGCAGAGTAGGGAAGCAAATCCTGAATTCTAGACAAAAACATTTTAGTGCAGCATTGGTACTTACTCTGGGTTTAAAGTCATTTGGAGTAAATCAATTGTCTTTCCTCTGGACCCCCTATTTTTGCCCCTACGATACCACCGGATATCCCCCTACAAGTAGTTTCTAAATTCCGGTACCTGGGAGTGGAGATCCAATTACCTTTAAGTACCTATATCTCCAATAATCTTACCCCTCTGGTGACTCGTCTGAAAAACAATTTGCAGACTTGGTCCAGGTTACCTCTTAATCTCAGGCCGAATAAACATATTCAAAATGATATACCTACCCAGATTCCTTTATATACTTTGATTATATATATATATATATACATACATACACACACATACTCTATATATACTCCCCCCCTTTCCACACATGAAGAGTTAAAACGTTGAGCTGTGTTGCTTTCAATATTTGGATACTGTAAAAAAAAAAAAAAAAAATCATATCACCAAATCAAAATGAGCATTTTTCAGGGTGAATACAAATTTAATGTCAAGATATAGGTTATACTAGGATATAGGATTATATATATTAATTTCAGATGCATAGTTAAAGTTTTGTATGTTGCATGTTATTATGTTGTATATCAATTTATTGTTTCAGATCGGATTAATCCATGGTCTCTCTTGAGCCCCACCCTTATGGTTCTTGGTTCAATTGGGCTTCCCGTCATGGTAGGGGGGTGTGGATTCCTTCTGCAATTACCTTTGTTATGCTCCAATCGGGCGGTCGAAGATCTCTTCTTTGGCCGCTAGGAGGAGCACTCACATGCTGACGGCATCCCTTAATCCCCTCTGGACGTTCAAACGGCGGGGCACGCATGCATGACCTAGTGTGCTGCGACATCACGTATTTGCTATGGAGGCGACGTTGGTGGTCGAGGCCTAGCCTTCTGGGACGCCGCGGTGGCTAATTGTAAGGCCAGGACACCTGGATTAGGGGAACTGGTGGCACCTGTGGCTAATTATTCAGCTCTCCTAGAGTATAGGAGGCACTATATAAGTGCTAAGCTCCCTGTGAATCACAAGATGGTTCCATGGACGCCACCAACACAGATGATCAACACACACCGATGGTATTATGTACAGATTTCAGCAATGCCAAATTGATATTTTCACTCTTCCCCTCCCATCTGCTATATGGTCAGACAGAAATCAAAGCTAGCACAATATATTGCAATAAACAAGCACCGGATAGGACTTTTTGACTCTTTTTCTTTGTGTGCAGAGCCTATTACCCCATTTGCACTCTACAGCTCTGTATTAATTTATCCTCAACTGATGGTTCCACATCAGTTATTTCTCTAGTCAAGGAAATATAGTTATTTTTTTTTTCTCTTTTTTTCTTCACTATTCTTGCTTTTCAGCAGATTATATTGTGGATTGTTATGCGTTTAGTCCATATTATTTCACATACACTGCCTAATTGACACTTAAATTTTTGATCTCTCTCAAACACACCCCATTTTTTGATCTCACACTTCTGCAATTAAACATTATAGATATCGTTTATTTACCATTATTTTTTGATCAAATTCCCCCTTTTTTTTCACACTACACACACTCACATTAGTGTCTCACACACACACACCTATTCATACTTCAGATAAACATTCTAATCTATATAAGGTTACTTTATATAATAACAAATATAATGAATATGAATAACATATAAAAAATATCTTTATTGTTAGTCTGGCATTCTGTCAGTACTCTCAAGGTTTGATCATATAACATACATTTGTGCTCATAAGTTTACATACCCTGGCAGAATTTATGATTTCTTGGCCATTTTTCAGAGAATATGAATAACAAAAACTTTTCTTTGACTCATGGTTAGTGTTTGGCTGAAGCCATTTATTATCAATCAACCGTGTCTACTCTTTTAAAATCATAATGACAACAGGAACTACCCAAATGGCCCTGATCAAACGTTTACATACCCCAGTTCTTAATACCATGTATTGCCCCCTTTAACATCAATGACAGCTTTAAGTCTTTTGTGGTATTTGTGGAAGAGGCTCTTTATCTTCTCATATATTAAAGCTGCCCAATGCTCTTGGCAAAAAGCCTCCAGTTTACCTGTAAATTCTTGGGCTGTCTTGCATGAACTGCACGTTTGAGATCCCCCCAGAGTGGCTCAATGATATTGAGGTCAGGAGACTGAGATGGCCACTCCAGAACCTTCCCTTTATTCTGCTGTAGCCAATGACAGGTCGACTTGGCCTTATGTTTTGGATCATTGTCATGTTGGAATGTCCAAGCACATCCCATGCGCAGCTTCCTGGCTGATAAATGCAAATGTTCCTCCAGTATTTTTTGATATTATACTGCATTGATCTTGCCATAAATTTTGACCAAATTTCCTGTGCCTTTGTAGCTCACACATTCCCAAAACATCAGCGATCCACCTCCGTGTTTCACAGTAGGAATGGTGTATCGTTCATCATGGGCCTTGTTGACTCCTCTCCAAATGTAGCGTTTATGGTTGTGGCCAAAAAGATCAATTTTGGTCTTATCACTCCAGATGACTTTGTGCCAGAAGATTTGAAGCTTGTTTCTGCTCTGTGCTGTTTGGCGTATTGTAAGCGGGATCCTTTGTGGCATTTGCGTATCAATGGCTTTCTTCTGACGACTCGACCATGCAGCCCATCTTTCTTTAAGTGCCTCCTTATTGTGCATCTTGAAACAGCAACACCATGTTTTCAGAGAGTCCTGTATTTCACCTGAAATTATTTGTGGGTTTTTCTTTGCATCCCTAACAATTTTCCTGGCAGTTGTGGCTGAAATTTTAGTTGAGTTGGTCTACCTGACTGTGGTTTGGTTTCAACAGAACCCCTCATTTTCCACTTCTTGATTAGAATTTGAACACTGCTGATTGGCGTTCTCAATTCCTTGGATATCTTTTTATATCGCTTTCCTGTTTTATACAGTTCAACTACCCTTTCACAATTCTTTTGCTTTCCCCATGACTCAGAATCCAGAAACATCAGTGCAGCACTGGATGAAAGATGCAAGGGTCTGTCAGGAGTCCAGACACTCATTGACCTTTTATACACACACTAATTACAAGCAAACAGATCACAGGTGAAGATGGTTAACTTTATAGCCATTGAAACCCCTTTGTGTCAACTTGTGTGCATGTTATCAAGCCAAAATCACCAGGGTTCGTAAACTTTTGATCAGGGTCATTTGGGTAGTTTCTGTTGTGATTATGATTTAAAAAGAGTGAACACTGTTGATTAATAATAAATGGCTTCAGCCAAACACTAACCATGAGTGAAAGAAATGTTTATGTGTTAATCATATTCTTTGAAAAATGGCCAAGAAATCATAAATTCTGCCAGGGTATGTAAACTTATGAGCACAACTGTATATTAATTTATTATCATTGGGAATCATACCGCAGGTGCCATTTGTTTCTTCCTCTGCAGGTGTCAAGATATGTATATACTTTTTTTTTTTACAGTAAATAACCCCCCCTGAGTAAGACCATAACAGTACAGGTCTAAACGCATTGGGGTATCTATGTGGCTGGCATTCTGTAATGTAATGTTTTGCTCCACTGTATCAACATCGCTATTCATGATGAAATGTGTTTTGTATTGTATAACCAGAGCTCATATTTTAATTCATACATGCTATTGGAATTTCATATGGCAATAAAAAGAATTTTACAGTTACTTTTTTTTTTGTATCAATTTAACCCCTTTCTGCTGCTAAAAAAAACCCCATTGGGGAAACTATTCCTTACTGCAATTTTTTTGGGGTGTGCAGCCTCTTCATTTCCAAATGTGCGATTTCTCTATTAATATATTATGGCATGCCACAATTTATATCCCCAAAAAACTATTCACAGAAATAAATGGTATACTCACCTAATTTCTCTGGGGATATAGGTCACCTAGGGTCTCTCTTGAGATGTTATATTTATCCGTCATGGAGAGGGGGCCCGGCGTCGCCAAATCTGCAATGCTATTATTTAGCATCCCAACTGATGCATAAACACTGGTGTTTTTTTTCCAGATCTAGACATCGCCTTGGTTGCTGCGCAGGCCGCACTAGTCCACTGCTATGAAGCATTGATTAATGTAGGAATGAATCGAAGAAAAGACTGGACGGCCGCACTCTGTTGACACCTTTATTGAAGACGGTTTAAAAATTCTTCTGGTACAAAGACATCAGAGGCGCAGGATCAATGAAAAGCTGACATGTTTCACACCACTATGGAGTGCTTAGTCATAACGACTTACTCATGAGTATATTTACTCATGAGTATGACGAGTAAGTCATTATGACAAAAAGTTGGGACGTGGCTAAACAGCAACCAGTTTTTCACGCTTGACGCTATACCTGAAGTGACGCTCAGAGGATCACGATCTTTCGCTGGTGAGATTCAGTTCCCCTATGCCGTGTCCGCTGAGACCACATTACACCAGTACTTGCTGCTGCAAGTGGATGCCTCTAGGATCCTTTGATTTGAGCTTATGCGAGTGCAATGTTTAAAACTGTTTTACTAGAATAAACTTTTTACAATAATACTGCACTATTGGAGCACTTTGTTTCATTATATATGGAGAGTCAATGATATCGGGTCTCACGTTTGAATATCAGTGGATATCCAGACGTCTGGATATCGGTGGATATCTTTTTTTTTTTTTAATCTTTATTTTAATTTTTTACATACAAAATCGCCAAACAACAAAGGTAATAACAAAACCAAAATGTGTTTACACAATCTTGTCTCCCCCATAAACTGACCCTCCCACCCACCTCCCTCCCCACTCTTGCAGCTTTCAAGGAAGGCTTAGGTTTTTTCCAACTCGGTTACCTATTCTTATCCCCTTAGCAGTTAACTGGTAATCTCCTCAACGTATCTCCACGTTTTTCTAAATGCTTGCCACTTTTCCCATTTATCTTTTCGCTCCGACTCTTCTTCTGGTTCCAGTCCCCTAACATCCAAGCTCTCTGTGTTATATATTTCATTCACACAGAAAATCCAGACCCGAATTTTTGGACTTTCCTTTTCCTGTCATTTTTTTGGTGTCTGGCTTAATGCCGCGTTCAGCAAAATCGGGGTAATGGATGTTTTATATTGTTTAACTGATTTGGCTGACCCATGGAACAAACATGCCCACGGGTCTTCCAGGATCTCTTTATTAGTAATTTTCTTTATTAACTGTATAATTTCCTTCCAAAATTCTTTGATGATGGGACAATCCCACCATATGTGGGCCATTGTTCCTAGTGCCTTACATCCTCTCCAACAGTCCGCCGATTTCTCTGGTTGAAATTTACTTATCCTGTCTGGTGTCGCATACCACCTTGCTAAGCACTTGAAGTTTGTCTCGATCATCTTAGCGTCTACTGACGCACAATGTATCGTTTTCAAAATTTTTGCTAAAATGTGATTGCTACAATGTGATACTAATTAATTTTCCCATTTCTTAATGTAAGCTCCTCTCTATTCATCTGTATTTTATATAGTCGCGAAATGATGTTTTTTGAGTTTTCTCTCAGAGTTGCTCCAGTGGCCTATAGTCTTCCTCACTCCTAAAAGGCTTTGGGAGTTTTTCAGCAAAATGAGTGAGCTGGATGTACCGCCATGCATCAATCGTCATTATTTCCTTGTTGATCTTTAAATCCTGATAAGTGTTTAATTTACCCTTCTTAATTATATATTTCAGTTGTGCATTCTCTTTTTTTTTATCCAGTTTCCTCCCACCTTCCTCCTCCCTGGTTCAAAAAATGTGTTATCCTTCAGATAAATCAAAGGTGAGTTGAACTCCCAATTATTTTGCAAGTGGATCTTATCCCAAATTTTTAGTGTAGTGTGTGTTATAACTCCAATGTATTTGGACTCAGTGTTCTGTGTGATGGAGGATTCCAAACTATGTAACCTGTGTATTGCTTGCGCTTTTTTCAATATTCACCCATCTCTTATCTGAAACTTTCTTTACCCATTCTATCACCCGTGATAGTGCTACTGCATTGTAATATTTATTGAAATCCGGGATCGATAAGCCCCCCTGTTTTTTCCCCCTGCTCAGTACTGTAAATGCTATTCGCGTTTTTTTGCCGCACTAGACAAAATTCATTATTATGCTTCTTAAAGCTCTCATATAGGACTGTGGGAGAGGAATTGGGAGCATCTGGAATTTAGAGGATTTTCAGAGCTAAAACCATTTTTACTGTATTTATACGCCCGATCCAAGAGAGAGGGCGTGTTGAGGTTTTCTTAGTTTCCTTCTTAATCTCGTCTAGTAGTGGGATATAATTTCTAAAGTATATTTTCCTTAAGGAGTTAGTCAACTTAACTCCTAGGTATTTTATCTCCTTTCTCCAAGGAAAGTGAAATTCCTTACAGAGTTTGTCTTCATGTTTAGATATATTTACATTTAAGATTTCAGATTTGCTGAGATTAATTTTAAAGTTTGAAATATCACCATATTTTTTAAGTGTCTCTAGCAAATTTGGAATCGTAATCCTTGGGTTAGAGATATAGAAGAGCACGTCGTCGGCAAACGCCGCAAGCTTGTGTTCCTCAGACCCAATCTTTATCCCACTAATATCCGGACTATTTCGGACAGACGCCAACAGGGGTTCCAAAGTCAGTACAAACAAAAGGGGCGACAGCGGGCACCCTTGTCTAGTTCCATTCTCCATTGTAAATGGCAGAGACGCGACCCCGTTAACCTTGACAAATGCCGATGGGTGGTTGTATAGGACTTTTATCCATCTAATCAATCGTGGTCCGATTCAAAATTTTTTCAATGTTTTTATCATGAGTCCCCAGTCTACCCTGTGGAATGCTTTTTTGGCATCCACCGACAGGAATAGTCCTGGGGTCCCGTTGGAATTTATAGAATCCATAAGCAGCAATGAGCGAACTCCATTGTCCCTCCCCTCTCTTCCCGGTGTAAACCCCACCTAGTCCGGATGGATCAAGGTAGTCATTTTTTCTTTCAACCTCCTTGCTAGAACCTTAGCATATAACTTAGGATCCGCGTTCAATAAGGCCTATAACTAGAACAGAGTGTATTATTTTTGCCCTCTTTTAATATCACCGTTATTGAAGCTGACAATGCCTCTCCTCCCATTTCCCAGTTACTACCTAGGCCATTCCAGTAATGACACAGCTTTGGAACCAAGAAATTTTTAAATTTCCTAAAGTAGTACGTAGTAAATCCATCCGGGCCCGGGCTTTTTCCCGGGGCAGAATCTTTTAATGCTGTATATATTTCTTCCTCTGCGATGGGTCTAT
This sequence comes from Aquarana catesbeiana, assembly GCF_042186555.1. Classification (NCBI taxonomy): domain Eukaryota; kingdom Metazoa; phylum Chordata; class Amphibia; order Anura; family Ranidae; genus Aquarana; species Aquarana catesbeiana. Next base: position 242,723,560 of record NC_133331.1, on the reverse strand, counting down.
CCAAGTCTACTCTGTCACTCTCAGTCAAATTAGGTATTTCAGCTTTCTCCAAAAATTCTTCCTCCATCCCTTCTTTTCCTTGTCTTTGTTTTTCCCTATGCCTGACTGCATAAAGGGCTTCATAGTACTTCCTAAATTCTTCAGCTATTCCCTTAGAAGTGTAGACTACTTCCCCATTTTTATTTTGGATTTTTTCAATGTAATTCACTCCTCTTTTCTTTTTCAACAACCTGGCTATGTGCTTACTTGACTTATTTCCCCAGAGATATTTGTCTCTTGCTAAGACATTTAGGGACCTTCTAGCATCTTGTTCTATACTGTCTTTAAGTTCCTCTCTCTTATTTATCAGTTGGTGAAAGCTTTCTTGATCCTGCCCATTATGTTTTTTTATGTTCTTGTTCCAAATTATGTACTTCTTCAATGAGATTTTCCCTTTTTTTTAATCTCTCTTTTTTTTTCCCTGCGCCAATAGACATAAGAACCCCCCTAATATAAGCCTTGTGGGCTTCCCAGAGAGTAGTACCCGATATCTCCCCTGTATCATTAACCCTAAAGAAAAGTTCTTCCTGTATTTTTCCAGTTACTTCATCATCTCTTAATAGGTTTTCGTTAAGTTGCCATGTAAATGGTTGTCTTTGGGTCCCCGGGATCCTCTTCCTCATTGAAATTGGGGCGTGGTCCGACAACGTCGTAACTTCAATTTTCGTCTCCCTTACTAGGTCCAGTAGGCTATGCTCTACCATCATGTAGTCCAGTCTTGAGTACGTCCCGTGCACAGGGGAGAAGAAAGTGTAATCCTTTATTTTAGCGTGCTGCACTCTCCATACGTCCATGATTTTACATTGGTGCAGCTTACGTCCTATCATTTTTAAAAGAGCTTTACTAATCCCCTGTGCCCGGGACGTACTGTCCACAGATGGGGTTCAGGCAGAAGTTGAAGTCCCCCGCCAATACTACCTCCCCCGTCTTAAAATCCATCAGCCTACCCAATACTTGTTTAAGAAATCCAATCGGGTTTTTGTTGGGGCAGTATACATTTGCCAAGGTAAACAGTTTGTCACCTATGTTGCCCTTTAGAAAAAGATAACGGCCTTCAGGGTCTATCATTCTGTCAGTCAAAGAGAATGTACACGTCTTCGCAAATCCTATTGCGACCCCTTTGGCCCTCTTTATAGGGGAGTAACTATAGAACCATGTCGGGAGGTTAATACAATATAATTTAATATTTGACTCTAGGGCTAGATGGGTCTCTTGTTAGAACACCACATCAGGTCGAGAACGCTGGAGTTCTTTCAATATTTTTTGTCTTTTGGTAGGGGAGTTCAGGCCTCTAACATTGTAGGAAAGGAAATTAATCTCTGTCATTTGTTTTGATCAAGTGAGGGATATCTTATCAGTACCTTTGCCTTCCTTCTAAGAAGATTTCGTATTTGTCTCTGCAAGGTAAACCACCACCCATCCCTCAACCCCCCCCTTCCCACCACACCCACCCCCCCTTTCGCCGGCCTCCATTCAGCCCTAAGTCCGCATATGTGACTCCTTACGGGTCCCATCCTACGCACTTCCTCACCCAGGGTGCGGCTCCAATCACGGTCGCCCAAGCCTCCCCCGGCACGGGGGGGGAGGGGGCGAGAGCGGATAAACCAAGACAGCCCTGGATTCCCCCAGGATCCCCCCAGACACCCCCCACAGCCTGTCCACATACATAAAATCCTTCCCCTCCCTCAGTCCCCCCCCCCAACCGCATCACATTTAGTTATACACAAAAGCTTGTAGTGACCCCTTCAAAAATTACTGAATCTGACCGACTCTATGCTAAATAGGGCTTCTGTAAATTCTTCTATTGAGGGATATTTGGGTCAGGGATGCCCAGATTTTTACAAAAGTCATGGAGCTCTTCCAGAAACCTCATTTTAAATGTTCTTCCCTCTTTCTGCACTATCAGAGTTGTTGGGAACCCCCAGCTATATTTAATGTCGGCAACCCTCAATTGGTCCAGGAGGGGTTTTAGCTGGCGTCTTCGCGCCAAAGTTCCTGCTAAGTCAGAAAATATCTGTAGTTCTGAACTCTCATATTTTACTGGGGGGATTCCTCTAAGTTTGTTCCATATCTTAGCTTTATCTTCATATAAGTAGAATTTGATGATGATGTCTCTTGGTATTTCCTGTTTCAGATTTGGTGGTTTCCTGACCCTGTGCACTCTGTATCTTTAGGTCTTCATCAGCCCTTCTGTTCAGGATTGGATTAAAGATTTTCTTCATTTTATGCACCAGATCTTCTCCTTGTTGTTCCGGGAGGGCTCTAATCCTAAGATTTGGGCGACAGCTTTGATTTTCTTGCTCTTCCAACTTATGCAATATGTCGCGGTGATTTTGCATTTTCTTCATTTGTGTTTTTAGATCTGTTATTTCTTGGGCTTGTTTTACTGCTATTTCCTCTGCTTCCTCTATTCTCCTCAATAAGTGTCCCATATCCATCCTCACATTCGAGATCTCTGTTTTGATCGAATTCTCTAATTTAGTAAACATTTCCAGCAGTTCTGATTTTGTTGGAAATAGAGCCATGTCTCTTTGTTCTTCCATTCTGCTTAGATCAAGGGCTCCTGCCTGGTCCAACTCTTCCTTGGAGTGTTCTCCTTGGTTCATTTTGTGTTTCTCTTGCTCTTTCTTTTTTTCTTTTGTACCAACTGTTTTTTTTTCCAGACCAGGACTTTTCGCACCAGCATCTTTAAGATATTTCTGGATGGTACTGGTATTCAGACTCTCTTCTGGGGTCTTGGGTTCTGTTGCTTTTTGTGATCGGCCTCTCATGTTCCCTTATTGTATTTTTCCTTTTTTCCCTTCTAGTTTGCGTGTTAAAAGATATTCAGAAACAGTGATTATGATCTGGCTGTTTCACCCCTGCATATCACTAAGCACTACCCAATTACCCCGTCCATGAGGGGCCATCCAAGAAGGCAAAGCAGGTCCAGTGGAGCCTACCAAGCTCTGCTAAACACTCTAATTCAGGTTTGTCCCGGTAACTCCCTCTCTTTGAGTCTGCCTCACGGAAAATGTTCAAAAAGATGGTGTCATGCAAGGTGATTTTGTGGACCAGGCTACGGGCCCATTGCACAAACTATAAGCGATTCCGGATAAGCAGAAACCCCCCTGGTTTGTCGTGTGGATCAAACTATTATCTATCCATTCATATGCTGGTATATATTTGCATAGAAAAATCAGAATAGAACTCGCCACTAAGACACGCTGGGGCAAAAAGGGCAGAGGTGTAGGCAGGGATGTAGTCTTACAGGTTTAGGCATACAGCATGGCACTTCACTCCAACTTCCGAGATTTATCACCTTCTATCCTTATACCATCCGCTTATCAACAGGCATGCATGTCTCAATCATGCGTTATTTGTGAGAAGTAACAATCAAGAGCAATTGATAAGTCTCTTAACCAGTCTCTAGTGAATGGAAGCAGACAGTGGTTCAGAAAATTAATATGCAAAGTTCATACCTGGGGAGGGCTTCTTCCCTGAGCCTTACCCTCCCAAGTAGATCTGATCCCGCTGCTTGGAATGCTGTGTAGTGCTGTGAGGCTCTGCTACCAAGCTTCAGGGACGTCCTGTGCAATCTGCAGCAAATGTTCTCCAAGTAAGGATCCTCTGCCTGCTTTCCCCTCGACCAGATCCGGGGTCCAATTAGAAGCGCCCAGGTGAGGAAGGGACGGGGGGGGGGGGGGGGGACACTGCTGCGAGCGGTTCGGCTCCGGCCAGTCCCATCAGGTGATACAGGCATGCAGGCGGCTCCACCGCTTCATTAGTCAAAATAGGGGTTTTTAGGTGCCCTTGAGCGCTGCTGCTCGCCTCCCGCCAGGGCCAGGTCAGACTTCGCCACCCTATCTTTACTCTACGGGTCGACCGGCAGAGTATCGGCGGGCTCTCACCCCGCTCTGCTTCCTCGGGTTCCTCCGAGCCACCTCCGCTCTCTCACTTCGGCGCCGCCATCGGTCCCCTCCCCCAGCCCTGACGTGTCACGTCGACATCCCGCTCCTATAGTCCGTCGATGGATATATAACCCTGTAAGGGTTGATGCTGTTTTGCCGAGCATGAGAGTGCAAGGCATCGTCATTTGGTGAGTGTTTTCGTTTACAAATGTTTTATTGATGTATATCAGGTAAATACAAGTTGTACAGGCACCGAGAGGTAACCATTACTTTCAAGGAACAAGATAAAATGGTACACAAATACATCTCTCATGTTGCCTTTTAACAGATTAACCGCTTGCCGACCGCGCTATAGCCGAATGATGGCTGCAGCGCGGTCGGATAACTCTGAGGGTGTACTATGACGTCCTTCCAGAATTGCGCGCCCCCTGGGGCACGCACTGGGAATATCCGTGACCGGACCCGGCGTATCACGGATCACGGTAAATGGCCGCTAACAGCGGCCGTTTACCACGTAATCACTTCGTCAAATGATGGAGCGATCACTTGTAAAAAAAACGGCGTCTGGTTCCTCTCTCCCCTCTGTATCGATTGGTACAGAGAGGAGAGAGATCAGAGGCAGCAGCGCTGTGGGCTGGATGTGCACTGCCCACAGCGCTGATATATGACAAACTCCAGCCATCCATCCATCCTAATCAATACTCAGCCATCCATCCTCAGCATTACTCAGCCATCCTTACTCAGCAATACTCATCCATCCATCCATCCTCAGCAATACTCATCCATCCATCCTCAGCAATACTCATCCATCCATCCTCAGCAATACTCAGCCACCCATCCTCAGCAATACTCCTCCATCCATCCTCAGCAATACTCATCCATTCATACTCATCAATACTCATCCATGCTCAGCCATCCATCCATCCTCAGCAATACTCATCCATCCATTCTCAGCAATACTCATTCATCCACCCATCCTCAGCAATACTCATCCATCCTCAGCAATACTCATCCATTCATACTCATTAATACTCATCCATGCTCAGCCATCCATCCTTACTCAGCAATACTCATCCATCCATGCTCAGCCATCCCATCCGTACTCAGCCGTGCGCTGCCGCACCCAGGCATACTCATTCATGCTCAGCCATCCCCATCCACGGCCCATCCATTTTCATTCATGCTTATCCATGCCACATCAGTTCTCATCTATGCCACTAGAGTGCCTCACAAAAGTGTAATAGGTAGTCAAATTAGATTTGACATTTATGCCCCTAGATACTCCCTGCATGTTGGGCCTCTGTATGTGGCCAGGCTGTGTAAAAGTCCCCCACATGTGGTATCGCCATACTCGGGAGGAGTAGGAGAATCTATTTTGGGGTGTAATTTTTGGTATTTACATGCTATTTGTTAGAAATATTGTATAAATTGACAACTTTGTGTAAAAAAAAAAGTGCGTTTTCATTTTCTTTACACGTTTTCCAAAAACTTGAAGAAAAAAAATGACATGTTTAAAAGACTCATTATGCCTCACAGATTATACGTTGGGGTGTTTTCTTTCCAAAATGGGATCATTTTTGGGGCGTTTCCATTGTCCTGGTGCTTCAGGACCTTCAAAAATGTAGGTGGTAGTCAAGAAATTATATGTATAATTTATGCTCCAAGAACGCCTGACAGTGCTCCTTGCATGTTGGGCCTCTGTATGTGGCCATGCTGTGTAAAAGTCTTACACATGTGGTATAGCCATACTCAGGAGGAGTAGCAGAATGTGTTTGGAGGTGTAATTTGTGCTATGCATATGATGTGTGTGAGAAATAACCTGCTAATATAATAATTTTGTGAAAAAAACATTTGATTTTGCAAAGAATTATGGGAAAAAATTACTTCAAAAAACTCACCATGCCTCTTACTAAATACCTTGGGATGTCTACTTTCCAAAAAGGGGTCATTTGTATTTGTACTTTCCTGGCTTGTTGGGGTCTCAAGAAATGAGATAGGCCATCAGTACATCAGGTGTGATCAATTTTCAGAGATTGGCACCATAGCTTGTGGACTTTCACAAAGACCAAATAATATACACCGATTTGGGTTATTTTTACCAAACATATGTAGCAGTATAAATTTTGCCAAAATTTATGAAGAAAAGTACTAATTTTCAAAATTTTATAACAGAAACCAAGAAAAATTCATTTTTTTTTTTTTACAGAATTTTCGGTCTTTTCTTTTATAGTGCAAAAAAAATAAAAACCAAGCGGTGATTAAATACCACCAAAAGAATGCTCTATTTGTGTGGAAAAAAAGGACAAACATTTCATATAGGCACAGTGTTGCATGACTGAGTAATTGTCATTCAAAATGTGAGAGCACCGAAAACTTTAAATTGGTCTGGTTAGGAAGGGGGTTTAAGTGCCCAGTGGGTAAGAGGTTAAACCGTAAATAAAGTAATAGGAAAACATAAAACCAGAAAAGAAAATATATGTAAAGAGAAATGCAAGAGTAATACTGTGCGTAGAACAGATTGCATCTGCAAGGAGTGACAAGTAAATAGAAGCTGATTATGTATAGGCCAAGAAGTTAACAAGTATAATCCTCATCAGTGCTGGGTAAGTTAACGTTGGAGGCCTCAACCTATCTGGTCATTGGGATTAGGGACTAGAAGGTCTAGAACCCTGGTACATATTTGGCGAGTTGACCAACTTCCCCATTTACGGTCAAAGCTGTGCATAGTGTCTAGGAAAGTGTGATGCACTCTCTCCATTAATCTGATGGATTCCATGCATTAGGAGCACCTGTGACCACGTTAGAGGGGCGTCGCCAGTTTAGGGCGATGGCCCATTGGATAGCCCTGAAGAGCGTATGCGCTAGCTTCTGTTGAAGGGGAGAGACCCCTGGGAGCTTAGCAAAAAGAGTGCACATTTGAAACGCCAGGGTCACCGGTACTCCAGTTAACTGGAGTATCAGCGAGGAGGTTTTTGCCATAAGGGTTTCAAAACAGTGGAGCTCCAGAATATGTGCAAGAGAGTACCCCTGTCCTGACATCCTCTAAAGCATGTGGCAGGGACCAGTGGGTAAATTCTGTGCAACCTGTCAGGGGTATAGTACCAGCGGGTATGTAATTTAACTACCGTCTCTTTAATGGAGACTGAGCGTGCGCATTTATGCATATTAGAGACCATATCCTGCCAGTCCTCCGCTGAAAACTCCTGGACTGTCTCCCAGCCTAACATAGCTGTAGATTTAGTTGTAGTATTGTGGTCATTAAGGTACTGGTATAAGGTTGAGATGGTCCCCCTATCCCTGGAGGGCCTCTCCACAAAGGTTCTCAAATTGTGATTTAGCCAGTTCCACCGCTAGCGCTAGGGAGTTAGTGTTGTACTTGCAAATATTTATAGAATTCGGATCTATGGAGGCAAAATTCTGCTGTAGGTGTTCAAACGTGCCTTGCAACAGGGATTCTAGGGTTACAAGCCCCTGTGAGATCCAGCTGTGGAATAATAGGCCCGTGTCAAAGGCCAGAGGGAACCGGGGTTCTCCTAGGAAAGAGGCCAGGCTTGGTGGATTAGAGAGCAATTTAAACTTCTTCTCGTAGAGAGACCAGAGATAAAAGGGACTGACCCACAATACCATTAAGCGGAGCAATGTCTCTTGGGGAAACCAAGCGTGACCAGAGGAGACCTGGGAGTTGGTAAGGGGCAACTGAAATTTTCTCGAATTGTAACCACGGTATTGATGCAGGGGAGGTGCGTCATTGTGCCACTGGATGAGGCGAGATGCCAGGAAGTATTTCCATAGATCCGGGCATCCCAAGCCACCTCTAGATTGGGCTCTATACATCAGCAAATGGCTCATTCGAGGCTTTTTATTTTGCCATATAAATTTGAGCAGCTCTGTCTGAATAGTCATTATTGTGGACGATAGATTATTTAAAAGAGAATGGGACTTTAAAGGTACTTCATATACAAAACAATTGAATAGTATAAAAATATAAATCATTTATTCAAAAAACAAAAAATGATAAAAAAATACGGCTACAGTTACAATCATAGTCCTGGGTATGCACGCCTAACCTGACCAAATGAGAGAACTGAAGTTACATATATGTTGTTCCTACGTCCTGAAGTTTCAACATGTTTCGCCAAAATGGCTTCATCAGGAAAAGGACGGAGGAATTCAATCAATTAATGTTAAAAGCAGCAAACTGTGCACAACCTTAGGTGTGTAAGGAAAAAGCACAAAAATTAATACATTACAGTGCAAAAAAGAAATATTAACAGGGTATAACACTGCACATACATGGATCACGTCGTCCACCAAGCAAAATAATACACCCCACCCTTACCCCCCCCACACACACACACATGCACCCCCACAAGCCCACTCAAACCCAACACGAACAAAACAAAACAAAAAAAAAAACCCAAACGGAGCTCATTTCCCATACCTCAATTGTAGGTCCTGGAGTGAGCGCAGCTGGAAGAAACCAAAACAGCCCTGCTGCCTAAATGCAAAACCAGTCCATAAAGTGTCAGACTTCCTGTAGGGAGGGATGTAGTTTTTAGTTTGGTCAAGAGGATAAGGTGCAGCAGTGTCTGCAATGAATTATGCAGAGTAAAAATCATTTTAGGAGTGGAAAGAGCACCAGTTCATGAACAAAATCTAAATGAACTGTACTCACCACACTCCTATTGCTTTGTTAGTATAATAATGTCTGTACCGGGAGCTCATACAGATGGGAGAGCCAAAAGGGGGCGTTTGGTGAGTTCACTATGTATAAAACCATTAACGGCATCTACAACATCTGAGAAGACATATGGCCATCTGTCAGGTATTCTACAATAAGAAAGTCTTTAAGCCTGTCCCTATAGTTTCAAAATACATAAATCAATAAACTTCTCACCTCAGAGTAACTAACTCTTAGACTATTCCAATCTTTCCCAGATGCCAGTGCTGGAAAGATACATAGGGATGGCAGCGGATCAGGCAGCCATATTTCCAGATAGAAAAGATGGCTGAAAACAATCTCTACAACATAAAAAATGTATATATCCTCATCAATATAGAGTCCATTAGGGTCCCAAGTAAAGATGCAATCAGTCTTAGTGCCAGAGATGAATAATTACTACCTTCAAACCACATCCGTATAACTTATGAGCTCCCAGGCCTGTTCAGACCCATCTGCACTGTATAAGATTTAAATATCCCTCCCCGTGGCACCAAAAAGACGGGGGACATAAAGAGGTAATGATCTAAAGAAGAATAAGAGTTTGGGGAGGATTGACATCTTTACTGCTTGGATTCGGCCTAAAAAGTAAATTCGGTAGGAGGATCACTGGTTGAGGTGTTTAATATTGGAAAACGCTTGAGGGTAATTATGAGCGTGCATCAATTTAAGTGAAGGGGTAAGTCTGATCCCTAAGTATTGTAGCGTACCAAAGCTCCAGGAGAATTTAAATTTATCTTTAAGGATAGATAGTAAAGGGTGAGGGATGTTGATGGGTAAGGTCATACATTCTGACAGGTTTACTCTTAGGCCAGTGAGGTGATAAAAGGAGTTTAGGGAAGTTAGAAGGTTGGGAAGGGAAGTTAGGGGGTCAGACAAGAATAGGACGACGTCATCTGCGTATAAGCTTATTTTAAACTATTGGTTGCTATAATATAACCTTTAATATTAGGGTCAGTGGTTCTATTGCCAGGGCAAACAAAAGGGGGGAAAGGGGGCACCCCTGTCTGGTTCCGCGACCTAACGCGAAGTACTCAGAGCTGCACCCTGGGAGTTTAATGTGGGTTCGGGGATGATGGTAAAGGGCTTTAAATCCAATCCGTTGATAAATTTGCCGATGAACCCAAACTTAGACAGGATGGTTTCCAGGTAGGGCCAGAGGATGCTGCCGAAGGCCTTGTTAATGTCTAGGCTCAGGAGTAATACCTTATTGGAGTGTCAGCGTCTTGGATAATATTAGCTGCTAAGCGTATATTGTCGGTGATCTGTCAAGAAGGTATGAAGCCTGTTTGATCAGGGGTGATAAGTGTTGTAATAACCGAGGTCATGCGGTCTGCTAACAGACATCCAAAAATCTTTAGGTCATTGTTAATGACTGAGATTGGGTGGAAATTTTGGGGGAGGGTGTGGTCCTTTCCTGGTTTTGGGATTAGGGACATATTTGCCAGTAGCATTTCCTCAGGGAAGTGTTTGCCTTTCAAAATGTGGTTATAAAGTTTAGTCATTTTGGGGATCAGGGTTCCGGCAAATTTTTTGTAAAATAGGGCAGAGAACCCATCAGGGCCTGGGGTTTCGGAGGGTGTCAAAGAGGAGACAATGAAGGTAATTTCCTCCTCAGTACAGGGAGCGTTAGGGGCTGTAGTTGTAATTCTGTGAGCTGGGGGAGTGAAAGGGCAACCAGTCAGGTCTGGGAGGAGGGGGAGGGCGGGAGCTTGGGGTCTGATAGTTTTTGGTAGTAAGAGGAGAAAATGTTAAGGACATAGTTAGGGTGGGTTGAGAGGTTACTTTCCCTATTGTGAACTTTATAGGAGTGTGTTGGCTGGGTGGTTTGTTTCAGTTTCCTTGCAAACATGGTTGAGGCCGAATTGCTATGGAGGATGAAGCGGGCTTTAGCCCAACAAAGGGATTTTTCAGTGTGTTCCGAGAGTAGGGTGTCTAGGGCGCTCCTCTTTTCATTAATCTTAAGTAGTAAATCTTGAGATGAGGTTTGGCCGTGTCTGTGGTATAGTCTTTCAAGGTCTAAGGCGAGCGTGTGAATTTCATGGAGTTTTTGGCGTTTTCTAGTGGTTGCGATTTCTATAAAATGGCCCCTCGTCACAGCTTTATGGGCTGCCCAGAGAGAAGTAGGGGAAATCTCCTCAGTGTCACTATGTCTAAAATATTCAGTGAGGCGCTCAGATAGTTGGTTTAATATGGCAGGGTCTGCGAGTAAGGAGTCACTAAGGCGTCATGCCCTGGTGGTATTGGGGAGGCCTATACATGTGAGGTCACAGGATACCACGGGCATGCGTGAATATTTGCTGCGGTGGAATTTGCACTTAAGATAGAAGAGCAGAAAATGTAGTCCAGGCAAGAAAAACTGTCATGGAAGTATCTATTAGCTGGTAAGTCTTGAGGGAGTAATGAAGGGATTTAGGGAAAGTGTTGGAGGAGGATCCTGTGTGGTTTCTATCCATTTTAGAATGGGCCACTAGGTTAAAATCGCCACCTATCAGGAGATGGGGAGAGTGGAATTTATTGAGCACCTAAAAGAAGTCTTTAAAAAGTGAAGCCTGGGACACATTAGGGGCATACACTGAGGCTAGAGTGATCTTTGTATTATATTGAGCCCTTAACTATCACAAAACGACTGTCTGGGTCCTTGTAAGTTTGTTGAGCAGTAAACGTGACAGAGTTTTTAATCAGGATAGCTACTCCTCTAGACTTGGACTCATCGGTAGTGAAGTAAGACTGTTTATAGGATTTGTCTAGGAAAGATGGGTGGTTATGGATGGTGAAATGTGTCTCCTGTAGCAGGAGAATGCCTGAGCCTAGAGATTTGTATGATCTGAATGCTTTTCTCCGTTTGTGGGGAGAGTTAAATCCCTTGACGTTATGGGAGATTACTCCAAGACCCATAGCAAATTAAGTTTGGGCAGCTGGATGTCAGTAGGGAGTCCAAGTCGAGAGGGGCGACCCCAAAACAACCCATCATACCCCTGAGAGCAAGCATAATGTGTGTAAAAGAAATAGAAAAAACAGCTCCATCTAGCGGACTTATCTGGTATGTCAGTTAGAAATGCAATACATTTGTGATGAAAATCAAAAATCATAAAAAATAAGGAAAAAAAGTATATAAAGGAAAGTCAGTGAACAAGAAAACTAGGCCAAAATGGCGGTGAACAGTCCTGAGGGGTCAGGGGGGGAAGTCTTCCCTCGGACCAAAAGAACAAAGTCTTTTCGGACCCTGGGGTCCTTTACTCCAAAGCTGTGAAACAGTCAAAAAAGAGAACAGTGAACAGTGATGTCCAAGTACCTGCAGGAGGTCCACTGAACCGGGGACTCCTGAGCAGACTTGGGACCAACAGGTACCAACCCGATTAGAGTAGGGGGACAGCCAAGTGGTTGCAACCGGATTTCAGCATGGAGCAAGGAGACACCAGTTGTCATAAAGCATATCGGGAGTGTTCTGCTGCCCGCACCCTTGAACTAAAAAGGAAAAAAGGTTAACCTTGGGTTGGAAGAGAGTTTAATCTTAAGATGGATTCCGATGATCCCGTCTAGGAGGTGGGGTGGCCCATATGGCTGACAAACAAGGTGTAGATGGCATCCTGGGGAGAACCGCTGCGTCAAGGAGGCCCAGCTTCACCAAAAGTTCCTTGCATTCTGGGACTGTGGTAACGGAGTAAGTCGTGTCATTGTGAGGGACCTGTAGTTTGAACGGGAACCCCCAATGGTAACGGATATTAGCCGACTGGAGAACAGATGTAACGTCCCCCATTTTTCTGCATTTGTCTAGGGTGGTAGGGGAGATTTCCGGGTATATTTGGATGGGGACTCCCTCCAGACGAATAATGGAGGTGTTTTGTGAAGCCCTGGGAATATCCTCTTTAATCAAGAAGTCTTTAAGGCAGAGCACGATATCCCTCGGGGATATATCAGGTGGAGGTTTGGGGAGTAGGGCCCTGTGGATCCTGTCGCAGGAGAAGGCAGGGAGGGGGAGTCAGGGAAGAGAGACTGGAACAGCTTCTGTACTGCCGGCGGCAGATCGGTCACAGTCTCTGGGACCCCACGCACCCTGAGATTGTTCCGCCTGTTCCTGTTGGCTAGGTCCTCAATGGGGGCTTGGAGTTGTAGGACAGTCTCAGAGAGGAATTCATGGTCTTTTCTGAGATCAGAACAGACTAGAGCAAGCTCATCATGTTTGGTTTCCAGTAAATCAGTCCTGCTACCCAGAGCTGCAATCTGTATGGACAAGGTATTGGTGGATTTATGCAGCTCTGATTGGAACTTCTGGGCAATTTTGTCATACATTGCTGACAGGCTCTCATCTAAATCAGCTTTGGCGAGTTGCAGTGAGTACTCACATTCTCTCAGAGAGTGTGCTGATGAGGAGTCTGCAGCCAGGAAGCGTGCCTGTGTCGTTTTCTGCTGGGCGCCATCTTGCTCTACTCCCTCACCCGAAGCAGGTATAATGAAAGTAAAATCATTTATTACAAAATGTATACAATATACCAAACACTACATCAATACCAATATTACAAATTCACTAAAAACAATGATGTCGATGGTAATGATAATCCAGAGGGCCCAACGCGTTTCGGGACTGTACAGGTGTCCCTTCATCAGGGAGCAGGTCATGGAATTGAATGATAATGCATAATAAAATCAAAATTTGAACATATCAAGTGACATATTACATACATCGGTACTAAGGAATAGCTTTAATTGAAGAGCACACAGTATGGTAATTACATAAAAGGGACAACCCCAGAGGTGGTCACCATAAAAATCTCACTGCTGGAACCATATTGGCAACTGTATCACATATCCACCACCCCAAGATTGAAAGGATAATGGGATTGGTCATTGGCCCCCGCCTGTCCACACTGATTCACCCAAATTGCAGTAATCAAGAGGGATCCCAAAGGGAAACTAGTGTGCGATTGCTACCGTAGTCAGTTGGTTCAATAGGGAATCTATAGAAATATATGCACGAGATATTACTAAGTAAAAAAATATAATCCAGTAATAGACCAAAAATACAAACAAGATGATATGCATCGTAGACTATCTCGTACCTCCATACAGTCCAAATAAGGAATAGACATACAGTTTGTTACAATCTGTGTAAAGGAGACTGTATGGATAGCCCTTCCAAGTGGATCTAATAGATACACATCTATTCACTGGGCGGTGATCTGTAGGGAAACACAGAGGGAATTACCTAATTATACTAAGTGATGAAGATTCTGATTTTTTCTCCTTTTTTTGAATTCTTACAGAGCCTAGACACCGCTGTGGCTTGGTTGCCACGCAACCGGGTCATGCTATTTCCCTATTCGTCTTTCTGCACATGCGCACTCGTGATTTGGTAGATCCCGGACGCTGTCTGTTTGTGTCTGATGCGGGGACGTCATGACTCTGCGACACCGGTTACTTAGCGACACCGCACTCGACGTCACCGCTGGGAGCATATTTAAATCCACACTAGAAGCAGCTCGTTGTCACTGCGATATCCAATGGGCCACGGGCAATGCTGTGCTCAGCACTTATGCTGTATTTCTGTCTGACCATATGTTCTTGTTCAAGGTGGCTGCATAAGTGGGGGTTGTGATGCCTGCTTTTTGTTTATATATCTTCATCACTTAGTATAATTAGGTAATTCCCTCTGTGTTTCCCTACAGATCACCGCCCAGTGAATAGATGTGTATCTATTAGATCCACTTGGAAGGGCTATCCATACAGTCTCCTTTACACAGATTGTTACAAACTGTATGTCTATTCCTTATTTGGACTGTATGGAGGTACGAGATAGTCTACGATGCATATCATCTTGTTTGTATTTTTGGTCTATTACTGGATATTTTTTTACTTAGTAATATCTCGTGCATTTCTATAGATTCCCTATTGAACCAACTGACTACGGTAGCAATCGTACACTAGTTTCCCTTTGGGATCCCTCTTGATTACTGCAATGTGGGTGGATCAGTGTGGACAGGTGGGGGCCAACGACCGACCCCATTATCCTTTCGATCTTGGGGCGGTGGATATGTGATACAGTTGCCAATATGGTTCCAGCAGTGAGATCTTTATGGTGACCACCTCTGGGTATGTCCCTTTTATGTAATTACCATACTGTGTGCTCTTCAATTAAAGCTATTCCCTAGTACCGATGTATGTAATATGTCACTTAATATGTTCAAATTTTGATTTTATTATACAGTAGGATTCGATTCCATGACCTATTCCTGATGAAGGGACACCTGTACAGTCCCGAAAAACGTTGGGCCCTCTGGATTATCATTACCATTGACATCGTTTTTAGTGAATTTGTAATATTGGTATTGATGTACAGTGTTTGGTATATTGTATAAATTTTGTAATAAATGATTTTACTTTTTATTTTGTGTTGCCGTTAAAGTCCCATTCCTTTGGGGGTATCTTCAATTCTAGGGATGTTGGCAACCTTTATGGTCTAGTTGGGTGTTCAATCTGTTTTAGATAACTGCAAGGGAAGCCCTCTCTCCATTGGCCTCCAGCACCTAAGGTACCTGATAGTATCAAACAGCCATTATATCTGAGGCCAAGAGAGGTGCTTCTGCGCTGGAAGTACTGTGTCAACAGATGACAGCCCTGACATAAAGGTGTCAAAAACCTGCAAGATGAATACTTCCAGCTCGAGAGATGACTCCATACCCTCACTACTTTAATGGCTCCTGCCGAACCCGACCCAGCCACAAGTTCCCCCTCTGCGACAGCACCCTCCGATTCAGCTGCTCCACCTGCTGTTTTACTGCCTCTCCCTGAACCCAGAGTCCTCACTCCTGAACGCTTCTCCGGGGACCAGCAAAGGTTCAGGGCCTTCAAAAATACCTGCAAACTTTATTTTGTCCTGCAACCAAGGACCTTTGCTATAGAGACTGTCTGAGTAGGGTTCATCATCTCCCTTCTGTCTGATGAACCACAATCCTGGGCCCATAACCTCCTAGAACGAAAGGATGAAGTGTTGAAGCTATGGCTACTTTATATAATAACCCACAGAAAACTGCCACCGTAGAATCTATCCTTCACTCCCTGATGCAGGGAAGAAGACAAGTAGAGGATTACATCGGAGAGTTCTGTAGATGGGCAGCCGATACCGGATGGAATGATGCAGCTTTGAAGTATGAATTCCGTTTAGGCCTATCCGAAACCATAAAGGATAAGCTGGCCAAGTCTACAGCTCCCGCCATGCTAGAGGCTCTTATTCAAGCTAGATAGGCGCTTGCGGGAGCGACGGTCTGAGTGCTTCCAAACTTTTCGACCAACCTGGGTACTGCCCAAGGTCCCGGCTCCAACAGTTCCTGCCGCTACTCCTTCGAATACCTCCGATAAAGAACCAATGCAGATTGGTCGCCTCCGACCCGCTTAAACCCCAAAAAGAAAAAGAACGCAGGTGACAGAACAATCTTTGTATTTACTATGGAACATCAGGCCACTTCCTACGCAACTATCCGGTTCAGCCAAGTAAGTCCCGGCACTTGTGCCCTTCATACCTTCAGCTATCTGCTCACATTATTCTCCCCATCTCTCTGCAGGTGGCTGGAAGAGAGGCAAAACTGAGGGCAATCATTGACTTTGGAGCTTGCAGCTGTTTCCTGGACATCTAGCTAAAGACTTGCATGTTCCTCTGACTCGCAAAGATCAAAAACTAGACATACACCTAGCTGATGGCACTCCACCCAGTTCAGGACCTATTACCCAAGAAACGGTCCCTATTCTCACAACCACAGACACAGGGCACCAAGAACTTCTCAGTTTTGATGTGATCAGATCTCCCATTTTTCCAGCTATTCTCAGCATACTGTGGCTACAAGCCCAGAACCCATCAATGGACAGAGCCAGAGGAGATGTCACCTTCTCATCCAATTACTGCCACCAGCATTGTGGCACCTCCATGCAAACCAACTCCCATTCTTGCCTGACCATACAGCCAGCAACATACAACAGTTAAGTAGTTCAGTTGGCCTACCACGACTACATTCCTTTTGTCCAAGGTGGAATTGGAGGCCCTCAGACAGTACATTGATGAGAACCTAGCCAAAGGTTTAATTCGTCCCTCCTCCTCACCTGCTGGAGCAGGCATCCATCTTTGTTGAGAAAAAAAGACTACTCCCTTAGGCCATGTATCAATTACCGGGAGCTCAACAAGGTCACCATCAAGAGAATAGGTACCCTTTTCCCCTCGTTCCGGAGTTGTTCCAGAGCTTCCGAGCGGCCCAGGTATTTACAAAGCTGGACTTGAGGGGGGTATATAATCTGGTCTGCATTAGAGAGGGGGACGAGTGGAAAACGGCCTTCAGAACACGCTTTGGCCACTTTGAATACCTTGTGATGCCCTTTGGGCTATGCAATGCCCCCGCAACATTTCAACACCTGGTCAATGATATCTTCTGAGAGTACCTTGACTTATTCCTGATCATCTACCTGGACGATATCCTGATCTTTGCCTCTCTTGAACTCCACCGTGAACACGGCAAGAAGGTATTGAATACCTTCCACAGGCACAGTTTGTACGCCAAACCAGAGAAGTGCAATTTTGAGAAAGAATTCACTCGATTTCTGGGGCTCATAATCTCCTTTGAAGGGATTTCCATGGATCCCCAGAAGGTCTCAGTGATCCTAGACTGGCCCGCACCTTCAGACACAAAGTGCCAACTTCTACCAAAGATTTATTAAAGGCTTCTCAACCATCGCCCCAATTACTTAACTCACACCACTCCATACTCGTTTCCTCTGGAATCAGGAAGCCCAAGTAGCCTTTGAATAACTCAGAACCTTGTTTACCTCTGCTCCAGTGTTGCAACACCTGGACCCAGCATTCCCTTTCGTTCTCGAAGTAGACGCTTCTGAAGTTGCAACAGGAGCCATGCTCTCTCAGCGTCAAGGGCCAAAAGCTCTACTACACCCAGTAACCACCTGCTCTAAGAAATTAAACCAGGTTGAAAGAAACTACAAAGTAGTAACCTTCAAAAAGTGGAGGTATCTATTGGAGAGTGCCAATCACCCAATCATGATCTTTACTGACCACAAGAACTTTGGGTATCTGAGGTCAGCCAAACAATCTAAGACCCCGACAGGCTAGACGGGCTGTCAGTGAGCCGCCGGCGCCAGACCTGGGCGTTTGCATGCGCCTATGCGCCGGCGCGCTCCTGTGCAAGCTCCTCAGCAGAATCCTGATGTTCCCAGGCATCAGCGCGGCGCTCGGGTACGCGGCGCTTGTGCGTGCGCGTGTACGGGCGCACGTTCGCGTTAGCGCCATTTGGCGCCAAAGGACGCATAAAGGTTCCCCTGTGCCTCTGGCACATTGCTGCTTCGTCTCAGCTCTGTGATCTCTGTAACCTGCATCTGATTGACTGATTGTTCCTGATTGACCCGGCTTGTCTGACCATCCGTCCTGCTCCTATCCGACCCGGCTTGCCTGACTATCCTACTGCTCCTGCCTGATACCATTGCCGATCTCTGCCTGCCTACTGACTCTGCCTCTGCCTGCCGTTATTGCCTATGTTTATCTACCTGCTGACCCGGACTGTTTGACCTTGCTTGTGCCTGCTGTTGTTCCTTGCTGTTGCACCTTCAGCTTCAGCTCCAGTGATTCCTGCATCTCCAGCAACCAGCCTGCTGTCTTCAAGTCTTCACAAGATCTGCAGTCCAGCCATCCCGGTGGGATCCCTCCCTTATCTCAGCATCAGAGACTTACCTCAAACAGGCACTCCTAACCCACTGTGCTCCGGAGACCACTGTTCCCATTCCAGTGGCTCCTGAACCAGCGCTGTATGAGAGGTCTTCTCCTACAAGTCAGGCTCTACTACCAGGTACCTAACAGTACGAAGCAGCCATGACTGAGCCTGCAGGAGATACCTCTCCAATGAAGGAGATATGTACACACCTGGCGGACCTCACACAAGCAGTGCAATCCCTTCAGGAGAACTACAACAGACTGGAAGGACAAGTTCAGAATCTTACAGGACCCAACCCTGCAGCTTCCTCTTCAGCTGCAGCCCCAACACAGACTGTTTCAGCTCCTGCAGTTGTGATGCTTCCACCCGAACCAAGGGCTCCTATCCCTGAAAGATTCTCCGGAGACCGGGCTAAATTCCGGGCTTTTCGCAATGCCTGCCAGCTCTTTTTTGCACTGCAACCCCGAACTTTCTCATTAGAGGTCACCAAGGTGGGATTTGTAATCTCCCTTCTACAAGGTGAACCTCAAACTTGGGCCCATCGGCTACTTGACTCTGTACTAACCCAATCTTTATCAGCTTTCTTTGAAGCCATGGCACAGCTATACGAAGATCCCCAACAGACTGCTACAGCTGAATCAGCTCTGTTCGCACTCCAACAAGGCCGCAGACCCGCTGAGGACTATGTTACTGACTTCCGGCGTTGGAGTGCGGACACACAGTGGAATGATGCGGCCCTGCGCCATCAATTCCGCGTGGGTCTATCTGAAGGATTAAAAGATGAGCTCGCTCGAGTTGGTGTTCCAAATACTCTTGAGGCCCTGATCTCCTTGACCATTCAGATCGATAGTCGCCTCCGAGAGCGTCGATCTGAACGTTCTGGTCAACAAAACCGCCCGACCTGGATGACAGCACGAGCTCTGGTGCCTGCAGCACACTACTTTCCCTCACCCAGTATGAGCACCGTCCCTGCCACGCTTGACACCTCCGAACCAATGCAGTTGGGACTGATGCGACCTGCCCTGTCTTCTGAAGAACGTGCCCGACGTCGGCAACTTAATCTGTGCCTCTATTGCGGAGGAACCGGGCACTATGTTCATAATTGTCCAGTTAAAATCAGTAAGTGTCCATCTTCTATGTATGCCAGTCTCTCTGCCTTATCTTCGAATTCAACCCACCTTGCCATTCCTCTCTCGTTACAGCTCCAAGAAAAGACAATTCCAGTCAACGCCATTATTGACTCCGGGGCATGCAGCTGCTTTATTGATCTAACTTTTGCCAGCTTACATAACATTCCGTTACGGACCAAACCCCATGGACTCTCTGTATTCCTGGCTGATGGCTCCCGCATCAAATCCGGACAAGTAACGCATGAGACCCTGCCATTGCCTGCTACCACTTCCTCCCAACATAAGGAACTGCTGGTCCTTGATGCCATCACCTCTCCTATGTTTCCCATCATTCTGGGCATCCCCTGGCTGCAAGCACACAATCCGCACATGCATTGGGCATCCGGAGAGGTAAAATTTCTGTCAGCTTACAGTCAAGAACACTGCTTGATGAAAGATCCGGACTCCCCAGCCACTCTGCTTTGTCTGGACACCGACCAGAAAAATTGTCAGGCCATACCTAATCATTATCACGAATATATCGATGTTTTCAGCAAAAAGGGGGCAGATTCTCTTCCACCTCATCGCCCCTACGATTGCCCCATCGAGCTATTACCAGGGTCCGAAATCCCTTTCGGACGAATTTTCCCTCTGTCAGAAAAGGAACAAGAAGTGCTAAAGGCATACATAGATGAAAACCTGGCCAAGGGGTTCATTCGCCACTCTACCTCCCCAGCCGGTGCCGGGATATTCTTTGTTGCTAAAAAAGACAAGTCTCTCCGCCCATGTATAGACTACCGGGAACTGAATAAAATCACGGTCAAGAATCGGTATCCCCTACCCCTGATACCTGAATTATTTCAGAAATTGAGGACTGCAGTCATTTTTACAAAGCTTGATCTAAGAGGGGCCTTTAATTTGATCCGTATCCGGGCAGGGCACGAATGGAAGACAGCCTTTCGGACTCGATTCGGGCATCATGAATACTTAGTTATGCCCTTCGGACTCTGCAATGCACCTGAGACCTTTCAACACCTGATCAATGATGTTCTCAGAGACTTCCTAGATGTGTTTGTGATCGCATATCTGGACGATATTTTGATCTTTTCGGAATCTCTGGACCTACATCGAGAACATGTTCGTCGGGTGTTGGGTCGCCTCCGTTTACACAGACTTTATGCAAAAGCGGAAAAATGTGAATTCGAGCAACAGAGCATTCAATTCCTGGGGCTGATAATTTCATCAACTGGTATCAAAATGGACCCACAGAAGGTTTCCGCTGTTCTGGACTGGCCGGTACCTCTAGACAAAAAGGGGGTCCAACGATTTATCGGATTTGCAAACTTTTACAGGAAGTTTATCAAGGGATTTTGAGCCATAATTGCACCCATCACGCAGCTGACCAAACAGAATACCCATTTCTCCTGGAGTCAACCAGCCCAAGATGCTTTTGAAAACCTCAAGAGGTTATTCACCTCGGCACCTATCCTCAGCCATCCTGAACCATCCCTACCATTCATTTTGGAAGTGGACGCTTCCGAGATAGCGGTAGGTGCAATACTTTCGCAACGCAGAGGCAGTAAAGATGTAATGCATCCTGTGGGGTTCTTCTCCCGAAAACTCTCTCCTGCGGAGAAAAACTATGATGTCGGCGATCGAGAACTTCTCGCTATTAAAACTGCATTAGAAGAGTGGAGGTATCTGTTGGAAGGGGCAATGCATCCAGTATTAATATATACTGACCATAAGAACCTGGAATATCTGCGATCTGCCAAACGTCTAAAGCCTCGACAAGCCCGCTGGGCCCTGTTTTTTTTCACGTTTTTCCTTCCACATTACGTATCGGCCAGGCTCAAAAAATGTTAAACCTGACGCATTGTCACGAATGCATGACAACCCTAAGGACTTATCTAACCCTGACACCATTCTGCCTGCAAACAATTTCCTTCTCCTGCAAACAGATCTTCTCTCCCAGATTAAGGAAGCATCCTCTGAATCAACCAGGCCTACAGGGATGACTTTGACTAACAGAGACGGGTTATTCTGGAGAGGAAGTCAAATTTTTGTCCCTGAGGAGGTTCGGGTCAAGGTCTTGACGTTGCTTCACGATCACCCACTGGCAGGTCACTTTGGGGTTCGCAAGACCCTGGAATTGGTACAGCGTACCTTCTGGTGGCCCAATCTAAAAGACTTTTGCAAGAAGTATGTCAGCTCCTGCCCTATCTGTACCCAGAATAAGACATCCAGGAATCGAGCTTGGGGCTTGTTAAAACCTCTACCGGTACCCGATAGACCCTGGAAGATTATTTCCATGGACTTTATTGTAGAGCTGCCATGTTCTGAGGGGTGTTCAGCCATCTTTGTGGTGGTGGACCGTTTAACCAAGATGGCCCATTTTCTTCCATTAAGAGGTACCCCATCGGCTATTGAAACAGCTCGTATATTCATTAAAGAGATCATCAGACTGCATGGAGTCCCTGTAAACATAATCTCCGATAGAGGAGTGCAATTCACCTCACGTTTTTGGAAAGCCCTGTGTGAAATTCTAAAAATCAAACTGGCCTTGTCCTCGGCCTATCATCCTCAGACTAACGGACAGACGGAGAGGACCAATCAGACTCTTGAGTAGTATATTAGATGCTTTACATCCTTTTCACAGAATGATTGGGTGTCCCTGCTGCCTTTGGCAGAATTTGCCTACAATAATGCTGAACATTCTGCCACCGGTCAATCCCCTTTTTTCGCCAATTATGGCTTCCATCTAACTTTTCTACCTGATTTCCTTCCAGAGTCTTCAGTTCCGGCAGTACAGAGTGCGGTGGATTTTCTCAGACGCAACAATCAGATGTTGCAGGAAGCAGTGTCCAAGGCTCAGGCAGATGGTAAGAGAATCTTCGACCGGAAAAGAAGAGGGGAATTGAAGCTGCAGCTTGGTGACCAGGTATGGCTTTCTACAACTAATATCAAATTAGCATGTCCCTCTAAGAAGTTGGCACCTAGATTTATGGGTCCTTTTCCGGTTAAGAGGAAAATCAATGAAGTATCTTACGAACTGACTTTGCCTGATTCCCTTAAAATTCATCCAGTGTTCCACGTCTCATTGCTTAAACCTGCTGTACCTGATCCCTTCCCTGGTAGAGGAACTAGACCTCCTGAACCTGTTTTGATTGATGGCAGCGAGGAATTTGAAGTTGAGGCTATTCTTGATTGCAGGAGAAGACAGGGACAAACCCAATTTTTATTCAAATGGAAAGGCTACGGCCCAGAAAGTAACTCCTGGGAACCGGATGAGAATGTGCACGCTAGGCGGTTAGTCCGTGCCTATTTCTCTTCCCACCCTGAGAAGAGAAGGCTTGTGGGCATCCGGAGGCTGCCCCTTGGGGGGGGGGGCAATGTCAGGGAGGCGCCAGACCTGGGCGTTGGCATGCGCCGGCGCGCTCCTGTGCAAGCTCCTCAGCAGAATCCTGATGTTCCCAGGCATCAGCGCGGTGCCAATGCGCGTGCACGGGCGGGCGCGCGTTAGCGCCATTTGGCGCCAAAGGACGCATAAAGGTTCCCCTGTGCCTCTGGCACATTGCTGCTTCGTCTCAGCTCTGTGATCTCTGTAACCTGCATCTGATTAACTGATTGTTCCTGATTGACCCGGCTTGTCTGACCATCCGTCCTGCTCCTATCCGACCTGGCTTGCCTGACTATCCTACTGCTCCTGCCTGATACCATTGCCGATCTCTGCCTGCCTACTGACTCTGCCTGCCGTTATTGCCTATGTTTATCTACCTGCTGACCCGGACTGTTTGACCTTGCTTGTGCCTGCTGCTGTTCCTTGCTGTTGCACCTTCAGCTTCAGCTCCAGTGATTCCTGCATCTCCAGCAACCAGCCTGCTGTCTTCAAGTCTTCACAAGATCTGCAGTCCAGCCATCCCATCCCAGTCCAGCCATCAGCATCAGAGACTTACCTCAAACAGGCACTCCTACCCCACTGTGCTCCGGAGACCACTGTTCCCATTCCAGTGGCTCCTGAACCAGCGCTGTATGAAAGGTCTTCTCCTACAAGTCAGGCTCTACTACCAGGTACCTAACACGGGCATTATTCTGCTCTGGATTCAACTTCCATTTAACATATAGACCAGGAACCAAGAACGGGAAGGCGGATGCCTTGTCCTGGATGTTCCCTGAATCTACGGAACCTGCTCCCCCGAGCACCATTATTTCAGCCCAGAACTTTTTATTGATTCAACCAAGCTTGAAATCGGTCATTGAACGAGCCTCTGCTTCATGCCCCAAATCTGAACAGGCCTCGTTAAGGAAACAAGACAGATTACTTTGGCATCAAGATAAGGTCTTCATATCTCAGGAGGCAAGGCTTCATGACCACCAGTCAACTGGCCACTCTGGAGCTAGTAAAACAAGTGAGCTCATCCAAAAGGTCCTTCTGGTGGCCAAACCTTAGTTGGGACTGTAGAGCCTATGTCAGATCCTGCTCAGTGTGCCTATGCAGCAAGGGCGACAAGACAAAGCCCTGGGGACTGTTGAGACCCTTATCCATTTCTAACTGTCCGTGGGAAATTATCTCCATGGACTTTATTGTGGGGCTTCCGCCCTTGGAAGGTTTTACCGCCATCCTGGTGGTGGTGGATCACCTGTCGAAGATGGCCCATTTCCTACCCTTGGTAGGCACACCTTCAGCAGTTGAAACCGCCCACACGTTCATCAAGGAAATTGTGAGACTCCACGGCTTACCGAGTAGCATGGTTTCTGATTGGGGGTACAATTAACCTCCAAGTTTTGGAGAGCTCTCTGTACAGTCCTGAAAGTAGAACTTTGCCTCTCATAGGCCTACCACCCTCAGAGTAATGGACAAACAGCACACAAATCAAACCTTGGAGCAGTACATGCGCTGTTTCTCAGCCTTTTCCCAGGATGACTGGGCATCGCTGCTCCCACTGGCGAAGTTTGCCTATAACAACTCGCTACACTCAGCCACAAACCAGTCTGCATTATGGGCAAACTACGGATTGCACCCTCTTACCTTGCCGGAAACTATATCTGAACCAGCAGTGCTTGATGTTCAGGACAGACTTGCGTTTATACAGCAAAACTACCGAACCCCGCAAGAATGCATACAGAAAAGGCTCAAACCGACTACAAAAAGTTTTATGACAAAAAACGAAGGGGGAATCCTTCAGTCAGAAAGTCAAGGATGAGGTATGGCTATCAACGGCCAATCTGAAAATGCCATACCCATCAAATTAGTTGGGGCCAAGATACATCGGTCCATTTCCAGTCAAACGTGAGCTAAACCCAGTGGCGTTTGAATTATCCCTGCCTGATCCTTATAGGATTCACGCAGTTTTTCACGCCTCTCTCCTTAAATCGGCCATTCCGGATCCATTCCTGGGGGGGGGGGGGGGGGGTGGAACCACCTCTGCCACCAGTAACTGTTGGGGAAGAAACAGAATACGAGGTGGAGTCAGTGTTGGATTGCAGGAAGCAAGGCAGGCAAATCTAATATCTGATCAAGTGGAACGGGTATCCACCTGAAGAAAGCTCCTAGGAACCAAAGATCAACATCCATGCCCATAGACTCCTTCGAGAATTCCATGCCAGATTTCGAAGAAAGATGCCCCAATTGGGCATCTGGAGGCTGCCTGTCGGGGGGGGGTGGCCCTGTCAGGGCACCAATAGCAGGACTCTAGGACCCAGCATCTGTCAGGGCAGGAGGACTTTAGGACCCAGCATCTGTCAGAGCATTAGGGCCTTTATAAGGAAGCCATCCCTTGGCTGAAGTGCTGTTTGATCTTCAGCTGTTACCAACGTTTCTGTGTTTCCTGTGATTCTTCATTACCGACCCGGCTTGCTCCAGACTTATCTTCTGCCTGCTTCCTGATCTTGACCTCGGCTTGTTTAACAGATCTCCTCTGCTTGCTACCTATCTTGACCTTGGCTTACACCTGACCTAATCTCCTCTGCTACACACCTGGCACCAAACCCTGGCTTGTACTGACTACCCTCTGTCTCCGTGACCCTAGTTAGTGGCTATATCTCACAGGCGCCATCTGCCTGCAGAAGCCCCGCAGCTCTTCAGCTGTGTTCCTGAGCCCTCTCTGCAAGAAACTCTACAGGCGACCTGTGCTACTCTGGGCCTGACTCTTCCTGTCTCATCTCCAGGGGCGTCTGGAACTTAGCTGCAAGGGAAGCCCTTTCTCCATTGACCTCCAGCACCTAAGGTACCTGATAGACTCTATATATAATTTGAGTTTCACTTTTGGAATTGAATTAGTAAAATAAATTAACTTTTTGATATTCTAATTTTTTGAGCTGCACCTGTAAATTGAGCTGCAGTTCAGTAAGTAAAAATGGGATTTTTGTACTCACTGTAAAACCAATTTCTCTGAGTTTGACGGATACAGTGCCTCCTTAATCTTGACCATTGGGTTATATCGCCTCCGCAGGAGTAGGACTAGGCAGAACAAAAACCACCTGGCTACGCCCATGGGCTGTCCTCAGTCAGTATATAACCCCCTACCTGCTCTAGGTATTCAGTTTACTAGCAAGCAGTAATAGAAGTACCAAACTCCATAGAGGGGTGGGTGCTGTGTCCGTCAAACTCAGAGAAATGGATTTTACGGTGAGTACAAAAATTCTATTTTCTCTTTCGTTCGATAGACACAGCGCCTCCTTAATCTTGACCATTGGGACGTCCAAATGCGGTGCCAAAGAAAAATGAGGGGTGGGCAAAATAAGTCAAGGCTAACCACAAGAGCCCTAACCAGGACACAGAAGCCCCTATCTGAAATAACATTTTTTAAAGAAAAAACACTTCTCTTAAACAGCAGCCTGCAAAACCTTGCAGCCAAAAGAAGCATCCGCAGATGCCAAAATATCTACTTTATAGCATTTAGTGAAGGTATGCACCGCCTTGCAAACCTGTGATATTGAGGCTTGATGATGGAAGGTCCAAGAAGTACTAAGCGCCTGAGTAGAATGCACCATGACAGGGAAAGAAGGAACCTGACCCTTAATAGAATAGGCCTGAGTCACAGTCTGTCTGATCTATCTGGAGATGGTAGCCGAGGAAGCGGCCAGCCCTTTCCTTGGTCCCTGTGTAACCAAAAAAGTTTGGACTACGGAAGTACTCAGTGGCTGCCAGATACACTTGAATTGCACAAATCACATCCAAGGTATGCAAAGCAAATTCCTTGGGATGAGGCGGCTTGGAACACAAGGACAGCAACACAATGTCCTCATTCAAATGGAAGTCAGAGACAACCTTGGGCAGAGGCAAAGAACCACTTTATCCCTAAATAGGGACGACAGGATAATGCCAACTCCGAAACCCTGCAGGCCGAGGTAATAGCCACCAAGAATGCCACCTTCTGAGACAACGTAGGGAAGAGAATCTCCCGAATATTCTCGAATGGAGGTTTCTGGAGAACCGACAGCACCAAGTTTAAATCCCATGGCGACAAGAGAGTCCGTACAGACGGAACGACATGCCGGACTCCTTGAATGAAGGTACGAACTAAAGAGTGGGGGACTAGGGGTCACTGAAAGAAGACTGCTAAGGCAGACACCTGGCCCTTGATGGTGCTCAAAGCCAACTTCTGCTCAACTCCCCATTGAAGAAAAGATAAGATCCGAGCCACAAAAAAGGATCGAGGATGAACGCCAATCGACTCACACCAAGAAATGTACACTTTCCACGTACGATGGTATATCTTACTAGGGGTCGACTTCCACGCCTTCACCATAGTAGGGATCACTGATCCCGACAGACCTTTATCTCTCAGTACCTGGCTTTCAATGGCTAGGCTATTAAAACCAGTTACTGTAAAGCAGGATGGAAGCTCAGCCCTCGGTACAACTGGTCCTCTTTGAGAGGTAGCTTCCAAGAGACGTATACAGCCACCAGAAGACTTTTGCCCTCGGTCCTTCCCAGGCACCACAGAACAGGAAGGTGTTGGCCCCGCAGTGGCACTAGGACGACTGCGTATACCAGAGGAACCCAGGAGATTGCCACGAGCCTCAGTTACTTCCTGTTGAACTGAACCTGCTGAAGGGGTTGACGTTTAAGAAAAACGACTAACCTGGTCAGCATTCACTTGAGTCAGACCGAGGTAACCCAATTTCCTGGACAGGGCTAGAGTGGACCTTGGGTAGTTTGGATGTCACCCGAACCTTTACAGGAATTATACCCACATGGAGACACAGGGCCCCCCCGAAGTGAACAAATTCTGTCCCCATTCTTTGGTACCCCCAAAAAGTTCAATTCGTGGACCTCCGTGACACTCACGAAGGAGGTCCATGAATCTGGAAACCAGCGAAGATGTCCCCCCACCCCAGCAATAGCTGAAGGAGTCTTGTCAGTGGATCCTGAGAAGCCTGCTCTAGTCTTACCAGACCAAGATTGAAACTTCCCGGGGAAGACCAATTCTTAAGCCACAGCACACGTTTAACCACCACCGCTGAAACAGAAAGCTTGGACAGCACAGGAGCTGCATCCAAGGCTGCATCAGAAATATACGGCAGCCCATGGACCAACTAGTCCGCTAAATCAACATAAGCAGCGGGAACCTGCTCACTACCCAGACCCTGGCGCAAAAGCTTGGCCCATTCAGTTGGGGTCTGCGACACCAGGGCCGAGGCCAAGACTGGACGCAATGCCGACCCAGCCATAGTAAACATGCTGTGTGCCACAGCATCCGCTTTCCTGTCAGCCGGGTCTTTAAAGGACGGGGATTCCTCTACTGGGATCATGGACTTGAAACAGGAGGGTCCACCACTGGTGGGGTAGTCCACTTTTTTAAAAGCGATTCTTCAAAGGGGTAGTGTACTGAGAAATGTTTGAAGACCACAAAGAGTGACTTTGTTCCTATTCTATATAGGTAAACCTATCAAAATAGGGCAGATAAGGAAACACCTTTGATGTGCAAGGTGACTTGTGTGTACCAAAGGACACAGCTACATCTGTGGCCCTGTCAGCCGCATCCTCCATCTTTAGAGTCTCCTGCACCGCACTAACAAGTGTGTCCACCAGCGCTTTTTCACTCGCTGCTGAGACCGGGGAGGACTCACCCTCACTATCGGACATAAACCTCCCTGGATTGGTCACGTCCCCAGCGGCATTAGGCTCAAAATTAGAGGAGACAGACTGAGCAGGGGAAGGAGTGGGGTGCTTCTTCCTGGGTCTTTGCCCACACGCTAATTACACCTGAGATACCAATGACTCAAGGACTGCTGTCAGCGCAACTATGGGATGCTGGGGTTCTGAGGGACCTGCCACCTCCATGGAGGGGATCAGTGGGTGAGATGTGACCCTGAGGCTTCATAGGAAAGAAGACCATGTAGTACAAAAGGAATCTTTGGCACCACCAAGGGACACCAATGGCCAGGGTACCTATCAGTAGAGAGGGAGATATGCAAGGACCCCCAAAAGACTCACCCTCCCACCCGGAAGAGTGCCGTAATTTGGAACCAAACACCAACGTTCTTCATCTATTTCATCCATCCCGGGCAGGAAGAGGAGAAGAGAGGGAGAAGAGAGGGGGAAGAGGAGGAGCCCTGGCATCTCCACGAGGCTCCAGCCGTCTCCTTAGACTAAGGAAACATGGCCGCCGTGATGTCATCGGCTACCAGCCAAACCAAGGGAAATTTGCTGCCGTGAGGTCATCGGACCTCCCAAACATGGCCGCCGGTCATTTGACATGCTGAAGCATTCTGCCAGATTCCTCTGTGCCTTCAACATCGCTGCACCCTCTGCAAGGGGACCCCCCTCCAAAAAGGTACTGTACTCCACCAAGCCGGTGAACATTTAAGGGGACACCGCTGTGCACTCTGCACGGACAGCACTGGGACCCCCAAACTGCACACTAGCTCACACTGCACACATAGCAGGGCATGCACCTAGGGATCTCCGCTGCACCCTCTGCACTGGAACCCCCCCATACTGCCAGGGCAGGACACACACCACCCAGAAGGGGAATGGCGGGGAGACCCCCAAAGGTCTCTACTGCCTGCCCTGGGACTCCCACCAATCTGTGGGGGGAGGGGGAAGCCCAGATTAACCAAGGGACTTTAGGATATGAGGAGGGATACTGCAGGCAGGTCGGACCATCCCTGGAGGGTACCCGCATCCACCCCAAACAGCACAAAGGAGGAGAGGGGGGACTGTACTTTCCGATCCATGGTGCAGGTGTCCCTCCAGGCAGAACTCCTCACCACCGAAGCGGGGGCTGTTGGCCAAGCGACCGATGCGACTCGGACCAGAGCCCGTTGGTATGCAACCCTGCAAAACGTTTAACTCACAGGCCAACCTCCGTCCGTTGAGGCTATGTCGTGGCTGAACTAGCCGGTAGCTGCAGTCTGCACGCGTTCACTGGCTGGCTTGGGAGACCACTGGATCTAGATTATCCAGCCCGTCGCCCAGCCTGGCAGTTGATTGTAGATCTTCCAGGAGAAAACCCTAGTTAGACTTACCAGTAACGGTATTTCTACGAGTCTTTCAGGACAGCACCTGGAGAGAGCGCAGCTCCACCCACTTTCCCAGGAAACACTGCAGTCAGTTTCTTTAAAGACCGGACGCTTCCACCATGGCCTCAGTTGTTCATAGAGTACCTCCAGCCATGCTGAAATTAGATAAGCAGAACATAGCAATAACACCTTTTATAAATAAACTTAGGTCGGGTCATCAGCACTGTCCTGAAAGACTCGTAG
The DNA here is from genome assembly GCF_042186555.1 of Aquarana catesbeiana. NCBI lineage: Eukaryota > Metazoa > Chordata > Amphibia > Anura > Ranidae > Aquarana > Aquarana catesbeiana. The sequence goes on along the minus strand of NC_133331.1, from coordinate 242,693,388 downwards.
AAATACCGTTACCGGTAAGTCTAACTAGGGTTTTCTCCCTTCGTCTTTCAGAACAGCACCTGGAGATGATAAAAGAGTACTTACTCTAGGGTGGGACCACCGCCTGCAGGACTTTCCTGCCAAACGATTGTTCCGATGCTGATAGCAAGTCCAACCTGTAGTGGCGGGTGAAGGTGGAGAAACTCGTCCACGTGGCCGCTTTACAGATCCGACCCGGAGAAGCCCCTGCCCTCTCTGCCCAGGACGTTGCTACTGCCCTTGTGGAATGGGCCACTACCCCCGTAGGGGGATCTGCCCCTGAAGCTCTATAGGCTTCACTGATGGCCATTCTCAGCCATCTACCTATAGTGTTTTTGGACGCACTATACCCCTTACGTGGTCCGGAGAATAGAACAAAGAGATTAATCAAAAAAGGAGGACAAGGGATTATCACGGTGCCAGAGAAAGCAAAGGTAAAGAGATGAGATAGCGAGTATAAAAATACAAAAATACTTTATTTCACAAAATATAGATTTCAATACATACAGGAAATGATAAAATCATTAGCTGAGATTTACATATATAGAATACATGACCAAAGTGCAGTATAGGTGGGCCGAAGATGGGCGGCCTTCAAAGCAAGAGCTCAGTTTCCTACATGTTTCGCCAAAGCATTGGCTTCCTCAGGGAATGGTAAGAGCTAGTTTGAGTATATAAGAATCTATGCATAGAAATACAAAAAACATGATATAAGCAAACAAAAAATATATAAACCATGAGGTATACATTGGTACAAATGCTGATATATGTAAGGGTACATGGCTGGACTGATTCACAAACAGGAGGCCTGCATACTGATCCCTAGGACCGAGAACATACCTGAAAGCCAAACACCCAGGGGAGGCCCGTCGGAGGGACCCCAACCGAGGAGACAGAGCCGCACCGTATCTATGTCTGCAGGGGGCATATGTAAGACCTGGCAATCAAATATATTGTGAGTTAGAAGAACATAGAGACTATGCTAGCTAGAGGTGTGTATAAAACACACCGAAATTAGGAATATACGTGGGGTCAAAGACCGTACGTAGAATATATAGGGCCACAAGGCCTCAAAAAAACTTACACTTTAAAAACAGGTTGAATGATGAGACCAAATCGCCTGGAGAGGACTAGAGAGACAAGCTTAGCAGACTGGCAGGGAGATGATTACTAATCTGAAAAAGTTTGTAAGACATATAGCTGTACAGGATCACTGCTCACATATTATATGAGAAGTGATAGATAAGAGCTTGTCTATGGCAGAAAGTCCTAGGAGAGGGTAAATAGAAACTAAGTTAAATACATAAAGAGAAGTTCTTCAAGGGTACTGAACGGTGGGAAGCAATAGAGAGTTACCTGGCCAATGTGTGCAGGCTTGTGCCGGCTTATATATCCCCCCCACACCCGATCACATATTGATCAGGTGTGCGCACTCGGCAGTACACCAGGGCCTACAGGGTCCATGATGCACCGCGGGCGCCAGCTCCAAAACACCCAGGTCCAGTGTAGCCAATGGGAGGTGGAAGACGCCGTCAGATGGTCCGGCAGTGCAGCCCACGATTCCCTCAGCTGTTGGAATGCCATCTGACGGCATCTTCCATCTCCCATTGGCTACACTGGACCTGGGTTTTTTGGAGCTGGCGCCCACAAGTGCATCGTGGACCCTGTAGGCCCTGGTGTACTGCCGAGTGCGCACGCACGGACGCCTCCACTCAGCGTCCGCACACCTGATCAATATCTGATCAGGTGTGGGGGGATATATAAGCCGGCCCGTCCCTGTATCCAGCTGGACTTGACCTACGCCTGCACACATTGGCCAGGTAACTCTCTATTGCTTCCCACCGTTCAGTAGCCTTGAAGAACTTCTCTTTATGTATTTAACTTAGTTTCTATTTACCCTCTTCCTAGGACTTTCTGCCATAGACAAGCTCTTATTTATCACTTCTCATATAATATGTGAGCAGTGATCCGATAATGCAGCTACTTGTACCTTTAGGGTACTAGCTGCCAATCCCATCACCATTCCTTCATGGAGAAACTCTAAGACTGAAAGCATTTCCTGTGGTGAGAGCTTTTTAGCCATGCACCAGGAATTAAACCGCTTCCACGTTTTGAAATAAATGGCTCTGGTAACCTCCTTACGGCTATTCAAGAGGATAGAGACCAGCTTATCTAAAAGACCTTTTCTCTTTAAGATCTGCCCCTCAGTAACCACCCTGTCAGCTTGAGGTGCTTGATATTTGGATGATGAAGGGGTCCCTGGGTTAGAAGATCTTTCCGCAGTGGAAGAACCCAATAAGGTTCTACCGCCATCCTCTGTACTGTTGCAAACCAAGCCCGTTTGGGCCAAAAAGGAGCCACTAGGATCATAGTCGTGGCCTCTTTTTGTAGTTTCTTTAAGACCAAAGAGATCATCTGAAAGGGGGGAAAGGCATAGCACAAGTGGAAGTTCCACGGATGTGCCAGCGCATCCAATCCGCTCGCTTGATCTTGCTTGTTTAGTGAGAAGGCCTTTACCTTTGTATTCTTCTGGGATGCAAATAGATCTATTTCTATTAGCTTTTGGAATATTTATGTGTTCAGACTCCATTCTGCTTCTAGTATTCTTTCTCTGCTCAGAAAGTCTGCTAGTAGGTTCAAATCCCCCTTCAGGTGTACTGCTGTTAGGGACTTCAGGTTGTTTTCTGCCCAGGATAGAATTTGAAGGGACGAGGATAGCAGAATCCTGCTCCTCGTTCCTCCTTGCTGTGGCTGTGGCGTTGTCCGACAAAACTTAGATGTGGTGACCCCGGACTAATTTCTCGAAGGCCCATAGTCCTAGGAGAATAGCCCTTAGTTCCCTCCAATTGGAGGATCTCCTGGCTTCCCAGCTTGTCCAACTCCCCTGAGCCATCTGTCCATCCAGGTGGGCGCCCCAACTCCAAGAACTTGCATCTGTTGTCAACCTCTTCTCCAAGGGAAAACACCAGAGCAGGCCCCTGTCCAGGTTTGAGTGGTTCCTCCACCATCATAGCTTCCTCTGAACCCGTGGAGGCATTTTTATCAACTTTTCCAGGGACTCTCCATAGGACCAATTAGTCAGAATTGCCTGCTGGAGATCCCTTGCATGTAAACGTGCCCATTTCACTGCTGGTATAGTTGCAGTGAGGAGCCCTAAGACCAACATAGCTGCCCTGAAATTGGCATGTTTCTCTGGGTCTTTTTTACCGCAACCTGAAGCTTCTCTATCTTCTCCTCGGGGAGAAAGATTCTCTCCTGAATGGAATCGATAGTATAACCCAGGAATTTTTATTGTCTGTGATGGAATCAAGTTTGATTTTTCCTTGTTTACTATCCAGCCGAGACTCTCCAAGTGTCTCTATCTTTTCCAGATCCTTCACTAGTAGATCCCTTGTCTTGGCAAATATTAGAAGATCGTCTAAATAAGGTACAATCGATAGTCCCTGCACTCTGAGTGGGGCTAAGGCCTCTGCTAAGATCTTTGTGAATATCCTTGGAGAGGATGACAGCCCGAAGGGGAGTGCTCTGAACTGGAGATGTTGGATTGAGTCCCCCCTTTTGATTGCAAAATCTTAGGTGCTTCTGGGATGCTGGTGCTATAGGCACATGAAGATATGCATCTCAGGTCTATGGATGACATAAAACAGTTTGGGGTCAGGAGACCCTTTACTGAAAAAATTGTGTCCATTTTGAATTTTTTGTACCTGATAGATCTGTTGAGAATCTTCAGGTTCAGAATTAATCTGAATTTGCCTGAAGGCTTCTTTACCAGAAATATGTGCGAATAGCACCCCTGTTCTACTTCTTTGGGAAGCACATTCGTAATCACTTTCTGTTGAATCAATTTCTGTAAGATTGATGTCATTGCTACCGATTTCTCTGGGTCTCGGGGAGCCTGGGTTACGTAAAAACGCACAGGTGGGGGTTGAGAAAATTCCAGTCTGTGACCCTCTAATATTGTTTTGAGCAGGGGCGTAACTACCACCATAGCGACTATGGGGCCTGCAGCCAAGTGGGGCCCAGTGAGGATGAGAGCACCGCTGGCACAGTCTCCCAGCCAGGGGAAGAGAGAGGAGAGGAAGAGGCAAGCTGTGACCTGTGCCCAATGCAGCGTGACCTGTGCCCAATACAGCCTGGTCTGCCTGTGCCCCATACAGCCTCAGCTGTGCAGAGGAAGAGGCAAGCCACCCGGATCAGCAGAGAGCTGAATCTGCCCGATGTAATAGCTTTCATTAGAACTTCCAGTGTTCCCGGGGCTCACGTCACATAGCTCCACCTCTTGGCCCGGCGCCTTTGATAGACAGAACGCCAATCCAATGCGGGACATGTGACGTCATCAAAGGCATCAGGCCAAGAGGTGGGGCTATGTGACGATGAGCCCCGGGAAGACGGGAAATTCAAATGAAAGCTATTACAGCGAGCAAACCCGCTCTCTGCTGATCCGGGTGGCTTGCCTCTTCCTCTGCACAGGTGAGGCTGTATGGGGCACAGGCAGACCAGGCTGTATTGGGCACAGGTCACACTGCATTGGGTATAGGTCACGCTGTATGGGGCACAGGTCACGCTGTATGGGGCACAGGTCACGCTGCATTAGGCACAGGTCACGCTGTATGGGGCACAGGTCACGCTGTATGGGGCACAGGTCACGCTGCATTGGGCACAGGTCACGCTGCATGGGGCACAGGTCATGCTGCATGGGGCACAGGTCACGCTGCATTGACACTAGGCAGCTGGGGGGGGCTGTTTGCAGGGGGGCCCCCATACAACATTTTGCTATGAGGCCCTGCTATTTCTAGTTACGCCCCTGGTTTTGAGGATAAACTGACTGTTATCGTCTTCCACTGTGAAAAGGTTTGTAACCTTGCTCCCACAGTTGGAGGACAGTCACTGGGTTTTTGTATTTGTGGAAGGGGGGCGAAATAGTATTCCTGACTTGCCCCTCCCTCTTTGAGACCTCCTCTTTTGTATCCGGGGATTTCCGAAAAGCACAAAAATTTTTATTGCCCTGAGGAATCACCTTTTTCTTTATAGGGAAAGCCTTTTTCTTGTCAGCCGTTCTGTCAAGTATGGCTTCAAGACCCGGGCCAAATACCAGATCTCCCTCAAAGGGTAGACCGCATAATTTTGTTTTTGAGGCTGTATCCCCGGTCCATGTTTTGACCCATAAAGCTCTACGAGTTGAATTTATTAAGGCTGAGGATCTGGCTGACATTCTGATTCAGCTGAAGCATCTGCTATATACCCCACTGCTTTTAGTAGCACCGGGAGTGTATCTAACAGATCTTTACGAGGAGTTCCCCCCTCAATATGAGCTTTCAGCTGCTCCAGCCAGTGTTTCAGATTCCTGGCTACCACCGTTGAGGCCATGGCTGGCTTCAAATTTGCTAAGGTTGACTCCCATGCTTTTCTTAATAGGGAGTCCGCCTTCTTATCCATGGTATCTTTTAGGATACCCATGTCCTCAAATGCAAGGTCAGTATTCCTTGATACTTGGGAAAAAGCTGCGTCAAGTTTTGGTTTTTTGTTCCAGACTTGCGAGCTATCCTCTTCAAAAGGAAATCTCCGTTTGAGGGATTTTGAAAAGAAAGGGGCTCTCTCTGGGTCCTTCCATTCCCTTTTTATAGTTTCCGATAGAAACTTATGTACGGGAAAAACCCTGTGTTTTTCCTCCCCCAAGCCTTGGAACATCTTATGTAAGGACAACTGGGTTTTATTCTCTGTGATGTTAAGGTTAGTGTGGATAGTTTTTAGAAGATCGTCCACCTCCTCAAGGGATAGTTTGTACCTAGAAGGAGAAGTCTCTTTCTCTTCTTCCGCTTCTTCGTCAGAGTTTGGAAAAGCACTACACTCTTCATCCTCAGTCACTGCCCCCTCTGGATGCAGAAACAGAGGAATGAGAACGGGGAACTGTACTGCCACTTGCAGCCGGGCGTTTATCCAGATAGGACCTGAATGATTCAAAGGTTTCCGCCAGTTCCTTCCGGAAGGAGCTCAGTAATTCTCCTTGCTGAGTCGCAGGAATAGCAGGAGTGGTTTCCTCCTTAACTATATCTGCAATACAGGACCTGCATAATATCTTTGTCCAGGAATCCCTTAGTATACTTTTACATGACGGACATTTCCTTTTAAAAGGAGGGGAGGAATGTTTGGTCTTTTCTTTAGCTTTCTGAAATATACCAAAGGAAAAAAAGATACCCGCTTAAAAATCATATCCAATAGATAAACATGCTGTACAAAAAAAGGGGGAGTCAACCCTTTAACCCCTATGCTTTGTTACCACAGCCAGTGAATCACTCCACAGATCCACTTCCAAATAAATAATCATTTTTCCTGTTTGCAGTACACAGGAGGAGTGATTTGCAGGCTTCCACCTTCCCCATAGAATTTATAAGAAGGGAAAAACTTTAAACAAATAATTGCCCATAGAGTAAAGGAGACAGACCACTGTCCCTGCTTACCTGGGCCTGGCTGACTGATGTGGCTCCTGCTACTGCCGTCTGATCGTCCTCCATTGCTGACAGAACTACAGCGGCGTCTGTGCCTTTTTATTTGATTTTCCCGGGCCGCTCACCGCTGTGAGGGCCGGAAATTTCGTCAGCCACAAGACAGCCCCCTCGTCCTGCGTTCCAGCAGCCGGAACCGGAAGCCGCGTCGCGCTGCTAGAAGCCCCCGCCCCCAGTCAGAATGACAAGCCATGCCGCCGGTCTATAGGAGAGGGATCTTCAGCAGCCTGGCTCTCGCTGAGCATGAAGAGGAGGGGACGCCGGAGTATCCACCGCACGTAAGGGAGGATGCTGGGCTGTCTTTGAGAGAGCAAAAAACAAACTTCTACCGGTATGCCCTATACTCTCCATTATGGCAGAGGAAACACTACAACTGAGGCCATGGTGGAAGCGTCCGGTCTTTAAAGAAACTGACTGCAGTGTTTCCTGGGAAAGTGGGTGGAGCTGCGCTCTCTCCAGGTGCTGTCCTGAAAGACGAAGGGAGAAAATGCATGGAAGACAGACAAAAAGCAAAATTTGCTAGGACCAAAAGATCCTAGAAAGGAGCTAGGTTGTTACTCCTGACTAGACAGAAATAAACTGAATACCTAGAGCAGGGAGGGGGTTATATACTGAGGACAGCCCATGGGCGTAGCCAGGTGTTCTGCCTAGTCCTACTCCTGCGGAGGCGTCATAACCCAAATGGTCAAGATTGAGGCGCTGTGTCCATCGAACGAAAGAGAAATAAGTATTTGATCCCCTACCTACAATAATGCTGGCTCCCACAGACTGGCTACAGTATGTGGTACACAGATTAGTCCTGTGGATTCAAGAAGGTGCTCCTGACAACTCGTTATGTATATAAAAAGACCTATTCACAGAATCTTTCTTCCATTCAAACCTCTCCATCATGGGCAAGACCAAAGAGCTGTCAAAGGACATCAGGGACAAGATTGTAGACTTGCACGAGGCTGGATTGGGCTACAAGACCATCAGCAAGAAACTTTGTGAGGAGACATCTGTTGGAGCGACTATTCGCAATTGGAAAAAAAATACAAAATAACCATCAAATCGCCCTTGATCTGGAGCTCCATGCAAGATTTTGCCTCATGGGGTAAGGATGATCATGAAAAAAGTGAAGGATCAGCCCAGAACTACACGGGAGGAGCTTGTGAATGATCTCAAGGCAGTTGGGATCACAGTCACCAAACAAACCATTGGTAACACAATACGCTGCAAAGAATTTAAATCCTGCAGGGCCTGCAAGGTCCCCCTCTTCAAGAAGGCAGATGTACAGGCCCGTCTGAAGCTTGCCAATGAACATCTAAATGATTCAGAGGAGGATTGGGAAAAAGTGCTGCGGTCAGATGAGACCAAAATTTAGCTCTTTGGCATTAACTTGACTCATCGTGTTTGGAGAAAGAAAAATGCTGCCTATGACCCCAAAAAAATTTTGTTTTGGGACTGTTTCTCTGCTAAAGGTAAAGGTACTTTGCTGCATTGAGGGGCCAAGAATTCTAAAATCTTGGATGAGAACCTTCTTCCCTCAACCAGAACACTGAAGATGGGTCGTCCAGCATGACAATGACCCAAAACATACTGCTAAGGCAACAAAGGAGTGGCTCAAGAAGCAGCCCATTGAGGTCATGAAGTGGCCTAGCCCATACCCAGACCTTATTCCTAAGAAAATTTATGGAGGAAGCTGAAACTTCAAGTTGCCAATTGACAAGAAACCTTAAGAATTTAGAGATCTATAAAGAGCGGACCAAAAATCCCTCCTGAGATGTGTTTAAACCTGGTAACCAACTACAAAAAAATCTTACCTCTGTGCTTGCCAACAAGGGTTTCTCTACCAAGTACCAAGTCCAGTTTTGAAACGCTCACATGTAAGTATCTGTTATCAGGCACAATTCGATCTCGCAGCCGATCCAAGCCTCACTCTGGATCCCGCCCGAATACCGGAAGTCTCCTGTGGAACAGGACGCCGGCTGCATGGACAAACAGAACACACTACCATCCTGATTGCAGAGATCGAATGTGACTATACTGGACTCCCCTGTGCCTGATAACAGATACTTACATGTGAGCGTTTTAATGCATTTGGCTATTAAATTTCAAACAGTCTTACTAAGAGGCGCCTGTTGCTTTGTTTTTTTTTCTCTTTACATATTTGGAGTGGCTTCAACTCCCTTCACAAGGCTGCCCTATCAATACAGACTGTACATCTCCACACAGAGCTGTTTATGCTCAAAGGACTACTGTATGAACTTGCATTGCGTACTATCATACTATAACCTGCGCCGCAACCCATTGTTGTTGTTAAGTCCAGTTTTGCTTGGGGGTCAAATACTTATTTTACTCACTGAACTGAAACTCCATTTAATACATTTGTATCAGGTTTTTTTCTGGATTTTTGGTTGATATTCTGTTATTTAAAATACACCTATGATAAAAATTATAGACCCTTCACTTCTTTGTAAGTGGGCAAACTTACAAAATCTGCAGGGGATCAAATTATTATTTTCCCCACTGTGGGCACAGAATCATGCTGTCGTTGGCTGCAGCCAATCAGCAGGGTCCTGGACAAAATCATTGTCCAGGACCTACCGAAAAACTTGTTCTGCAGCCAGTGACAGCGCAGGTTACCAGGGGAAGCACGCACACACACTAATGTACAGGTATGTTACTCTGCCTGAATGAACCGTTCGGCCGCAAGACAATGCAGGCGGGCCGTCGGCAAGTGGTTAACAAAATTATCCAGAAGCTATCACTCCTTCGGAGTTCTCCCGTGCTCTCTCTGTGTATTCATCTGAGAGATTTGTGAAGGGGGGGAGCAGAAGTGGTGGATAACCTATCATGAGCCTTGCTTGCCTAATCTGTTCTGGGATAGGCATATGGGTCTGGTAAGCGCAATCCTTGATTGGTGCAGGGAGCACTTTTTAATGCAACTAACTCAAGCACCTGGGAAGAAATACTCGGTGATGAAAACTTTTAGACAACACTCCCCTGGACCCTGTATTGGTTTGGACATTAGGAGATAGGAGGCTGTACAAGGCAAGGCCACCAGCTCCAACATTGCTGCACAGAAGCAATGACGACCAGTAAGGCAACTTCCGGAGAGAAGTTCTTGGTCATGCAGACAGGCCAACACTCAAGCCACCGAAAAGAAACAAGGGTGAACCCCCAGAGCAAGGCAAACCAATGCCACCAGCACACCAAGGACCTCCAGAGTGGATCCAGAGCTTTAATCAGTGATCTCATCGTTACAGCAGATTGTAACATTGCAATCACATGCCTGATGGTGTCCTGCGTGGGTCTGAAACATTTCAATCTGCTGTAACAATGATCACCGATTAAAGCTCTGGACATACTCTGGATGTCCTTGGTGTGCTGGTGGCATTTGTTTTCCTTGACTTGACACAGTTCCAGCCGTTGGTCACTACAGCACCCGTTTATATGCACAGCCACTTCTACAGGAACGTGTGCCCAGAGCCTCGCACCAAATTATATATACGCCTGTCAGGTGCGATGATAAAACTTCCAAGAGGTAGACATATGCACCTGCAACACTGCAGATTACCAAGCCCGACAACTCCATCCGGCTTTCAATAGCCAAGCTGTCAAAGCAAGAGATGGCAAAGCAGCGAGGTAGACTGACCACTGGGACAGGAGGTCTTCCGAGAAAAGGGACCAGCCATGGAGCATTCGTGACCAGCCATACCCTGCTGGTGTACCACAGATAACGAGGTTAGACAGGAGTCACCAGATGACTGGAAACCCTTCAACCTCTATACTGCGGAGCAGGCATGGGCGTAGCTTGAAAAGAGAAAACACAGAAGGGAGGCGATACTGATTCCACTGCACCACCTGTGTATCTGTCGTGTTCACCAGGGGGTCGTGTATTCCTGCCACAATACTTGGAACCGTCCGATGGGAGCAGAATGCCAGAAGGACCACATCCGGAGTTCCCCAACGTAGGCAAGCTGCCGGAACACATCCAAGTGCAGGGACCATCCCCTCTGAGCCAGCGTCTGATAGCCAAGTATTTTGTCCTGACAGTTTGATGACGGGGATGTTCACAAAGGATACAGCTGGAACAAAGCATCCCACCCACCGTGAAGTGTGAGGTAGCTTCATCGGCATCCCTGCGCTTGTCACATCACCTTGATTTACCTAGGCCACCATGGTAGTCCAAAAGGATCCTGAGTGAGAGCCCTGGGAGGCAATCCATCCAGTGCTCCACTATTCCCAGCACCAGGACATGGATAAGCAGTCAAGCTTCCTGTGGTGACAAGCGACCTTGACTCAAACTCAAGCCCTAGGACTCCTTCCCAGCCGAATTTGCTGGCATTTGTGGTGACCACTGTTCAGCAAAAGGGGGAGAAAATACTTTGCGGCCCATAGAAGACAGGAGACCTCAGAGGAGGAAGGCCCAAGTCAACCAGTCCAGACGAATCTGGCCATCCAGGGAGTCAAATGTTCACTCCCAAATCTACAAATTCCTTCCACAGAAACCTCATATTGAACCCATGCATACAGGACCACCATGAAAGCGGGCACCATCAGACCCAGAGTCTGCATGCAAGACCACAGGGGGGACCACGAGCAGAAGACCCATTGGACCGCAATCCAAATTCCAGGGTAGTCCATCGGGAGAAAACAGTGACCTGCTTCGAGCCAAAATCAGTCCCAGATACTAAGTCGGCTGGTCAGGGTCAAGGCAGACCTTGCAGCTCATGCTCATCTGAAGCCCAGCAGGGAGCACATTGTGATCTGCTCATTATCCACCAGTATGGAGTGAGTCACTGCTTGCAGGGCGTCCAGGCAACCAAGCACGGCAGTCCCTGGTTGTCTCAGCAACGCAAAGACCGGGTCTAACATCTTGGCGAATACCCCAGTAGTGGTGGCCATACTGAAAGGGAGCACCACAAAATTGGCAATGCACATCCCCAACGTGTAAATATGCATCCTTGACGTCAGAAACTGCTGAACCTGCGCAGAGAATTTCAGGCCCTAGAGAGCCAGCATTGGTCAGTCCTCAAGACGCCTAGAACGGCAAACAGGCTGGAATAAAAACTCCTGCAACTTCTGGTCCGGAACTGAGTGCATCATGCCCCAGAGAAGCAGATCGGGCACCACTCCCTAAGATTTCAAACAAGACGGGGAGAGGGGAAGAGTGGAGAAAGAACCTGACTTAGGGCACTTAAAGGACCTTGAATCCTGGTAAGATGAGCCACAAAGAAAGGCTGGGTAGGCGCAGAGAAGGGAGGACCCTGCTAACATCACAGCTCCTTGCCCGCCCAAGAATGAGGGATAAAGGCACTTCCGGAGGAAATGGAAGACGGGTGTTGGGGCACTAAAAGGCCACTCGACCTGGAAAAGCAATCCTGCCAATGCTAGCTCCATGGAAAAAAAAGTCCAGTATCCCGACCCTGGAGAATAGGAGTGGCACCCTCTATGAGGGATTCTCCCTCCCTAGGAGGGGAGGGGGCCCAGCCAAGGGTGAGGAGGGGACACTGCAAAACCAACCACCCCAGGGAGTACCCGCACCCCACACTGTGCCCGGGGAGGGAAGGGACATCTACTTACTGATCCAGCAGAGCATGTGGGTAAAGCTTGTGACAGATCCTCCTCTCCAACAAAGTGGGGGCTGTCGGCCATGGTAACACTGATATGTACTCCAGTCACGTGTGTCCCTATGCGACATTTAACTCGTTGGCCTCCACATGTCGGGGCTCATCGTGGTTGACCCAGCGCAGATCTGAAGGTCTGCGCTTGTTCGTTGGCCAGACTAGGATGACCACATGGATTTCCCGGCTGTACATTGAAGATCCCCACCCGTTAAATATCAGGTTTCTGTGATGTAAAAAATTAGACAAATATAAATAATTTGAGACCTTTTTCCACCTTTAATGTGACCTATAAACTGTCCAACTCAATTGAATAACAAACTGAAATCTTTTTACTTCCCTCCACCTAAAAGATTTCAGTTTGTTGTTCAACTGAGTTGTACAGTCTATAGGTCACATTAAAGGTGTAAAAAGTTCTGAAATTATATAGCGGTGTCTAATTTTTTTTACATCACAGAAACCTGACATTTTAACAGGGGTGTGTAGACTTTATATCCAACTGTATCTGTGTCCCAGAGTCTTCTGGATATCTGTGCATCTTTGTAGCACATTTATGTTCATTTGTCTCTTACATTGCTGTCACAGTATGGGCACACTGCAGCTCTCCTGCACCTCCCGTCTTCGCCTGCTGCTACACAAGCAGGCTGAAAGTGGTTTCAAGATTCCAAACTTCTGGCTTTAAGAAAAAAAAAAAAAAAAAAAAAAAGAAAGAAAACTAGTCAATTGCAACTGTTTTTGCAGATTAAGCAGAGGAAAACAATATGGAATCACTCAATTCTGAGGAAGGAAAGTATGGAATCATGAAACAAAACACTACAGTACACCACTAGTACTTTATTGCACCACCTCTGGCTTTTATAACAGCTTGAATTTTTGAACTTTGCCTTATGGCAGTTGCCAGATCAGCTTTGCAGGCTGGACCGCAGGAACGGTTTCACAGCTTATGAAGTCTCATCCTGAAAAATATCACCAAACATCCTGTCAATTGATGGAATAAGAAAAGTGTCCAAAACCTCAATATAAAACTTGTGCATTTATTGAAGAGTTAATGGCTCATCTCTGCAGTACCTTTACCTCATATCATCAATTCATCAATTATTGTGGAAATTTGCATGTTTTCTTCAGGCAGTCGTCTTCATACATTTCATTGGAATGGCTCCAAAAGTTTCAGTATCATCACCCTGCCCAATGCAGATTTGTAATTCATCACTGATGTTAAGTTGAACCTTGAAATAAAGGACATCAACGCCAATAGAGCTGCATTCGTCTCATGTATGTTTACTTCAGAATATGCACTGTACATACAGCGGATCACTTCTCTGGATCAATAGTGATACAGGTTACAGAGTGGTACAGACTTTTATAGCAAAATTTAACATTGTAGTCTATGTCGGGCAAAAACCCAAAGTTATACATCACAAGTACGCATTTTACTATTTCAACACAGCTTTTGGCCAGCTTTTTGGGTCATCTTGACCTGGCTAATTTTTAAGTGTCAAGTTATTTTGACAAAAAGGAAGAATAATTATTTGGAAGAATTTAATTTGACTTTAAGACAGGGACTTTCCGTATCAACATCTTTCCATATCACATCTTTTCCGAGAATTGTGTCATGTCATTGGCAGAACATTTAATGTCAACTGGTCAGCTACATGTGTTGCAATACCAAAGGAATTCAGAAACATTTTAGTGAAAAATAAGAAATGCAAATTCATGTTGAAGAGGAACTCTGGATACATAGCAAGATATGGCTCATATATTTCATATCTTCACAGCCCCTCCTGTGTTTAGAATTCTTTCGGTATCTCTTTTAAGCTTCTTCTGTGTCTTTAGGTTGATCTCCAGGTATACGGACCACCATCTCATGAGCAGTTCTGACTCGAGACCTTAAGAGCTCAGAAGAACCAATATTAGTACAAGCACGTGTGATTATCTTCAAACAACATTTGCATAACATAGGTGCACATTTAACTATTAGAATTATGAGGACTATAATTCCTACAATATATAGAATGCCATGTAAAATACCAGAAAACCATCCTGCAATACCAGAGAACCCGTTGAGAGGATTGAGCCAGGAGGGCCAGCTTTCCCAGCTACCCTCAACCCAAGCAGTTTGGGTATGTTTTCTGCGAAATTTAACCTTCATTTGTTGTACCTTTTCTGCATGTGAAATGATGGCATCTTCAGGCTTAGTATCATTTCCAATGTAGTTACAACAAGTAGTTCCCACTATGGTGCATATTCCTCCTTGACTGGCCGTGAGATAATTAAGCACCAGCCGGTGCTGCAAAACCTCTTTTATCATCTTTAATTCCGTAGCAAGGGCTATAAAGTTTCTATCATACAAGGCAGTAATGTTATCCATCAGGTCTGTCAAATCAATGATGAAACTGAAAGCCTTTTTACCTTTTTACATCTATTTACCCAAGGAATAGAAAACAATGGTTTAATCTCTGTCATGTGATTCAATATTTGTGAAGTTATCATCTGACTTAGGATAAGATGTAGGCCTATCAGGATAATTGTAATTTTTTACATTAGTTTCAGAGTCTTCTTCTTGTCCTGGGGGTTCGTCTTCTCCTGGAACTGACTGATCAGTGAGGTCCCTTTTAACAAGGTGCACAAAGTCTTTTTTAAGAAAGTGTATAGGTATTTTGTGGAGCGGTGTTTCTTGAAAGTCATTATCCTCCATATACCAAGTAGCAGGTATGACTCTACCAAAGTAACAAACCCCATTAGAATTCAAAGGAACCCAAGAATATGCTTTCTTTCCACATATGAAGTAATAGCCTGGTGGGGCAGCACAAGCTTTATTGAAATTATATCCTTGCAGGCACAATAGTTTCATGTTGATCAGAAGAAAGGTGAGGATGTGTTAGATTACTGGAATAGATTTAAAGATGCTATTCAAAAGCATAAGGATTGGATTCCCAGTAGATGAAACTGCTTTGTCCAAGACAGGGTCTGGTTGACAGTTTCATGGGAGGATTGTTATAGGAAGTTAGAGAATGGGAGGTCAGGGTCATAAATGTGCTTTTGTTTTATCGCCATACTCCCCTGGCAGTCTGCTAGACAGAGGTATACTAATAATAATGGAAGTAACTATAGTTTTAACCACTGAAGGAATGGGAGTAAAACATACTTGAAGTAAAGGGAGACCTTAGATTTGCTCCTTATTCCAGCAATTTATTAACCCCAAGCAGAAGGGGCTATTGTAAATATCTATAGTGACTCAGCCTATGCTGTAGGCATTGTATAAATGGGTGGTGCTGCGCTAATCCTAAATACAAAAACCAATGTGGTTTAGGTGGTAAGTATAATCTTATATTACCGAAATATTGAAAATAAATGAGATTGATAATATAAATATTATAGCTAATACAGTAGCTAATATGGGGTGGCACATATAATATTCTGGATATAAATAGTGAACCGTGACAGAGATTAACTAAAATGGAATACACATATTCCAAGGTAAATGACCGTGATAATAGGGCTAACTAAACAACAGTATCTAACATACAATCCTAAGTAAAGTGCATAGTTAGTTAAAGCTGTGTGCATCTACAGCTTAAAGTGACAAAGTGTACAGTGCAAGCAATGAGTGCAATGTGAAACCTCTAAACAGTGAAAGAGTAATTCGCTACTCTTTCTATAAAGTCCATATTGTGCAAATCGACATCAAAAAATAATATGATGAATATCCCAAAAAAAATGGGAAGAAAAAAAAGGGTGAAAACCAAAAAGAAACATACAAAAAAAAAAAATTTCACAAGAAAAAAAGTCCTTTTGAAAATTGTGACAGCAACGTCCTAGCATGCACACGTTGCAATTAGAGTTCTATGGTGAATCACATCAAGTGCTTCTTCGTGTGCAAACCACTCAGGTAAGTAATGGCCCCTTACCTTACGGTAATAGGACAAAAGCATGTATCAGGAGAGCTTTTGTAACATCCGCCTATAGGCTCCAGCACGTCCCTCACCGGCCTAGATCCTAGGATGGGGTTCCCTCAGGTGTGGTGCGGGGGGGATATAAAGGATAATAGGCAGGAAGAAAGCCAATAGTGTAATCCCGTTTGGTAAATGGTAAATCTCTTTATTCAAAAATATTGGTACTCACATTAAAATATAAAAACAGCAATTTCAATCCGACGAGCTCGTATGCCTCTGATAGTGTATGCAGCCTGTCTCGTCCCTACGCGTGACGTCACACCACACGTGACTTCACCAGGGGATAAACACAGGCTGAAAGCGTGTCCTTAAATAGTTTAATATTGGCCAGTATTAGGCGGCCATTTTCCCGGAGTCTAATGGGAGTTAATGCGGCGGCCATTTTTCTAGAGATTGTACACCGCTAGTTCCGCCTAAGGTGTCCGTCTGTGTGAAAGTATCAGCTGACTTGTGGGACCAATGAACACTGTTCAATCAGATTGTGATGTGTGGTACTGTCAGCAGAGGAAGAGAATGCTGCCTCTGATATACGGAGCCTAGCGGAACCACACCTGAGGGAACCCCATCCTAGGATCTAGGCCGGTGAGGGACGTGCTGGAGCCTATAGGCGGATGTTACAAAAGCTCTCCTGAACATGCTTTTGCCCTATTACCGTAAGGTAAGGGGCCATTACTTACCTGAGTGGTTTGCACACGAAGAAGCACTTGATGTGATTCACCATAGAACTCTAATTGCAACGTGTGCATGCTAGGACGTTGCTGTCACAATTTTCAAAAGGACTTTTTTCTTGTGAAATTTTTTTTTTGTAGGTTTCTTTTTGGTTTTCACCCTTTTTTTTCTTCCCATTTTTTTTGGGATATTCATCATATTTTTTGATGTCGATTTGCACAATATGCACTTTATAGAAAGAGTAACGAATTACTCTTTCACTGTTTGGAGGTTTCACATTGCACTCATTGCTTGCACTGTACACTTTGTCACTTTAAGCTGTAGATGCACACAGCTTTAACTAACTATGCACTTTACTTAGGATTGTATGTTAGATACTGTTTAGTTATCCCTATTATCACGGTCATTTACATTGGAATATGTGTATTTCATTTTAGTTAATCTCTGTCACGGTTCACTATTTATATCCAGAATATTATATGTGCCACCCCATATTAGCTACTGTATTAGCTATAATATTTATATTATCAATCTCATTTATTTTCAATATTTCGGTGATATAAGATTATACTTACCACCTAAACCACATTGGTTTTTGTATTTAGGATTAGCGCAGCACCACCCATTTATACAATTTACTTAAAAGGTCAGGTGTTTACCTTAATCGGCGCATGCAGCTTTTCCATCCACAGCCGCTTCCATATCTGATAGCGCGGGAATAACTCCCCTTTATGCTGTAGTCATAGTGCATAGTTTTGCACAACTCTGGCAAGAGAGGGGTTATTTGACAGCAGCTGGAACTCCTATACAGCATAAAGAGTTAATTGTTAGATTATTGGCAGCGGTCCAGCTGCCTCTTAAAGTTGCAGTGATTAAATGTAAAGCACATACCACTTGGGAATGCTTTGGCTGATAGGTATGCTAAAGATGCTATATCTTATGAGCCAACTACAGCGCTTCCAACATTCCTGCTCACAGATCTTCAAGTGGATCTGGACATCCTATCAGCCCTGCAGGCAAGCTCGCCTCATACATCCTTTTGGACCACAAAGGGAGCTGTTTGTGGGGCAGATCTATGGAGATTAAAAAACAGACTGGTTGCTCCTCCGACTTTGTTTTTCTTTGAGCCATGGGCCTTGCCATGTCTCAACAGGAGGGATGTGTCGGGTGGTGAGATCACTTTCATCCAGTCATCCACAGTCCACGATTGCTTTTTTTTGGCCCACTGTAACCTTGTTTTTTTCTGTTTAGGTGTTGATGGTTTTCATTTGGCTATTCTGTATGTAAATCCCATTTCCTTTAGGCGATGTCTTACAGTTCAATCACAGACATTGACTCGAGTTTCTGACCATTTGTTTTGTTGTGCATTTTTTATCTTGATGATTTGAGGTTTTCCTTGGTCTACCAGTACGCTTCCCTTTAACAAACTTCCCATTTAATTTGTACTTGGTCCAGATTTTAGACAAGGCTGACTGGGAACAAACATCTTTTGCAACATTCCGTGATGATTTATCTTCTTGAAGATTTAGAATCCTCCCCTTTGATTCAACTGACATCTCCCGTGTTGGAGCCATGATTCAGGTCAATCAGGTTGGCGCAACAGCTCACCAGGGTGTGCAAGCACACTTAATGGCAGACTAATTAGCATATGCAATCTGATGCAGATGTTTGTTTTAGAACAGCAAAGTACAGGGTGATTCCATAATATTTTCCTCAGAATTGAGTGATTCCAAATTTTTGTGTTCCTTAAACCCAGAAGGTTGGAATGTTAAATGAAAATAGTTTTGAGGCATGTCCGATTAGTTTTTTTTTTTACACAATCAATAGAATAAATATTTGCCAATAATGGTGATTCCATACTTTTTGCCAGGGGTTGTAAATCCAAGGAGCATATATCCGGAAGCGCAAGAACTATAAAAAAAATAATTAAATGAGCACAATTAAAATCCACAGTCTAAAGAGCAATGCTTGCAAGGTATACATGTAGGTCAACTGAAGGCATACAGTATCTCACAAAGGTAAGTACAACCCTCACATTTTATTGTAAATATTTTATTACATCTTTTCATGTGATAACACTGAAGAAATGACACTTTGCTACAATGTAAAGCGAACAGCTTGTATAACAGTGCAAATTTGCTGTCCCCTCAGTAAACTCAACCATTAATGCCTTAACCACTGGCAATAAAAGTGAGTACACCCATAAGTGAAAATGTCCAAATTGGGCCCAATTAGCAATTTTCCCTCCCCAGTGTCATGTGACTCTAGTCTTACAAGGTCTCAGGTGTGAATGGGGAGCAGGTATATTAAATTTGGTGTTAAAAAAACACTAAACTTAGTCCAATTTTTTGCTATAATGTGAAAGATGTTATGCCAAGTAAATAGATACCCAACATGTCACGCTTTAAAATTGCGCACACTCATAGAATGGCGCCAAACTTTGGTACTTAAAAATCTTTATAGGCGATGCTTTAAAAAGGTTTACAGATTACCAGTTTAGAGTTACAGAGGTGGTCTTGGGCCCTCGCTCTAACATTTGCAGCGATACCCCACATGGGGTTTTAACGCTGTTTACAAATGTGGGCGCAACGTAGGTATGCGATCGCTTCAGTGTGAGAGCACCCGGGGACGGGGGCGCTTTAATGTTTTTATTATTGTACTTTTACACTTTCCCTTAAAAAAAAATTTGTATTCACATTACAAGGAACAAACATCTCTTGTAATAGGAATAGGGCATGACAGGTCCTCTTTATGGAGAGATGTGGGGTTTATAAGACTCCACATCTCTCCTCTGGGCTGGAAAGACCAAGATTAAAAAAAAAACAAAAAAAAAAAAAAAAAACGAACTCGGCCTTTCCAGCCGAGTACAGGGCAGGGTTTACATCTGCCGGGCCAGACGTGACATCTTAACGTTGCGCCCAGGCCTCCGAAGGTCATAGAGACTGCCGGGAACCACCTGGCCCACAGTATTCTCTAGGACATCCCCTCCCACCACCTGTAAAAACAATCAAAGCCCCTGAACAGCCACTATGATTGTTCTTACGGTGCAGGGAATCGCCGGCTAAAAATTAACATATTGGAATGATTCCTGTAGCTGTGGGCATCATTCAGATACTGTATCTCCACTCAGTCCAGGATGTCATATGACGGACTTGGGGGGGAAGTGGTTAAGGTTAAACCGCTTCTCCAATCTCATTGTGTGGCCCCATGTCCTCTTACACTCCCCGAGACTGAAAAGTTTTCTTCCTATGCTAGGATCACCATTGAGGTATTTGTATATTGCTGTCATATCTCTTTTCAAGCGTCTCTTCTCCAGGGAGAATACATTTAGTGCTTTTAGTCGTTCCTCGTAATTGAAGACCTCCGGTACCCTGATTAATTTTGTTGCCCTTCTCTGGACTCTCTTTAGCACATCCTTCCTGAGGACTGATGACCAGAACACTTCAGATGTGGCCGAACCAGAGTTTTATCAAGGCCAGGATTATAATTTTATCTCTGGAGTAAATCCCCTTTTTTTATGCATTCTAATAGTCTGCTGGCTTTGCTTGCTGCAGCTCAACATTGCATGCTACTGCTCAGTCTGTCATCTACTAGGACCCCCAAGAGGTTCGCCCCCTAGTGAGTAGTTTGCATTTATAGGTTTAGCCCCCAAGTGCATCACTTTACATTTTCTCAACATTAAACCTCATTTGCTAGGTAGTTGCCCATGCCATTATTTTATTCAGGTCTTCCTGTAAAATTTCTATATTCCGATGCAAATTTATTGCCCTGCTTATTTGTGTGTCATACGCAAAAACTGAGATTGAGCCATTTATACCGACCGCTATATCATTAATGAAGAAATTAAAGAGAATTGGTCCTAAGACAGAGCCTTGGGGTACCCCTCTTACCACTCCAGACCAGTCAGAGTACAAGTTATTTATTGCATTTGTAAAACTGCTGTGCGTGTGACATTAAAAGATTGCAACGATTGCCATTTTATTCTCTATAGTTTCTGCTAAAAAAAAAAAGGAAGGTTTGGAGGTTAAGTAATTTTCTAGCAAAAAATACTGATATAAACTTGTAAACAAAAAGTGCCAGAAACAGCCTGGTCAGCAAGTGGTTAAGAATCTTTAAATGCACACATTTTGAATTAAAATGAATGCTACTGCAGCTGAAAAAAAAAATTAAGGTTACTTGAAAAGGTCCCTGGAGCGCAACACACATTGTCATGGTAACCAAGATGCTTGCAGTCCAAGCCTCACAAATCAGATTGGCAGCGGGGTTCTCTCAGCGGTCTCGGGGTTTCATTGACGTCACTTTTGGTGTGCCAGACTGGCACAAGTTGCTTCCTGCACAGCAACAGTCGGATTATAACATCAGCATATTTCCCTGGAACCCTATGGCTGACTTGGCAGTTATGAAAATTTCTTCCACCT
This sequence comes from Aquarana catesbeiana, assembly GCF_042186555.1. Taxonomy (NCBI): domain Eukaryota; kingdom Metazoa; phylum Chordata; class Amphibia; order Anura; family Ranidae; genus Aquarana; species Aquarana catesbeiana. The sequence continues at coordinate 242,672,218 of NC_133331.1, read as the reverse complement.
TTGCAGATAGTGTAGCTTGTGCCTGCTGACATGTATGCCTTGAGGTAACCTTCATGTATACCTTACAAGCATTGCTTTTCAGACTGTGGAAAATTGTGTTTTTTTAATAAATGTTTATTTATATGATCCTTGAGTTTCTGGATATATGCTCCTTGGATATATACCTAGAATATTATGGCTTCTTTATTGCACTAGTGGTACACTAGCACCATCATGTGGCCATTTATCTCAAGCACTTTGTTTCTAAAGGCTTATACACAGAAGGCACAGCCCCAGACTCAACAGTTTATAGGTCTGGACACTACTTCCCAAGGGGAGATATATTAACTTCTGCTTCACCCACTTTGGGAGGGCCTTCCCCTGCGCCACTGAGAAGGCCTTCTGGGATAGGGATCCACCAGATGATAAACTGTATGTGCACACTTGTATTGCTCAGTCAAACACACACTACTTTAAGCATACTCTACCACTTCCACATTCGTCTCTCAGAAACATCTACACAGGTAATAACACCAACTTCATTTAGAGAGATGCAAGCATTAATGCATATTTTATTTTTTTTTTTAATTTTTTTAAGCATTTAAGAAAACATTAGAAACTAGACAGAAAGCAAGGTAAAAAGAAAAAAAAAAGAAAAATGGAAAGCACATTTAACTAATCATGGAAACTACATATGGTGTTAAAGTTCGACAGTAAAATAGTGAACGTTCCAAAGAGATCTGCAGCAATCTTCTGTGGAATTGCTTGTAAGAGGATAAAGAAAAGCTGTAAGCCCAGGGACCAACTAAAATTCTACAAATGTACAGAAAAAATAAAGAGTATGAATTGCATTGCTGCGATTTTCCCCAATACTTCACAGTAATCACACAGGTTTTGTACACATGCACAAAAGTGTTAAGTTATAAGCATGTAACATGAACTTTGTCACAAGAGGAGCCCTCATGCAGCATATTCATGCTTTGACAGATCAAAGGCTGTAAAATCGCAGACTACGATCCATTCCTGCTGAAGCTAGGAACTTTGCATTCTGACCAAATGCCAAGCCTGTGGTAAGTGCGCTGTGATCTGTGGAAGAATAAATTTACATGCTTAGTCATTTAATATATAAAATAAAATAAAGATAATTCAGTGCTATGCTAAGCCGCAGTGCCAATTATCTTTTAGAAGACAATAAAATACATGTAATATACTGCGAGAATAAATACTGAACAATATCATTAGTAGATAATGCATTCAATATTTCCATCTAAAAACATTTTCACTACATACACTAGGGAATTATAACTATAGTGTGATGAATAATCCGCACTGCTCCTCCTATAAGGCTCACTAACCCACCAGCTTTCCACATAGGCAGTCTCAGATGGGGGAAAAAACAAAAAAAAAAAAAAAAAAAACAGGCTTCCATAATGTAAAACAAATAAATCAAAGCAATTCATTAAAAAATAACGCACTTTAAAAAGTGGTAGTAACCCCAAAACTAAAAATGTAATATATTGCAGCTTATCAATCAGATGTTGTGGCTGCATTAAAGCGGGAGTAAACCCATCGATTTAATAGTTTCAAAGAACACTTACAATTCTGGTATGCCAGAAAATGGGATTTTTGTACTCACCGTAAAATCCATTTCTCTGAGTTCATCAACGGACACAGCGCCTCCTTAATCTTGACCATTGGGTTATATCGCCTCTGCAGGAGTAGGACTAGGCAGAACAAAAAACACCTGGCTACGCCCATGGGCTGTCCTCAGTCAGAATATAACCCCACTCCCTGCTCTAGGTATTCAAGTTTAGTAGCAAGCAGTAATAGAAGTATCAAAAACTCCATAGAGGGGTGGGTGCTGTGTCCGATTAACTCAGAGAAATGGATTTTACGGCGAGTACAAAAATCCAATTTTCTCTTTCGTTCATCGACAGACACAGCGCCTCCTTAATCTTGACCATTGGGACGTCCAAAAGCAGTGCCAAAGAAAAACGAGGGGTGGGCAAAATAACCCAAGGCTAACCACAAGAGCCCTAACCAGGACACAGGAGCCTTAACCGGGTATCAGGAGCCCCATCTGAAAAAAAAAAAAAAATTTAAAGAAAAAAAAACACTTTTTATGAGGGAACCCCCCTCAAACAACAGCCTGCAAAACCTTGCGGCCAAAACAAGCATCCGCAGATATCAAAATATCTACTTTATAGAATTTAGTGAAGGTATGCACTGATGACCAAGTTGCCGCCTTGCAAACCTGTGATATTGATGCTTGATGACGAAAGGCCCAAGAAGTACTAAGCGCCTGAGTAGAATGCGCAGTGACAGGGAAAGGAGGAACCCAGCCCTTAATAGAATAGGCCTGAGTCACAGTCTGTCTGATCCATCTGGAGATGGTACCCGAAGAAGCGGCCAGCCCTTTTCTTGGTTCTTGTGTAACCAAAAAAGTGAGTCTGACTTCAGGAAGGACTCAGTGGATTCCAGGTACACCCGAATCGCACGAACCACATTCAAGGTATGCAAAGCAAATTCCTTGGGATGAGCCGGCTTGGGACACAAGGACAGCAACACAATGTCCTCATTCAAATGGAAGTCGGACAAGCTTGGGCAAAAATGATGGACAGGGACTTAGAACCACTTTATCCCTATGGAGTACTAAATAGGTACTACGACAGGATAATGCCGCCAACTCCGAAACCCTGTGGGCCGAGGTAATAGCTACCAGGAATGCCACCTTCTGGAACAACATAGGCAAGGGAATCTCCCAAACATTCTCGAATGGAGGTTTCTGGAGAACCGATAGCACCAAGTTTAAATCCCATGACAGCAAAAGAGACCAGACAGGCAGAGCCACATGCCGGACTCCTTGAATGAAGGTACGAACTAAAGAGTGAATGGCTAGGGGTCGCTGAAAGAAGACTGCTAAGGCAGACACCTGGCCCTTGATGGTGCTCAAAGCCAACTTCTGCTCAACGCCCTGTTGAAGAAAAGCCAAGATCCGAGCCACAAGAAAGGATTGAGGATGAACGCCAATCGTCTCACACAAAGAAATGTACGCTTTCCGTGTACGATGGTATATCTTACTAGAAGACGACTTACTCGCCCTCACCATAGTAGGGATCACTGATCCCGACAGACCTATCTCTCAGTACCTGGCTTTCAATGGCCAGGCCATTAAAACCAGTTACTGTAAAGCAGGATGGAAGAGGAAGGCGAGGGCCCCACAGTAACACTAGGACAACTGCAGCCTCTATCAGAGGAACTCGCGAGGTTGCTACGAGCCTCAGTTACTTCCCGTTGAACTGAATGCGCTTAAGGGGCCAACGTTCAAGAATAAAAACTAGTAACCTGGTCAGCATTCACTCCAGAGTCAAACCCAGGTAGCCCAATTTCCTGGACAGGGCTAGAGGGGACCTTGGGTAATTCGGACATCACCTGAAACTTTACAGGAATTATACCCACACAAGGAGACACAGGGCCCCCCCGAAGTGGACAAATTCTGTCCCCCTTCTTTGGTACCCCCAAAAGGTTCAATTCGTGGACCCCCTCAACGCTCACGAAGGAGGTCCATGAATCTGGGAACCAGCGAAGATGTCCCCCCCACCCCAGCAATGGGTGAGGACAGACCTTCATGCTGAAGGAGTCATGTCAGTGGATCCGGAGAAGCCAGCTCCAGGCTTACCAGACCAAGATTGCTTGGAACTTCCGGGGGAAGACTTGAGATCCGTTTGCTTTATCTGTCGTCCCAGGAAACCGGAAGAATTTCTTATGGGCTGAGAAGGAAGGCCCCCGTCTGCTCCTTCCCTTTCCTAGATTGAGGCAGGAAGGTACTCTTTCCCCCTGTGACACTCTTAATGATGTCACCCAGGGTAGCCCCAAACAGGTGGTCGCCTTGAAAGGGCAGATCAATGAGGGCTTTTTTGGAGGCTTGGTCTGCCGACCAATTCTTAAGCCACAGGACACGTCTATAATCACCACCGCTGAAATAGAAAGCTTGGACAGCACAGGAGCTGCATCACAAATATACTGTAGCTCATGGACGAAGTCCGCTAAATCAACATAAGCAGCGGGAACCTGCTCACTACCTAGACCCTGGTGCAAAAGCTTGGCCCATTCAGTTAGGGTCTGCGACACCAGGGCAGAGGCCAAGACTGGACACAACGCCAAGCCAGCCATAGTAAACATGCTGCGTGCCACAGCCTCCGCTTTCCTGTCAGCTGGGTCCTTAAAGGATTCCTCTGCTGGGATCATGGTTGCTTTATTCAACCTGGAAACAGGAGGGTCCACTACTGGTGGCATAGTCCACTTTTTTTAAAAGTGATTCTTCAAAGGGGTAGCGTACTAAGAAACGTTTGGGTACCACAAAGGGTGAATTTGGTTGTTCCCATTCCTTATAGGTAAACCTATCAAAATAAGGCAGAAAAGAAAACACCCTTGGTGTGCGAGGTGACTTATGCGTACCAAAGGACACAGCCACGTCTGTGGCCCTGTCAGCTGCATCACCCATCTTTAGAGTCTCCCGCACCGCAGTAACAAGTGCATCCACCAATGCTTTTTCACTAGCTGCTGAGACTGCAGAGGACTCATCCTTAATATCGGATGGGTCAGGGGCGAGATATTAAACCCCCCCAGACGGGCCACGTCCCTGGCGGCATCAGGCTCAGAATCAGACGAGACAGACTGAGCAGGGGAAGGCGGGGGGACGCTTCCTCCCGGGTCTTTGCCCACACACTACTTCCACCCGGGATACTAATGACTCAAGGACAGCGCAACCATGGGAAGCTGGGGTTCTGAAGGACCTTGCCACCTCCATGAAGGGTTCAGTGGGTGAGATGTGACCCTGAGGGTCCATAAGCAAGAAAACCCTGTAGTACAAAGGAACTTTGGCACCACTAAGGGACACCCCAATAACCAGGGTACCTATCAGCAGAGAGATACACAAGGACCACCAAAGACTCACCCTACCAAATGGAGGAGCGCTGCTATTCGGACCCAGCAACACCAGTGTCGGCATCCATTTCATATATCCCGGGACAGGCAGAGAAGCATAGTGGGGGAAGAGAGGAGCTCTGGCATCTCCATGAGGTTCTGGCAGTCTCTAATGTCTCACTAGACTAACGAAAAATGGCCGCCGTGACATCATTGGCTACACAAACATGACCGCCAGCTGGAGACCAGCCAGACCAATGGAAAATGGCCGCCGTGACCTCATCGGCTACACAAACATGGCCGCCAGCCAGAGACTAGCCAGACCAAGACGTGATGTCATCAGACCACCCAAAAATGGCCGCCGGCCGTTTGACATGCTGTAGCATGCTGCCAGGATCCTCCCTTCCAAAAAGGTACTGTACCACCAGGCAGGGTGAACATTTAAGGGGACACCTCTGTGCCCTCTGCACTGGGACCCCCAAACTGCACACACAGCAGGGCATGCACCTAGGGGCCTCCGCTGCAACCCCCCCCCCATACTGCCAGGGCAGGACACACCCCACCCAGAAGGGAAATGGCAGGGGAGACCCCCAGAAATCTCCTGCCTGCACTGGGACTCCCACCAATCCGTGGGGGGAGGGGGAAGCCCAGTATAACCAGGGGACTTTAGGATGGGAGGAGGGATCCTGCAGGCAGGTCCGACCAACCCTGGAGGGTACCCGCGTCCACCCCAAACCGCACAAAGGGGGAAAGGGGAACTGTACTTACCGATCCATGGTGCAGGTGACCCTCCAGACAGAACTCCTCGCAACTGAAGTGGGGGCTGTCGGCCAAGGGACCGCTGGGGCTTGGACCAGAGCCCGTTCGTATGTGACCCTGCGAGACGTTTAACTCGCGGGCCAGCCTCCGTCCGTTGAGGCCGACCTAATGCGTAGCTGCGGTCTGCACGCTCTCGCTGGACTGGGGAGACCACTGGATCTAGATGATCCAGCCCGGCAATTTGATTGCAGATCTCCCAGGAGAAAATGAATTACAAAAAAAGTCAAAAAGTTAAATTTGCTCGGACCAAAAGATCCCAGCAAGGAGCTAGGTCCTTACTCCTGACTAGACAGAAAAAAAACTGAATACCTAGAGCAGGGAGGGGCTATAGACTGACTGAGGATAGCCCATGTGCGTAGCCAGGTGTTTTTTTGATCTGCCTAGTCCTACTCCTGCAGAGGCGATATAACCCAATGGTCAAGATTAAGGAGGCGCTGTGCACGTCGAACTTAAGAGAAATGCTAACTTTCACATTGGATGTGCTCTCAACCAAACTTTCAAACCATTCAATGGCTGGTGTCATAACTGATCACATGTGCAGCATTATGGCAGTTGAAGAATTATCAGAGGCCAAGATGGCAGCTTCCTTGGCTGAAAACGATAGGAGGGTTTACTTCCACAAATTAAAGCCAAACTCAAGCTAACACTTTTTAAGCAGTTACAGCAAGTTTTGATTCCTTTTTGGATAAAGGTTTTACATAATCTAATAAAAGCCGACCAAAGGTTTTACATAATCTAATAAAAGCCAACATGTCAGTGTTAAATGGTTGGTTTGAACCCTCTAACTGCTACATCTTTTGGGTTTCATACCACTTTAAAAACACTCAAATCGCAGTGCTAAACAGCACTGTATAATTTACTCATATATACAATCGTTCACTATTCAGTACAAGCGGTGGCTGATGTGCACAAGATGAGCACTTGAGATGTAAAGTTTTTGAACACTGCTGGACTTTTTGGGGATTCGTGTACAAAAAAATATACACAGCGCTAAACATGAAAAGCTATTTTCAAACTAAAAAATTAATCGTGATATCTACATATATAAGCATAGGTCTGCAAACAATAATTGTGCAACTATAAGCATCATCCATAAATGTAGCAATCTTGTTAAACAATTAAATCCTCAGGTGATATATCTACCAAGGGGATCACTAAAGTGTTTGTTAGCCCCCCCCAAAAAAGGTTCCCGCTCCTTTAAAGCATGTTATATGACACAGTGCTTGTGCTGTGTCATTTGGCCCCCTGTAACACCTAAAAAAAAACTCCTGGCTTATCCTGCCGTTTTTCCCCTCCCCATTGTAAACTGACCACGATGTATCATGGATACTGACCCCAACACCGTGGTCAGTTTAGGTTCAGCAGCCCGCTATCTGCTCCTGTGTGTCGCCTTCCTCCTTCCCCTCTGTTTGTGTGAGCCGTCCCTCCCCCCTCCTGCTGCTCTCATAACACTAACCTGTATACACCATCAGCACTGCCTCCTATTGCGGTATCCCCCACTGTGTATGACTTATAAATATAAATGCTGTAAATACCCAATTTAACAGTCGAGATTGTGAGCACATGACCAGCCAGCCCTCTCCTCCCCCTCCCCTCCAGACTGACATCAGCAGGGGAATCTCAGGACTACCCGCTGCATCTCTCAGAGGGGGAAAGGAGAAAGCTGGCTGGTCATGTGATCGCAATCTCGGCAGTGAAATTAGGTATTTGCAGCATTTATTTTTATAAATCACACAAAGAGGGGGATACTACAATAGGAGGTAGTGCTGATGGTGTATACAGTTTAGAGTGACTTAACAACCACTTTAGGGCTCTCGCATCTCTTGTAGTAGAACATGCGTTCCGGCTCGCAATTTTCTTGGAATGCTTTACACATGTTTCCAAATGTCACAAATAGGGTAACTGGATTCAATTGAATGAGCTGCCCTATGTGCGTTTATGTTTACTGTGCCAAAAAAAAGCTTACACATCTTTTTGGGCGACAAGCTTCAAGCTATTTTGTCACACGTTTTGCTGAGATTGCTGTGCGCTTTAGATGCGCAACAATCGCAGTAAAATTGCACCACGTTTGGGATGCCATTAAGAATGAATGGCATCCAAGTGCACACCGCATGTTTTGCCGCAATTTAGAATCTGATTCTACCCACAATTCCAAATTGCTAGGCCTGAATAGGGCTTAAAAAGTCAAAGTAGCCAATGCACATTTTAGTGTCCATGAAAATCACTTGTTTTAATCCACAATGTGCAAGCACAGTGCTCTTGTCCTTATGATCATGCCAAGCACACCCACTCATGAATAAACTCACCGGAAGGTGTGACCCCTTAAATACGTGGGTCTTAAGTGCTTTTTTTTTATTCCCATCTCAAGCCCACTTTAATCCTGCAACTCCGGCCCTCCAGCTGCACACGTAAAAGCAGAAGGCAGCACATTGAATAGAACATTTTTTTTTTTTTTTTTTAAATCCAACATAAAAAGAATGTGCACCCGGCAGTGGCATGTGGAACACATTCATTTAAGTGCAAATTTTTAATGTAGGATTTTAAAATGAATGGCTAGATGTGATGTGCTGCCTTCTGCTTTTACTTAATGCATTTGGCTAGAACTGGAGATAAAATTGGGCTTGAGCTAATAAAAAGAAGCACTTCAGCAATGTAGAAATCCCAAACTCAGAAATCCACTATTCTTTAGGACTTGGGTTCCAACAGCAATGCTGTTAAAGCCAGAGACTGTGAATCAGGGTGGAAGAGAGGGCCTTGAGATAGCAGATCTGTAGAGAAGAGGCCTTCGGGGGTCAAACCGGGCGGGCATCATCCTGGTACTGTTTTTTTTAGAGCTGGCGATCTGCTTTCCAGCGATAACAACCGATGCGTCTAAAAGCCGCTCGGCTGTTATACCGGAGGAGGGGAAGCCCCCCCCTCTTACCAGGCCTCCCGTTCCACCGGGAGGCCCGATCAACAATCCGCCGCCTCCGGCGGCTAGTGACAGTCTGGAACTAAGCCGTAAGTGGATTTGTTCCAGCCTCCTAATTGTAAACACGGAAGCGACATCATGACGTCACTTCCCGTTTACTCGGCTGCCAATGGGGCCGGTTTAAATATACAGTATTCAGAATCGCCGAAAACGGCGATCTGAATACTTTGAAGTGCAAAGGAGGGATCCCGCCATAAAGAGTACCTGTCATCACCTATTACTGTCACAAGGGATGTTTACATTCCTTGTGACAGCAATAAAAGTGATCACATTTAAAAAAAAAAATTAAAATAAAATAAAGAGACATTTTTTTTTAAAGCGCGTCGCCGCAAGCTCACGCAGCAAAGAAAATGCATACTGAAGTCTTGCCCGCATATGTAAACAGTGTTCAAAGCACACGTGAGGTATCGCCGAGATTGTCAGAGCGAAAGCGATAACTCTAGCACTAGACCTCCTCTAACTCTAACCGTAAAATTTTTTTTAAAGCATCGCCTATGGAGATTTTTAGGTACCTTAGTTTGTCACCATTCCACGAGTGCGTGCAATTATAAAGCATGACATGTTTGGTATCTATTTACTCAGAGTAACATCATCTTTCACATTATACAAAAAAATTGGGCTAACTTTACGGTTTCGTTTTTTTTAATTCATGAAAGTGTCCCTTTTCCCAAAAAGTTGTGTTTAAAACACTGCTGCACAAATACCGTGTGACATAAAATATTGCAACAATCGCCATTTTATTCTCTAGATTCTCTGCTAAAAAATATATATATAATGTTTGGGGATCTAAGTATTTTTCTAGCAAAAAATACGGATTTTAACTTGTAAACACCAAATGTCAAAAATAGGCCTTAGTCATGAAGAGAGTTAAAATACATTTTTTCTTCGTTTTTCCAAAAATCAGTACGCCACCATACCTCTTACTAAATACCTTGGACTGTCTACTATATGAAAAGGGGTCATTTGGAGGGTATTTGTACAGTCCGTACTAGGTGGAGCAAGTGTTGTCCATTATTTATTTTTTTAGATTTAACAAACTTAATCCAGCACAAGTTGGTATTTGACATAGATCTAATTTAACTACTTGCCTACCGAGCCAATTCTGACACTTCTCTCCTATATGTAAAAAACATTTTTTTTGCTAGAAAATTACTCAGAACATTATATGTTTTTTTTTTAGCAGAGACCCTAGAGAATAAAATAGTGGTTGTTGCAACTTTTTATCTTTCACGGTATTTGCGCAGCAATTTTTCGAACGCATTTTTTTGGTAAAACAAAACACTGTTAAATGCATTAAAAAAAAAACCAAAAAACAGTAAAGTCAGTAATGTGAAAGATGTCACGCTGAGTAAATAAGATACTTAACATGTCATGCTTTAAAATTGCGAACACTTGTGGAATGGCTCCACACTTCAGTACTTCAAAAATTTTAAAGATTGCTTTAAATTTTTTTTTACAGGTTACTTGTTTAGAGTTACAGAGGAGGTCTTGCACTAGAATTATCGCTCTCGCTCTAGGAGATACCTCACATGTGTGGTTTGAACGCCGTTTACATATGTGGGCGCGACCTACGTATTTACATTTTTTTTTAAATCACTTTTATTCCTATTACAAGGAATGTAAACATCCCATGTAACAGAAGTATGGCATGACAGGTCCCCTTTACAGTGACATCTGGGGTCTAAGTCCCCAGATCTCACCTCTAGGCTGGGAAGCCTGAAATATAAAAAAGAAAGATTCAGCTTCCTGAATTTTTCAAATGCAGAGTCCGGGCGTGACGTCATAACATCGTGCCCGGCGCCTCTGAATTAACAGAGACTTCGGGGACAATCTGAAAAATAGATAAAACAGCACTAGCAGCCTATATCAAGCAATATACATCCTAATAAACAGTGCCTATTGTATCATTGTTAGGAGAAAAATAGGAATTTTATAACAGCTTACCTGTAAAATCCTTTCCTTGGAGTACATCATGGGACACAGAGCCTTAAGTAATAACTTAATGGGTTATAGGCCACCTTCAGGTGATGGACACTGGTATACCCAATCCAGGAAGTTCACTCCCTGTATAACCCCTCCTCCTTCCAGGAGCACATCAGTTTTTGAAGCAAAGCAATATACTTAAACCCCAAAAAGAGGGGAGGGACCTCCCATGATGTACTCCAAGAAAAGGATTTTACCGGTAAGCCGTTATAAAAATCCTATTTTCTTTATCATACATCATGGGACACAGAGCCTTAAGTAATAACTTAATGGGACGTCCCATAGCAATGCTACTTGAGAGGAGGGAGACACAACCCGGAGGGTACCCCCAGACTTGAGGACCTATACTGCTGCCAGGCAGCACAGTGCACCCAAAGGCGATATCCTCATACCACCTTACATCCGCTTGATAAAATGTGGTGAATGTATGTACTAAAGACCAAGTTGCAGACTTACAGATCTGAGTCATGGAGGCCTGCTGACGCACTGCCCAAGAAGCACTAACCACCCTGTTATAGTACGCCTCAACTTGAAAAGGTGGAATCTTACCCCTTAAATTATACGTTTGAATTATAACTTGCCAAATCCACTTAGCGACAGTGGATTTCGACGCTGCCTGTGCTTTCTTAGGTTTAGGTGAAAACCTGAAACCACTTTTGGCAAAAAGTCTGGATGAGGGCCTAATACTACCCTGTGAATATTCAAATATGGCTCTTTACAAGAAAGAACAGCCAATTCCGAAACCCTCCTTGCTGAAGGCTATAGCAACCAACAAACCAACTTCCTGGTCAGAAAGACTAAGGGAATATGTTGTATCGGTTCAAATGGCTGTTTTTGTAACACAGACAAAACTAAGTTCAAGTCCCAAGAGTTCAAAGGAGGTTTGACTGGTGGAATAAGCCGCATCACCCCTTGCATAAAATCCCTGGACTAAAGAATGTGAAGCAAGCGGTCTTTGAAATAAGACCAAAAAAGCTGAGACTTGGCCTTTAATAGTACTCAAGGCCAACTTCATTTCTACCCCTAATTGTAGAAAGGCAAGAATTCTGCCTATGATATATCTCAGAGGGTGCCAACCCTTGAATTCACACCAGGAAACATTAGCCCTCCAGACAAATATTTCGTTCTGGAAGCTGGCTTCCTTGCATTAATCAGGGTCGAGATAACTGACCCAGAAAGCCCACGTTTCTTCAGAATGTGGGTTTCAATAGCCAAGCCATTAAATTTAGAGACTGTAAGGTAGGATGGAATATCGGTCCCTGTGAGAGCAGATCTGGCCGTGGTGGGAGGGACCGTGGACCCTCTACTGCCATCTTTACGATTTCTGCGTACCATGACCTTCTGGGCCATGCTGCCGCTACCAGAATTACCGGCTTTCTTTCCAGCTTGATCCTGCAAAGAAGTCAAGGTAGCAACTGAATAGGGGGAAATGCATAGATCATTGAGAACTGATCCCATGGGGTCACCAACGCATCCGTTCCGCATGCGAGTGGATCCCTTGTTCTGGCCACAAAGTTGACTAACTTCACGTTGAACCTGGACGCTAGAAGATCTACGTCCGGAGACCCCTATCTTTGGCAAATAGTCCAAAAAATGTTGGGGTGAAGAGACCATTCCCCCTGGAATAACTGCTGGCGACTCAAGTAGTCCGCCTGCCAACTCTACTCCCGGAATGAAGACTGCTGATGGGCAGAAAGGAATGTTCGTGCCCAAGTTACAATATGGTTCACCTCTCTCTGCACTGAGAGACTCTTGGTGCCCCCTTGGTAAATGATATAGGCCACATCTGTGGCATTGTCGGATTAGATCCTGACAGGACAATTCCGTAACCTGAAAAGTCCAGGCCTTCAAAGCCAGGTGCACTGCCCGAATCTCTAGGAAATTGATGGGCAAGGTTCTTTCGGCTTGTGACCACTGTCCTTGGACAGTTGTCTTTTCTAGTACTGCTCCCCAGCCTGAAAAGGCTGGCATCTGTCGTTACCACTTTCCAAATGACTGGTCTGAAGGATTTTCCTTTCAGCAGATTCTGGGTTAGTAACCACCAACTGAGGCTTTGGGACACTCTTGGGGACAGCAGCATTGGTAAGTCTAAAGCTTGAATTGTTTTGTTCCATGTAGACAGGATACTGTTTTGCAACAGTCTTGAATGGAACTGGGCATAGGGAACAGATTTGAATGAAGCCACCATCTTTCCTAGCAACCTCATGCAAAGGCGAATGGAGGGATCGCCTTTGGACCTGACCGTCCACACCAGATATCTTATGGAGTTGATCTTTGCCTGAGGCAAGAACACCTTTTTCTGGGCTGTATCTATGATCAGACCCAAGTACTTGAGCTTTCTTAGTGGTATTAAGGAAGATTCCTCTAGGTTGAGAATCCAACCCAAACTTTTCAGGTAACTGGTTGTAATGCGTACGCTTTGCTCCAAATGAGCCGACGACTGATCTATTAGCAATAGATAGTCTAAATACACCAAGACTGTTATGCCCTGTGCCCTTAACCTGGCTAGAAGTGGGGCCAGGACTTTTGTAAACACCCGGGGTGCTGTAGCTAGCCCGAAGGACAGGGCTACAAACTGGAAATGCTACTGTTCTACTTCGAACCGCAGAAACCTTTGGCGAGTGGGAAATATAGGAACAAGCAGATATGCATCCCTGATGTTAATAGATGCCAGACGTTATCCTCCTGGATAGAAACTACTGACCTGATCTTCTCCTAGGAGCGGATCTTCAGGAACAGATTTCGATTTTTTTAGATCTAGAATGGGTCTGACATCTCCATTTGGTACCATAAAAAGATTTGAATAAAACCCCAAACCTTGCTCTTTTGTGGGGATCTGTATGATCACCCCTTGAGATATTAATCGGTCTAGTGCCTGAAATAGAGGTGGTCTTTTCTCTAGGTCTTTGGGAACGCTTGACTTCAGGAAACGAGATGGTGGAAAGTCCCAAAATAACAGGAGGAGAGGAAGAGCCCTGTTACCAGCAGGCAAAGAAAACAGTCTGAGCAAAATTCGGGACCTCTGCACCCCCCGCGGAAGGGGGGAGGGGGCTGATGCAAGGGGGGTACATCGCTGTTTCCCTACCTTTCAGTTCCTTCAGGGGGGAGAAAAAAAGCATTTAGCAGATCTCCTATGTGAGAGGAATCCCCCTGCTCAAGCTGCTGCGGCCACAGACACTGAGCTTTACAGTGAAGACAACAGATTAAGGTATGTGCATAGACTCCCTCTAGTGACGAATTAAGACATGACAACATTTTTTCCCTTAAAAGAAGAAAACATAGGTGGACTTTAGTCCCCAAGTTTCTTCCCTTACCTTATCCCTGCCACAGGATTTGCTGAATTAACAGACAATCCAACCTTCACGGCGGGCTGCGTTATGCAAACCTTCAAGGACCGGGTCCCTTTATATCGGGGTTCCACTCCCTTGGACATGTAAAAAGCATCCCACCAGGAAAGCTTTAGGTAATGATGGCATGACCAAAGTCCTGGGTCCCGGGGTCCAGCCCTACAAAGGGGCGTTACAGGCAAAACCTCGTGCTTCAGATACGAGGCCCAAGTACCATCCACTTTGGATGGATCTGGTCTATGGAGGCCATTTAAATCCAGCATGGATCCCTCCTGGAGCTCCTCAGAACACATCTTCACTCATGATCAACACCTTAGACACTGGCGAAAAAACTGATGTGCTCCTGGAAAGAGGAGAGGTTATACAGGGAGTGAACTTCCTGGATTGGGTATACCAGTGTCCATCACCTGAAGGTGGCCTATAACCCATTAAGTTATTACTTAAGGCTCTTTGTCCCATGATGTTTGATAAAGAAACTAAAAATCTATAAGTGCTCAGGTGCTTCAGTGAAAAGTGCAACAATGCTCCAAAACCTTTGATTTGGTGAAATGGATCCCCCTTTGGTGTCCCCACTCACCTAAATTATTGGATCCTCAGCTTCGCAGTCTGGAATGAAAAAGGCATTGATCAAATGATCTGGGGATATGCTGGATGGTTCCTCAGTAAAATCTTGCAGGGAGACATTTTAAGACAGGAAGGATATACCACACTCCATAGATGGGGAAACAGATTTACAAATTATCAACCGCATTCAATGCACAACTTACAGGATATTTAGCAAAAACAGGCATCAGTAAAAAAACCATCCGAGTTCGCCGATGAATGGCGTGCATTACACGGAGATGGAAATTTGCGTCAATGGTCAAAACGAACCAGAATTACGTTGACGTGTTTCACCCCTCCTCCAGGGCGTCATCAAGGACATCACTTCCAGTTCCATTATAATCTATTTATACCCTAGGGAATATAGAACCTTCCTCTATGCAGTAAAAATTGACCAAAGGGGAGCCACTTCACCGATTAAAAAGTTTTGGAGCACCGTTGCACTTTTCACTGAAGCACCTGAGCACTTTTAGATTTTATGTTTTTGTTTTCTCCTAACATTGATACAATAGGCACTGTTTATTATGATGTATATTGCTTAATATAGGCTGCTAGCGCTGTTTTATAGATCTTTCACTGTTTTAAGGTTGTAGTACCTTTGTGCAGCAGCTGCGGTCTTCCTATTAATTTTTATACATTTTTGTTTATTCATATTCACTTTTATTCACTATTTGAGTTAACTCTCCAGCGCGGGTTTTTGAATTAGATATATTTCGGGGACCATCTGGCCCGCTGGAAATCTCTATCGTCAACATCCGGCGCCGGTCGGTTCCATCTCACCGGTGAGTCGGTAGACGCACCGGAGGGTGGCGGGAGGGGACGTCCACTGAACAGCCGCTGACTGTTCTTACGGTGAAGGGAACCGCCAGCTCTAAACGAAGATAGCACTATAGTAGGTGGAGCATGTGCTGTCCATTATTTATTCACTTTATATTTGGCCCACTGGGGGGGGCAGTATTGAAAGCAGCTGCCCAATTACATCACCATTTATCACCAAGGCGCGGGTGTCCAACATTTAACATCCACATCAGTGCCTGACCTCACAAATGCGCTTTTAGAAGAATGGTCAAAACATTCCCATAGACACACTCCTAAATCTTGTGGACAGCTTTCCCAGAAGAGTTGAAGCTGTTATAGCTGCAAATGGTGTGCCAACTAAATATTGAACCCTACGAACTAAGACTGTGTCCCACAAGAGGGGCGGGAGCTCTGTGTCCCGTGATGTACTCCAAGAAAAGGATTTTACAGGTAAGCTGTTATAAAAATCCTATTTTCTTTATCGTACATCACGGGACAAAGAGGCTCATAGTAATTAATAAGTGGGATGTCCTAAAGCAATGCCTACTGAGGGGAGGGAGGGAGACACAAATAAACGCAGACCGCCATCAGACGTGAGGACCTATACTGCTGCCTGCAGTACACTGCGCCAAAAGCGGCATCCTCTTGCCGTCTTACATTCACCTGATAGAAATTAGTGAACGTATGAATAGACGACCAAGTGGCGGCCTTGTGAATCTGAGTCATAAAGGCTTGGTAACGCACCACCCATGAATCGCTTACTGCCCTGGTAAAGTGCACTCTAAGAAGAAACCATTTTATTCAAACCACAAGCCTGAATAATAACTTGACGAATCTGAATTAAAACAACAGTTGCTTTAGATGCTATCTGCCCTATCCTGGGACCTTCAGGTAGCGCCACAAACATTAGTTTTCCGTATCTGAGCAGTCGCTTCAGATAGGCCTTGCTCTCACTACAACGAGAGAGTGCAACCATTTTAATAGCCGATTTGAACGCTGCCTGCCCATTCTTGGGGTCCTCTGGCAGCACGTCGTCGTCAGATTCCCGTATCTTGAAACATTCAGATATACCTTTAACCGCTCTCACTATATTGAGAGGAATTAATAACTTTCCTTCCGCAGAACAAGGTTCTGGTAAAAAGGAAGGTAAGAAATGTGTTGATTCAAATGACAGCTAGATCCTTTTAGGAAAAAAGGAAAAAGGCTGGGTGAGGATTTAACATCACCCTATCCTTAAGAATAATTAAGTATGGCACTATACAAAGAAAGCTGCCAACACAAACTCTTGCGGAGCTACGGCAACGGAGAACACCTATTCCCCTGTTAGGAGGATCAAAAGGAATATGATTAATTGGTCCAAGGAGCTGTCCTTGTACGCCGACAAAACTAGACTCAACCCTATGGCACAAGTGCGACCCAACTGGCGGATTTATACGCGTTGTCCCTTGAATAAAAGGCACGGATCAAAGAATGCGACGCAAGCGGCCTTTGAAAAACAATGACAAAGGCTGAGATCTGACCCTTGATGGTATTCAAGGCTAGCTTTATTTTTACTCCCAACTGTAGGAAGGCAAGAATTCTACCTATGACATACCTCCGAGGATGCCAGCTTTTGGTTTCACACAAGGAAACATAGGCCCTCCAGACCCTATAATAAATGGTCCTAGAGGCCCGCTTTCTTGCATTAATCAGGGCAGTTACCACTGAACCTGAAAGCTCCGATTCTTTAACATGGGCTTTAACCACTTGCTGACCGCCTCACGACGATATACGTCGACAGAATGGCACGGGCAGGCAAAGTAACGTACAGGTACGTTACTTGCCTCCCGCGGGTGGGGTGTCCGATCGGCACCCCCCCCCCCCCCTGTGCCCGAGGCGGTTGGTATTTCTCCCCCAGTGATCGGAGGTGAGGAGAAGGCCATCCATTCGTGGCCACCCCCTCGCGATCGCTCCCAGCCAATGAAATCCATCCTCTGCCTCTGTAATGTAAACAGCGGCAGAGAAAGTGATGTCATCTCTCCTCGAGCCGGTCTTTTCGTTCCGGCGCCGAGAGAAGACATCCAAGTGCACCAAAACTACACTAACAGTAGTAAACGCTAGGCACACTTTTCACCCCCCATCACCCCCCTGTCACAGTGACACCAATAGCAGGTTTTTTTTTTTTTTTTTTTGAAAGTATTTTATTAAGTTTTCACATATACAAAAAGTTCAGTACATCAACTGTTGTAATATAAGGAAGGGTGTTAGACAGAGTCAGCATACATCTTGAAGAGTAAGCAAAATAACATCACACAAGAAAAGTTGTGGAGGCAGAAATAAGCAACCTGTAGGGCAAAAATCATGGAGGTTATAAACATTCCATGTCCGTGGTTGCACAAGTCTCTGACCAATCCTGTATGTATTAGCGGGAGTTGCTAGTTAAGCCAAATGGATGAGAATGTTATCATATAAGCCCGCTTGTTGGGAGTGTGGGTCTTCGTCAGAGTAGGATATCAGTAATGAAAGAGAGTCGTGTATAGCTTTGCCGACCGTTGTAGTTCAACCCTCAATCCTGGGCACCCCTAATGGGATCTTCCTGTGCCCAGAGAGGGTGTATACAGGCATCTTCTGGCTAGGAATGTCGGTTCGGTGTGTTTGTAGAGAAAGGGTACCAGTCTAGCTGGGGAATTCCCTAGGATGAGATGAGACAACTTGTATACGTACAACTAGGAGTTGTCGGTGTGAGGGAGGGGGACATGGGGGAGACGGAGGGTTAGGGTTGAGTATATATAAATTTATGTATTTATGTGCTCAGTTGTGCATGGCCTTTCATTGCCTTCAGAGTCAGTGGGTGGCTGACTGGTTGGGATAGGTGTCTGTTGCGATTCTTTAAAATGGGCCCAGCAAGCCCAAATTTCCCTGTATTTAGATGGAGTGTCAGCAGATTGGTGTATGAGGTTTTCTATCAGCGAGTCTGTCCACTATCCAGATCCATTCTGGGATCAAGGGAGGGGACGTGCTTCTCCAATGGACTGGGATGCACAGATTTGCTGCGTTGATGAGATGTAGAACTAGCGACTTCTTGTAAGCACGTTGAGGAATGGAGGTGTGGTGGAGTAGAAATTGAGCCGGAGTATAATCCGGGGTAAAAGTCGTTATATGTGTGATTAGGCGGTGGATTTCAGTCCAATATGGTTGGATGAGGGGGCATTCCCACCAAATGTGTAGAAGAGTGCCTCTGGCTGCGTTACATCTCCAGCATTTAGGAGATATGGTCGGTATAAATTTATTAATTTTGTCGGGGGTCCTGTACCATTTTGTAAATATTTTGTATCTGCATTCTTGTGTCGCTACATTGATTGAGCCTTTGTGAATGTGGTTGTGTATGTTTTTCCACTCATCAGGGGTAAGGGAGAGATTCAAATCAGTTTCCCATTGTCTGATTAGATTGTCTTCCTTGATGTCTTTAGGTGGATAGAAAAGAGCATGAATGGTTGAGATGAGGTGTCTGAGGTTCAGGACTGATGCATAGGAGTTCGAAAGGAGTGAGATCCCTACTTATGTCTGTTTCGCGTTGGAGACTATGAAGGAAATGACGGATCTGGAGGTATTTGTAGAAAGGAATGTGCAATTCTGGGAAATTGTCTGACATGGCTTGGTGTGACATATGGTTTCCTTGATGGAACAATTGTTGCAGTCTGAGACGGGGTCTATGAGGGTCATTCAGTGGGTGGTGTAAAGACACACCCGGCGTAAAATCCGGATTGTCTTCAACAGGGGTCATTGGGTTTTTTTTTAGGAGGGTAAACAGCTTATTTAGCTCCTTCATATGGGCCACTGCACACCCCAGAATTGGTCTCCGTACTTTACAGGAGCCATGGGGTCAAGGTGGACTGGCAATGCCAGATCTTTTCAAATACTTTATAGCCGGACAGATGGTGTTTGCCAGGCGCTGGTTGATGAGGGACGATGGGGACTCAGCAACAGTATTAGAGGCAGCTCTCATGGGATCGTATGAGAGCCTATCTTACTTAGTTTACAGGGGACCCCAAGCCTCCCCATCTCTGACTGCCTCAATGCGTGTCACTGTCCGCGCATGGGACAGGGCACAAGTTTTGATGAAAGTTGAAGATGGGAGCTGGTCACAGGACACCCCCCTATGGTTTAACCCCAGACTATCACACTTTGGTGCGATCCCTGACCCGGTGATTTGGGCCAGGGTTGGCATTAAACAACTGAAGCACATAGTGGGGGGGAAAAAATTACTCACATTTGACCGACTGAAAGATGAATATAATCTTCCAAACTGGTATCTATTTAGATACCTCCAGTTGAGACATGCGTTTCTCACTCAATTCAATTCTGACACACTAGAGCTGGGCACATCCCCATTGGAGAACATGCTCGGGGCCGAGGACCTACAGAAACCGCTATCAACAGTCTACAAAGAACTATTTGTGGAAAGACCCAAAATGCTTAACAAATGTAAAAACACATGGAGTGCATTAGTAACAGATTTTGGGGGGGAAGATTGGGATGACATGTGGGATCACCCGTTCCGGACTCTGGTGTCGGCCAGGGATAGGCTCATTCAATTTAAAATACTTCACAGGGTGTATTATACTCCTGTAAGGATTGCCCGGATATATGGTACAGGTGCAACAGAATGCTGGCGATGCACAGTTAGCCATGCTGATTTTGACCACATATTTTGGCAGTGTCAGCCGATAAAGGAGTTCTGGAAGGGGGTGTCACACACCATACAGAAGGTGCTTTCGGTACCGATTCCTGTAACGATCGCAGTCTGTTTGCTGGGTCTAGTGGAGGAGTTGGCGCCCCGGAGGGCACAAAGAACTATGATCTCTCTCTCCCTTTTTTATGCACGTAAAGCTATTTTATTGTGTTGGAAAAAACCTGAACCGCCCACAGTGTCTTATTGGAAAGGCATAATCAATAAAGCATTACCTTTTTACAAAGCAACATACTTAAGCAGGGGTTGTCCAAAAAAATTCGAAAAAGTATGGCAATGTTGGCTAGATGACAAGGACACTTTGAATTGATCTGCTGTGTTGGGGGAGAGTCTTAGCAAGCACTCTAAGTATTGGGTAAAATGATGATGTAATCCTGATTAGATAATTATTTGACTGAGCGAGGATTGTGTGTACCATTGATCTCTAGCAAACGAAATATTTTATGAGTATGGAATGTGATTTAACCATAGTAAAAGCAATATTCAAAGGTTGTACAGGAGATTCGGCAACAGTGAAGGGCTGCACAAGGGTAAGGGTTAGGGGGGAGGGAAGGGAGGGAGGGGGGGGGGGGGATTTTGGTACATGTTGTACAGTACTGTATGAGTGGTTAAAATGTTAATAAACAAAAATTTTCAAAAAAAACAGGGGTCATTGGGCCCGGTGTAGGTCGTATCTGGAGCACTTTGCACGCCGCTCTGAAGTTCAGTAGAGTGGAGTTAATTATGGGGTTTGCCGTGGCTGCTTTCGGCACTCGTTTTGGGTGTAGCCAGGGCAAAAGTCGTAACGGAATCGAGGTGAATGCATTTTCAATATGTACCCACTCTTTGTTTTTGTCGTGTAAGTGCCAGTCCACAATTCGGGCTAAATGGCACACCCGGTAGTAGGTCTGTAAGTCCGGTACCTGTAAGCCTTCCCGCAGTTTAGGGGACGTCAGTCTGTGCCAGTTCAGTCTGGGCTGTTTGGCGAACCATATGAATTTCCTACAAATCTTTGTGTAGGAAGAGAAGAAGGAGGGTGGAAGGAGTATGGGAATGGATTGGAGAAGATATAGTAACCTGGGTAGTATATTCATTTTCAGAATAGCAATCCTTCCAAACCAAGAGAACGGTCCCACTTGCCACTTCTGTAGGTCGGTCTGGATGGTTTGGAGGATTGGAAGGAAGTTTAGCCTAAATAAGTCTGCTAGTTTGGTGGGGATTTTAATGCCAAGGTAGGTTATTGCTTGAGCTTCCCAGGAAAAGGGAAAGTTTTGTTTGCACTGTGCTACGGTGTCATCGGGAAGTGATATGTTGAGGGCTTTGGATTTGATAAAGTTAATTTGTAAATTTGATAGAGATTTGAAGAGTGCAAAGTCTTGAAGCAAATTCGGGATGGTAGTGATGGGTTCGGAAAGGAAGAGGAGAACGTCATCTGCGTACGCCACTACTTTGTACTGTGTACAATGCCTTTAATGTCTGGATTCTCTTTAAGTCTGCGAAGTAGGGGTTCCATTGTTAATATAAAAATCAGGGGGGATAAGGGGCAACCCTGTCTAGTACCGTTGGACACGGAGAAGGCCTCCGACAGGCCGCCATTCACCCTAACCCTGGCACAGGGGGAAGAGTAGAGGGCTATAATCAATTTGATCATCTGTGGGGGAAGACCTATAAAGCGTAGGGTAGCTTCCATGAAGTCCCAAGCCACCCTGTCGAAGGCCTTCTCCGCGTCCAAAGACAGAAAGAAGCCCCGAGTGGAAGTGGAGGTTAGCCAATGGTGTACATTTAAAGCTTTGGTTGTGTTGTCCCTTGCCTCTCGTCCGGGAACAAAACCTACCTGATCTGTGGAAATTAAATTGGGAATCAAGGGCAGTAAACGGTTGGCTATGGCTTTGGCGTACAATTTGAGGTCTACGTTTAGTAGGGAAATGGGACGGTAGTTAGAGATTATCTTGTCATCTTTCCCTGTTTTTGGAATGAGGGTAATGTGGGCCTCTAGAATATCTTTGGAAGCTGTGTTGGTGGATGAGAAACTGTTAAATGCCTCGACTAAGTGCGGTGTAAGTATGTCAGGGAAGGCCTTGTAGTAGCCGACCGTCAGTCCATCAGGACCAGGGCTTTTGCCCGGTTTCATGTGCTGTAGTGCTAGTAATATCTCTTCCTTCGTCAAAGGGGCGTCTAGAGATGCAGCCTCGTCAGTTGTGAGCGGTGGGGGTGAGTATCTAGCGAGAAAGGCATGGATTGCTGCTTTCCTGGCCTCTGGGTCTTACGACGTCTGGGGGGTGCGGAGGTTGTACAGGTCTGTAAAGTAACGAACAAATTGTTTCGCTATGTCCTCTGAAGTGGCTAGTTTTTTACCCGAAGGGTCTATGATTGAGTGTATAGTGTGTGCCACTTTTTTAGCCTGTAGCGCTCTGGCCAACAGTTTTCCTGACTTATAACATTTTTGTGTGAGCATATATTTACGCTTAATGTTTTTGTGCAAAACCTCTAAGAGTTCGTTTCTTAGTTGCGTCAATTCAGCCAGGGTGTCAGAGGCTAGAGAAGCTTTATGTTTCCGTTCCAGTTCGGAGATGCGGTCAGTCAGTCCCTCCAATTCCACTCTTTGTAGTCTGTTTCTGATCGCGGCTTGGGACAGAAAAGTACCTCTTATGACGCATTTATGTGCGGCCCAGACTACTTCAGGGGGGATTCGCCCTGTCCATTTTCTGCAAAGTAGGTGCTGAGGTGTTGGGAGACGGTATGTGTGACTTCTGCGTCAGTGAGGAGGGAGTTGTCTAGATGCCAAATGTGAGAATGTGATCTCACAGTGGGAACATGTAGGGTCATAGTAATGGGGTTGTGGTCCGAGAGAATCATCGGTTCAATCGTGGAGTTTTGAAGTAAAGTCAGGTCATTTTGGGAGAGAAAAAAGTAGTCTATTCTTGAGTACTTGGAGTGCATTGGGGAGAAGAATGTGAAATCTTTACCATTTGGATGGAGCGTACGCCATGTGTCGTGTAGGAGGTGAATTGTGTTTTGACCGCACGTAGGGCCCAAAAGGTGGAGGATGAGGTACCATTGGAGGTATCAAGGGAGGGATTGAGAGGGACGTTAAAGTCGCCACCGACTATTAATGTGCCTGTGCTGAACGTCAAGAGCAGTTGTAGTGTGGAGCGGAAAAATGACACCTGTTGTGTATTGGGAGTGTATAGGTTTGCAATGGTAAATGTGGTATTGTGAAGAGTACCTTTAACGAAAAGGAATCTACCCAGAGGGTCCTGTTGTACATCTGTCATGACGAAAGGGCAGTGCTTCGAAATAAGGATGCTTACCCCTTTCGATTTAGCTTCTTTGTTGGTGGCATGGTATACTTTTGGGAAGTTTGTGTTCTGTAGGTTGGGGATCGCGTCTGTTCTAAAGTGTGTTTCTTGGATGAGCGCAATGTGGGTTTTAGATTTGTGCAGAGAAGCGAGTAGAAGGGAACGTTTTTCGGGAGTCTTTAGGCAGCGCATATTCAAGGAGCGCAGATTGAGTGCCGAGAATGGTGGGTTCTGGGCATTGGCTGACTTAGTGGGATCCATGACCTCCGTCGGGGGGGGGGGGGTAATGTACCAGGGGATCAGGTACAGGGGAGGTGCGCCCCAGTGGTTGTTGTCGGAGTGCAGGAGTGAGGTGTGAATGGCGCAAAGAGGGGGACCGATGAGGCAGCTATGGGACTGATCAGTCCAGCTGTCTCGGTATAGAATGGAAATCGGTAGTGTACAGCGCAGTGAGAGCTTCCAGCCCGTAGGGTCCGGTCTGGTGCACTTCACTGCCGCTGTGTGGGGGTTGGACAAGACCTGTCACGAGAAAGGCTGTGGTGTGAGAAGGTGGAAATATGTCAGTAACCTACTATCCTGTGACTATGGAGCGAGGTAAGTGGAGGTTCGAGAATGGTGGTAGGAGCTGTCGGCCTGAAGGTCTATGTTTCGTAAGATGGTTAGGGGAGGGAAGTGGCCCTGAAAAACTGGTCACCAACATAAGGTTAAATTCTCTGGGGTGAAACTGGTATGAAAGTCTTTAACATAACAATATAATATTAAACCTGCCTGTGTGTGCGTGCCCCGGGGTATAGATGCCAGGTCAGGCCCACACAGGGCTATGCTCGGGCATCCGAAGTCACCGCTGCAACCCCGTGAGGTCGTAGCAGTGGGTCCATACAGCGAGGCAATTATTGAACATCATGCGACACTCTGAGTGAGAGGGAGGTCTCTTTACCTGTCCCTTTCCATTGCACAGTTGGTAAGTGTGACAGGTTGTACCGCTTCATGACAAAGCCATGAGGACCGCACAATCCTAGGGTGAGGCATTGCTAGGTAAATAACAACAAAACTAAACTAAGTACCTGCGGAATCGTAACCAGTGTAAAGTTATATTTAAGTGAGGCAAGATTGCTATTTGTTAGAGTTCTTTCGAGTTCTTTCCCCGAGTCTGCATCTGTAGGCTATGAAGTGAGGCTGCAGGCAGTGTTGAGGACTCACCGGGGAATGGAGGACAGTCCAGTACAGTATATCCCCAGGAAGCGTATGTCGCTGTGGACGTGTACGGTGTCATCGGCGCCTTGCGTGGATGGGTCTAAGGAATGCATGTTCCTTTGCCTCAGAGTTTCTAGGCCTCCGTGACCTCGCTAGGCCGTCCTCTATGCCGATGGATGATCCTGTTGCTTGGCTCGTGGGCTGGTCTCCGGTCCCAGAATGGTATAGTACAGAAACATGAGATCAAAGGCCTGAGAAGAGAGACCAGGGGTCGCTTTGCCCGAGGGAATCCGGACGATGCCCGCCCCAGCAAGAAGCGGTGTGTCTAGAATTTTTCTAGTAACGTGGGTGAGTGTCCGGAGGCGGAGGCAGCGGTGTTGGGCAGTAAAGTCAGACAGTGAGTCTCCTTAGAGGTGCCGAAGTTCCCGGTGCATCGTGACGGTGTGTTGGAAGCGACAGGGTGTGGGAATCTGTGGCACTGGTGAGTGGGCCTGTAGTTTGCTTCCGCCGCTGGCGCAGCTTCGGTGACTCTGAAGGGGAGGTCCGAGGGTTGGCTGTTTGTCATCAGAGACACGTACGTCATACCATGTCGCTGTTGCTGTGCATCTTGGGGATTGTAGTGTTCAAGGCTCAAAAGGTAGATGCCATATTCAGAGGTGTGGAAGCCGTCAAAAATCTTCCTCTACATATGCCCTTTATTGCATAGTCAGTACCGCACGGTCTTAGCAGCCGGGGGTGGCCAGACGCCGTCCCCAGAGGTGGTGTCAGGTGTACAAACCAGGAATATAGAAAACTATAAAACGACAAAAATAAAAACTCCAAAAAAGAGAAACGAAACCTACGCCCGTAGGTATAGGGGCCAAATTAAGCAACTAAAGGGGTGCACTGTCCCGCAAATAGGAGATACCGGTGGAGGTTGTCAGTGATCCCTTCTGGCTCTCCTTGAGCTGGGAGAGTGCGGGCTAGGGTCATTGTGGTTGGTGCGGTGAGCGCCGTTAGGTGTGATAGACGGGGATCTCCTTCTCCTCTGTCTTGTATTTGAAGCCTCCATTGGTTCTTCAGGCGGGTGGTCTCTGCGCACTGCAGAGCAAAAAAAAGTCCGCATACCAATTGGGAACCTCTACCCTCGGGATGTTTAGGGTATCACAGAAGAAGGGGAGATCCTCAGGTACTTTGAGGTAAGCCGTGCGGCCATGCGAGGTGGCGGCTAAACAAAAAGGGAATTTCCATTTGTAAGTGATGTTTTTTTGCGCGGAGCGTGTCTAGCAGGGGTTTCAAATCCCTGCGATGTTGTAGGGTTATGCCTGACAGATCCTGGTATATTTGAATGTGTTTCCCTTCATGTATTATTTGTGGAACTCCTCTGGCCTGCCTGAGTATCTCTTCCTTCAGCCTGAAGTCCGTCAAGCAGCAGATGACATCCCTCGGTGGGTCTGTGTCTTTGCCTTTTGGTCTTAGTGCGCGGTGGATCCTTTCAAGCTCAATAGGCGTCTGCAGAGGTCTATGTAGAAGGCCGTTGAACAGGGCAGTGACAGATTGTGCAACCTGGGCTCCCTCTATTATCTCAAGCAATCCTCTAACCCTCAGGTTATGGCGTCTGCCACGATTGTCGAGATCTTCAAGGTATCTCTGCATTTCCCTCATCTGAAGCGTGTGCGTGTCGACATGTCTGGTAGTTTTCCGGATCTGTAGGTCTTGGCGGTCTGCCATTTGTTCTGCCGCCTGAACTCTGTCAGAGAGGGTTCTGAAATCAATGCGTAGTTCAGAAATGGCCACCGCGAGAGCGTCCTTGATGTCCGCGGCTATCATCCGTAGGTCCTGGATGTTAAGCTGAGGTAGGGGATGGTCCTCCATTACTGTGCCATTCGTCTGGCTGGGCGGGAGAGTAGGGGAAGGTGTTCCCAGTTGTGAGGGAGCTGCGGCCTCAGTTTCTGTGGCGGGAAGGCGCCATGTTGCCTCGGCCCGCTCGGAACATTTCAGGGATATTGTGACCTGTGGTGCCCGGTTGTTCCCTGGGTGATCTGGACCGGGAGGTCGAAGTGTTCCGAGACGCCGTCCCCATGTGCTTTTTCGTGTGCAAGGTTTCTAAACCTCCGGTAAGCTGGTAGCAGGTCGATGGATAGCAGGAGCTACAGGATTAAGCAGCCATCTTCATGCCAGGTCAGGCCACGCCCCCGTTTTTTTTTTTTTTGCATTGGTGTCAGTTTGTGACTGATATAAGTGGTAGGGCAGTTAAGGTTAGCCCCCTTTAGGTCTAGGATACCCCCCAACCCACCCAATAAAGGTTAACCCCTTGATCATCCCCCATTGCCAGTGTCACAAAGCGATCGTTTATCTGATCGCTGTATTAGTGTCACAGGTGACGCTAGTTAGGGAGGTAAGTATATAGGTTCGCCGTCAGTGTTTTATAGTGACAGGGAACCCCCATAAACCTAATAAAAGGTTTTAACCCCCTGATTGCCCCATAGTTAACCCATAGTGATCACCGTATAACTGTTACGGGTGATGCTGGTTAGTTTATTTTTTATATAGTTTCAGGGCACCCGCCGTTTATTACCTAATAAAGGTTTAACCCCCTGATCGCTCGGCGGTGATATAAGTTAGGTTTTAGGGTCGGATAAGGTCTGCGTTGCCCCAGGCAGCATCAGGTTAGTGCCAGTAGCGCTAACACCCACGCACGCAGCATACACTTCCCTTAGTGGTATAGTATCTGAACAGATCAATATCTGATCAGAACTATACTAGCATCCCAGCAGTTTAGGGTTCCCAAAAACGCAGTGTTAGTGGGATCAGCCCAGATACCTGCTAGCACCTGCGTTTTGCCCCTCGGCCCAACCTACCCCACCCAAGTGCAGTATCGATCGATCACTGTCACTTACAAAACACTAAGCACACATAACTGCAGCGTTCGCAGAGTCAGGCCTGATCCCTGCGATCGCTAACAGTTTTTTTGGTAGCGTTTTGATAGTCGCTAACAGTCAGGAGCTTTTTTACCTGTGAGTCTCACTAGTGTACCACTAAATTTAGAGCCCAAAATAGCAAATCGAAGGTACACTAGTGAAGAGGCCTACACGTTTCTGAGCATGACAGCTAGTGAAGAGGAAGTCACTCATCTGTCAGATTCAGGCTCAGAATACGATCCTATAGAGGACAGCGGCTCCATGACAGATAGCTCTGACGACGGAGTTGTGGTCCCTGCCAAGGTCAGGCGTACCAGACCCCTAACTACTTCTTCTGTCCTTGATGTGCAAGAACCACAGGTCCCTTATATGGAGCAGAGAAGTACTAGTGCCGCTATTCCTTCTGGTGAACTGGCAAGCACCAGCGGCCTAGTACACCCTGGTCATACATCCAGCACTGCAGTAACACTTGGTGACGTGAGTCCCATAAGTGCAGTTCAAGCTGACGAGGCGGCAAGCACAAGTAGTGTCCCGCTGCCACCAAGAAGACGAACACAGGCCCGTTGTGCCCATAGTGCCCTTCCTGCTGCATTCGCCAATCCGAATTGGGAACCCACCACCTTTGCAGCACCCGTACTTCCCCCATTCACTGGCCAACCCAGGATTCAGGTGGAAACAGTTGATTTTACGTCACTGGATTTTTATTCGCTGTTTTTCACCGAAGATCTCTATAGATCTATTGTGGACCAAAGCAATTTGTACGCTGGTCAACACATCGCCACTATTCCCCAGTCCTCCCTTGCCAGAGATTGGAAACCAATTACGGTTTCCGAATTTAAGATCTTTCTGGGCCTTTCCCTCAACATGGGCATAAATAAAAAGAGTGAGTTGCGGTCATATTGGTCCACTGACCCAATTTACCATATGCCCGTGTTCTCTGCCTCCATGGCCAGGGCACGATACGAGCAGATTTTGCGGTTCATGCACTTCAACAACAATGAACTCTGTTGTACTCGTGGAGACTCTGAATACGATCGGCTCTACAAAATTCGGCCACTCGTAAACCACTTCAACCAAAGTTGTGCAGACTTGTTTACTCCCCATCAAGTTGTCTGCGTTGATGAGTCCCTGATTACATTTTCTGTTCGCTTGTCATTCAAACAGTACCTTCCCAGCAAGCGTGCCAGATACGGGGTAAGATGTATAAGCTCTGTGACATGTGACAGGGCCACAGGCTATACATGTAGTTTTATGGTTTACGAGGGCAAAGATAGTCACGTAGAGCCGACAAACTGCCCTGACTACATAGGAAGCGCTGGCAAGATTGTGTGGGACTTGGTGTAACCCTTATTCGGAAAGGGGTACCACTTGTACATGGACAATCATTACACGAGCGTGCCACTTTTTAGTCACCTGTTTGATCATCAAATTGGAGCATGTGGCACTGTGTGATCTAACCGCTGGGCTTTCCCCAGCGGCTTGTAGATTCCCATCTTAGGCTGGGGGGGAGAGCCTGCTTGAAGTGTAATAACTTGCTCGCTATGAAGTGGAGGGATAATAAGAATGTTTTCGTTCTTACCTCCCTTCATGCAGACACAACGGTCCAAATTACTATGGCGACTGGTGTTGTGGAGAAACCCTTCTGTGTCTACGACTATAACCTTAACATGGGACTGGTCAACGACCAGTTGTTGGCGCCGTACCTAGTAGCCCGTAAGGCCAGACGCTGGTAGAAGAAAGTGTCTGTTCATTTATTTCAATTGGCTCTGCTGAACGCTCATGTGCTATACAGAGCTTCAGGACGGACTGGATCCTCCCTTAAATTCCAGGAAGAAGAAAACCAAAATAGGTACCGGTATGTGCCCCAAAAGGGATATTATGGGCAGTATATCACCAGGAAAGAATTTTTAGGTGCAAAATAGAGTACAATGAGATATTAAAAAATGATCAAAAAGTTTCTATTGTTTACAAAATATACAAAATACATACAACATAGAAGAAGTATAAGATCAAAGAGGTGAAGAAGACAATTGATTAGAATCCAACTGCTATGGTGTTGCGATAGGCCACCCCAGTAGACTCAAGGGTCAGCTAACTGGAGTGGAAATAAAACACCACAAGGCACCCTACATGTTTCGGAATGGCATAGAAAGACTCAGTTCTTTCTATAATGTATGTTTCCGTCCTCAGGGGTTTCAAAGAGGCAGTTTGATGTATTTCTAAAAAAGGAAAAGTATGTATGAATATGTGTAAGTAAATATGTTGGCACCTACATATAACATAAAGAAGATTCAATTAAGAGTTTAAGAGCCTGTTATCTTCCAACAAAGCACAAGGACATCATAAAATCCCAATCTGAACAATTATGTGTGTGTATGTATACTCACAAAACATTTGTCTCTTCATTGTAAATACTGTACACAGAAATGTTGAGAGATGGGCTCCCACATCCTTGGGACCAAGGGGTTAATTTGCTTTTCACAAAATTTGCTTAGATGTCACCACCAAAAAAGACGGCAGGCCAGGGCTCACAAGAGCCACCTCTGATAGGCAGACTTAGCGTATGTCTAAAAAAGTAATAAAGGGAAATGCCTAGTAAGGAACACTGAGCTATTAAAAGATCCTTCCTTTGTATCTTGTAACAGAATATAGTGTAAAAAGTATAAAAAGTATATAGACGTATATCATCTTACAAAAGAGCAAGTATCAATGGGGCATAGATATTAGAAAGAAAGGGGGAATTTAATTTCCATAACTGACCTTTAGTGGTTGGTTGCGCTCAAACACCCTGCAGAGAAAGTGAGCTCCTCTCAGCTATGTAGCAGAGGAGTGTGTGTGTTAAGTTAGGATTATATACCCAATGTTTGAGGGGTGGGTGAGCTGAGCAACCAATCAATAGCATTGAGGATGAATAAGAGCTCAGGTGGGAATGATAAGCTTGGATTGGAGATAGGTAGAGTGTTCCTAAAGACAATCAGCTGTGTGTATAAACATTGTGAAGCCAGCCCATCGTGGCTCCTCGGCCAGAGCGGCGACCGACGTCAGCGCGTCCTGGAACGCGGTGACGTCAGACGTCTACAGAGGCCGCCGACACGGAAGGAGAGCAGCCTGACAGAATTTAGATGGGAAGGTTCCCAGTGCGCCGGCGCGAGACATAAGGTCGGGCGCATGCGCAACAGAGCTGCTAAAGAAATGCCTCCGTCCCCAAGATATGGAATCGGAGACCTTTCCGTGTCGGGGAACACAGACGAGCCATCCTGGTGGGGACAACAGCGAAATCCGCACAATCGCAAACCCAGATATTATAATATGGTTGTAAAAGAAAAATATATTAAAAAATAGTAAATTTAGGAAAGAATTAAAGAGGCTTAGCCAGTATATCTTGGACTGTCCGGACATGGGAATCTCATCTTTACAGTGGGGATGCAAGTGATAATTCCTAAAACGGAAAACAATAACAAATATATGTAATTCCTATAGATGTCACAATGCAAGTATACATTTATATTTAACAGAGAAAGACAAATAGATCTAATAGATGTCACAATACAAAATAAACATTTATATTCAACAGTGCGGTACAGTATTTGATATCCTCTTTGTCTGAACACTTTTGTTATATCAAGGATGGACATCCATTTAGACCCAATTTACAACGGATAGATAGCATGATGAGATACACAGGCAAGTAACAGAAAAAGACAAAAATGGAGGGAAAGGAGGGGAATGGTAAGCAGTACAAGGAACTTCCAATTTTTTTATAGTTCCTTATCATAACCTCCTGTGGAGAAACCTGGAAGAAATGGTTTCAAGTTAAATGCTTCGTTGAGGCCTGGTGGCATTGTCGCGTCAAGTCTTGATATCCAGCGGAGTTCCCGCTGTAGGAGGATCTTATTAAAGTCTCCCCCACGAGGACTTGGATGCAAGCGATCCAATACTAGTACAGAAATTTTGGGACAGATGCCACCATGTACCTGGGCTACGTGTCTGCCTAAGGGGAGGTCAGGGTCAGCTGACTGTATGGCCCTGAGATGGCGATAAATTCGTTGCCATAGTTTTTGTAGGGTTTTCCCCACGTAAAAGCAGTTACAATTGCATAGTAGTAAGTACACTACTCCTGTTTGACAGTTTGAAAAATGTTTGGGCACAAAGTGCTTACCGTTTGGTAAGTATATATTCCTCCTTGTGTCCATGTACTTACAGTAGGCACAAGATCCACATTGGAATGTGCCCACTGCAGTACATGGATCACCTCTTTCCTGTCCCCTATATTCACTTTGAACTAATAGGTCTCCCACAGAAGTGGCACGTCTGTATGTAATTGGGGGTCTCGGGGGTACAAAGGGGCCTATAGTTGGATCGGAAGTCAGTAAGTGCCAATATTTTTGGCATATCTGTCTCACTTTGTTGTGATCGTTTGTGTAAGTCGTGATTATTCTGGAACTGACATCAGTGGTAGATTTTTGTTTGGGAATGAATAGTTGGTATCTATCTTTCAAGTTGGCACGTTTGAAGGCCCTTTTGAGACATTTATGGCTATAGCCGCGCTGCAGTAATCAATTTTTTTAGTTTATTGGCCTCATGTTTAAAGTCTGAATAATTTGAGCAATTACGTTTTATTCTCAAATATTCACCATAGGGAATTGAATTAATGGTTTGGGGTGAAAGCTGGAAGAATGTAATACCGTATTGCCAGCTAGGGGTGTCCTAAACAGTTTAGAAGATAGTATATTGGATTCATTGATTGAGATTTCAATGTCCAGGAAAGTGATGGTAGCCTTGTCAGATGTCATGGTGAATTTGAGATTGAACGAATTTTTATTTAATGCTTCTAGGCACTCATTGAGAAGAGATTGAGTGCCATCCCAGACGATGAAGATGTCATCTATGTACCTGTGCCACATAATGACGTGGCACAGGTACATAGAGAGACCCTTATCGCCAAAGATAGTCTTTTCCCATTCTCCAGGTACAGATTGGCGTATCCAGGGGCACAAGAAGTGCCCATGGCTACGCCCTGTACCTGGAGGAAAAATCTTCCATCAAAGGAAAATATGTTGTGGTTGAGGATATAGTCTAAGGAATGAAGTATGAACTCGTTAAATGAAGCCTCATGGTGACTGGTTTGTGACAGAACCTTCTGGATGCAGGCCAGCCCTCTACAGTGGGGAATTGAGCTGAATGAATCGTGTCACGATGAATTGTGTCACGAATGTACGAGAGAATGGCCAAAACAAAAGGTCTAATATGTTCATCTATGAGTCTAGACATGTTTTCCATAATTGATCCATTTCCAGAGAGAATTGGTCTCCCTGGGGGATCATTCATATTTTTATGTAGTTTGGGTAGTGCGTAAAATGTTGGTACGCGTGGGTGGGGAGTTCGAATGAATTCCCAAGTTTGTTTTGAGATAGTGTTGTTTTGGAATGCCTCATCTACAAATAGATAAAATTACTTATTAAATGCCTCCACTATATCAGTGCCCACTGGGCGGTACCAATCCCGATTTATAAGAATTTTGAAACACATTTTTTTTATAGTGTTCATTGTCCATTAGGACAATGTTTCCCCCTTTATCACTCGGTTTAATGGTGGTGATGTGATTATTGGAAAGGTTGTATAAGGCTATTTTTTCTTTTTTTTGTCAAATTAGGAGTATAAAGAGATGTGGGTTTGAGTGATTTTATCTCCTGAGACGTCATTTTCAAAAAGGTGGCCACACCATGATTAGAACTGGGAGCTGGGTACATGGAAGAGGCCTTTTTGAGGGAAGATTTTTTGGATTTGATGGGTGTGTCCCCATCCTCTCCCAAAAGAGCTTCCAGGTCTAAGGTATCTATTAGGTCTAGGGTCTCACTTTCTTGCAATAAGGAGTTTAGACTATCAAGGGCTTGTTGCTCACTAAATGGGCAAAACGAATCCCGTGAATCCGAACTAAGCTTTTTGTTCTCCAGCCTAAACAAATGGTTGGAGAAAAAAAATCGCTTACCTATTGGCATATCCAAAGCTTCAAGGATTACATTAAAGACGACCTAAACCCCTTAGGACTGCGAGTTCAAATCTTCCCCTCCTTTGACAATATAAGTGCCACATTTAAAACAGCTTGGGAACAAAATCTCAAACTATGTTCTGTGGGGATGATGAAATTGCTTATGGAAGAATATCAGAGACGCATGATGGAGATAGATGTGAACATAGATCAGATTTATTTTAAAATTAAACCCCTAGAAGTCCACCCCTCCTTCTCAAACCTTAATGACAAACTAAAAACACATGTAGAACTCTTCAATAAAAATATTCTTCTGAAAAAAGAGAATAAATTTCTCAGAGATAAACAAGCATTTGAGGAAGGAAAGGCTTATAAATGGGCTCAAAAGCCAGGGAGTAGAAGTCTTAAACGAAATCCAAGACATTATCCTAAACATTCAGATGTATCTGATTCTTCCTCTATATCATCCAATATCTCACATTCCTCGTACAAACAACCTGGACGTAACAGAAAACCTAAGACCCCAGGAAGGCGACCATCCCCTAGGCAATGATACCAAAAAAACATTTCCAAAACTACAGTTGGTGATCAAAGTCCCATGACAACTACATCGTTACCTGTCAATGACTCTGGTATACCATCAGTGGAAACCTCTCTACCAACACCTTCAGGTAAAATCCCATCAATATTTCTCCCAAAAAACCAGGGGAACTCCCAAGCACTACCAAACCCTTGACCCCTGTAGCTGCACCATCCTCTTTGGATGTGGTGACTCTGTCCTCACATACCCTCACCCTAGAAGAAACCTCAGTGCTTTCTAAAGGTCTCACT
This sequence comes from Aquarana catesbeiana, assembly GCF_042186555.1. NCBI lineage: Eukaryota > Metazoa > Chordata > Amphibia > Anura > Ranidae > Aquarana > Aquarana catesbeiana. The sequence goes on along the minus strand of NC_133331.1, from coordinate 242,637,871 downwards.
TTTTGCCCGAATAACAGATTAGACAAATTTACAGCTATAAAGGTTTACAGCTATAAAATTTACATTTAAACACTCGTAAGTTACTATTAAAAAGCATGTTTGATAAACACAAACAAGACTACGAAGGCTGCCGCACATTTAGTGAGCGACAAGCCCTTGATAGTCTAAACTCCTTATTGCAAGAAAGTGAGACCCTAGACCTAATAGATACCTTAGACCTGGAAGCTCTTTTGGGAGAGGATGGGGACACACCCATCAAATCCAAAAAATCTTCCCTCAAAAAGGCCTCTTCCATGTACCCAGCTCCCAGTTCTAATCATGGTGTGGCCACCTTTTTGAAAATGACGTCTCAGGAGATAAAATCACTCAAACCCACATCTCTTTATACTCCTAATTTGACAAAAAAAGAAAAAATAGCCTTATACAACCTTTCCAATAATCACATCACCACCATTAAACCGAGTGATAAAGGGGGAAACATTGTCCTAATGGACAATGAACACTATAAAAAAATGTGTTTCAAAATTCTTATAAATCGGGATTGGTACCGCCCAGTGGGCACTGATATAGTGGAGGCATTTAATAAGTAATTTTATCTATTTGTAGATGAGGCATTCCAAAACAACACTATCTCAAAACAAACTTGGGAATTCATTCGAACTCCCCACCCACGCGTACCAACATTTTACGCACTACCCAAACTACATAAAAATATGAATGATCCCCCAGGGAGACCAATTCTCTCTGGGAATGGATCAATTATGGAAAACATGTCTAGACTCATAGATGAACATATTAGACCTTGTGTTTTGGCCATTCCCTCATACATTCGTGACACGATTCATCTTTTACAAATTTTGCAGGATGTCCAAATCCCGAATCATTGTACTCTTGTAACCATTGATGTAGAGACCCTCTACAGCTCAATTCCCCACTGTAGAGGGCTGGCCTGCATCCAGAAGGTTCTGTCACAAACCAGTCACCATGAGGCTTCATTTAACGAGTTCATACTTCATTCCTTAGACTATATCCTCAACCACAACATATTTTCCTTTGATGGAAGATTTTTCCTCCAGGTACAGGGCGTAGCCATGGGCACTTGTTGTGCCCCTGGATACGCCAATCTGTACCTGGTGGAATGGGAAAAGACTATCTTTGGCGATGAGGGTCTCTCTATGTACCTGTGCCACGTCATTATGTGGCACAGGTACATAGATGACATCTTCATCGTCTGGGATGGCACTCAATCTCTTCTCAATGAGTGCCTAGAAGCATTAAATAAAAATTTGTTCAATCTCAAATTCACCATGACATCTGACAAGGCTACCATCACTTTCCTGGACATTGAAATCTCAATCAATGAATCCAATATACTATCTTCTAAACTGTTTAGGAAACCCACCGCTGGCAATACGGTATTACATTCTTCCAGCTTTCACCCCAAACCATTAATTAATTCAATTCCCTATGGTGAATATTTGAGAATAAAACGTAATTGCTCAAATTATTCAGACTTTAAACATGAGGCCAATAAACTAAAAAAATCGATTACAGCAGCGCGGCTATAGCCATAAATGTCTCAAAAGGGCCTTCAAACGTGCCAACTTGAAAGATAGATACCAACTATTAATTCCCAAACAATAATCTACCACTGATGTCAGTTCCAGAATAATCACGACTTACACAAACGATCACAACAAAGTGAGACAGATATGCCAAAAATATTGGCACTTACTGACTTCCGATTCAACTATAGGCCCCTTTGTACCCCCGAGACCCCCAATTACATACAGACGTGCCACTTCTGTGGGAGACCTATTAGTTCAAAGTGAATATAGGGGACAGGAAAGAGGTGATCCATGTACTGCAGTGGGCACATTCCAATGTGGATCTTGTGCCTACTGTAAGTACATGGACACAAGGAGGAATATATACTTACCAAACGGTAAGCACTTTGTGCCCAAACATTTTTCAAACTGTCAAACAACAGGAGTAGTGTACTTACTACTATGCAATTGTAACTGCTTTTACGTGGGGAAAACCCTACAAAAACTATGGCAACGAATTTATCGCCATCTCAGGGCCATGCAGTCAGCTGACCCTGACCTCCCCTTAGGCAGACACGTAGCCCAGGTACATGGTGGCATCTGTCCCAAAATTTCTGTACTAGTATTGGATCGCTTGCATCCAAGTCCTCGTGGGGGAGACTTTAATAAGATCCTCCTACAGCGGGAACTCCGCTGGATATCAAGACTTGACGCGACAATGCCACCAGGCCTCAACGAAGCATTTAACTTGAAACCATTTCTTCCAGGTTTCTCCACAGGAGGTTATGATAAGGAACTATAAAAAATTGGAAGTTCCTTGTACTGCTTACCATTCCCCTCCTTTCCCTCCATTTTTGTCTTTTTCTGTTACTTGCCTGTGTATCTCATCATGCTATCTATCCGTTGTAAATTGGGTCTAAATGGATGTCCATCCTTGATATAACAAAAGTGTTCTCAGACAAAGAGGATATCAAATACTGTACCACACTGTTGAATATAAATGTTTATTTTGTATTGTGACATCTATTAGATCTATTTGTCTTTCTCTGTTAAATATAAATGTATACTTGCATTGTGACATCTATAGGAATTACATATGTTTGTTATTGTTTTCCCTTTTAGGAATTATCACTTGCATCCCCACTGTAAAGATGAGATTCCCATGTCCGGACAGTCCAAGATATACTGGCTAGCCTCTTTAATTCTTCCCTAAATTTACTATTTTTTAATATATTTTTCTTTTACAACCATATTATAATATCTGGGTTTGCGATTGTGCGGATTTCGCTGTTGTCCCCACCAGGATGGCTCGTCTGTGTTCCCCGACACGGAAAGGCCTCCGATTCCATATCTTGGGGACGGAGGCATTTCTTTAGCAGCTCTGTTGCGCATGTGCCCGACCTTGTGTCTCGTGCCGGCGCACTGGGAACCTTCCCATCTACATTCTGTCAGGCTGCTCTCCTTCCGTGTCGGCGGCCTCTGTAGACGTCTGATGTCACCGCGTTCCAGGACGCGCTGACGTCGGTCGCCGCTCTGGCCGAGGAGCCACGATGGGCTGGCTTCACAATGTTTATACACACAGCTGATTGTCTTTAGGAACCCTCTACCTATCTCCAATCCAAGCTTATCATTCCCACCTGAGCTCTTATTCATCCTCAATGCTATTGATTGGTTGCTCAGCTCACCCACCCCTCAAACATTAGGTATATAATCCTAACTTAACACACACACTCCTCTGCTACATAGCTGAGAGGAGCTCACTTTCTCTGCAGGGTGTTTGAGCGCAACCAACCACTAAAGGTCAGTTATGGAAATTAAATTCCCCTTTCTTTCTAATATCTATGCCCCATTGATACTTGCTCTTTTGTAAGATGATATACATCTATATACTTTTTACACTATATTCTGTTACAAGATACAAAGGAAGGATCTTTTAATAGCTCAGTGTTCCTTACTAGGCATTTCCCTTTATTACTTTTTTAGACATACGCTAAGTCTGCCTATCAGAGGTGGCTCTTGTGAGCCCTGGCCTGCCGTCTTTTTTGGTGGTGACATCTAAGCTGATTCTGCACAGCACCCACGACTTCCTTTCCATCTTTTTAATAACAACTACTTTGTGTGTCAGTGATTTGTGAAAAGCAAATTAACCCCTTGGTCCCAAGGATGTGGGAGCCCATCTCTCAACATTTCTATGTACAGTATTTACAATGAAGAGACAAATGTTTTGTGAGTATACATACACACATATATTTGTTCAGGATTGGATTTTATGATGTCCTTGTGCTTTGTTGGAAGATAACAGTCTCTTAAACTCTTAATTGAATCTTCTTTATGTTATATGTAGGTGCCAACATATTTACTTACACATATTCATACATACTTTTCCTTTTTTAGAAATACATCAAACTGCCTCTTTGAAACCCCTGAGGAAGGAAACATACATTATAGAAAGAACTGAGTCTTTCTATGCCATTCTGAAACATGTAGGGTGCCTTGTGGTGTTTTATTTCCACTCCAGTTAGCTGACCCTTGAGTCTACTGGGGTGGCCTATCGCAACACCATAGCAGTTGGATTCTAATCAATTATTGTCTTCTTCACCTCTTTGATCTTATACTTATTCTATGTTGTATGTATTTTGTATATTTTGTAAACAAAAACTTTTTGATCATTTTTTAATATAATCTCATTGTACTCTATTTTGCACCTAAAAATTCTTTTCTGGTGATATACTGCCCATAATATCCCCCTTGGGGCACATACCTATTTTGGTTTTCTTCCTTATACATGGGATGTGGCAGAAACCCCCAGGAAAAACTCAAACACTAGTTCCTCCCTATCTTTTCTATTTTAAATTCCAGGAAGAGATCGTCAGAGCCCTTCTGTTTCCAGACGGTGCTCCACCTCACCTTCCCCAACCAAATGCAGTAAGCCGGCTGCATGAGAGGCATTTTCTGTATGTCCTCTCGAGTACCCCTACCCAACGAGCCCCCCAAAAAGATGTCGTGTCTGCAGCAAGCGCGGATATAGGTGTGACACCCAGTATTATTGTCCCTCCTGTCCTGACAATCCTGGTCTTTGCATTGGTGAATGTTTTGAACGCTACCATTCACTAGTTGAGTATTAGCGTAGGGTACAGCACTGCACAGACTAGGCACACTAACATAGGGTCTCCCAAGATGCCATCGCATTTAGAGAGACCCGAACCTGGTACCAGTTACAAAAGTTATAGTTACAAAAAAAATTGTGAAAAAAAATAAAAACAAAAAAAATATAAAATAAAGAAAAATAAAAATAGTTGTTTTATTGTTCTCTCTATTCTCTCTATTGTTCTGCCCTTTTTTACTGTATTCTATTCTGCAATGTTTTATTGCTATTATGTTTTACCATGTTTGCTTTTCAGATATGCGATTTTTTTATACTTTACTGTTTACTGTGTTTTATTGTTAACCATTTTTTTGTTTTCAGGTACGCCATTCAGCTGCAGAGAGGATTTATTTATCTTGACAGCAACAGCGTTTGCTCCCACGATACATAAAGCCGTGACTCTAGCGCTGTCGGACGTGATTTCACCACCACAGTTACATACTTCAGCATATATGCCGAAGCATGGGGGCAGCAGAGGGCGGAGGAGCGATTTGCTCCTAACTTTTGTGGGAGGATGCCCCCATGCGTCGGTGTGTATATATATATATATATATATATATATATATATATATATATATATATATATATATATATATATATATATATATATATATATATATATATATATATATAGTACCTGTCACTACCTATTGCTATAATAGGGGATATTTACCTTCCCTGAGATAATAAAAATGATAAAAAAAAAAAAAAAATGAAAGGAACAGTTTAAAAATAAGCGTCAGTCTGGCGTCAAATGTAAACAGCAATTGCACCATGCATGTGAGGTATAACCGCGAAGGTCAGATCGAGGGCAGTAATTTTAGTAGACCTCCTCTGTAAATCTAAAGTGGTAACCTGTAAAGTCTTTTAAAAATGTATTCTGTTTGTCGCCACTGCACGTTTGTTTGTAATTTTAAAGCATGTCATTGTTTGGAATCCATGTACTCGGCCTAAGATCATCTTTTTTATTTCATCAAACATTTGGGCAATATAGTGTGTTTTAGTGCATTAAAATTTAAAAAAGTGTGTTTTCTCTCTAAAAAATGTGTTTGAAAAATCGCTGCGCAAATACTGTGTGAAAAAAAAAAATGAAACACCCACCATTTTAATCTGTAGGGCATTTGCTTTAAAAAAAATATATGTTTGGGGGTTCAAAGTAATTTTCTTGCAAAAAAAATAATTTTTTCATGTAAACAAAAAGTGTCAGAAAGGGCTTTGTCTGCAAGTGGTTAGAAGAGTGGGTGATGTGTGACATAAGCTTCTAAATGTTGTGCATAAAATGCCAGGACAGTTCAGTTTTTGCATAAAGTTGTCACTAAATGATATATTGCTCAAACATGCCATGGGAATATGTGAAATTACACCCCAAAATACATTCTGTTGCTTCTCCTGAGAACGGGGATACCAAATGTGTGAGACTTTTTGGGAGCCTATCCGCGTACGGGACCCCGAAAACCAAGCACCGCCTTCAGGCTTTCTAAGGGTGTAAATTTTTGATTTCACTCTTCACTGCCTATCACAGTTTCGGAGGCCATGGAATGCCCAGGTGGCAAAACCCCCCTCAAATGACCCTATTTTGGAAAGTAGACACCCCAAGCTATTTGCTGAGAGGTATAGTGAGTATTTTGCAGACCTCACTTTTTGTCACAAAGTTTTGAAAATTGAAAAAAAAAAAAAAAAAAAAAAGTTTCTTGTCTTTCATTTTCAAAAACAAATGAGAGCTGCAAAATACTCACCATGCCTCTCAGCAAATAGCTTGGGGTGTCTACTTTCCAAAATGGGGTCATTTGGGGGGTTTTGTGCCACCTTGGCATTTTATGGCCTTCAAAACTATGATAGGTAGTGAGGAGTGAAATCAAAAATTTAGGCCCTCAGGAATCCTGAAGGCGGTGCTTGGTTTTCGGGGCCCCGTACGCAGCTGGGCTCCCAAAAAGACCTACACATGTGATATCCCCATACTCAGGAGAAGCAGCTGAATGTATTTTGGGGTGCAATTCCACATATGCCCATGGCCTGTGTGAGCAATATATCATTTAGTGACAACTTTTTGTAATTTTTTTTTTTTGGCATTATTCAATCACTTGGGACAAAAAAAAAATAATATTCAATGGGCTCAACCATGCCTCTCAGCAATTTCCTTGGGGTGTCTACTTCCCAAAAAATTTAAGGCTGTGTAAATTCCTGAAAATGTACCCTAGTTCGTAGGTGCTATAACTTTTGCGCAAACTGTAAGAAGTTTGCCCTGTAATGTACTACAAACCATTAAATATATGCTTGACATTTTTTTTTACAAAAGACATGTGGCTGAATACATTTTGGCCTAAATGTATGACTAAAATTGAGTTTATTGGATTTTTTTTTATAACAAAAAGTAGAAAATATAGTTTTTTTTCAAAATTTTTGGTCTTTTTCCTTTTATAGCGCAAAAGATAAAAACGGCAGAGGTGATCAAATACCATCAAAAGAAAGCTCTATTTGTGGGAAGAAAAGGACGCAAATTTTGTTTGGGAACAGCATTGCATGACCGTGCAATTAGCAGTTAAAGCGACGCAGTGCCAAAAGTGCTCTGGTCAGGAAGAGGGTAAATCCTTCAGGGATTGAAGTGGTTAATGGACAGACCAATAAATTTAGCAATTTTAAGGCCGGATGGAATACCGGCCCTTTGCGAAAGCAAGTCTGGACTAGATGGAAGAGTCCACAGATTTGCTACTGCCAACCTTACAATCCCTACATACCAGGATCTTCTGGGCCATGCTGGGTTAGTAGTATTACCGGCTTCCCTTCCACTTTGATCCTGCGTAGAAGCTGCGGAAGCAGCTGAACTGGGGAGAACGTATAAAACAGTGAAAAAACTGATTCCACTGGGTCACTAAGGCATCTGTCACATATGTGAGTGGATCCCTAGCCCTTGACACAAAGCTGTCCAACTTCTTGTTGAACCTGGACGCCCAAAACTTATCTGGGCAGAAAAAAGTCGGGGTGCAGAGGCCATTCTCCCGGGAACAATTGTTGATGGCTCCAGAGAACCGCCTGTCAATTCTCCATTTCACGATATGAAGATTGTCGCTAGGCAAGGTACAAGCTCCTCTTCCCAAACCAGAACATGACCTTCCCTCTGGCTGTGTGGCTTCTAGAGCCTCCTTGGTAACTGAAGTAAATTACTGATGTGGCATTGTCGGATTGTACTTTGACAGAACAATCCTGTAATTTAAACGCCCAGGCCGTTAAGCCAGACATGCCATCGGAAGCTCTAGAATGTTGACAGTCCAGGCTCTCTGAGCTTGACCACTTCCCCTGGGCAGTGGTCTCCTTCAGGACTGGTCTCCATACCAACAGAAAACATGCATCTTTATGCGATCAATAAAAACATGTTCTGTTACTTGTTTTACCTACATGATGTACATTAGAAACTCAGGTATTCTATGCAAACATGTGGACTAGTAAAGAGGAAGTTATCCTCCGGCAACGTGCGTTTCCACAATCATGCAATTTAACTGTTTGTGTGTTAGCAACAATGCGCACCAGCAACTGTGCATTTGGATATATATATATATATATATATATATATATATATAACACAAACATGCATTTTGTACACGCATGACCATGTATCTTTATGCAACCTGTTTAAGCAGCAACTGTGCGATCTAGCACTGTGCGATCCAGCCACTGTGTATTTCAGCATCTGTGCTTTTTAAGCAACTGTGCGATCTTAGCGACTGTGCAATTCAACATCTATGTTAGCAACTTGTGCGATTGCAGCAAGTGTACATATCAGCATCTTTGCGTACTAGCAACAGTGAGATTTTAGCAACTGTACATATCAGCATCTGTGCGTACTAGCACTGTGCGATTTTAGCAACTGTGCATATCAGCATCTGTGCGTACTAGCAACTGTGCAATTTTAGCAACTGTGCATATCAGCATCTGTGCCTATTAGCAACTGTGTGATTTTAGCAACTAAGCATATCAGCATCTGTGTATTTAGCAACTGTGCGATTTTTAGCAAGCAAGCACCTGCTCAACTGCAGTTGGTCCTATACTTATACCTATAGGATACCAAGCACATATGCACTATGCTCAAATCTTTCAAACATGTAATATAACAACATGCATTTCAAAACTGCAAGCACGTGTATTATGCTGTTCATGCCCACAAGCAGAAAACAACACTTTTAAAGTGAACTGCTAATCATCCAGAGGTGTATCTACTACTTACAGCTTGTATATTCCCCATGGATAGGCAGAAAATATGCAGCATGTAGTCATGACTTGTCTGTACCTGTTCCCAAGCTGGCACTCACACCCCACTGTTCTGTCTCCAAGGCCGTCCGACCTGTCAGCACATGGTAATGGCTGCCCTTCTTCCTGCCTAAAAAACAATAGGCTAGAAGCAAATCTGCGCCCTCTAGTGGCTGGGGAAAAAACAGCAGCCTGCCTGAGCCAGAGTACAAGCATAATAGAACAGCACACTGCTCCCAGTGACCACCGGGAAACAGACAGACAGTCAGATCGCTCTCTTAATAGAGACACTGCAAACAAATGCAGACTCACCATTCCTTGCTGGAGAGTACTGCTGGAATATCACAGCGACCCAATCTTCACCCATCACAGGGGTTGGTGTCATGCCAGACCTTCAAGGACGGGGTCCCCTCTGTACGTAGGGTCCACTGCCTTGGGCCATGTATAGCGCCCTGCCAGAGCAAACCTGTGGTATAGCAATGTGACCAAGGTGCTGGATCTCAGGGCCCAGCTCTCCTAAGAGAAGCATTACAGGCAAAACCTCGTTCTTCGGTATTGAGTACCATCCACTTTCGCTTTTGTTTTGGCTCTTTGAATGGATCTGATAGCATAGCTCCCTGACCCTGTTCAGGCCATCTAGGAGCACTCATTAACCCCCGACCAACACCTTAGACACTATCGAAAAAAATGAGGTATTCCCTGTAGGGGAGGGGTTATATAGGGAGGAAACTTCCTGTGTAATTGATTACACCAGTGTCCAGCACCTGAAGGTGAGATATAACCCACTTAGTAATTACTATGAACCTCTGTGTCCCGTGATGTACGATAAAGTATATATATATATATATATATATATATATATATATATATATATATATATATATATATACACACACACACATACATATACACACATACACACACACACATATACACATACTGTATGTTCTCTGGGCACAGAAGATGACAGATCGATGTGTACAGGGCCAATGACAGCGACACATGTTAACAAAGGCAGCCTTTGGAACTTTCCTTCTCAGTGACCAGCTGAACTGAATGTTTAGTGCAGGCTGTACTATGCAGTCAAAAAGAACAAATAAAAACGAAAAGGAAAAGAAAGATCACCCCCTCCCAGCAGTAAAGTGTCTATCAATGGTAAGTAACACTGCACGGCTCTGTCATCTGTTGGTTGCTGCACCGATGACATTGTATGCCAGTGCAACAGTCTGTCTCTGATCAATACACAGCAGAGTAGTACAATATTACCATACTGACACTGCACTGGTGTGCAACCTTAAGTGTAAGCGAGCTCTAATAGTGCAGTTAGTTGGTGTCTCTGATCACTGCACCACAGCAGAGCAGGTAGTGTTCCTGACTGCTGCTACACCAGATCAGTGCAGTCAGCAACAGTTTTCCTGATCACCACATCAGTCGCAGTGTCAGCAGACCAGTGTAACGCCAACAGTTTTCCTTATTACCAACATACAATAGCAGCGTTGACTCTGCCTGCCGTTGGCACTGACCCATTTTGACCTAAATTTATGAAGAAAGATTATTAAGATCCCTGGCTTGCTGTCACTAGAGGCGGCGGATTGGGGAGAAGCTATAGCAGCGAGAACATGTTACATGTTCCACTCTAAAAACGGACGGAACATGCTCCCAAAGATGACGACCGCACCCAGTCATTGATCCAGAAAGGATGTGAAGCTAATGTATTCAAATGTATAGCCAGGACTCATAAAGCTCATACTTCTCGGCGAGTGACTTATTGAAGAGTATAAGCATGCCTGACATTCAACACTATAAGATCTGCAATTACCGATAGCTGAATGACGGATACAGTGCGGTCGTCCAGTTCAGGGAGCATGTATTAACATCCTCCCAAACTGGGCCTGCAGCAGGGTGCTCTGTGATCAGGTAAAGGGAAAATAACAGCGCCCCTTTACCCCATGATCAGCTATGTTCAATCACAGTTGATCACAATGTAAGCACACTTGCCGGTTGTCAGCATTCCTTTAGTCATGCTGTCACAGAGTGAAGAGAGATGGCAACCGGAAAGTATAAAAGGGGACATCTCCTGGTGGAATTATGAAACAGGCCTAGCCTCTGCTGCAGTGTTAGTTCTCATTTTCTTCTTTGTTTACATTGCCTCTTTTGGCTAATTTTTTGGCTAACCTGTGCAATAAATGTCAATGCTAGCCCCTGAGTGGGCGTAACTATTGCACGTTGGCCATTTGTTAAACTTGAATAAAAATTATTGAAACAGAAAGGGGACATCTACAATTACAATCAGTGCCGCCTTTCAGTGTCCATCAGTACTGCCCATTAATGCCCACCAGTGCCGCCTCATCAGCACACATCAGTGGAGGAAAAATACCTGTTTGCAAAATTTTATAAGAAAATTTTTTTTTTTAACAAAATTTTTGGTCTTTTTTCATTTTATTAGCAAAAAATAAAAAATCCAGTGGTGATTAAATACCACCAATAAAAAAGCTCTATTTGTGTGAAAAAAAAAATCATAAAAAAATGTCATATGGGTACAGCGTTGTATGACTGCGCAATTATTCAAGTGCGACAGCACTGAAAGCTGAAAACTGGCCTGAGCAGGAAGGGGGTTAAAGTGCTTAATAGGCAAGTGGTTAATTATGCATGCCACCATCCAAAAAGAAAGGAATTCTCTCCCTGATTATTCCCCCACTTATATGTAGTACAGAGGTTGTACTACATATAAATAGAAAATAACATTTATAAAAATTCAAAAAAGAGTTTGAATGGCCTTTTTGACTAGCAAAATGGCACGATTTACTGCAGTTACCTTTAAAAGCAAACCTGGATTAGCAAATAAAACTGACCTGTGAAATGCAAAACTTCTGCCCACTGCTTGCAGATATAAACCTGTATATCAGTGCCTCCAACAGCAAGGTAAGTACCACTCTGATCAAACACAAGAGATCGAACCTGTATAGAGAAAAATTAAAGCATGAGGAACATATATACAAAAGAAAAATGTCACGATCTAAATGCTACACAGGAAAACCGTACAGAAAATATCTTGAGGGCCAGTTCACACCATAGAAACGCAGTCCGGAAGCATTCCAAATGCTTTTCTGCGTGTGCGTTCCAGTGTATTTTTGGTGCGATTTTATTGCAGTCCAGTGCGCCTCCCTGTGTTGCGTTTGTTACAATATGATTTTTTTTTTTATTAATCAGACTTCCGATACATGGGAAATAACATTACACAATAGTGGCTGGTCAGAGATATTATCAGTTTTTGGCTTGAGTAGATTTCTCAAACAAATGCCGTTTTATACAATGGGGGTAAATATCATTGTTGTATTCAATTGACAGTTCAATTAACAGGCTATTGTCTCTATAGCTACAGTAAACAAGAAATGTACTTGTCTGAGGTTCTTTCAGCCCTAAAACTGAAAGAATGACTGTTACATTGCTGTCAGGTGTTGGCTTGATTAGACAATGGTATGTAGATACCATTTTTGTATTCAATTGACAGTTTGCAACAGTCCTTTGTTTCTACAGCTACAGTAAACAGGTATGTTTTCTGTTTGGCAACTATGGTAAACAGCCTGACACATAAAAGGGGTGAGTAGGGACAGACACACACACACACACACACACACACACACCATCATGCTGTAACATCAGAAGCCACTCATGATAGAAGAAACTTGCCTGATGCTCCAGGAGAATCGTTGCCAATGGAGATCACGAACATACAGTAACAGAAGATAAGTAAGGTTTCAGTGTATTTGTACTGTTATAGACCATAAGCTGTGCTAGACATTTTGCTTGTTATAGATATCTGTCAGTCTTGTATTGAATTCCTAATATTGTAATAGTGTTTTGTATGTACAGCATCTTTGTATAGTAAAGCACATTTACACACTGCAGAAATCTCAGCTTCCTTGCTTATACCACAGAGTAACCTTGCTAGATAGACGCAAGCAAAACACCCCCCTTTTTTTTAACCTTAAATAAGGACGTGTGTGTGTTCCAGTGTTTTTGGTGCGTTTTACAGCGTTCAAGTACACTCCAGTGCAGGAAAAATGCAGCATGTTCTACTTTTTTTTCTGGAACTGGAATTACAAGCACTGGTGTGAACAATGCCATTGAAAACCATATAACCTACTTTCCATGCGTTTGATGCAGAAAAAAAAACGCACTGGACTGCATATGGTGTGAACTGGCCCTAAAAGAGGGTTTACAGGTAAATTATTAAAAATATAATATAATTCTACATAAAAGATGGGGGTACTTTGCCCCTAGAACACCAGTACCCTGGCTTTAATACTTTGAGTCACTTACGTAGATATTAAAAGGTAAAGTAAGATTCCCTAACCTACACAATTCTCACAAGAAATGTAATAAAAACATTTCTTTGCCATTATGGCAGCCAGGAAACCAGTATTTTCAGAGGGAGAGGTAAGCAAGGCAGCCTCTGTATTGCATTGGTTAACACAGGGGTCTTCAAACTGCGGCCCTCCAGGTGTTCAGGAACTACAATTCCCATCATGCCTAGTCATGTCTGTGAATGTCAGAGTTTTACAATGCCTTGTGGGATGTGTAGTTCTGCAACAGCTGGAGGGCCATAGTTTGAGGATCCCTGGGTTAACATTTTTCTTATTCATATGAACAGCCAGTATGCTGAGGGCAGTAAGACGTTTTAAAACATCCTTCCACTGTCCCACATGGCTGTTATTAATATGAACAGCCAATATGCTGAGGGCAGTAAGACTTTTTAAAACATCCTCCCACGCGTGGCTCTTGTGTGTGCCCTGTGTTCTTTGAGCACAGTAGTTTACAGAGTGGGTTACAGGGCCAACAAAATTGCCACTATACCATGTGATTGCTGTGACCAATTTAGCGATCACACTTGTAAACTAAGGCTGCATGTTGCAGCCAGTGCTCAGTTTACTCACACACCAATTGGTTGTGAGAGGAAACAAAGTGTTTCCCTAGATATCAGCAACAGTTTTTCTTCTTTCACAGTAGTGTCACACGGACCACAGTGACCCTCTACAGGGGGTGGCTAGTGATCAGGAACACTGGCTGGCTACTCTGGTAACACTGTATTGCTAGTGCAGCCAGCGTCCCTGATCACTAGCCACACCAGTACAGTGTCGCCCGCCAGTTCAGCTAGCTGCAGTGTCCCCGATTGCAGACACACCAGTACAGTGTCACTATTGATAATAAGTGGAATTATGCGCACACCTGCTAGTAAAGACTTGACCTCTTAAGTTGTTGCTGCTCACACCATGTGTTCCCACATAAATATGAGCTAAACCAATAAATATAAAATGCTGTGCAATTGGTAAATGGACACAACTACAAATCCCTGTGAGACTGGTTGTTTTGAGTATTTATGTTGATTTATAGTAGTGTTATTTACCCATTATTACATTTACTATGGGAGCACTCACAGTAGCCAAGTGGGGATAACACAAAGGTGTTGTGCAGCATTTATTATTTTTTCTTAGTTCACAGTGTCACTATACCAGTGCAGCCAGCCACAGTGTGCCTGATCACGCCAGTGTAGAGCCAGCAACTAGAAAGAAACAAACAGGAAAGCACAAGCACCTAGTGCATTACTGTAAAAAAAAAAAAAAAAAAAAAAAAAAAAAAAAAAAAAAAAAAAAAAAAAATACAAAAAAAATGTAAAACTGGTAAAAATGAATACTCACAAAAGTCCAACAAGTTAAAGCGTGTGAGCAAGACGAGACACGTCTCCCTTGGCATCCCACTATGCTGGCACACCCCCTTCCTCAGAGCTAAGCAGACCAGCCCATCTATGTTCAGGTGCATGAATACAGACACGCACAAATCATCACTCCCCAAAAAGGAATGGGTGGAGCCAAATTTTTTAAGGTACAAGGTACCAAAAGTGAAAAATAAAATAAATATAAAAAGAATAATAAATACACACACAGTATCTCACAAAAATGTGTACACCCCTCAGATTTTTGTAAATATTTTATTACATCTTTTCATGTGACATCACTGAAGAACTGACACTTTGCTACAATGCAAAGTAGTGCGGGTACAGCTTGTACAACGGTATAAATTTGTAACTCAACACACAGCTTTTAATGTCTATACCACTGGTAACAAAAGTGAGTACATCCCTAAGTGAAAATGTCCAAATTGAGCCCAATGTGTCAATTTGTGTGGCCACCGTTCTTTTTCAGCACTGCCTTAACCCTCTTGGGCATGGCGTTCACCAGAGCGTCACAGGTTGCCACTGGAGACCTCTTCCACTCCTCCATGACGACATCAGAGCTGGTGGACGTTAGAGACCTTGTGCTCCTCCACCTTGCGTTTGAGGATGCCCCACAGATGCTAAATAGGGTTTAGGTCTGGAGACATGCTTGGCCAGTCCATCACCTTTACCCTCAGCTTCTTTAGCAAGGCAGTGGTCAACTTGGAGATGTGTTTGGGGGTCGTTATGCTGGAATACTGCCCTGCGGCCCAGTCTCCGAAGGGTGGGAATCATGCTCCGCTTCAGTATGTCACAGTACATTTTGGCATTCATGGTTCCCTCAGTGAACTGTAGCTCCCCAGTGCCGGCAGCACTTATGCAGCCCCAGACCATGACACTCCCACCACGATGCTTGACTGTAGGCAAGACACACGGGTCATTGGACTCCTCACCTGGTTGCCACCACACACACTTGACACCATCTCAACCAAATAAGTTTATCTTGGTCTCATCAGACCACAGAACATTGTTCCAGTAAGCCATGTCCTTAGTCTGCTTGTCTTCAGCAAACTGTTTGCGGGCTTTCTTGTGCATCTTTAGAAGGGGCTTCCTTCTGGGACGACAGCCATGCAGACCAATTTGATGCAGTGTCTAGGCACTGATGCAGTGTATGGTCTGGGCACTGACAGGCTGATCTCCCCCCCCCCCCCCCCCCCCCAACATCTGTAGCAATGCTGGCAGCACTCATACGTCTATTTTCCGAAGGCAGCCTCTGGATATGACGAGAGCACGTGCTCTCAACTCCTTTGGTCCACCATGGTGAGGTCTGTTCTGAGGCGAACCTGTCCTGTTAAACCGCTGTATGGTCTTGGTCACCAAGCTGCAGCTCAGTTTCAGGGTCTTGGCAATCTTCTTTTTTGTTTACAAAAGTTTTATTTGGAAGATTAGATTACAAAAAAATAAAGGATATTCATGTTACAGAATATATGAATAAACATTAATAAACATTGACATGTGGGGAGGAGGTATGATGGTGAATCAAAAACAAATGAAAGGTAATAGTCATACAGTAGTACATTTTCATATGTAATATTGCAATAAAGTCTGTTAAGTTACCTTCCAGTAAGACCACTTTTTTTTATGAATATTTGTTGAATCATTGAGGGTGTGGTAGATCCATTCCGAGATCTTAATTGATTCCATTCTTGTGCTGACTTGCTACCATTGTAAATTGTTTGTCTTCCAATTATATGCAATCATCCAATGGATGGAGCTGCACAATGAGTGGAATAATCTCATGCATGGAGTGGGAATATTTGGTATATAAAAGACAAGCTTGGGGGGTGAGTGTAATTTTTTGTTGGGAAGAGGATTCCAAGAAATCTGTAGCTTTGAGCCAGATTTGTTTGATATGTTTGCATTCCCAGAAAGTATGTAAAAGGGTACCTGGTTCTGGGCATCCCCTAAAACAATTTGGGGAGACAGAAGGGTAATATGTATGAAGTTTGGAAGGGGTTAGGTACCATCTAGTGAATAATTTAAGAGGGGTTTCTCTGAAAGAGATGGCTTTATTACATTTACGGAGATTTTCAGACATGGAGGACCACTCCTCAATGCTGAATGTAGTCGCCATGTCTGATTCCCATTTTAGCATCTGTGTTGATTTGTCTGGTGCTTCAAAGTTATTTAGGTAATGATAGATTCTTGAAATAAGGCCTCTATCATCTGATAAGGAGATACAAATATGTTCAAATGTGGTGTTGATACTGGATGTTGTGAGAGCAAAAAATTTATTATAAAAGGATTTAATAAGACGGTAGTTATGAAGTTCAGATGTTGGAAGACCATGGGTGGATTGTAGGAATAAAAAAGGGGGAAACTCCCATTTTGATTGAAGGGACTTGAGAGTAAATTCTTGTTAATCCATAGGGAAAAGGAGGATCTATTGTTATATGCCGTGGAAAATCTGGGATCTCCCAGAAAGGAGGCTAAGGGTGGAATTTTAGAAGAGAGTTTGAAGGTATCTTTGTATTTATTCCATAGTTGGAAAGATTGAGCAACTATAATGTTGTATTTAAGAAGTCTTTTGTAAGATGTGATGTTAGACCATAGTATTCCTTGTAAGTGAAGTGGGAGAATAGATGTGGATTCAAATTTTTTCCAAGGGGTTATCTGGGAGGGAGTGAACCATTGTGAAAGTTGGGTTAGTCTGGCTGCCAAAAAGTATAGCCAGATATTAGGGAGGCCAAAGCCTCCTGATGTTTGAGGTCTGTGCATAAGGACGTAACTGCATCTAGGTTTTTTACCAGACAAACTTGTTTATCATTCTTTGAATATATAATAATTTAGATTTTGGGACATTAATGGGGAGTGCTCGAAAGTAATATAGAAGTTTAGGGAGGATTGTCATTTTAACGGCACATATCCTTCCTAGAAGGGATATGTGGAAAGAGGACCAGGCCGTTAGGAGGGATGTGATTTGAGAGAATAGTGGGATGTAGTTAGATTTATATAGTAGGTTATGTGTAGGGGTTATATTAATACCAAGATATCTAAAAGACTTGGTATTCCATATGAATGGGAAATTGTTAGACAATAGATTTTGAACACTTTGGCTATAGTTGATTGGCATGGCTGTGCATTTAGTGGTATTGATTTTAAGACCTGAAAGGGAGTGAAAGGAGTTGAGTTCTTTAAGGAGAGAAGGGATGGATGTATGGGGTTCTGTGAGGAATATAAGAGCATCATCGGCATATAAGCTAATTTTGAATTCATTAATATCCTTAGTGTATCCTTTTATATCAATATTGTTTCTGATTTTTTGGGCTAATGGTTCAATCGCAAGGGCAAATAATAGAGGTGAAAGGGGGCAGCCTTGTCTAGTTCCTTTACTAAGTGGGAAAAATTCTGAGTTATGACCAGGAATTTTGATTCTAGTGTGGGGGGCATGGTATAATGCATTGAAACCTTGTAGAAATTTATCTGAGATACCATACTTAGGTAATAAGTAGTTAAGATAGGGCCAGCTGACACTGTCAAAAGCCTTGTGGATATCTAAACTGAGGAGGCATAATTGTTTGGAGTATAGATTTGCATCTTGTATTATGTTCGTTACTAGTCTGATATTATCTACAATCTGGCGATTCGGGATAAACCCAGTTTGGTCAATGTGTATTAAATTTGGGATCACTAAGGCTAGTCTATCTGATAGAATTCTACCGAATATCTTTAAATCATTATTGAGAACCGAAATAGGGCAGTAGTTTTGGGGAAGAGAGTGGTCTTTGAATGGTTTGGGGATAAGTGAGAGGTTGGCAAGAAGCATTTCGTCAGGGAAATGACCACCATTAAGTACATGATTGTAGAGATTTTTAAGATGTGGGATTAAAAGTGGAGCAAATTTTTTATAGTATGAGGAGGAGAAACCATCTGGGCCTGGTGCCGTAGATGTCTTGAGTGATTTAATTATTTGTAATATTTCAGATTCTGTGCAAGGAGCATTAAGGTGTTCTATTTGTTGTGGGTTAAGATGATGTAGAGGGATATCATCTAGCCAAGATTTGGATTTACCATCCAGAGGCAGTTGTGGGCTGGAGAGTAAATCTTTATAAAACATAGAAAATATTTCAAGAACTCCATGAGGGTGAGTGATCACATTACCAGAGTGATCTCTAAGTTTATAAGTGTGTGGGGGTTTGTGATCCTGGTTTAGTTTTTTAGCAAACATAGTTGGAGAATTACTATGTAATAGGAATTTGGCTCTTGAAAATCTAAGAGATTTTTCTGTGTTAGCTGACAAAATAAGGTCTAAGGCTTTACGTTTTTCTTGAATCTGTTTAGTGAGATCTTGTGATGGGTTGTGCTGAATTTTATTATATAAGATATTTAGATCTCTTGTTAAACTTTTGATGTTAATAAGTCTTTCTTTATTTTTGTTTGCAGTAAGGCTAATTAATTGACCACGTAATACCGCTTTATGGGCGACCCAAAGCGTGGTAGAGGGGGTTTCATCGTTTACATTTTCTGTGAAATAGTTATCAATAGGTGTCATGATCGATTGTGTTGTAGATGGATCTGTTAATATTGAGTCGTTTAATCTCCAATTGTAAGGGGAGGGTGATAGACCTATGTGGGAGGTTTCAAATGAGGTGATATCATGATCTGACCAAGGGCAAGGATGAATATTTGCCTTGGATGAGTTGGCAAGGAGTATTGGGGTGCAGAATATGTAGTCAAGTCTAGTGTATACGTCATGTGGATGTGAGTAATGTGTATATGATCTGATACCAATATTATGAGCCCTCCATGAGTCAATAAGTTGAAATTTGTTTATAGATCTATTTAGGGATTTGGAGAATGCTTTGGAAGAAGGAGATACTTTACTTCTATCCAAAGAAGGGTGTGATGTATGATTAAAGTCACCACCCAGAATAATGTGGGGGGAGCTATATCTATTTAGTGTTTCAAAAAAGTTGGAAAAAAAAGTGGATTGTGACTCATTGGGGGCATAGATTGAGGCTATTGTAATAGCTTTGTTATTTAATAGTCCCTTTATGATAATGTATCTACTGTCTGGATCTTTGTATAAGTTTTGTATGTCTAGGACTATAGTGTTGCGAATAAAAATAGCAACTCCGCGTGTTTTATTCTGAAAAGTAGTGTAATAAAATTGATTATATGTTTTGTCAAAATAATTTGGGTGATTGGATTCAGCAAAATGTGTTTCTTGCAAGAGTATAACATCAGCCCCTAATCTTTTGTAATGTTGAAATGCTTTTTTCCTTTTATGTGGAGAGTTAAAACCCTGAGTATTATGGGAAAGGATTTTCAAAACCATTGATCACATTTTGTTGGTGTATGTTTGAGTAGAAATCTCAAACTTAATAAAAAATATAGGGGTGTATATGAAGAGCACGAATGTGAGTACAAAGGAAAAGATCTCTCTAGTTTTAAGGGAGTGTGGAGGATATACCATGAGGGATGAAGTGGTGTCATAAATAATACATCATACCATACCATCAGAATGTGGAAACCTTGAAAATATTGACAATGTTTGAAATGGGCTATTTGAAATGTTTTAAATGAACTTCCAAAATACATTAAGTTTTTTGCATTGGCCATAAAGGCTGAATTTTCATGTGAAAAAAAAACATAGTATAAACCAAGGGACAAGGAAATTCTTGTCACAATAATATAAACATAGCTTCAAAGGACAAATATGTCCAAATCCTGCAAATGCAGTCGAGGGGAAAGAGGGGGGGGGGGAGGGGGGGTAGAGGAGAGAAAAAAAAAAAAAATTTCCACTCTTCATCTTCTTTTCATCTCTCTTCTCATCCCCATGTCATCTTCTGGAGGGTCAGGAGGAGGAAAAGTCATGGTGATAGTTCAGACCAATGAGGAAAACAAGATGAAGGTGCTGTACCAGCAGAAGTCACTTACGATGCTGTGGGAGAACTGTTGATATGATGCTGATTTAAATTCCGTGGAAGTACGGTAAAGGTTATGGGGAACTTTGGTCAGATTTTTAAGTATAAAGGTTGAGGAGGTGCTGGAAGATATTAGATTACTTGATCTTGAAATGGTTGGCGCCATCTTCTTTGCTCCAAAGTATTGCGTCTTGAGGATGGAGTAGACCAGATAGGAGAGGGTCTTGGGGTAGATGGAAATTTATTTGGGGGTTCAGGTTCAAGCAAACCCAGTTTCACCAATAGTTCTTTCCCTTCAATGATGTTGTATACTGTGTATGTTGAGCCATTATACGGGATAGTGAGTTTGAATGGAAATCCCCATCTGTATTTAATTCTTGCTGCTTGTAGAATATTGGTAACCTCCTTCATCCTACGTCTTCTGTCTAAGGTGGCAGGTGAGATATCAGGGTAGACTTGCAGCTTTTTGCCATCTAGTGCAATATTTGGGGAGTTTCTTGATGCACGCATGTCGTCTTCTTTCACCAGAAAATCTTTCATGCACATGATGATATCTCTAGGTGGTTTATCAGGTGGAGGTTTGGGGCGTAAGGCTCTGTGAATTCTGTCACATGTAAAGGCTGATATTGGTTTATCAGGTAAAAGATTGTGAAAAATCTTGGAAACAGTGGGTATAAGATCTGTAACTGTTTCTGGAACACCACGCAGTCTGATGTTATGGCGTCTGTTTCTGTTATCTAAGTCCTCGACTTGCGCCTGCATGAAGGCAAAGCTGTCAGCTAGTGTCTCATAATCCTTTCTTAAATCGTTGTGAGCAAGAGAGAGTTCATCATGCTTGGTTTCAAGAATGTCAGTGCGACTACCTATGCTGGCAATCTCTTGAGATAATGCAGTGGTAGATTTATGGACTTCACTCTCAATCTTGTCAACTAGTTTATCAAAAATGGAGGTGAGACTAGCATCTAGATCAGCTTTAGATAGGGGAGAAGTGTACTCACAATTCCCATTGCTGAGAGAGGGATTGGATGGATTGGATTGCATTTGTTTCCCTGAGGCCGCATGTAAGCTGGTGCCGGCGCCATCTTGGGACATCTTCCTGTTCTGTCTGCTTGCAGCGTCCAGGAGAAAGCGAGTAAGGTTGCGTTGTGGGCAGCGAATATGCCCTGATCTTCTTGCGGGCATGCACGGGTATGTTACCCAGGTATGGGTGATGTTTCCGCTGTGGAACGAGCACTCTGGCCCTGGATTATCGGCCTGTGTTGTCCGGGTCAGACGGAGCTCAGGCTACTCCCGTCCGTCCCGCATCGCGCCGCACTTGGCAATCTTCTTATAGCCTAGGCCAGTGATGGCAAACCTTGGCACCCCAGATGTTTTGGAACTACATTTCCCATGATGCTCAACTACACTGCAGAGTGCATGAGAATCATGGGAAATGTAGTTCCAAAACATTTGGGGTGCCATCACTGGCCTAGGCCATCTTTATGTAGAGCAACAATTTTTTTTTTCAGATCCTCAGAGTTCTTTGCCATGTTGAACTTCCAGTGACCAGTAAGAGAGAGCGATAACACCAAATTTAACACACCTGCTCCCCATTCACACCTTGTAACACTAATGAGTCACATGACACCGGGAGGGAAAATGGCTAATTGTACCCAATTTGGACATTTTCACTTTTGTTGCCAGCGGTTTAGACATTAATGGCTGTGTGTTGAGTTATTTTGAGGGGACAGCAAATTTACACTGTTATACAAGCTGTACACTCACTACTTTAAATTGTAGCAAAGTGTCACTTCTTCAGTGTTGTCACATGAAAAGATATAACAATATATTTACAAAAATGTGAAAGGTGTAACTAACTTTTGTGAGATAGTGAATGTATGATAGATATATATATATATATATATATATATATATATATATATATATATATATATATATATATATATATATACACACACACACACACACACACACACACACTTGTGCTCAAAAGTTTGCATACCCTGGCAGAAATTGCAAAATCTTGGCAATAATATTAAAAATATGACTGATCATGACAATTTTTTTTATTTTGTTTAAGGATAGCAATCACATGACGCCATTTATTATCACATGGTTTTTTGGATACTTTTTAAATTGTAACAGAAATCACCCAAATGGCCCTGATAAAAAGTTTACATACCCTGGAATGTTTGGCCTTGGTACAGACACAGAAGTTGGCACACACAGGCTAAAATGGCAATTAAAAGGTTAATTTCCCACATTTGTGGGTTTTTAAAATCACAATTAGTCTCTGTATAAATAGTCAATGAGTTTGTTAGCTTTCACATGGATGCACTAAGCTGGCTAGACACTGAGCTATGAGGAGGTAGAAAAGAACAGCCAAAAGACCTGTGTAACAAGGTAATGAAACTTTACAAAGATGGAAAAGGATATAAAAAGATATCCAAAGCCGGACACATGCGTGGCTCATGATGATGGCGGACGCATGATACACAGACTCCGGTCCCCGTCTCTCCTTCCACGGCTCCCGCTCCGCCTGCATCCTCCGCAACGGGAGCTACACCACCTAACTCCGGAGGACCCTGGGCAGCCCATGGGTAAGATTGGCTTTCAAAAACAAATCTTCAGACCCTTCACCGAGTCGCGGCCTACACAACACATGGAGCAGTACCTACTTAGGCCGCAATCCCCGGCCTCAGGTACTCCGTAAGATCCTTTGTGTTCCCAGAGGGGCTGCCTATGGAGAAACCACCCACTCCCCTGTCAGGATCTGCTGTTGCAATCACAGTGGGAGTCCTTGATGCTAAATTGCAAAGTTTGCTGCAGGACTTAACAACATAGCCAGAGAAGTGGGGAAAATAGCTCACGAGCTCAGGGGAGAAATTACACACTTAGAACGTACAGAAACCCTCGAGAACAAATTCGACAAACTGGTGCAATATGTGCATGTTCTGGAGGACAATGCTACCCTCAAACATACGGTGTCTCAAATCCAAATACAGCAGGAAGACCTGGAGAATAGGGAACGCAGACAAAACTTGCGTATCCGAGGGGTCCCTGAGACCATTACTGATAAGGAGATTCGGCCTCTAGGTCTCTTCGTCACCTTGGCCCCCCCCATAGTCCGGATATAGATTGGCGTCTTGAACGGGCGCGCAGATCTCTAGCCCCAAAACCTCCACCAGGGACTAATCCTAGAGACATAGTCCGCTTCCATTATTATGAGAGGAGACTCTCACCACAGCTACACGTAACAGAAGTCTCCTAGGATACAAGGGTGCCAAGATCCAAATATTCAGCGACCTGTCTTCTATCACTTTGGCTAAACGTCGCTAAACAGCTTGCAACCCATCACTACTCACCTCCAGAACCACATACCGATGGGGCTTTCCCTTCAGTCTGTCCGCATCCAAAGATGGGGTCCAACATACAATGCGAGATCTATACGAAAAGGGAAGCTTTCTTGCGCAATCTTGGTCTCCCGCCATAACCCGAGGAAGAGCTCCATCCACCCCTGCTGGCAACTCGGCCACTCTCCACCCCTGGGAAGATCTGGTCACCAGTACGACAGAAATCGCAGAAGGCGGCTTCCACTCCTCAAATGCCTGTACACCCAAATTTTCCACACAAATAGGACACCCCATTTGTGAGTTGCGGTTTACGCTGCAGCGACTTAGTCCTTTTACCCATGGGACCATCACCATGCCCACTGTTACCTGTTGGGTTCTCCAATTTGCTTAAGTTCAAGAACTATTAGGAGATGACGGGACCCACAAGTCTGGTCTCATGGACTGCTGTGCTCCCCACCACTATCCTTGGCACTCGCCTCGGATTCCTGAGGGAAGAACTCCCCTCAGGCCATTCACCAATGTTGTGTTTTTTTTTTTTCTTTTTTCATCCCACACCAATTATCTTTTTCTATTCTGCCCTCATATCCGCTTATGTTTTTGCCCCCTTTTTTTTTTTTTTTAACATTGATTTTTATTTATTTTTTTGTTCCTTCTATGTCCTTTTTGGATTTTTTTCTCTTTTTTTTCCCATTCACCATGGACTGTGCTCTCATTTTATGTGATCAGCTTACAATGCTTTTGCTCATATACTGTTTTACTAGGCTCTACGTGTTTATTCATGCAATATTAAGGGTTTGAATTCTATTCATAAGAGATGGCTCTTGAGGAATTCAAGGCTTCTAATGCTGACATGATTATGGTTCAGGAGACTCATTTCCGCTCTGAGGGTTCTTTTAAGTTTGCTTCAAAATGGTTCCCCACCACCTTTATAGCCTCTGGACCAGCTGGGAAAGCTGGGGTTGCTATTCTAATCAAAACGCACATGCCCACTGCAGGTTAAATCTTCTGTTTTAGACCCTCTGGGCCGATTTATTCTCCTGAACTGTACTTGCATGCAAGCGTCCCTTACTTTGATCAATATATATGCACCTAATGCGGGACAGATTTGATTTCTGACAGAGGTATTTGAGAAACTTTGCCCCCAACATGTGCATGACTTCAACATGTGCATGTCCCCAAAGACAGACATACCCTCTTCCAATCCACCCCCTCAACCCCCACCCATAAGCTATCTGCATCCTTTCGTAAAATTATACTGTCCCATAACCTATATGACTCTTGGCGGGTTAAACACCCAACCCACAAACAATATACCTTTTACTCTCCCCCCACAAACTCTACTCCCGTCTGGATCATTTTTTTTATTTCCGCACCATTATTGATGCATGCAGAAATTGACCCCATAACACGGTCAGACCATACCCCTAGTCTTCTGGACCTTGCCTTATCTACCCCGACTACAAAAACGTGTCATTGACGTCTCAATAAAACGCTTTTGAAGATCCCTTTCACCAATGTTCACTAGTCGCAAAAATTATCACAATATTTTCACCTTAATGAAGGCACGATATCGGAGAAATCCACCCTATGTTTAACCCACAAGGCCTTTTTCAGGGGTGAATGCATCTCTGCAGGCTCGCGCCTGAAGAGAGACTCTGCCCTTCAAAAAATACAGCTACTTGCTCAGCTGCAATCTGCAGAGGCCAATTTACTTTCCCCTATGGTGGATCGCTTGAGATTCGTTGTCTCCCTACAGAACCGTATTAAATCCTTGAACTTGGGTAAGATCTCAAAATCAATGCTATGGGCCAGACAGAAATTTTATGACTATGCTAATAAACCCCATAGGATGTTAGTACAAAGACTCACACCTAGATCTTCCCTCTCTGTTCCTGACTTCCTCGTCCAGACTGCTGGTACCCCTACCTACTGTCCCCATACTATGGCTAGGGTCTTTGAAGACTTATCACAAACTTTACAACAGTGTGGGTACTGACCCTAGTTGCCAGTTTAATCAGAGCAAATTTGATGCATTCTTTGACTCCATCCATCTCCCTACATTGACCTCAACAAATAGATCAGCATTAAATGCCCCTATCACAGCCGAAAAGTTGGCAGACGTCATTCGCCATCTTCCGTCACACAAATCCTCAGGTCCAGGTGGCTTACCATATTCCTACTACAAGACCTTCCTCCCTATTCTAACACCACATATGCTGAATGTCTTTGGATCTTTAATGAAAGGCACAATCCCTCATCCCCAATTTCTACATGCTCATATTGCTGTTATCCCGAAACCCGGAAAAGACCTTACCCTCCCGGATAATTATCGCCCCATTGCATTATTGAAGTCTGAGTATAAAATTTTTACGAAAATTTTTAGCAAAAAGACTTTCCTCATTACTGCCATCCCTAATCCACAGAGACCAGGTTGGATTTGTTCCTACCAGATACGCAGGTGACAACACTAGAAGAACCATAGACCTCATAGATCTCCTCACTAAAACAAATCACCCTGCCTTAGTTTTAAGCCTTGATGCCCAAAAGTCTTTTGACCGTCTAGACTGGCCATTTATGTTCACTACGTTATCCCATTATGGCTTCTTTGGCTCCTTTCTCCAGGCCCTACGAGCATTATACTGTATACCCTCCTCCCAAGTCCAATATGCCTCCCATTTGTCGCAGTCGTTCCCCATACGAAATGGTACCAGGCAGGGTTGACCGCTCTCACCCTTGCTTTTCATTTTATGCTGGGAGCCTCTGGCCGCTGCCATACGCTCCAAGCCTGACATAAGGGGGTTGTGGCTGCGGCAGGAGGAATATAAACTCTCTTTGCTGACGACATACTGCTTATGCTAACACATCCACTTACTACCCTCCCCTCCCTACACAAAACCCTAAACTTATTTGGCGCCCTATCGGGCTTTAAGATGAACTCCTCCAAAACTGAGGCCCTCCCCATAAATATTCCCCAGCCTCTCCTGGACACCCTCCAACGGAACTTCAACTATCATCTGTGCACTCAGAAGCTTAAATACTTGGGAAGCTCCATAACCTCTTCCTTTTCCACCCTCTATCAGACTAATTTCCCCCCACTATTTGTGGAAATAAAGCGCTTACTGAAACACCCTCCTCCTCTATTTGGAAGAATTAATGTATTAAAGATGTCCATTCTTCCCAAACTGCTGTACATGTTTGAGACACTCCCGGTAGCGATCCCGCTTCCCCAATTGAAAATGTTTCAAAGGTCCTTCCTTAATTTTATATGGCACAACACCTCCCATAGGATAGCGGGGTCGGTGGTTCAGTCTTTGAGGTCTAGGGGTGGGTTGGGTGCCCTGGATCTACTAAAGTATTATCATGCCTCTCACCTGCGAGCTGTCATCTCTTGGACATCCTGCTGTGCCCCAAGTAGATGGTCCAAGATTGACCACTCTTATGTTATGGGCACCCTCGGACAGGCATATGCCCCAGTTGAGAAATCTTTGTTTGGCTCCTATGCCCTTTAATTTAAACCATATGGAAAAGATGTGTTGGGAAGTACTCCCTTTCCTCTCCAAGTCCCCTGCTGTTGAATATACTATTTAACCCTGACATTCCAGATAGCCTATCCTACAATCGTATGCTACCCTGGACTGAAGCTGGAGTCTTTCAACTTCGCTATCTGGTACACCCAGTTACCCATACATTTCTATCTTTCTTAAATTTACAGTCCAAATTTCAAATCCCTCTTCTACTCCTATTTACAAATTAAGCATTTCTTCTCCGTTAGATCCCCTGACCTCTTGCCAGCCAAACCTACCAGCTTTGAACTCCTATGCACCCAAGGCCCATAAAACCTCACTTAATTTCATCTATTTACAAATTTCTCCATGAGGCTTTAACAGACTCTAGCCACTCCTATATGAGTAAATGGGTTCGTATCCTTCAGCAAACCATCTCCTTATCAGACTGGGTTAGATTTGGGAATCTTATTCTAAGCCAGGGATATGCAATTAGCGGACCTCTAGCTGTTGCAAAACTACAAGTCCCATCGTGCCTCTGCCTCTGGTTGTCATGCTTGTGGCTGTCAGAGTCTTGCTATGCCTTATGGGACTTGTAGTTCTGCAACAGCTGGAGGTCCGCTAATTGCATATCCCTGTTCTAAGGTATCCCGCTGCGTGTCGCAGAAGGATACAGCTAACAAAATTATAATGTTTTGGTACAGGACTCCTGGTATCTTACACGCCAGAAACCCAGAGGCATCTAGACTGTGCTGGAGATGTGTTGGAGAGATATGCTCCCATTATCATATTTTTTGGGAAAGCCCCCTAATTGTCCCCTTCTGGACTTATGTTCAAACTCTTATACAAGACTTCCTGCATGTAAATATACCCCTAAATCCCTTGCACTACCTATTGGGACTCCCCTTCCCGGGTATTTCAAAGTCTGCACAGAAGCTGATGGCTTTCATACCCCTAGCTGCCAAAAGGGCGATCCTGTGTTGCTGGCTGTCCACCTCCCCTCCTACCAGCTCTCAGCTTTTATCTAATATAGCTGACACTCGTAGGATGGAATACTTGACTGCTACTATTGAAGATTCCTTAGTTCGGTTTAACAAAGTTTGGGTAGCCTGGGATGATTCTATTTACTGTCCAAAAAGACCCCCCCCCCCGAATGAGTCGTTTCTTATGTAAAATCTTATTTTTATGCTGCATAGATGTCTATTCGCATAACTTAACCTTCCATGGTGCTACTACTTCTATCCTTACACTTTTGGTTCTATAGGATAGGTGGTCTGGGAGGAAAGTGGCGCTGCCCTATTGTACACTAAGATATTTAATGGTGGATAAATTGCAACCTATGTTCATTAAAGTAGGTGCTTGTAGGGGCTACCCCCTATGTGCCTAAATATGGTCAAACCTCGACCAATGACCGTATATGTGAAAAACCAAAAAACAAGTGAAAACTAAGGGTTAAACTCCTATCACCCCAGTGTAAAAGAGTGCTTCATATATTCAGATTATCATAAATAATGTGGGAGTGACAAATGATTCTTTAAAAACTAGATACATTAAGAATTAACCCCAGTGTTCAAAAGTATTGTGACACTATGGCGTCCTATAAGGTGCAAAAATTTCCTTACGGGTGAAGAAGTGTGTGTGATGGATATAAAATGTCAGTGCCAGAGGTTACATATATATTGTGAAAATAGAAATTAATTCGGTAACACATATAATTATTAAATTAGAAATCACCCCAAAGTTCAAAACTATTGTGACAATATGGCGCTCTCTCAGGGGCAAACTCCCTTTGAAAAGTGAAAAAATGTGTATAATAAATATAAAGTGTCAGTGCCAAAATCTTTTTGTTATAGTTCCCAGGGGAATTATTGGTATGGCCTCAAATTGAAATTACATTGAGATATAACACATAGCAGGTCGCATGAGAAAAACCTTTTTAGAAATATATATTATAAATGTCAGCAGATGAGTAAGTTTCTCAAAATATGTTGTCCATTTAAAACCCGAAGATGGCTTTAGCCGGATGGTGTAGATAGCAGAGTTCAGTATATATGCAGTTTATCAACCTCAGGAACATAAAGCAGTGACTTCTGTGTGTATTTCAAACGGTGACTTGAAGTGCTCACCCCCCCCGTGCTCCCCCACTCACCAGAAAGAAACACCCCTACAGGGGTACCGAGCGATAGAGTGGGTGCCTTAGGGATGGGTGTTAGTCACTCCGATCCTGCTGCTGTTCCTCTGATCTGTGTGGTCCCTCCAATGGTTCCAGGTTAGGCTGTGCGTTCCAGAAAACCAGGCTCCTCCATCTCTTGCCAACAAATAACTGTTAAACTCTCCAGTCCACCCAGAGAAAGAAAGAACAGGGGCTTCCTTCGTGAAGTATGTCCAGTTTATTGGTGCACATAAACAATACCAGAGTCCATACACATAAATAATAAAGAAGATAGGTAATATTAGCAGCCAGCGCTGTATGCAAGGATGGGACCAGGAACGGGATACGAGCGTGCGTCCCACCTTGCGTTCCAGCCTACCACTTACGGGTATGACGTGTGAGCGTGACTCCGCCTTACGCGTTTCGTCATAAGACGTTTTCAAAGACGGTGTCGACGCCTACGCTTCACACATTAATATAGTCATACGGCTCCCACATCTCCTCCCCATATTATGGTAATATCGCTCGGGGGGTGGGGATGTGATAGAGCCGCTGAGCCTTCCTTGTACACAACAGTATTACATATAGAGCCTTTACAATATTAAACGATATCCAACCTATTACAATCCTTCAACTGCCAATTTTCTCTCCTAGTGTTTACAGTTGTTACAGCCACATATTTAAGGACTAATTGCATTGGACATTATGTCCGAACATTTAATTATGTGGTAATATTGTAGATGAAATTCCACATATCTTAGATGTAGTAATAATATAATTCAATAGGTTGGATACAAAAAATAAAAATTAAAAAATTTAATTATAGGTTGAATATTGTAAGAAAATAAAAATAAAAAATATAAAAATAAAAAATTGCAATTTATTATGAAAAATACATGCGTATCCGAAAAATTAATTAAATCTTAAAAATTAGTTTAAAATGTATGTATGGGAGGACTTTTTACTGTATTAAAAATATATAAAAATGTATGAAATGTAAAAAAATACACAGGTATTTTTAGTATATGACTAATTGCCATTTACCCATAGCGGTCTGAAGGGGAATATAATTTTATATTCAAAAATAGTAAGGTATACTGTTTCTGATACCAGGTACAGTCATACCTATTTACAGTAGGAACAAGATTATCCAGATGGGAGGAGCATTACAGGTTAATAAAAACAAAAATAATATTGAAAAATATATAAGAACAACCAATGTAATAAAGGGGACCATATCCTAAAAAATATCAATCATATGGATAAGTGCCTGTAATATGGGAAAATGAGAATATTCTCATTGTGAACCCAGAGGGAAAGAAAGAAAACTGGGCTTATATCCTGAGGGTGTTTAAGACATCCATTGTCAGTGTGTATATACCTTAAATAAAAACCCTTCCATATGTATTTGTGACTATTTTAGGGGTTGGCTATATAGCAATTTAAGTCTATGTCCAAGTTGAGTCCTTTCGGGGCAAGGGAACCTAGCCGGTAAATCCAGCTGGTTTCATTCCTGGAAATTGAAGTTTCTCTATTTCCCCCACGCCAATGTTCCTGTACTAAATCGATCCCATAGAAGGTGAGTACACTAGGGTCCCTGTGGTGAACCTCGTCGAAATGTCTGGATAGACTATGATTGGGGAACCCCTTTCTTATATTTTTAATATGTTCCCTAATTCGAACAAATAGGGGACGTGTGGTTCTCCCCACATATTGGAAGTGGCAGGGACATTCCACAATGTACGTGACATGTGTACTTCGGCAGGTAATTAGTTGATTAATCTGGTACTCTTTATGGTAATTACCTGCCTAGTGTACTCACCTTCTATGGCAGGGGTCCTCAAACTTTTTAAACAGGGGACCAGTTCCCTGTCCCTCTGACCGTTAGAGGGCCAGTCTACAGTTTAAAAAAAAAAAAAAAAAAAACTATGAACAAATTCCTATACACATTGATAGTGTCGACGCAAATTGTATTCTTTGAACACAGACACTATATTCTGGCATATGAGACCCACAGATCTTTCCTTGTACTGCATGAAAAAGTAATCATAAGTCCATCGTTCTTTGTATATTCTACACTCCGAGTCAATTTTTCTTTTTCTTGACATTGTTTCCAAGGGGTTCCAAATTGCTATTAGTAAAATAGCCCGATGTGCACACACACTGACTGGTGAGACATTGTTTGGCACAGTAATGCTGTGAGGGGGGCCTTGCACTGATAGTGAGGCGGGCACTGATTGGGCTGTGTTGGCGAGCATTGATGGGCAGTGCAGTCTGCATGTCTCTGTGTGGGCAAAGTTATTGCTAGTATATTGTTTTTGTAGCGCTATATATATATATATATATATATTATATATATATATATATATATATATAGCGCTACAAAAACAATATACTAGCAATAACTTTGCCCACACAGAGACATGCAGACTGCACTGCCCATCAATGCTCGCCAACACAGCCCAATCAGTGCCCGCCTCACTATCAGTGCAAGCCCCCCCCCCACCATCATTGCAAGCCCCCCTCACAGCCTTACTGTGCCAAACAATGTCTCACCAGTCAGTGTGTGTGCACATCGGGCTATTTTACTAATAGCAATTTGGAACCCCTTGGAAACAATGTCAAGAAAAAGAAAAATTGACTCGGAGTGTAGGATATACAAAGAACGATGGACTTATGATTACTTTTTAATGCAGTACAAGGAAAGATCTGTGGGTCTCATATGCCAGAATATAGTGTCTGTGTTCAAAGAATACAATTTGCGTTGACACTATCAATGTGTATAGGAATTTGTTCATAGTTTTTTTTTTTTTTTTTTTTAAACTGTAGACTGGCCCTCTAACGGTCAGAGGGACAGGGAAATGGTCCCCTGTTTAAAAAGTTTGAGGACCCCTGCCATAGAAGGTGAGTACACTAGGCAGGTAATTACCATAAAGAGTACCAGATTAATCAACTAATTACCTGCCGAAGTACACATGTCACGTACATTGTGGAATGTCCCTGCCACTTCCAATATGTGGGGAGAACCACACGTCCCCTATTTGTTCGAATTAGGGAACATATTAAAAATATAAGAAAGGGGTTCCCCAATCATAGTCTATCCAGACATTTCGACGAGGTTCACCACAGGGACCCTAGTGTACTCACCTTCTATGGGATCGATTTAGTACAGGAACATTGGCGTGGGGGAAATAGAGAAACTTCAATTTCCAGGAATGAAACCAGCTGGATTTACCGGCTAGGTTCCCTTGCCCCGAAAGGACTCAACTTGGACATAGACTTAAATTGCTATATAGCCAACCCCTAAAATAGTCACAAATACATATGGAAGGGTTTTTATTTAAGGTATATACACACTGACAATGGATGTCTTAAACACCCTCAGGATATAAGCCCAGTTTTCTTTCTTTCCCTCTGGGTTCACAATGAGAATATTCTCATTTTCCCATATTACAGGCACTTATCCATATGATTGATAGTTTTTAGGATATGGTCCCCTTTATTACATTGGTTGTTCTTATATATTTTTCAATATTATTTTTGTTTTTATTAACCTGTAATGCTCCTCCCATCTGGATAATCTTGTTCCTACTGTAAATAGGTATGACTGTACCTGGTATCAGAAACAGTATACCTTACTATTTTTGAATATAAAATTATATTCCCCTTCAGACCGCTATGGGTAAATGGCAATTAGTCATATACTAAAAATACCTGTGTATTTTTTTACATTTGATACATTTTTATATATTTTTAATACAGTAAAAAGTCCTCCCATACATACATTTTAAACTAATTTTTAAGATTTAATTAATTTTTCGGATACGCATGTATTTTTCATAATAAATTCAATTTTTTATTATTTTTATATTTCTTATTTTTTTATTTTTATTTTCTTACAATATTCAACCTATAATTACATTTTTTAACTTTTAATTTTTATTTTTTGTATCCAACCTATTGAATTATATTATTACTACATCTAGGATATGTGGAATTTCATCTACAATATTACCACATAATTAAATGTTCGGACATAATGTCCAATGCAATTAGTCCTTAAATATGTGGCTGTAACAACTGTAAACACTAGGAGAGAAAATTGGCAGTTGAAGGATTGTAATAGATTGGATATCGTTTAATATTGTAAAGGCTCTGTATGTAATACTGTTGTGTACAAGGAAGGCTCAGCGGCTCTATCACATCCCCACCCCCCGAGCGATATTACCATAATATGGGGAGGAGATGTGGGAGCCGTATGACTATATTAATGTGTGAAGCGTAGGCGTCGACACCGTCTTTGAAAACGTCTTATGACGAAACGCGTAAGGCGGAGTCACGCTCACACGTCATACCCGTAAGTGGTAGGCTGGAACGCAAGGTGGGACGCACGCTCGTATCCCGTTTCTGGTCCCATCCTTGCATACAGCGCTGGCTGCTAATATTACCTATCTTCTTTATTAGTTATGTGTATGGACTCTGTTATTGTTTATGTGCACCAATAAACTGGACATACTTCACGAAGGAAGCCCCTGTTCTTTCTTTCTCTGGGTGGACTGTAGAGTTTAACAGTTATTTGTTGGCAAGCGGTGGAGGAGCCTGGTTTTCTGGAACGCACAGCCTAACCTGGAACCATTGGAGGGACCACACAGATCAGAGGAACAGCAGCAGGATCGGAGTGACTAACACCCATCCCTAAGGCACCCACTCTATCGCTCGGTACCCCTGTAGGGGTGTTTCTTTCTGGTGAGTGGGGGAGCACGGGGGGGGGGTGAGCACTTCAAGTCACCGTTTGAAATACACACAGAAGTCACTGCTTTATGTTCCTGAGGTTGATAAACTGCATATATACTGAACTCTGCTATCTACACCATCCGGCTAAAGCCATCTTCGGGTTTTAAATGGACAACATATTTTGAGAAACTTACTCATCTGCTGACATTTATAATATATATTTCTAAAAAGGTTTTTCTCATGATTCTCATGCGACCTGCTATGTGTTGTATCTCAATGTAATTTCAATTTGAGGCCATACCAATAATTCCCCTGGGAACTATAACAAAAAGATTTTGGCACTGACACTTTATATTTATTATACACATTTTTTCACTTTTGAAAGGGAGTTTGCCCCTGAGAGAGCGCCATATTGTCACAATAGTTTTGAACTTTGGGGTGATTTCTAATTTAATAATTATATGTGTTACCGAATTAATTTCTATTTTCACAATATATATGTAACCTCTGGCACTGACACTTTATATCCATCACACACACTTCTTCACCCATAAGGAAATTTTTGCACCTTATAGGACGCCATAGTGTCACAATACTTTTGAACACTGGGGTTAATTCTTAATTTATCTAGTTTTTAAAGAATCATTTGTCACTCCCACATTATTTATGATAATCTGAATATATGAAGCACTCTTTTACACTGGGGTGATAGGAGTTTAACCCTTAGTTTTCACTTGTTTTTTGGTTTTTCACAAATACGGTCATTGGTCGAGGTTTGACCATATTTAGGCACATAGGGGGTAGCCCCTACAAGCACCTACTTTAATGAACATAGGTTGCAATTTATCCACCATTAAATATCTTATTGTACAATAGGGCAGCGCCACTTTTCTCCCAGACCACCTATCCTATCTATGCAATTAGACCCCTTGGGGAACTAATTAGGGAGAGGTTGCAGCTCGTATATTGTCCCAAGCGCGGATTTATTTATTTACACTTTTGGTTCTATGTTTATTTTTGTCTCTACTACTATATTTTATATATTCATTCATTTTTTAAATTTTTTCTACTCTCCTTCTTTCTTATCTATTAAAACAAATCCAGACAGGCCATACTGGCTTGTTGCGTTATCTTGCAATGTTCTTTGATAATATGTTATACTTTGATTCTACAGTTCAGTTAGACGGATGTCTCCAAATGACAGTTTCTTTCTTTTAAAGCTGTCTGAATGTAACTTTAATGTTTATGTTCCTCTTACTGTGCATGTTTTTGACAATGTTTTGTCACCTCTGTATGACCCAAAAACTCTCATATACAATAAAAAAAAAAAAAAAAAAAAAAGATATCCAAAGCCTTGAATATGCCAGTCAGTACTGTTTAACCACTTATTAAGAAGTGTAAAATTAGGGATTCTTTTGATACCAAGCCAAGGTCAGGTAGACCAATTAAGATTGCGACAACTGGCGGAAGAATTGCTCAGGATACAAAGAAAAACCCACAGGTAACTGCAGGAGAAATACAGGCTGCTCTCCAAAAAGACAGTGTGGTTTTTAAGAAGCACAATTCAACGATACTTGAACAAAAAAGAGCTGCATGGTTGAGCTGCCAGAAGGAAGCCTTTACTGCGCCAATGCCACAAAAAAAAAAGCCAATGAGGCATGTCAAGGTGTTGAGCATATTGTAACCAGGCTTTTTTGTGAAACTTGTACAGTAAAGGCTTCTTTCCGGCAACTTGACCATGCAGCTCTTTTTTGTTCAAGTGTCTTCGTATTGTGCTCCTTAAAAACAACCACACCGTCTTTTTCCAGAGCAGCCTGTATTTCTCCTGAGGTTACCTGTGGGTTTTTCTTTGTATCCCAGTTTCTGTGGCAGTTGTGGCTGAAATATTTTTTGATCTACCTGACCTTGGCTTGGTATCAAGAGATCCCCAAATTTTACACTTCTTATTAATTGAACAGTACTGACTGGCATATTCAAGGCTTTGGATATCTTTTTATATCCTTTTCCATCATTGTAAAGTGTCATTACCTTGTTACGTAGGTCTTTTGACTGTTCTTTTCTACCTCCTCATGGCTCAGTGTCTGGCCTGCTTAGTGCATCCATGTGAGAGCTAACAAACTTATTGACTATTTATACACAGACTAATTGTGATTTAAAAAGCAACAAAGGTGGGAAATTAACCTTTAATTGCCATTTTAGTCTGTGTGCCAGCTTCTGTGTCTGTACCAAGGCCAAACATTCCAGGCTATGTGAACTTTTTATCAGGGCCATGTGGGTGATTTCTGTTATGATTAAAAAAGGATCCAAAATAAATATGTGATAATAAATGGCTTCATGTGATTGCTATCCTTAACCACTTGCCAACCGCCGTATATACGTCGGCAGAATGGCACGGCTGGGCAAATGGGCATACCTGTACATCCCTTTGAATTTGCCGCCGTGTGGTCGCGTGTGCGCGACCCTGCCGCGAGTAGGATCATGGGTCCCGCGGACTCGATGTATGTGGGGATACCCGTGATCGTCTCATGGAGAGGAAGAACGGGGAGATGCTAATGTAAACAAGCATCTCCCTGTTCTGCCTAGTGACACTGTCACTGATCATAGTGTCACTCGGAGCCATGCCCCCTAACAGTTAGAATCACTCCCTAGGACACACTTAACCCCTTCCTAGCCAGCTAGTGGTTAACCCCTTCACGGCCAGTGTCATTTTTACAGTAATCAGTGCAATTTTATAGCTGTAAAAATGACAATGGTCCCAAAAATGTGTCAAAATTGTCTGATGTGTCCGCCATAACGTTGCAGTCCCGCTAAAAATCGCAGATCGCCGCCGTTACTAGTAAAAAAAAATTAATAAGAATACCATAAAAAACGAACCCCTATTTTGTAGACGCTATAACTTTTGCGCAAACCAAACGCTTATTGTGATTTTTTTTTACCAAAAATATGTAGAAGAATACGTATCGGCCTAAACTGAGGAAAAAAAAAAAAATATATATATATTTTTGGGGGATATTATAGCAATAAGTAAAAAATAATGCGTTTTTTTCAAAATTGTCGCTCTATTTTTGTTTATAGTGCAAAAAATAAAAACCGCAGAGGTGATCAAATACCACCAAAAGAAAGCTCTATTTGTGGGAAAAAAAGGACGTCAATTTTGTTTGGGAGCCACATCGCATGACCGCGCAATTGTCAGTTAAAGCGACGCAGCGCAGAATCGCAAAAAGTGCTCCGGTCTTTGGCCAGTCAAATGGTCCGGGGCTTAAGTGGTTAAATAAAAAATAATTTTTTTGGCATGGTCATTTTCAATATTAATGCCAAAATTTTACAATTTTTGCCAGGGTATGCAAACTTTTGAGCATGAATGAATATATATATATACATATATATACACACATACATATATATATATATACACACATACATACATATATATATATATATACACACATACATACACACACATAGTTTTTTTTAATATTTATTTTACAATATAAGTCATACCTGATAACCTTCTTCCAGTTGAAGAGTTTTGAAGTTCTTTAGTTTACGCAAGTCCCACAGTTTGACACTGGAATCATCAGCAGCAGTTGCCAAATAATACCCATTTTCTGAAAAAGCCACGCATGATATAGGACCAGAATGACCAGGAAAATTTGCAACATTAGAGCGTTCCTGCAAAAAAAAAAAAAAAAAAAAAAATACCGTACACAGTCTCTACTTATTTTATTATAAAACTACAAAACAATTACCACAAACTTGCAAAATTAGCAATGGCATTATATCAAAGTCATTACTTTTTATCAACTTATGTACAGAGTGTTTTCTCAGCAACCCTGAACACCTTTTTCCCTGGCAGAAGAAAAGTTGCTTAAAAAAATGCACCTAAAGCCGCATTTTTCTTTTTACAAAACAGAAGGTTCCTTGAAACATAGGCATGATTACAAAATCACGATGGAAATAAAGTAATATGAGATACATTGACAATAAGTGCGGAGTATAGTCATCAAAATAGGGCATATACAAAGACAGGGCATATACAAAGACAGGATGTGATATAAAAATCCAACAGCAGCTTTGCCCGTTCACTAATAACAATAAAGAATTACTGTGAGAGAGTATAGCAGTCACTCCAACAGATAGAAAGGGTATATGGGGAGGGACAAACTCCCTATGCAGTCCATGGTTGCCACACCCTATCAAACTTCTTAGGGCAATTCCTATTGTAGCGCCCACCAGTTTGGGCGAGTGCTACAATAGTGAGTTTAGCGTTAAAATAGGCTAAATTTCCCAGAATCTCACTCTGCAGTGTATTCTGGTGGGGTTTGATTGCTGGGGAGGTTTAATAGTGTAGAGGAGGGTGTGACCCCCTGCACTCTGCTTGAACAGTTTCCTCTGTTTTCTGGGGGTTGGCCTAGAGGACAGAAGGAATACGAGTGTGAGTGACAGGTAGCTTTTGGGAAGACGCCTCTGGACCAATGGTTAATTTGTTGTGACAGGGGCGGGACTTGGTTAAAAGGCCTGGTCACATGCTTCCCGGGGCTCTGGTTCTTGTTCTGCATGGGAAGTGAGAGGAGTCTGACGTAGGATTTGTGACAAGAGGCTTCCACATGTGCTCTTCCCCCTGGGGGGGGGACCTGTGCTCGGTGTGGATATGGATGGGTGGAGAAGAGACCCAGGAGACAGAATTAAGGCACGGACAAAGCACTGCTTCTCTTCCTAAGTGTGAGGAGAGGAACTGTACTGCCATGCTGATGGAGAGGAACTGAAGTACTTCTTCCAAATGCTGCCAATACTGACATCCAGGATTGGGTGAGGATCTTCCGTGTGCGACATGGATCATACCTCAGGAACACAAGTGAGTAACCCAAAGGGAACCAGTACCTATGAGAGACTTTACAGGGA
This sequence comes from Aquarana catesbeiana, assembly GCF_042186555.1. Taxonomy (NCBI): domain Eukaryota; kingdom Metazoa; phylum Chordata; class Amphibia; order Anura; family Ranidae; genus Aquarana; species Aquarana catesbeiana. Next base: position 242,598,653 of record NC_133331.1, on the reverse strand, counting down.
TCGGTGTGCGGGTGCCAGGGTAAGTGAGCTGGGCATTATAGCACTGATACCCTTGGGGAATCCAGAAGTCATCTTCTGAATGTTATCTGTGTGATCATTCAAGAAGCTAGAATCATGGGTGCTGTGAAGTCGAAAAGTGGTAGTCAAAAGGAAGAAGGAAACACGCTTTGCACTGAAAGTATTGATATCAGATGGAAGTCTACTAATAGGGGCTTACCTTTTATAAATCTGAATGCGCTGAACTATTATTCATTATTCACTTGCACTGGAAGTGGTGGTAAAGAGGAAGAAGGAAACATGCACAGCACAAGGGAATGTTATGCAATAGGAGGTCTACTTCTACTACTTGGGGATTATGTAATCCGAGGATAATCTTGTGTTGCATATCATCTAACCCTGCTGAGAGTTATTCAGAGTGACTTTTCAGTATAGTGCTGCATTGTTTAAAATTACTCTTTCAACATGATGCTGCCTTTCACATGGAATCCACAATAAACTTGTATATAGTTCACTTTCATTGAACTGTCTGTGTGTTCTATATGGTTGAGGAGTAGGGGTGATGGAACCAGCTCCAGGGTAGAACGAACTAACAGCCGATCCTATGGGAGTAGGGCGCTTCACTATTAATACATATCAATTTATACATAGGGAGAGCTGCATTAATAGACTTTTCACAGGAGGCTACGGAGGTGGGAATTCCACTTGATAATGACTTCTCTTAGCATAATATAACAAGTAAGAAATTAAATATTTAGTACATCGGGCCTTTGGTCGCCATCTTGGATACCTAGGAGAATCAATTCAGAAGTAGTCGGAAGGGCCAGCTGGAGACGAACATTCATGAGTTCAACCACCTCTCCCAAGAAACAAGCTACCCCTGAACAGCTCCAGAACATAGGAAGATATGTACCAACATCTCCCCCACAGCGGGTACATTCCGGAGAGCTCCGGGGATATACTCTATGTAGTCGCTGAGGAGTGTAGTACAACCTGTGCAAAAATTTAGTTTGGAAGAGAAAAATCATCCAGCCAGGCAATTAAAATTTGGCCCTAAGTAATGCAGAAGAAAGTGTACCTGCTATGAATATGTCACGCAAAGTCTTAATCCCATATCTAGCCCAGAGCTGAGGGTCAGGAATAGGGCAAAGATGCAAGAGATTTGTGCTTCCCCACAGCGGGTTAAAGGGAGACCATCTATTGAGTTTGTGGAATCTGCTCCTAGCTACCGCCCAGACTCTAAGGGTGGTCTTAGTGGGACATGGCAAGATGGGATAGGTCCGGGGACCCCGGTACACTACATTTCCTAGCTCCTGGAGGGAACCCAACATACCTCAAGGCACACTGCTGCATTAGCGCGGGAAAGTGTATACCACCAGTGACCAAGACAGCCACCCAAAAATAAACCCGGAGATCCGGTAGCGCCAATCCACCACACCAGGAGAATTAAGGTCGACCTTGCTAATTCCCTGCCCCCCCCCCCCCCCCCCCAAGTGAAAGTCCCCATACAACGATCTACATCCTTAAAGGAAGAATTGGGCATTCAGGTTACAGAAAACAAAGAAATTTGGTAAGAAAAATAATTTTCAGAAGGTTTATACGTCCCATAAGATTCAATGATAGAGAAGTCCACAAGGCATACCTCTCATGAAATTGGGACAACACTAAGTTCAGAGAAACTTGCCGGGTGCCTCCGAACCTGGATGCCCAAATAAAAGGATTTTTGACTTGCCATAAAATCCGTTTCTCTGAGTTCATTGACAGACACAGCCTTCTTTATTCAGAACCATAGGGTTATATCGCCCCCTACAGGAGTAGGACACTAGGCAGAAAAAAGACTTGGCTACGCCTATGGGCAGTCCTAGGTGATATACACCCCCCTCTCTGCAATAGGCCTTCCATTATGCAACAAACAGTACTAGAAGTATTAACTCCATAGAGGGGAGGGTGCTGTGTCTGAATGAACCATTTTCTCATTCGTTCACTGACAGACACAGCCTTCTTTATTCAGAACCATAGGGATGTCCCAAAGCAGTGCCAAACATGAGGGGTGGGGCAGCCAACAAAAAAACAGGCCAACCAGAGACAACTTGGAGCTCAGTGAGAACAACTGGAGCTCAACCTGAACATTTAAAAAAAAAAAAAAAAAAAAAAAAAAAAAACATTTACGAGGGAAAAACCCGCTAGACCGCAGAACCTTGCGGCCAAAAAGAACCATCCGCAGATGCCAGCACATCCACCCTGTAAAATTTTGTGAAAGTATGCACCGACGACCAGGTGGCCGCCTTGCAAACTTGCGTCACTGACACCTGATGACGGAAGGCCCAGGAGGCACTCAGCGCCCGAGTAGAGTGCAGCTTCACCAGGAAGGAAGGAACCTGACCCTTGATAGAAAAGGCCTGAGTCACCGTCTGTCTGATCCATCTAGAAATGGTCACAGAGGAAGCAGATAGCCCCTTCTTTGGTCCGTCCGTGATCATGAACCCGTACCACATCCAAGGTGTGCAAGGCAAATTCCCTCAGATGTTGCAGCCTGGGACACAGAGAAGGCAACACAATGTCTTCATTTAAATAGAAATCAGAGACAACCTTTGGAAGGAATGAAGGACAAGGACGAAGCACCACCTTGTCCTTATGAATCACCAGGTAGGGCGTGCGACAGGATAGCGCCGACTGACACCCTGCGAGCAGAAGTAATAGCCATCAAGAAGGCCACCTTCTGTGATAGCGTGAGCAGGGGAATTTCTGGAATATTTTCAAATGGAGGCTTCTGTAGAACCCTTGGGCCAATACTTGGCGACTGAGGTAATCCGCCTGCCAGTTGTCCACCCCCGGAATGCGAATGGCGGAGATGGCCGGGACGAAACGCTCTGCCCACCGTAGAATGCCGCATACTTCCAGGGTGGCTAACACTCCTTGTCCCTCCTTGGTGGTTGTCTGACTGGATCCGTATCGAGAATCCCTGAAGTCGATCTGTCCAACGATCCAGACAGTCTGATCGCCCGGAGTTCCAAGATGTTGATAGGTAGCCTGGATTCCTCTAGCGTCCAGTGACCCTGAGCTCAGGCCCAGGACTCCTCCCCACCCGGACAGACTGGCATCGGTGGTGACCACTGTCCAGTACAGAGGGAGAAAGGATTTTCCCTGCCGAAGAGCCAGAGAACGAAGCGACCAGATCAGGGACCCTTTGGTTCCTTGACTCAGCCAAATCTGACTGTCCAGAGACTCGGAACATTTGTCCCATCTCAACAAGATGTCCTTTTGCAGGGGTCTCGTATGGAACTGAGCGAACGGGACCGCCTTGAATGTAAACACCATCAGGCCCAGCCCCCGCATGCAAGTCCGCAGGAAGGCCCACCTGCTGGACAGCAGGGTTTGCCGCCTGTAATTTCTGGAGTTTGTCCTGCAGAAGGACCACTTTGGCCCGAGCGGAATCCAGAGTCAGACCCAGATAAACCAATTTCCGAACTGGAATCAATGCAGACTTTTGGTAATTTATCAAACACCCAAAATCTGACAGAGTCATGAATAGTGATCTCCACGTCACCTCTCAGTTCCGCTGGGGACTCTGCTTGCAGCAGAAGGTCATCCAGGTAGCCCAGAACAGCAATTGCCCACTGGCGCCTGAACCGGGGCCAACACTTTGGTGAAAACCCGAGGAGCAGAGGCAAGACCAAAGAGTAACGCAGCAAACTGATAACGCTCCTCTCCCACAGCAAAGCGGAGGAACCGCTGGTGCTGTGCACAAATCGGAATGTGCAGGTAGGCATCCTTGTCGATGGAGGCAAGAAAGTTCCCCTGATGAAGAGATGCCACCATGGAGCGAATGGACTCCATCCTGAACTTCAGCACCCGCACGTAGTGGTTCAGGGCCTTGAGGTCCAGAATCGGACGTATTGTACCCTCTTTTTTGGGGATCGTAAACAGGTTGGAATAAAAGCCCTGGAAACGGTCCGATATCGGAACCGGGACAATCATCCCATGAAGCAATAGGCCTTGCACCTCGCCCCGGAGACAGATTCAGATTGGACGGAAAAAATCTGATTGGGGGGAAAATCTGACACTATCTTGTAACCAGACAGAATCACTTTGTGGACCCACTTGTCGTTTATCAGAGAGGTCCACGGGCCCGGAAACCAGCAAAGACGTCCCCCCTACCCGGACTGTGGGTGAGGGTGCCTCTTCATGCAGAAGGAGCCTTATCTAGGGGTCTAGATATATCCGCTTTCGGTTTGCCCAGCCAGGGTCGCTTGGAGCCTCCCGGGGGGGGGCTTGAAAGACTTCCAGCCTTTGTCAGCGGACCCTGAGGGATGAAAAAAAACTGTGTGCCGAGAAGGAAGGACCACGCTTGCGACTTGGCTCCTTCCCCTCCTTTGACTGTGGAAGAAAAGTACTTCCCCCCTGTGATACTCAATTATATCATCCAGTGTGGCCCCAAACAAACGATTGCCTTGAAAAGGCAGATCAGTTAGGGCTTTTTTTTTTTTGGTCCGCAGTCCAACACTTCAGCCACAATACCTGTCGAAGCACTACCGCTGAAACAGACAGCTTAGAAAGCAAGGGAGCTGCGTCCAAAGAGGCATCGCAGACAAACTGCAGCCCCTGGACCAGTTGGTCCACTAATTCAGTGAAGGCAGGAGGAAACTGGTCACCCTCCAAGGTCACGGCGCAACAGCTTCGCCCACTCTGTCAGCGTTTGAGACACCAGGGCAATAGCCAAGACCGACCGAAGCACCGAACCCGCAATAATGAACATAGTGCGGCTCAGAGACTCTGCTTTCCTGTCAGCCAGATCTTTAAAGGCCGGAGAGTCCTCAACCAGAATCATGGTGGTTTTGTTCAGCCAACAAACCAGGGGATGCATCACAGGTGGAGTCGTCCACTTTTTGAGAAGACTCTCCTCAAAGGGATAACGCACAGTGAAGCACTTTGGGATCACAAAGGGACGTTTTGGATGCTCCCATTCCTTATTATACAGGATTTATATAGCGCCGACAGTTTACGCAGCGCTTAACAACATTAGGGCAGGCAGTACAAGTACAATACAATTCAATACAGGAGGAGTCAGAGGGCTCTGCTCGTTAGAGCTTACAATCTAAGAGGGAGGGTCAAGTTATACAAAAGGGTAATAGCTGTGGGGGATGAGCTAATGGAGAAAATAGTGCAGTTGTTAGGCGGGATAGGCTTCTCTGAAGAGGAAAGTTTTCAGGGATCGCCTAAAAGTGGATAAATTTGGAGACAGTCTGACAGATTGGGGTAGGGAATTCCAGAGGATGGGCGAGGCTCGGGAGAAGTCCTGGAGGCAGATATGGGAGGAGGTGATGAGGGAGCTAGAGAGCAGGAGGTCTTGGGAGGAACGGAGATGGCGATTAGGTTGGCATTTTGAGACTAGGTTAGTGATGTAGCTGGGGGCAGAGTTGTGGATGGCTTTGTAACTTATTGTTAGTATTTTGAATTTAATTTGTTGGGCGAGTGGTAGCCAATGGAGGGATTGGCAGAGAGGGGTAGCAGACACTGAGCGGTTTGTAAGGTGGATGAGTCTGGCTGCAGAATTCATGATGGACTGAAGGGGGGGTAGTCGATTTAAAGGTAAGCCAATGAGGAGGGAGTTGCAGTAGTCAAGGCAAGAGATAACCAGGGAGTGAATCAGGAGCTTTGTGGTTTCATTGGTTAGAAAGGAACGTAGTTTAGAGATGTTGTGTATGTTGAGCCGGCAAGCTTTGGAAAGTGATTTGATGTGGGGCTGAAAGGAGAGTTCAGAATCCAGGATAACACCTAGAACCCTGACATGTGGGGAGGGGTGGATGGTTGTGCCATTGCTCTTGACAGAGAAGTCAGGGGAAGAGGCACATGGGGGAGGAAATATTATAAGCTCGGTTTTGGACAAGTTGAGTTTGAGGAAGTGGTGTGACATCCATACAGATATGTCAGTTAGTAAGTTAGTGATAAGTGAGGAGACTGATGGAGTGAGTTGAGGGGTGGATAGATTTGTGTGTCATCAGCATAGAAAATGATATTGAAAGCCATGAGAGGCTATCAGCTGACCCAGGGAAGAGGTGTAGATTGAAAATAAAAGAGGTCCAAGAACAGAACCTTGGGGGACCCCGACAGAGAAGGGAAGAGGAGTGGAGGAAGTAGAATTGTAAGTGACACTGAAGTTGCGTTGGGATAGGTAGGATGAGAGCCACTGAAGAGCACAGTCAAGGAGACCGAGGGAGTAAAGTTTTTTGAGGAGGAGGGGGTGGTCCACCGTGTCAAAGGCAGCTGAAAGATCCAGAAGTAGGAGTACAGAATAGTGTCCGTTGGTTTTTGCAGTTAGTAGGTCATTTGTGAGTTTTAAAAGAGCAGTTTCTGTGGAGTGTTGAGGGCAAAATCCAGATTGAAGGGAATCAAGAAGGTTTTTAATGAGGTGGTCACTCAGTTGGTTGTAAACCAGGCGTTCAAGGAGTTTAGAGGAAAAAGGGGAGCAAGGAGATAGGGCGTAGGTTGTTAAGATTGGTAGGGTCCAAGGACGGCTTTTTGAGTATGGGGGTGACCAGTGCATGTTTTAGAGCATCGGGGAAGATGCCAGAGGTGAGGGAGAGATTGAAGATGTGGGTTAGAGAGTGTAGGATGGGGGAGGGAATAGGGTCCAGGGGACAGGTGGTTAGGTGGGCGATAGAAAGGAGTTTAGCAACTTCATCTGTAGTAGCAGATTTGAATAGGGGGAGTGTCAGTTGTGCCTGTTGACATGGGGTCTTAGCTGGGCAAGATACCTGTAGAATGGAGATTTCATCACGGATTGTATCAATCTTGTATTTGAAGTGATTAGCGATTTCCTGGGCAGTAAGTCAGTGGGTGGAGGCGGTGGAGGACAAAGTAGAGAGTTGAAGGTAGAGAAGAGTTTACGGGGATTGGATGAGAAGGTGTTAATAAGAGTTATAAAATAGGTTTGTTTGGCAGTGTGGAGGAAAGAATAGTATTTTTGGAGGGCAGATTTGTATTGGTTGAAGTCTTTGAGAGACTTAGTCTTGTGCCACAGACGCTCAAGAGCGTGACTACGTTTGAGAATTTTAGTGTCATCTGTTTGCCAGGGTTGTAGGGGTCGAGGCCCGATTCTGCGTGTAGTGAGGGGAGCGAGCTTGTCCAGGGTGGAGGACAGAGATTTATTGTAGATGGACGTGGCTTGGTTGGGGCAGGACAGGGGAGAGATTTTGTCATAGAGGTGGTCAGTAGCAGAATAGATGAGAGAGGAGTTGAAGTTGCGAAAGTTTCTACGGGTGATGGTTAGGCGATTGGAGGGAAAGGTGGTGGAAAACAGGGGGAGAGAGAAACTAATAAGGTGGTGGTCGGAGAGAGGAAAAGGATTGTTAGAGAAGTTGCATGGAGTGCATAGGTAGGAGAATACAAGGTCAAGGGTGTTGCCATCAGAGTAGAAGCCTGTACCCATTGCTTCAGGTCAAATGAAGAGGTTAGACTAAGAAGTTTAGAAGTAGCAGGAGTGTTTGTATTAGCAGGGATGTTGAAATCACCGAGAAGGATTGTGGGAATATCCGAAGAGAGAAAGTAGGGTAGCCAGGCAGAAAACTCATCAAGGAAAGTTGATAATGGCCCAGGGGGCCGGTAGATCACAGCAATTCTTAGGGAAGTAGGAGAGAATAGACGTATACAGTGGACTTCGAATGATGAGAGGGAAAAAGAAGGAGGAGGGTGAATGACCTGGAAGGTGCTCTGGGGGGATAGGAGGAATCCCACTCCACCTCCCTTGCGTTCATTAGGCCTAGGGGAGTGAGTCCAGTGAAGGCCACCCTGGGAGAGGGAAGCAGGAGAAGGGGTGTCATGTTCGTGGAGCCAGGTTTTGGTGAGAGCAAGTAGATTAACCACTTGCCGACCGCCGCACGACTATATACGTCGACAGAGCGGCACGGGCAGGCAAAAGGACGTGTATGTACGTCCTTGCCTGCCCGCGGGTGGGGGGTCCGATCGGACCCCCCCCCGGTGCCTGCGGCGGTCGGCAAATCTCCCCCGGCGATCGGAGGTGAGGGGGAGGCCATCCATTCGTGGCCCCCCCCTCGCGATCGCTCTCAGCCAATGGGATCATTTCCCTGCCTCTGTATTGTACACAGAGGCAGAGGAAATGATGTCATCTCTCCTCGGCTCGGTATTTTCCGTTCCGGGCCGAGGAGAGAAGACTGCAATGTAAGTGCACCAACACTACACACACAGTAGAACATGCCAGGCACACTAAACACCCCGACCCCCCCCCCCCGATCGCCCCCCGATCCCCCCCCAATCACCCCCCCCTGTCACAAACTGACACCAAGCAGGTTTTTTTTTTTTTTTCTGATTACTGTATTGGTGTCAGTTTGTGACAGTTACAGTGTCAGGGCAGTGAGTGTTAGGCCCCCTTTAGGTCTAGGGTACCCCCCTAACCCCCCCTAATAAAGTTTTAACCCCTTGATCACCCCCTGTCACCAGTGTCGCTAAGCGATCATTTTTCTGATCGCTGTATTAGTGTCGCTGGTGATGCTAGTTAGGGACGTAAATATTTAGGTTCGCCGTCAGAGTTTTATAGCGACAGGGACCCCCATATACTATCTAATAAATGTTTTAACCCCTTGATTGCCCCCTAGTTAACCCTTTCACCACTGATCACTGTATAACCGTTACGGGTGACGCTGGTTAGTTTGTTTATTTTTTATAATGTCAGGGCACCCGCCGTTTATTACCGAATAAAGATTTAGCCCCCTGATCGCCCGGCGGTGATATGCGTCGCCCCAGGCAGCGTCAGATAAGCGCCAGTACCGCTAACACCCACGCACGCAGCATACGCCTCCCTTAGTGGTATAGTATCTGTACAGATCAATATCTGATCCGATCAGATCTATACTAGCATCCCCAGCAGTTTAGGGTTCCCAAAAACGCAGTGTTAGCGGGATCAGCCCAGATACCTGCTAGCACCTGCGTTTTGCCCCTCCGCCCAGCTCGGCCCAGCCCACCCAAGTGCAGTATCGATCGATCACTGTCACTTACAAAACACTAAACGCATAACTGCAGCGTTCGCAGAGTCAGGCCTGATCCCTGCGATCGCTAACAGTTTTTTTTGTAGCGTTTTGGTGAACTGGCAAGCACCAGCCCCAGGCAGCGTCAGGTTAGTGCCAGTAGCGCTAACACCCACGCACGCACCGTACACCTCCCTTAGTGGTATAGTATCTGAACGCATCAATATCTGATCAGATCAGATCTATACTAGCGTCCCCAGCAGTTTAGGGTTCCCAAAAACGCAGTGTTAGCGGGATCAACCCAGATACCTGCTAGCAACTGCGTTTTACCCCTCCGCCCGGCCCAGCCCAGCCCACCCAAGTGCAGTATCGATCGATCACTGTCACTTACAAAACACTAAACGCATAACTGCAGCGTTCGCAGAGTCAGGCCTGATCCCTGCGATCGCTAACAGTTTTTTTTTGTAGCGTTTTGGTGAACTGGCAAGCACCAGCCCCAGGCAGCGTCAGGTTAGTGCCAGTAGCGCTAACACCCACGCACGCACCGTACACCTCCCTTAGTGGTATAGTATCTGAACTGATCAATATCTGATCCGATCAGATCTATACTGGCGTCCCCAGCAGTTTAGGGTTCCCAAAAACGCAGTGTTAGCGGGATCAGCCCAGATACCTGCTAGCACCTGCGTTTTGCCCCTCCGCCCGGCCCAGCCCAGCCCACCCAAGTGCAGTATCGATCGATCACTGTCACTTACAAAACACTAAATGCATAACTGCAGCGTTCGCAGAGTCAGGCCTGATCCCTGCGATCGTTTACAGTTTTTTTGGTAGCGTTTTGGTGAACTGGCAAGCGCCAGCGGCCTAGTACACCCCGGTCATAGTCAAACCAGCACTGCAGTAACACTTGGTGACGTGGCGAGTCCCATAAGTGCAGTTCAAGCTGGTGAGGTGGCAAGCACAAATAGTGTCCCGCTGCCACCAAGAAGACAAACACAGGCCCGTCATGCCCATAGTGCCCTTCCTGCTGCATTCGCCAATCCTAATTGGGAACCCACCACTTCTGCAGCGCCCGTACTTCCCCCATTCACATCCCCAACCAAATGCAGTCGGCTGCATGAGAGGCATTTTTATGTCCTCCCGAGTACCCCTACCCAACGAACCCCCCCAAAAAAGATGTTGTGTCTGCAGCAAGCGCGGATATAGGCGTGACACCCGCTATTATTGTCCCTCCTGTCCTGACAATCCTGGTCTTTGCATTGGTGAATGTTTTGAACGCTACCATTCACTAGCTGAGTATTAGCGTAGGGTACAGCATTCCACAGACTAGGCACACTTTCACAGGGTCTCCCAAGATGCCATCGCATTTTGAGAGACCCGAACCTGGAACCGGTTACAGTTATAAAAGTTACAGTTACAAAAAAAGTGTAAAAAAAAAAAAAAAAAAAAAAAACACAAACAAAAATATAAAATAAAAAATAATAGTTGTCGTTTTATTGTTCTCTCTCTCTTTATTCTCTCTCTATTGTTCTGCTCTTTTTTACTGTATTCTATTCTGCAATGTTTTATTGTTATTATGTTTTATCATGTTTGTTTTTCAGGTATGTAATTATTTATACTTTACCGTTTACTGTGCTTTATTGTTAACCATTTTTTTGTCTTCAGGTACAGCATTCACGACTTTGAGTGGTTATACCAGAATGATGCTTGCAGGTTTAGGTATCATCTTGGTATCATTCTTTTCAGCCAGCGGTCGGCTTTCATGTAGAAGCAATCCTAGCGGCTAATTAGCCTCTAGACTGCTTTTACAAGCAGTGGGAGAGAATGCCCCCCCCCCCCCCACCGTCTTCCGTGTTTTTCTCTGGCTCTCCTGTCTCAACAGGGAACCTGAGAATGCAGCCGGTGATTCAGCCAGCTGACCATAGAGCTGATCAGAGACCAGAGTGGCTCCAAACATCTCTATGGCCTAAGAAACCGGAAGCTACGAGCATTTTATGACTTAGATTTCGCCGGATGTAAATAGCGCCATTGGGAAATTGGGAAAGCATTTTATCATACCTATCTTGGTGTGGTCAGATGCTTTGAGGGCAGAGGAGAAATCTAGGGTCTAATAGACCCCAATTTTTTCAAAAAAGAGTACCTGTCACTACCTATTGCTATCATAGGGGATATTTACATTCCCTGAGATAACAATAAAAATGATTAAAAAAAAAAAAAAATGAAAGGAACAGTTTTAAAATAAGATAAAAAAGCAAAAAAATAATAAAGAAAAAAAGAAAAAAAAAAAAAAAGCACCCCTGTCCCCCCTGCTCTCGCGCTAAGGCGAACGCAAGCGTCGGTCTGGCATCAAATGTAAACAGCAATTGCACCATGCATGTGAGGTATCACCGCGACGGTCAGATCGAGGGCAGTAATTTTAGCAGTAGACCTCCTCTGTAAATCTAAAGTGGTAACCTGTAAAGGCTTTTAAAGGCTTTTAAAAATGTATTTATTTTGTTGTCACTGCACGTTTGTGCGCAATTGTAAAGCATGTCATGTTTGGTATCCATGTACTCGGCCTAAGATCATCTTTTTTATTTCATCAAACATTTGGGCAATATAGTGTGTTTTAGTGCATTAAAATGTAAAAAAGTGTGTTTTTTCCCAAAAAATGCGTTTGAAAAATCGCTGCGCAAATACTGTGTGAAAAAAAAAAATTAAACACCCACCATTTTAATCTGTAGGGCATTTGCTTTAAAAAATATATAATGTGTGGGGTTCAAAGTAATTTTCTTGCAAAAAAAAATAATTTTTTCATGTATCATCAAAAGTGTCAGAAAGGGCTTTGTCTTCAAGTGGTTAGAAGAGTGGATGATGTGTGACATAAGCTTCTAAATGTTGTGCATAAAATGCCAGGACAGTTCAAACCCCCCCCAAATGACCCCATTTTGGAAAGTAGACACCCCAAGCTATTTGCTGAGAGGCATGTCGAGTCCATGGAATATTTTATATTGTGACACAAGTTGCGGGAAAGAGACAAATTATTATTTTTTTTTTTTTTTGCACAAAGTTGTCACTAAATGATATATTGCTCAAACATGCAATGGGAATATGTGAAATTACACCCCAAAATACATTCTGTTGCTTCTCCTGAGTACGGGGATACCACATGTGTGAGACTTTTTGGGAGCCTAGCCACGTATGGGACCCCGAAAACCAAGCACCGCCTTCAGGCTTTCTAAGGGCGTAAATTTTTGATTTCACTCTTCACTGCCTATCACAGTCTCGGAGGCCATGGAATGCCCAGGTGGCACAAACCCCCCCCAAATGACCCCATTTTGGAAAGTAGACACCCCAAGCTATTTGCTGAGAGGTATAGTGAGTATTTTGCAGACCTCACTTTTTGTCACAAAGTTTTGAAAATTAAAAAAGAAAAAAAAATTTTTTTTTTTGTCTTTCTTCATTTTCAAAAACAAATGAGAGCTGCAAAATACTCACCATGCCTCTCAGCAAATAGCTTGGGGTGTCTACTTTCCAAAATGGGGTCATTTGGGGGGGGTTTGTGCCACCTGGGCATTCCATGGCCTCCGAAACTGTGATAGGCAGTGAAGAGTGAAATCAAAAATGTACACCCTTAGAAATCCTGAAGGCGGTGATTGGTTTTCGGGGTCCCGTACGCGGCTAGGCTCCTAAAAAGTCCCACACATGTGGTATCCCCGTACTCAAGAGAAGCAGCAAAATGTATTTTGGGGTGCAATTCCACATATGCCCATGACCTGTGTGAGCAATATATCATTTAGTGACAACTTTGTGCAAAAAAAAAAAAAAAAAAAAAATAAATTGTCACTTTCCCGCAACTTGTGTCAAAATATAAAATATTCCATGGACTCAACATGCCTCTCAGCAAATAGCTTGGGGTGTCTACTTTCCAAAATGGGGTCATTTGGGGGGGGTTTGTGCCATCTGGGCATTTTATGGCCTTCAAAACTGTGATAGGTAGTGAGGAGTAAAATCAAAAATGTACGCCCTTAGAAATCCTGAAGGCAGTGATTGGTTTTCGGGGCCCCGTATGCGGCTAGGCTCCCAAAAGTCCCACACATGTGGTATCCCCATACTCAGGAGAAGCAGCTAAATGTATTTTGGGGTGCAATTCCACATATGCCCATGGCCTGTGTGAGCAATATATCATTTAGTGACAACTTTTTGTAATTTTTTTTTTTTTTTTTTCATTATTCAATCACTTGGGACAAAAAAAATGAATATTCAATGGGCTCAACATGCCTCTCAGCAATTTCCTTGGGGTGTCTACTTTCCAAAATGGGGTCATTTGTGGGGGTTTTGTACTGCCCTGTCATTTTAGCACCTCAAGAAATGACATAGGCAGTCATAAATTAAAGACTGTGTAAATTCCAGAAAATGTACCCTAGTTTGTAGGCGCTATAACTTTTGCGCAAACCAATAAATATACACTTATTGACATTTTTTTTACCAAAGACATGTGGCCAAATACATTTTGGCCTAAATGTATGACTAAAATTGAGTTTATTGGATTTTTTTTTAGAACAAAAAGTAGAAAATATCATTTTTTTTCAAAATTTTCGGTCTTTTTCCGTGTATAGCGCAAAAAATAAAAACGGCAGAGGTGATCAAATACCATCAAAAGAAAGCTCTATTTGTGGGAAGAAAAGGACGCAAATTTCGTTTGGTTACAGCATTGCATGACCGCGCAATTAGCAGTTAAAGCGACGCAGTGCCAAATTGTAAAAAGTGCTCTGGTCAGGAAGGGGGTAAATCCTTCCGGGGCTTGAAGTGGTTAAAGGAATTAGTGACAAAGAGGCCATGAACAGCAGTGAGTTTGTTGCAGACAGAGCGGGCGATCCAGAGGGTGCAGGAGAGAGGGAGGCTGGTGTTGGGAAGAAGAGGAATGGAGACTAAATTGTGTAGATTGCGACTACTGCCAGAGGGTGCAGGGTGATGGGTGTGTTGGGCACAGTTAAATAAGGGAGGCCCAGGGTTTGGGGAAATATCTCCAGCGACTAGGAGAAGCAGAAGAGTGAGGGAGGTAATATGAGAATATGATTTATATGAGGGGACATGCTTCAGTATCCTGGGGGGTATGTTAGCAAGTGGGCTTAGAGTTAGAAAAGAAGAGCTTGAGGAGAGAGGCTGCAATTGTGAAGAGGAGGAGAGGTAAAGAGTGCATGTTTCAGATAAGGTGAGATAATATGAAAATGAGGTCACCTGCAGTCTGTTATAGTTTGTTTTGTGCAAATCGCTGAAGTGCAAGAGCAGAAGTGCCACTTATTTAAAGAACCCCACTTCTTTGGAAGAACCCCTGTATGTGCAGCCCCCTGTATGTGTTCCCCCGTAAAGAAAGCCTTGTTATATACTGTGTTGGGTGTGGATGGAATCTGGCAATTAATCAATTAGGAGGGCATATTAGGAACACAGCTAGCAGGTCATAACTTTCACACCACAATCAAACTGCAAGGAGACTAAAAGGCCAAAATTGTAAAGATAAGGGAACCCATAATTTAGGTAAGACTTAATGGCTAAATAAACATTGAAATAATGTGAGCATGGCTACAGATGTAGTTGAGACAGCGGTGACAAACAGATTTTCCAAAAATGTATATAAGCGGTCAGTCAATTTTCAGTTTGCAGGACATGGGAATATATATCCTTCCTTATAGACAAACTTGTCAAAAAAGGAAGGATAAGGAAACACCTTTGCCACGTGAGGCAGCTTGTGAGTGCCAAACGGGACCGGCACCTCCACTGCAGCCACATTCTCCATTTTTAAAATTTCCCGCAGAGATGCAATCGGTGTGTCCACCAGCGCTTTCTCGTGTGCAGCCACTGGGGCAGAGGAATGATCCTCACTGTCCGAAATATCTAGGAGCGCGGCTGCAGACCCCACAGGGTGGGCCCTGTCCACGGCAGCAGAATCAGATTCAGGATCTGACAAGACAGATGAAGCAGGGGAAGGCGGGGGACGCATCTTGCTAGTCCGCTGCCCAAAAGCCACCTTCACCCAGGACCAAAGGACTCCACGGCCGCCGTCAGTGCGTCAACGGATGGCTGGGACCAAGAGGGACCTATAGCCTCTGATAGTGGGTCAGGTGGGGAAACATGCTCCTGAGACACCAAAGGAGAGAAGAAAAAAAAAAAAAAAAAAAAAAAAAAGACCCCCACACCAAGAGTGACCATTCACTCTATTCGCAACAGTTAGATCTACTTGCTCCTAGACTTACTTCCTTACTTAAAGTTTTTTAGTTTGGGGGTCTTGTCTGATTCCATAGAGAGCGGCCTACATTAGCATAACGATTTCCATAAGTATAAGTACCATCATCCCAAATGTCAAGATCAAGGAAAAGGAGGGTAGGGCGACGGCCGCAGTTGCTGCTACTGTCAGCCAACGTCTCCACCCCACAACGAGGGAAACGAGGGGGACTATTACGGTACTCAAGGTATACAATAAGGGTAGGGAATAGAAGAGAAAATTGGAATATGGGGAGGTCAGCTGTTGCTGACAAAGGTTGGACAAATGGGTTCTATTTCTCTTCTTTTTTTTTTTTTCCTTTATTTTTTTTTTTTATATATTAAAGGGGTTGTAAAGGTAAAAAAAATTTCACCTCAATGCATTCTATGCATTAAGGTGAAAAGCATCTGACAATACTGGCCCCCCACCCCCCCCCGTTTTACTTACCTGAGCCCTCAAATGTCCCGCGCTCGCCCCCGACATACTTGTTGATCAGCCTGACCGCCTAGAGTGGATGGATTGAAAGCAGTGCAGCCATTGGCTCGCACTGCTGCCAATGGCTCCACAGCTAGGGTAAAGAGAGATGGGGACAGAGGACAGCCCTGACGGGTGCCACGCTGCAACAGGAAGGGCTCAGATAGTCTGTCATTAGTATGGATCTTGGCCCTGGGGGCACTATATAGGATCCGTAACCACTGAAGGAACCTGGGTCCAAACTCGAATCTGCTCATCACTTCCAAAGGAAACCCCACTTTACCGAGTCAAACGCCTTTTCTGTGTAAAGGGAGGCAATGGCTCTTCGTCCACTGTTCTCGTGGGAAATTGAAAGATTCAGAAAGATGCCAGAGGTTAATGTCAGTGCCCTTCCCGGGCATGAAGCCAGTTTGATCCACATAATGATGTCCTCAAGAACCTTAGAAAGACGATTTGCCAAGATCTTAGCATCAACGTTAAGACAAGATATGGACGGTATGAGGAACATTCTTCAGAGTTCTTACCCAGCTTGGGCACCAGCATCACCACCGCTTCTGACATGGAATCAGACAAGATCAAGGAAAAGGAGGGTAGGGCGACGGCCGCAGTTGCTGCTACTGTCAGCCAACGTCTCCACCCCCCAACGAGGGAAACGAGGGGGACTATTACGGTACTCAAGGTATACAATAAGGGTAGGGAATAGAAGAGAAAATTGGAATATTTTATAAAAGTTCACTTTTAATAGAAACAATGTTCATAAAAATACAGTACCGCATACAATTGCGATTGTAAACAAAAACAACGACATTACATATGACCATAAAAAGGGGAGGTACCACATAGTCTGAACCTGTGGATTCCGTACAATTTGGATGGCAGATATGTATATAGCTTTATTGCTCTTTCTCGACCGGTTTCGCGGTTAACACCGCTTCTTCAGGAGAACCATATCTAAGATATGACAGTAGTTTTAGCATATACAAACATATCAACACGTACATAAAAAATTATTATTGCAGCAGAATTGTTGGCAAGATATCAAAGCATTCCATACAAGACATAAAAATTAAGGACAAGCTCACCCTTTCAGGAAAACTCTGTGGGCATGCGGGACCCCATAGAATTCCCCCTGCGGCGGACACAGGGGATGACAGACAGCCTCTGATGAATAGATATTGGGTTAATCGATTATAATTATCACCGTACTGTGATATCATAAAGAAGGAAGAGGTGGTGTTTGTGCCAGTGCCAAGTCATTCAAGTAGCCCAGGGTAATGGTGCAGTAGCGGTTAATAGTAGTAGTAGTAGTGTGAGGTTACAGTGGTAAAGAAAGAGGAGGAGGAAATGGGGGGGGGGGGGGGGAGAGGGGAAGGGGGGAGGGGTAAAGAGGCGGGATACAGTGGGGGATGAGGGGCCAGGGGTGGGACGAAGGAAACAGGAGGGGAGGGAGTGAGAAAGGAGAGGGAAAAAAGAGGGGAGGGAAGGGGGAAAAAATTGGGGAGGGAAAGGGAAAAGGGAGGGGGAAGCTGGAAAGGATGTGAAACATCCCATTACAGGGACCGTGGGTCAGGAAGGTCATAAAGAGCCATGAGAGACGTTAACATTTCAAGGAAGTGATTTAATGAGAGGAAGAGTAATAAGAAGCAATGGCTAGTGTAAGATACCCCTCTCAGAGCTGGGAGAGCACTTGCATCAGAGCTGGGGGTTACATAGTCAGAGATAAGATTGGGTTAAAAAAAAAAAAAAAAAAATCTAACATACAGGGCTGTGCAGTGGGCGCCGCCGCAATCATGCAGGACCTGGAGATGTACAGTAGAAAGCAGCCAGCTAGCAAATAGAGGGGGAGAGGGAACTGACCTGTATAGGGCGATCCTGGACCAGCTCAGCGTCAGGCGGCTGTGAGGCTCGTACAGCGCCCATTGCTGGCCGCTATAAGAGCTCCCCAACCCGGAAGTCAGGGACGGCAAGAGGGGCGGTCCCTGACGTCACCGGGTCTGTTCGCCCGCACTACGCAGGTGCACAACCTGTGCTATTGCGCATGCGCGTGCTCCTGTCAAAGGGAACAGGTTCCCAGACACGGAGACACAAGCAGCACAGAGGCTGCCAGGGCGAACATGCGTCCGCCGCAAGCAGGAGAGTTGAGGCCCAACAATTACCAGCAGATCCTGATAACGAGGGGAGGGAGATTGTCCTTTTACAGCAACATTTGTAAACAGACATGATAATACTAAATAACACACAGGAAAACCAATAACGTATAATGCAGTTGATAATCATTACCCATGTCATTAGGCAACAGCATCAAGGGTAGTCATTAGCAGCACGGACACATTACATATTGGTAGCAGATCTCCTTTTTAGATCTAAAGATTATTAAGCAACCGGATGGAACATTGGGTACCGACCTGTACAGAAAGCCAACTGCTGGCAATACCCTTCTGTTCGCTACTAGCGCACACCCGAACTCACTAGTGCGGAGCATTTCACATGCTCAGTACCTACGTTTACGTAGAAATTGTACACGAGACAGCGACTTTAAACTTCAGGGCACTACGTGAACGCCTATTATCACGTGGTTACTCCCCTACAAATTTACACAAAGCATACAACAAGGCCTTGTCACGCTCTCGGACCTCCCTACTTTTCAAAAGCAGGGAACCTCCCCTCTTAATAGAGACTGTAAAATTCATTACGACCTACTCTGCACACCATAACGTACTCCGCAACATCTTAACTAAAAATTGGCACCTCTTGGCTGAGCACCACACGCTGGCCAAATACATCCGACCCACCCCGGAAGTTGTTTTCCGTAGGGCTCGGTCGCTACGGGATTAACTGACCTCTAGCCATTATACGCCTACCAAATCTGTGAGGAGTGGACCCAACGGCACTTTTAAATGCGGGGATTGTCCCCGGTGCCCTTGGGTCCACGAAGGTAGACACTTTGTTTTACCCAATGGGGAGACCTTGATCCCACATACTTTCGCCAATTGCGGTACAAAAGGGGTGATTTACCTAATGAATTGCGTTTGTAAAGCATTTTATGTAGGTAAAACGATCCGGGAATTCAGACAAAGAATCGGTGACCATTTGTATGATTCAGAAAAAGGGAAGTTGACCACTATCGGCCGACATATAGGCGTGCACCACAGATTTGACAATTCTGTCGTCAAGTTTCTGGTGCTGGAGGTCGTTCAACCCAATCCCAGGGGTGGCGATTGGGATCGCTCGATATTCCAAAGGGAATCCCTTTGGATCGAGCGTCTTAACGCCACTATCCCCCCTGGCCTTAATGAGTCAGTCTCTTACAGGGCCTTTCTGTGAGGTTGCGCGCTTCTCCGCCCTCCTTGCCCCTACCGCTCTGTCCCCCGTTTTCCCTCCCCTCTCTTCCTCCATTTTTTTCCTACCCGTTCCCTCTCCTCCCCCCCCCCCTTCCTTTCCCTTCTTCCCCACCCTTCCCTCCCCCCCACACCCTCCCTCATGGGATGGCAGTGTCCCTTTCCCCCTCTATCTAGGGTTTACCAATATGTAATGTGTCCGTGCTGCTAATGACTACCCTTGATGCTGTTGCCTAATGACATGGGTAATGATTATCAACTGCATTATACGTTATTGGTTTTCCTGTGTGTTTAGTATTATCATGTCTGTTTTCAAATGTTGCTGTAAAAGGACAATCTCCCTCCCCTCGTTATCAGGATCTGCTGGTAATTGTTGGGCCTCAACTCTCCTGCTTGCGGCGGATGCATGTTCGCCCTGGCAGCCTCTGTGCTGCTTGTGTCTCCGTGTCTGGGAACCTGTTCCCTTTGACAGGAGCACGCGCATGCGCAGTAGCACAGGTTGTGCACCTGCGTAGTGCGGGCGAACAGACCCGGTGACGTCAGGGACCGCCCCTCTTGCCGTCCCTGACTTCCGGGTTGGGGAGCTCTTATAGCGGCCAGCAATGGCCGCTGTACGAGCCTCACAGCCGCCTGACGCTGAGCTGGTCCAGGATCGCCCTATACAGGTCAGTTCCCTCTCCCCCTCTATTTGCTAGCTGGCTGCTTTCTACTGTACATCTCCAGGTCCTGCATGATTGCGGCGCCGCCTGGCGCCCACTGCACAGCCCTGTATGTTAGATTTTTTTTTTTTACCCAATCTTATCTCTGACTATGTAACCCCCAGCTCTGATGCAAGTGCTCTCCCAGCTATGAGAGGGGTATCTTACACTAGCCATTGCTTCTTATTACTCTTCCTCTCATTAAATCAGTATCTCTTGTCTACATCTAACTGATCTTTATATCCCCTATCTGTTTCACTATCATATTGGGCACAATCCTTTGTTATACCACTGTGTGTGGTAACCTGTATATTTTATTTCTTTCTAGCCATTGTGCCTTTCCAGCTCATGCATCTTACATTGTTTCAATTTTAGGTGGTGAGTGCCAGCCCTACTATTCTACTGTCAGTGTGCAGCTTTTCCTTTATTACTTTTTGAATGGATGGGAGGTACGGGGTTTCTGTTTCTTTCCCTTCCCCACACTCCCCTCCAACCCCCCCCCCTCTCCCCGTTCTATCCTGTCCCCTCCTCCCGTTCCTTCCCCCCTCCCCTCTCCTTCCCCCCCTTTCCTACCTTCCCCCTCCCCTTTCCCTCCCCAATTTTTTCCCCCTTCCCTCCCCTCTTTTTTCCCTCTCCTTTCTCACTCCCTCCCCTCCTGTTTCCTTCGTCCCACCCCTGGCCCCTCATCCCCCACTGTATCCCGCCTCTTTACCCCTCCCCCCTTCCTCTCTCCCCCCTCCCCTCATTTCCTCCTCCTCTTTCTTTACCACTGTAACCTCACATTAATTCCCGCTACTGCACCATTACCCTGGGCTACTTGAATGACTTGGCACTGGCACAAACACCACCTCTCCCTTCTTTATGATATCACAGTACGGTGATAATTATAATCGATTAACCCAATATCTATTCATCAGAGGCTGTCTGTCATCCCCTGTGTCCGCCGCAGGGGGAATTCTATGGGGTCCCGCATGCCCACAGAGTTTTCCTGAAAGGGTGAGCTTGTCCTTAATTTTTATGTCTTGTATGGAATGCTTTGATATCTTGCCAACAATTCTGCTGCAATAATAATTTTTTATGTACGTGTTGATATGTTTGTATATGCTAAAACTACTCTATGTCATATCTTAGATATGGTTCTCCTGAAGAAGCGGTGTTAACCGCGAAACCGGTCGAGAAAGAGCAATAAAGCTATATACATATCTGCCATCCAAATTGTACGGAATCCACAGGTTCAGACTATGTGGTACCTCCCCTTTTTATGGTCATATGTAATGTCGTTGTTTTTGTTTACAATCGCAATTGTATGCGGTACTGTATTTTTATGAACATTGTTTCTATTAAAAGTGAACTTTTATAAAATATTCCAATTTTCTCTTCTATTCCCTACCCTTATTGTATACCTTGAGTACCGTAATAGTCCCCCTCGTTTCCCTCGTTGGGGGGTGGAGACGTTGGCTGACAGTAGCAGCAACTGCGGCTGTCGCCCTACCCTCCTTTTCCTTGATCTTGTCTGATTCCATGTCAGAAGCGGTGGTGATGCTGGTGCCCAAGCTGGGTAAGAACTCTGAAGAATGTTCCTCATACCGTCCAATATCTTGTCTTAACGTTGATGCTAAGATCTTGGCAAATCGTCTAAGGTTCTTGAGGACATCATTATGTGGATCAAACTGGCTTCATGCCCGGGAAGGGCACTGACATTAACCTCTGGCATCTTTCTGAATCTTTCAATTTCCCACGAGAACAGTGGACGAAGAGCCATTGCCTCCCTTTACACAGAAAAGGCGTTTGACTCGGTAAAGTGGGGTTTCCTTTGGGAAGTGATGAGCAGATTCGAGTTTGGACCCAGGTTCCTTCAGTGGTTACGGATCCTATATAGTGCCCCCAGGGCCAAGATCCATACTAATGACAGACTATCTGAGCCCTTCCTGTTGCAGCGTGGCACCCGTCAGGGCTGTCCTCTGTCCCCATCTCTCTTTACCCTAGCTGTGGAGCCATTGGCAGCAGTGCGAGCCAATGGCTGCACTGCTTTCAATCCATCCACTCTAGGCGGTCAGGCTGATCAACAAGTATGTCGGGGGCGAGCGCGGGACATTTGAGGGCTCAGGTAAGTAAAACGGGGGGGGGGGCCAGTATTGTCAGATGCTTTTTCACCTTAATGCATAGAATGCATTGAGGTGAAATTTTTTTTACCTTTACAACCCCTTTAATATATAAAAAAAAAAAATAAAGGAAAAAAAAAAAAGAAGAGAAATAGAACCCATTTGTCCAACCTTTGTCAGCAACAGCTGACCTCCCATCCCCTCCCCCAACCACATAGCGTGAGACCACTTGGATCCCCTATAACCTGCCCAAAGGCAACTATAACTTGGGAAAAGTGTAATAAAATGTGGAGTAGCAATCAACTCATGACAGTTCTCAGTCTTGGTTTCCTACTGACAAAAGTAGCAGGTTCAAATACATAGCGTTTCCGTCAGGAGATGCTGGATCAGAGAAATATTACTCGAGTCTGGGTAATCACCTGGACTAAACCAGAGACACTAAAAACTTAGGGGGCCCATATAGTTCCGGTTCAACGATTCCCTCAGCAGTCTTGTACGGAGTTGAAAACTGGGGATAAGCCAAAAGAACAGCAAAGGGTACATTTATATAGGAACAGTGTCCTGCAGAAGAACAAGAGGGCCCGACAGCCCCATTTCCAATGACAGTGCCTGAATTATAAAAGCTACACAGCTATAACAGGTAGGTATAACCTTAAAGCAAAAACCTTACTGCCGCTGGTCAGGAAATCTTCACCCTTGCGGAGGCAGGGACTCTAACCAATCCGCCTTTCGGGGAAGTAAAAAAAATGGACTGTTGCCCCGTCCACAACCCTCACCTTAGCCAGGAACAGGACACTGTATTTAATCCCCTTGGTGCGCAGGGTGGCCTTAACAGAATCAAATGACCAGCAGAGCTTTTGCGTCTCCACAGAGTAGTCAGAGAACATCAGCAACTGTTTGTTCTTGTATGCCAGCTCCCCCACCAATCTCGCCACCTGCAAGATCCCATCCCGATCTCTGAAGTTAAGGAGCCGTAGAATAAAAGGTGCATGGGGGGCCCCTGCAGCGGCACACGTTGGGTTCTCTCCACAGTAAAATAAGGCGACAACTGGGCCGCAGGAAAGAGGGAACACAGGAGTTCCTCAACAAACACTGTGGGGTTTTGCCCTCAGCCCCCTCCACTAGGCTGATAATGCGGATATTATTTCGCCGGCACCTATTTTCAGCATCATCAGCTCTATACTCCAGTGTCTTCATCTTAGACTGCAGAGTGCGGAGAGCCCCATCATGTTCCGCCGCTGTGTCCTCTACATGCCTCACCCGCACCTCAATAGTGGTTAGATGGGAGCGGACCTTGTCCAGATCCTGGCGCATAACCCCCATGTCCAGTTGCACCATTTCAATTTTGTTAGTGAGCGCTGTCTGACAAGTAGCTATGGTTGTCTGACAGGAGGCGATCGCCGCCATGACCTCTGGAATCCCTGGAGTGGTTGGAGCAGGCTCCTCCGAGAGATCCGTGTGGGAAACTATATCGGCAGCCACGTGCCAATCAGGGCTAGGCTGAGGATCCGGACTAGAAGTAGGTATTCCCAGGGGGAAAAGTTTCTTACCCCCCTTTTCACGGCCCGAGGATTTGTAAGGCATCCGCAGTAGTTACAGCAGCGTGGTAGCTCACAGCAACCCAGGTAAGGATAAATTCAGGAGATTACTCCAGAAAACCCCCTGGAAACACATGTGGTCACTCCGCCATCTTGGAGACGCCCGCCAAAGCCGCATTTTGCATGTGCGTTAAGGCACATCAAGCGTTTTAGCATTAATGGGCTCAATTGGCCAGAATATTCATTCTGGCCATTGGAATGAACGTTTAGGCACATCAAGCATTTTCTCTGCCGAAAAGCTCCTCTCCTTAACGTGTAAGTGATGGGGTTTTTTTTTTTTAGCCTGTAAACACTCCTCTTCTAATATTCCTGTAAATGCCTAAGTGTGCATGGACATATAGGTTAACAGAGGTTCGTTCACAGGCACAACCCCCCCTCGTCAAATACCCGTAGAAGTGGCGTTTCAGCCCAGTGAGCCCTATATGTAAAACCAAACCTTGAACTTCGGTTATGTGTTCCCTTCTGATATTTTAAAGCCAAAATAACTTGTGATCATCACAAACTGAAAACACCAATTTTAATATTTAAAGTAAAGTCATCCATACATTGCCTTTATTCTAGCATTTCTATCCATGGAGATCTTAAAGTAGAACTAAAGGCAATTTTAAATAAAAAAAAAAAAACAATTTTGGATAGAGAAGGAAGGGTTATAAACCCTGTCAGTTTTTTGTCCCATTGTGGAGATTTACCTTCACTTCCTGTCCCATAGCAAAAACAGGAAGTGAGAAGAAATCCCCACAAATTAAGAGAATCCATTGGGCCCCCCCAGGTCACCAGAACCAGGTGGGTTCCCCTCTGACAGGTTTTCTCTAGTTTCAAATGATAAAATATGATTTTAAGGGAAATGCCTGAATATTTATCTCAGAGCTGCAGGAACCTGAAGTTTGTTCTATCCACAGATGTGTACAGATGACTTAAAACCACATGCACGTCAAGCTTAGAAACAATAAAAAAGGGGTTTACGATCCAGCCATAATTTTTCACAACTCACTATTTACGCAGCTGGCTTAGACCAGACTTTTCTATATTGTGTCAGCTTTCTGGCATTGTCCAATATTGGAACTATATGGACATTGAGTAAGTTATGACAGCATGAAAATCTGTTTGTAACATATACTCAGAAAGACAGAAGAAGCAAGGGACATGACTTTCTGCCCTCAGAAATATCAAAATGATTTACCGTATATACTAGAGTATAAGCAGAGTTTTTCAGCACTTTTTTTGTGCTGAAAGTGCCCCCCTCGGCTTATACTCGAGGCAAGCACTTTTCTGGTGCAAAGAAAGACATTTTCCGAACCGACTTTGGGGCCCCGTATCCGTAAATTTGCTGTGCAAACCCAGTGGAACTAGCACTACAACATATCCAAAGCTGGGGTTCCTAGCACCAAGTGGCCCGAGAAATGGGGCCCCAAAGTAGGTTCGGAAAAGGTCATTCTCTGCTGCAGAAAAGCGCTTGACATTTTCCAAACCGACTTTGGGGCCCCGTATCTTGGGGCCATTTGGTGCTAGGAACCCCAGCTTTGGATATGTTGTAGTGCTCGTTCCACTGGGTTTGCACATCAAATGGCCCCGAGATATGGGGCCCCAAATTCGGTCAACTGTGTCCATTTGCGGCAATGTCATTTCGGGACCCCAAATTTTGGCTGTCGTTAGGGGGCATCTAGGAACGCTTAACTACCGAGTTTGACGTTCGGGGGCCCTATGGCTGCAAATGGGCACAGGAAGGCTGCAAATGGGCATTGTTGACCCTCTTTTCCACTTACAGTAGCTGCGCATTTCTCACCCTAGGCTTATACTCGAGTCAATAAGTTTTCCCAGTTTTGTGGTAAAATTAGGTCCCTCGGCTTATACTCGAGTATTTACGGTAAAAATTAAACTTTTTTTTTTTTTTACAAAAAGGAGTAACTATTTCCAGTATTCCAGGACAGCCCACGAGATGTTGAGCTCCCCTCACAGGACAGGAAACATGTTACCCCACACAGAATAAAAAGAGGTCCTCCATGCACCTGCTTCAGTAGATTCAAGAACCAAAGGGACAGACCTGGAAAACACATTTAAGCAGTGTAATAAAAAGCAAGGATGGGAATCCGGCTGTCCTGGAAGACTCTGGAAAATAGTTACCGATAAGTCCAACTACGGTTTTCCCAAGTCGTCTTCCAGGACAGCCCACGAGACGATAAACAAGAACTTGGGGTGGGGAAGACTACCGCCTGGAGGACCTTCAGCCCAAAAGCCTGCTCCTGACTTCCCAAGAGATCCACACCATAATGTTTAATAAATGTGGTAAACTGGACCAAAGTAGCAGCCTTACATATGTGCTCCAGGGAAGCACGAGCCCTCTCTGCCCAGGATGTGGATAAGGCGCTAGTTGAATGCGCATTAATGAAAGTAACAAGCCAGGCATTAAACTTGGTAAGGCAGAATAGCTTGCTTAATCCATCTGTGTGGCTTTGGAAGCCTGAGTGCCTTTACATTTCCAGCAAAAGGAATAAAGCGTCCGATTTTGTGAATTGCTTAAACATATCCAGGTAATGTAGGAAACATCTCATGACGTCCAAAAAATTTAACTTGCTTTCTTTCTCATTAGTCGAAGCACAGCAGGAAGGCAACACAATATCATGTGATCTTGTGACAAAATATACTTTCTTACTGGAAGAAAAAACTGCAGCAACACTGCTACGGATTGCAGGAAGGCTAACCAAGCTTGCATTGGCCAAAAACAGAGCCACTAGAACGAGATGTCCTTTCCAAAAGTAATTTTCGTAATACTAACAGAATTTGCCTGAAAGGTGGACAGGCATAACTTAGATTGAAATTCCAAGGATTTGCCAGAGCATCTATACCTATAGCTGAGTCTGCCAGATTCAGAGAAAAATATTTTTTGGTCTATGCATTCCCCTGTGTGGGGAATAGACCCACCTTAGGCTGAGCCCACAAAGCTGAGAGTCAATAGAAAATGTCCTCGTTGAGGGCCCATTCCTCCTGGCATACTACCTGATGACCGAGGAAGACAGAAAATTAAGTGCCCTTCAAATGAACTGCTAAGATCGAGGCTAGGTTAAATTTCACCCACTTCAGCATTATTTTTTAAATCGCCTGCAAACATGGACTCCTTGTGCCCCATTGTTTGTTGATATATGTCACAGTGCTGTTGTCCAAAAGGACCTGAAGGTGATGGACTTTCAGTTGAAAATTCTTCATTGTGCTTTCTACCATAAAACAGTTCCCTTTGATTCTAAGATGACTTGGCTTCGGTCATCGACCACTGCCCCCAGGCAATTCCGTCCTTCAGGTACAAAGATGTGAGTAACCCTGACCCCTTTCCAAAGCTGGAACTGGGATCAAAAATCCTTGATCCACCATCTTCCCCCACCTGAAGACACAAGGCTTCTGCTTTTTTACGATACCAGGGAAGATTTGTGAATGAAAACCTTTGAGAGGAATGGAATCGAAATCCAATCTGTAACCCTAACCTATTAAGCGAAGAGTGAAAAGATTGAAGGTGATAGTTTCCCAGTTTGGGAGGAAGTCCCCCAACCATAGCGTCTTGTCTTTGTAGCCTGACTAATGGTTCTTTGGCCTGGAATCCCTGTCTTGGTCACTTTGAATTCGTTGGCCAAAAAAAAAAAAAAAAAAACAGCTAAAACATGGGTTTTGTTTTCTTTTCCAGAAATGTTTTTTTTTTTTCATTGGCAATACGCTTCAATGCTTCTTGTAGTCCTGGACCGAAGAGATTATTGCCTGAAAAAGGCAAGGCGCATAAAACCATCTTAAATGCATTATCACCTGACCAGGTTTTAAGCCAAAGCGCTCTACACGCTGAATTTACCAAGGCTGAAGACCTATCAGCCATTTTTACTGCCTCAGATGAGGAATCGGCAAGAAAACCTGCTTCCTTGTTTAATAAGGGAAGAGTCTTCAACATTTCCTCTCCTGGGGTACCGGCAACTAGGCGAGACAGGAGCTGAGTCAACCAAAAGTAGCTACTTTTTTTATATTTAAAAGTGGTGTCTCGCTCCCACATGCCAATGTACTAGAATCCCTTTAAATAGGTTTGCATAGCAATGTTCAAACTCCGCATATAATCTTGAACCATATATACCATTAACAAAACAAACAGTGCATCAGTCCATTAAGTGTCCTTTGGTATGAATTTGCTTGCATATGCTCAATCTTTAATGAAAATAAAAGGCTGGTGTTTACATATTCAAATGACAGCTTCCTTAATTCGTGTTCACCACCATGTGCTCCAGTTATCCACATGCATTAGTGATGATCCCCTCTTCCCATGTGTCCTCACCTGGGGCATAAGACCAACCAATGGTATTCATGCGCTTTTGTCCCTCTCTGGGGATCTGTTTTTTGCAGTTTCACTCATTGACAATCTTGAGATTAGAATCTTCCTCCTCTTACACTCATCATTTCTTTGTCAGTGGTCAAACATACAAAATCAGCAGGGGATAAAATACTTTTTTCCCCTCACTGTACGCCAAATCACAAAGAGAAAGCTGGACATTTATCTTTTAAAACAACCGGTTTATTAACCAATTCCAGTCTGCCCCACGTACATATACTGCGGCAGGGTGGCCTAGCTGCACAAAACCATATACCTGTAAGTGATCCACACTCACCCTTCCTGTGGCATTCAGATTTGATTCAGAACCAATCAGTCATCAGGTCTAGGCTAATGATTTATGACCTGGACCTACTGATCGGTTATGGCAAATGGCAGAACGTCCTTTGCCTGTATAATGTAAACACAGGCACAGGAAATGATGCAATCTCCTCTCCTGGAGCCCTTTTTGTTTCCAGCTTGAGAGGAGAGAGCATCAGACAGTGAGTAAAGCACTACACTGACACACAGTTAGGCACATTCAACCCCTTGATCAATCCTGTAGACAAACCAGCACTGCAGTAACACTGACGTGGAGAGTCCCATTAGTGCAGTTCAAGCTGGAGCAGTGGTTAACACAAGTAGTGTCCCGCAGCCACCAAGAATTCAAACACAGGCCTGTAGTGCCCTTCCTGATGTGCTTGAAAATCCTGATTGTCAGTCCACCACTTCTGCAGCACCTGTACTTCCCCCATTTACCGGCCAACCCAGATTTCAGGTGGAAACAGCAGATTTAAGCCCTTTTTTTTCCTTTTAGCTGTTTTTCACGGAAGATCTGTACGGATCTATTGTGGACCAAAGTAACTTATAAGCTAATCAAGTTATCGCCACAAACCCAAAATTTACCCTTGCCAGACAACTTGCATGGAAACCTATCATGGTTCCCGAATTTAAGACCTTTCTGGGCCTATCCCTCAACATGGGCATTACTAAAAAGAACGAGTTGTGGTCATATTCGTTCACTGACCCAGCTCATCATATGCCCGTGTTCTCTGCTGCCATGGCCAGGACTAGACACAAGCAAATACAGTGGAACCTCGGATTGCGAGTAACATGGTTAACGAGCATTTCGCAATTCGAGCTATTAGTTTTTTAAAATTCTGACTCAGTTTGCGAGTGTTGTCTCACAAAACGAGCAGGATTCAAGCCCCTGCGGTGTAGGGGTGCTGAAATTAATCCTTGCATCAATGAATCGCGATTCGGGTATCTCCGATGCAGCATCGATGCATAAGGACCGGAGAACGATTGCGGGTGACGTCATCCCGACTTGACCCGCCCCTCCCGGGAAAGCACCCTGAGCGTATTTTTATAATTACTTTCTTTTAATAAATGCCGTGTTACAATGAATGATGTGCCCCGCTGTATGTGCTTTTCAAAAAAATATGTCACTTCATATCGAATTTCACAGTAGTATAATACATCCCGCTCATGTGACTGCCCGGCCTGCCGCTCTCCTCTCACGTCTCTAAGTCCTGACGTCAGCGGGGAATTCTCAGCCCCCCCTGCCTCTTTTGATATGATAAGCTATAGTCAGTGTGCGGGGCTGAGAATTCCCCGCTGACGTCAGGACTCAGGAGAGATGTGAGAGGAGAGCGGAGAGAGGCGGGATGGGCCGGGCAGTCACACGAGCGGGATGTATTGTACTACTGTGAAATTCGGTATGAAGTGACATTTTTTTTTAAAAAGCACATACAGTGGGGCACTTCATTCATTGTAACATGGCGTTTATTAAAAGAAAGTAATTTTAACAACAGTAAGAGTACAAATGTCTTTGTACTCTTACACCTCGCGCTCCGTGCTGACAGGTCCCTGGGCTTCCCTTTGCACATTCCACTGTTAACTCCTAGTGTCAGCACCAGTGGCGGCCTGTGCATTGTGGGGGGTTAGTGAAGTGATGGCTGCATTTAACGGGCACAAGTGGCTGCGCTTGACGGGCACAGTGGCTCATTTGATGGGGGAGGTTCAGTATTTTTCAGTTTGTTTGCGCCCCCCAAAAATTTTGAGCACCAGCTGCCACTGGTCAGCACAGAGACAGTACAGGGAACTTCACAGGGCTGTTTGTCAGCTGTGGATTGTAATCCCTCCTGACCACCCAGCAGCAGTGTGTGTGAATGTCTGTACCCTGAAGCGCACCGGATTAGTGCGTTTTTTAAGGGAGTGAGGTTATTTTTAATTCAAAGCGGAGTTCCAGTCAATTTTTTGTTTATTAAAAGTCAGCAGCTTTTAATAAAAAGACTCACCTGTCCCACAATCCAGCGACGTGGCCACCCAAACCCTCCATTCTCTCCCCCGCCTGTCCATGGCGCTGGCAATACTACTATGGGCATCGGCTGTGACAGCTTGCAGCTTCACAGCCGGGTGCGCATGTCTCACTGCGCTGTCCTGCATAGCTGGGCAATCTTTTGGGAACTGTGAGGTGTCCCAGAAGATTGCAGGGTGGAAGGGCCGCCTGGGCGGCCCAAGAGGAAGTGGGAGCTCGTCGATAATCGTGATGCATCGCGGAATTGAATCGTTGACCAGATAATCGTAATTGAATCACGAGACCAGTGAAGATGCGCACCCCTACTGCGGTTTGCAGTACCGCATTTGGCCAGGGGTGCTGACTCAGCCATTTGGAGCCGCTCGGAAACAATCGGAAATACTCCATTCCCGAGTCTCTCCGGCACCCCCCACCTTTGGTCACATGCGGTATTGCATGCAATATAAGTCAATGTGGAACGAATTATCTTCGTTTCAATTGACTTCTATGGGGAAACTCGCTTTGAAATACAAGCATTCTCCTGGAACGGATTATGCTCATAATCCAAGGTTCCACTGTATTGTGGTTTATGCACTTCAACGACAATGAACTCTGTCGTCCTCGGGGTGACCCTAAATATGATCGGCTCCACAAAATTTGGCCCCCCCCCGTAAACCAATTCTACCAAAAATTTGCAACCTTTATATTCCCCAACAAGATGTCTGCGTAGATGAGTCCCTGATTAAGTTTTCTGGTCAGCTTGTTTTCAAACAGACTACATAGGGAAAAGTGGTAGGATTGTTTGGGACTCTTATCCTTATTCCGAAAGAGTACCATTTATACGTGGACAATTTTTTTTACACAAACGTGCCACTTTTTAGAAACCTCTTTGAATTTGGAACGCATGTGACACCATGCGATCTAATGCCAGGACTCCCACCAATGGCTTGTAAATGCCCCACTTAGACAGGGGGAGAGAGCATGCTTGAGGTGTAATGAATTGCTTGCAGTGAAGTGGAAGGACAAACGGAACGTTTTCGTTCTGTCTTCCATTCAGACAGCAGTCCAAACTGCAACAGCGACTGGTGTTGAGAAGCCCCTCTGTGTCCAATCTTAAAATGGGAGGGGGGACTTCAACGACCAGATGTTGGAGCCGTACTTAATTGCCCGTAAAGCCAGACGCTGGTATAAAAAAAATGTCTGTACACTTATTCCAATTGGCTCTGTTCAACGCTTATATACTATACAAAGCGTCAGGAAGAAGTGTATCCTTCCTAAAGTTCCAGGAGGAGATCATCACAGCCCTTTTGTTTCCAGAAGGTGCTGTGGCCCAATTTCCCATTACAGATGCGAGTCAGCTGCATTAGAGGCATTTTCCGGATGTCCTCCCTGGTACCCCTACCCAAAGAGCACCCCAAAAAAGATGCAGTGTCTAGCAAGTGAGGATACAGGCGTGAAACCTGCTATTATATTGTTTCTGTCGCTATACACACACTAGTGGAGTATTAGTATAGAGTAGAGATGTAAAATTTCCAGAAATTTTGAAGCTCGGAAAAAAAAACAGTTTTTTTCAGTTTTTTGGAGGGAAAAACAGAAATTTTTGGAAAAATTGAAAAAAAAATGCTACATTAGCACTTTTTCTTTTTAAGATTGAAAGTCATTCTGTTACTTTAGGAACATAAAATATGACTATGGACAATTTGACTTGGCATAAAATTATCACAACTAGCATATTAAAAATATAGTGTAGCCAAACAATTATTTTTTTAATATTTATTTGTAACAAAAGGGAGCAACAATTTCCTGAACTGCTTACTAGTTTATGTGGAACAGCCAAAAGCGCCTCCACAAAACAAATTTTCAAAACCAAAAGTAACAATTTTTCATATTTCCTCTCCACAGTATTAAATAAAAATAAAAACCACATTCTCATAAAAAAGAATTGAAGATGGGGGAAGTGTTAAGAAGAGAGTGGGACTAAGTTTCAATGGACATTTAATCAGAATCATTTTCTGAGCTGAAATGGTCAGTATCCGTCTTCTGCAGCTACTCTTTTTTGTCCGTCATCACAATTAGAAACTTCTAAAAACTTAAGGTTTGAACGGACCGGTTCTTGTTACAATAGCAGCACAGCACCTCCTAAAGGAAGAAATGCATACTGTTCTTGCATTGGAGGGTTCAGTTTGTTACCTAGGACTTGCTTGTCCTCACTCAGTGCACAGAAATTAGAATAATTTGATATACATTTTCTTTTAGAAATGATTTGGAAAATATTTGAACACCCGGTCTTAAAATATTTTATTTAAAATAAAATTAAAATAAAAATATTCCACATTTTTTTTTCTTTTTTCAATGTTTCCAGTTTTTTGGAAAAAAAACAAAAAAGCCTTCAGGAAAAAAAAACTTTTTTTTTTCACGAACGTTTCCGTTTTTTTTCCGGGCCTTCACATCTCTAGTATAGGGTACAGCATGGCACAGTCTGGGGCATATATTCACACAGGGTCTAAAAAGATGTTAGATGGCTATTGCATTTAGAGAGATCCTAGCGTGGAACGTTCAAAGTTGTTTAGAGTTGCAAGAAAAATGTGAAAAAAAAAAAAATGTTTTAACCACTTAGGCCCCGGACCATTTTGCTGGCCAAAGACCAGAGCACTTTTTGCGATTCGGAACTGCTTTGCTTTAACTGACAATTGTGCGGTCGTGCGACATGGCTCCCAAACAAAATTGACGTCCTTTTTTTTCCTACAAATAGAGCTTTCTTTTGGTGGTATTTGATCGCCTCTGAGTTTTTAATTTTTTGCGCTATGAACAAAAGAGCGAAAATTTTGAAAAAAAAAAAAAACGCATTTTTATTACTGTTTGCTATAAATATCCCCCAAAAATATATAAAAAAATCTTTTTTTCCCTCAGTTTAGGCCGATACGTATTCTACATATTTTTGGTAAAAAAAAATAAATCACAATAAACATTTATTGATTGGTTTGCACAAAAGTTATAGTGTCTACAAAATAGGGGATAGTTTTATGGCATTTTTATTAATTTTTTTTTTACTAGTAATGGCGGTGATCAGCGATTTTTATCGTGACTGCAGCATTATGGCAGACAGATCGGACAGATTTAACACAGCGATCAATGCTAAAAAATTGCATTGATAACTGTAAAAATGTCACTGGCAGTGAAGGGGTTAAGCTCTAGGTGGCGCTGTAGGGGTTTAGTGTGTCCTAGTGAGTGTTTCTAACTGTGGGGGGGAGGGGCTGTGAGAGACACTACACTGATCGCTGCTCACAATCACAGGGAGTAGAGATCAGTGACAGTGTCACTAGGCAGAATGGGAAGATGCTTGTTTACATTAGCATCCCCCTGTTCTTCCTCACCGTGAGACGATCACGGGTATGCCCGCGGACATCGGGTCCGCGGAACCCGCGATCACGTCACAGAGCTCCCAGCGGGCACGAGCGTCCGCAAGCCAGCTCTAAAGGGGCAATGTACAGGTATGTTAATCTGCCTGTACGTGCTCTTCTGCCGCAGTATATCTGCATGAGGCGGTCGGGAAACCGTTAAAAGAATTAAATAGTGGACATTACAGTATAGCATAAAATACAGTAAAAACGTAAGTTATACTGTATTTTATGCTATACTGTAATGTTTTATTGTTAGTGTTTTTCATCGTTAACCATTATCTGCTTTGCAGATATGCCTTTCTATTGTTTTGCAATACTGTTACTGTGTTTTATTGTTAACCATTAGGTACTTTGCAGGCATGCCATTCAGCTGCAGCACTGATTTGTTTATTTCAACAGCAACAGGGTTTGCGCTCACAATACGTAAATCAGTGACTCCAGCGCTGTAGGAGGTGATTTTACCACCGCAGTTATAATTTTGAAGACAAAGCCTTTTCTGACACTTTTTGTTAACATGAAAAAAAATTTTTTTGCAAGAAAATTACTTTGAACCCCCAAACATTATATATAATTTTTTAAATCAAAAGTCCTACAGATTAAAATGGTGGGTGTTTCATACGTGATTTTGCCTGCCCGTGCCATCCTGCCACAGTATATCTGCGTTAGGCGGTCGGCAAGTGGTAAAAAAAAAAAACACAAAAAAAAACAAAAAAACAAAACACATTACGATATATGCCCAACAAGGACCAGCAATGTACTGGTATGTTGCTGGACTTTGAGTGGTTATACTTGAATGATACCTGCAGGTTTAAGCATCATCTTGGTATCGTTTTTTTCAGCTGGCGGTCGGCTTTCATGTAAACACAATCCTAGCAGCCAATTAGCCGCTAGACAGCTTTTACAAGCAGTAGGAGGGGGACGTCCCCACCCCCCTCCATGGTTTTCGTGGGCACTCAAAAATGCAGCCAGTGGTTCCGCCAGCTGACCATGGAGCTGATCAGAGACAACGGCTCCAATCATCTCTAGGCCTAAGAAACAAGGAGCTACGAGGATTTTTTTAACCATTTTTAAACTGGGAAAGCATCTTATCACACCGATCTTGGTGTGGTCAGATGCTTTAAGGGCAGAGGAGAGATCTAGAGCCTAATAGACCCCACATTCCTCCCCCCCCCCAAAAAAAAGTACCTGTCACGGCCTATTGCTATCATAGGGGATATTTACATTCCCTGTGAAGACAATGAAAGTGATAAACATTTTAAAAAAATGTAAAGCACCCCTGTCTCCTTGCTTTTAGTCACAAAGTTTTGAAAATTGAAAAAAGAAAAACACATTTTCCTTTTCTTCATTTTTCAAAACAAATGAGCTGCAAAATACTCACCATGCCTCTTAGCAAATACCTTGGGGTGTCTACTTTCCGAAAAGGGGTCATTTGGGGGAGTTTTGCGCTATCTTGGCATTTCATGGCCTTCGAAACTGATAGGTAGTGACAAAGTGAAATGAGCAATATACGTCCTTAGAAATCCTGAGGGCGTTGATTGGTTTTCAGGGTCCTGTATGCAGCTAGACTGCCTAAAAGTCTCACAACGTGGTATCCCCGTACTCAGAAGTAGTAGCATGTATTTTGGGGTGTAATTTCACATATACCCATGGCATGTGTGAGCACAATATAATTTCAGTGACAAAATTAGGCCCCGACTGCTACAACCCTGGCAAATAGATGACACCAGAAGACTCAGAAAACGTAGCCGCGCTCTTGAGCGCCTGTGGCATAAGACTAAGACCCAGGAAGACTTCACACAATATAAATCTGCCCTCCTAAAATACTACTCCTGCCTTCGCACTGCCAAACAGATCTACTTTATCACACTCATTAACACCTTCTCATCCAGTTCACGTCAACTCTTCTCTACCTTCAACACTCTACTCTGTCCTCCACTGCCTCCACCCACCAACTCACTCACTGCCCAGGAGATTGCCAATCACTTCAAAACTAAGATTGATACAATTCATGAGGAGATCACCAATGCGCAAAAACCTCCCCCATGCAACACCCCATGTCCACAGATACAATCATTACTTCCCTCATTCAACCCTGCTACTATTACTGAGGTTGCTAAACTTTTATCTAGCACCCATCTAACCACTTGCCCCCTGGATCCTGTTCCCTCGCAAATGCTACGCTCACCCTCTGACTCAATTCTACGCTCTCTAACTCACATTTTCAACCTCTCCCTCTCTTGTGGCATCTTCCCAAACTCTCTAAAACATGCGCTAGTCATCCCCATACTAAAAAAGCCCTCACTGGATCCCACCAATCTCAACAACTTACATCCCATCTCCTTACTCTCCTTCTCCTCCAAACTTCTTGAAAGACTGGTCTACAATCGACTAAGCGACCATCTGACCATGAATAAACTTCTTGATCCCCTACAGTCCGGTTTTCGCCCTCAACACTCCACGGAAACTGCTCTCCTTAAACTCTTAAATGACCTACTAATGGCTAAAGCCAATGGACACTATTCTGTACTACTTCTCCTGGATCTCTCTGCTGCCTTTGACACAGTGGACCACCCCCTCCTCCTCAAAAAACTCCACTCCTTTGGTCTCCGTGACTGTACTCTTCGCTGGTTCTCATCCTACCTATCACACCGCTCCTTCAGTGTCACTTACAACTTTACTTCCTCCTCTCCTCTTCCTTTTTCCGTTGGGGTCCCCCAAGGTTCTGTTCTTGGACCTCTCCTTTTCTCAATCTACACCACCTCCTTGGGTCAGTTGATTGCCTCCCACGGCTTTAAATATCATCTCTACGCTGATGACACCCAAATCTATCTCTCCACCCCCCAAGCTCTCTCCATCTGTCTCCTCACGCATTACCAACTTACTAGCTGACATATCAGCCTGGATGTCACATCACTTCCTCAAACTCAACCTATCCAAAACCGAGCTCATGATATTTCCTCCCTCAGGTGCCACTTCCCCTGCTTTCCCTGTCAATATCAACGGCTCAACTATCAACCCATCTCCCCACGCCAGGGTCCTAGGTGTAATCCTGGACTCTGAACTAACCTTTCGACCCCACATTCTATCACTATCCAAAGCTTGCCGCCTCAATCTCCGCAACATCTCCAAGATACGCCCCTTCCTAACCAATGTCACCACAAAGCTTCTAATCCACTCCCTGGCCATCTCCCGCCTCGACTACTGCAACTCCCTCCTCATTGGTTTACCTCTAAATAGGCTATCCCCCACTTCAGTCCGTCATGAACGCTGCTGCCAGACTCATCCACCACAGAAACCGCTCAGCGTGTGCTACACCCACTGCCACTCAGTCACCGAATTAAATTCAAGATACTAACTATAACTTACAAAGCCATCCACAACCTGGTCCCCAGCTACATCTCTAACCTAGTCATAAAATACCAACCTAATCGTTCTCTTCGCTCATCCCAAGACCTCCTGCTCTCAAACTCCCTTGTCACCTCATCCCATGCTCGCCTTCAGGACTTCTCCAGAGCCTCCCCCATCCTCTGGAATGCTCTACCCCAATCCGTCCGATTTTCTCCTACTTTATCCACTTTTCAGACGATCCCTGAAAACTCATCTCTTCAGAGAAGCCTATCTGGCCCCCACCTAACAACTGTACACTTATCTTCTCAATCAGCACATCACCCACAGTTATTACCTCTTGTATCTCTTGACCTTCCCTCTTAGATTGTAAGCTCTAAGGAGCAGGGCCCTCTAATTCCTACTGTATCAAAGTGTATTGTATTTGTACTGTCTACCCTCAAGTTGTAAAGCGCTACGTAAACTGTTGGCGCTATATAAATCCTGTATAATAATAATAATAATAATAACTTTGTTTAAAGTTTTTTTTGTTGTCATTTTTCTGGTTCAGAAATTTTATTCGAGAAAAGAACAAGGTTTACATAATAAAGAGACATGAGAGAGCCTTCCCTTGAGAACAGGGGACCAAACCAGTTGTAAAATGTCTTAATGTAATAACAGGCCCATTTTGATATGACAACTATAAAAGGAACACTGGTAAACAGTAATGAGCAATGCTGTATTTACAATTACATACTATTGCATGCGACTCAAGACAGGGCATAACCAGTATATAGTGTGCGGCTAACGTTGAGTAAATTCAAAACATACCAACAAATCAGTTTTTTGAGGGGGACTCACTGGAGAGAAGTCAAGCCTGAGGATGAAGAGAAAAGAAGAGAAAAGAAGAGAAAGGGGGTCTGAGGAGGATACAGCCAGTAGATGAGAGCACCGGGGGTTTGGGAGGGGAGCCGTTAACTGTAGACAAAAGTTTGAAGTGAGGAGTGAGTGAGGAGCTATCAAAGTCAGCTGGGAGAAAATGATCAACTTCCACATACGTTCATAGTTTATGACCCTGTCAACAATGACTGCCTCCACCCTGGCATGACTTGTGGCCTTGATAATTCTATTTTTAGTTTCTGTAATGTTGAGGTGGGGATTTTTCCAAGCTATTGCGATGGTTTGCTTCGCAGCTGTCGTAACCTGCAGGAATAATTTAAATTGTAATTGAACGAAAGGCTTTTTGTTAATTAAGGCCGCGGCTGGATCAGGCTCAAGAGAGCTACCCTATGAGGGTGGAGAGAATACGGAAGATTTCAGCCCAAAATGATTGGGCTATTGGGCAACTGCCCCAAACGTGAACGTGGGTGCCTTCATCTGAACAGCCACAGAAGCAGAAGGGGTGGTAGGATGGCATGAATTTGGCAATCCAGGCAAGGACTAGGTACCAAAGCATAAGAATTTTATAATAAGTTTCTTAGGGCTGCAACGTACCTAAGAGGCCGCTAAGAGCGGTCCAAATGTCGGACCAGTTCTTGCCGTCTAATTGAAGGCCTAAGTCGCTCTCCCACTTAGTTATGTAATGAAGGGAGGTTTGAGGGGGTGGAGCTAGCAATTGAGTGTAAATTCACCTCGACCTACATATGATTAAGTTCACCCCTATTGAACATGTACCCATGAATTCCAGAGGTGGGGGTGACAATCGTACATAGCTACAACTGGAAATCAGCTGGATTTATAGTTTAAAACGATACCACATACCGTGGTCGAAATTAAATTTTGAAATAAGTTTCAAACCCTTCTTATAATGTCATCCTATCCCAGCTAGCCATCTACCCACCCATTTAGTTTGCCTTGTAAACTGTTTAATTCTATTCATAATTAGCTCAGTTCACATTAACCATTCCACCAAACATGATTACTATGCTAAACTGGATCACAATGAGAAATCATGGAGGTAGAATGACGTTTAGATTTTTTTATTGTTTGTATGTACTTGTGTATCATGAACATTTTTTTGTTTTGCTTTGTAAATTCACCAGATCGTTTCCCATAGTCAGAAAATACCTGGATTAGACAGGCATCTGCTCCACCCCTCCCCCCTGAAAGGTACCAAATGCGACACTGGAGGGGGGGGGGGGGGGGGGGGGGACGGGACGGGACTGGATCAGTGGAAGTTCCATTTATGGGTGGAACCCCGCGTTAAAGAGGAACTGCAGTCTGCTCATATCATTTGAAATAAAAACATCTTTGCCATTCTGGAGCTCTCTTCCAACCACTTTGCATACTATATTATATATACTGCGATTCTGTACTTGCCAAATATGCTGCAGAAATCTCCCTTCACCAAGTTGAAAAAATGACTGAAGGTCCGCTTTAGCCAGTGTATTCATTTTGACATTTTACATATATACACCCTTAAATAGTTCACTGCTGCCAGAGTCACTTTGCAGCAGTCTACAGTGGGGCAAAAGTATTTAGTCAGCCACCAATTGTGCAAGTTCTCCCACATAAAAAGATGAGGCCTGTAATTGTCACCATAGGTATACCTCAACTATGAGAGACAAAATGTGGAAACAAATCCAGACAATCATATTATCTGATTTTTAAAGAATTTGCAAATTATGGTGGAAAGTATTTGGTCACCTACAAACAAGCAAGATTTCTGGCTCTCACAGACCTGTATCTTCTTCAAGAGGCTCCTCTGTCCTCCACTCATTACCTGTATCAATGGCACCTGTTTGAACTTGTTAGTATAAAAGACACCTGTCCACAAGCTCAAACAGTCACACTCCAAACTCCACTATGGTGAAGACCAAAGAGCTGTCAAAGGACACCAGAAACAAAATTGTAGACCTGCACCAGGCTGGGAAGACTGAATCTGCAATAGGCAAGCAGCTTGGTGTGAAGAAATCAACTGTGGGAGCAATAATTAGAAAATGGAAGACATACAAGACCACTGATAATTTCCCTCGATCTGGGGCTCCACGCAAGATCTCACCCCGTGGGGTCAAAATGATAACAAGAACAGTGAGCAAAAATCCCAGAACCACACAGGCGGACCTAGTGAATGACCTGCAGAGAGCTGGGACCAACATAACAAAGGCTACCATCAGTAACACACTACGCCGCCAGGGACTCAGATGCTGCAGTGCCAGACATGTCCCCTTGCTTAAGCCAGTACATGTCTGGGCCCGTCTGCGGTTTGCTAGAGAGCATTTGGATGATCCAGAAGAGGATTGGGAGAATGTCATATGGTATTATATTATACTGTTAAGAGGGGATTAACATGCGTAAATCCCAGATGAAACCAAAGTAGAACTGTTTGGTAGAAACACAACTCGTCGTGTTTGGAGGAGAGAGAATGCCGAGTTGCAACCAAAAAACACCATACCTACTGTGAAGCATGGGGGTGGCAACATCATGCTTTGGGGCTGTCTCTCTGCAAAGGGAACAGGACGACTGATCCGTGTACATGGAAGAATGAATGGGGCCATGTATCGTGAGATTTTAAGTGCAAACCTCCTCCCATCAGCAAGGGCATTGAAGATGAAACGTGGCTGGGTCTTTCAGCATGACAATGATCCCAAACACAGCACCCAGGCAACGAAGGAGTGGCTTCGTAAGAAGCATTTCAAGGTCCTGGAATTGCCTAGCTAGTCTCCAGATACCAACCCCATAGAAAACCTTTGGAGGGAGTTGAAAGTCCGTGTTGGCCAGCGACAGCCCCAAAACATCACTGCTCTAGAGATCTGCATGGAGGAATGGGCCAACATACCAGCAACACTGTGTGACAACCTTGTGAAGACTTACAGAAAACGTTTGACCTCTGTCATTGCCAACAAAGGATATATAACAAAGTATTGAGATGAACTTTTGATATTGACAAAATACTTATTTTCCACCATAATTTTCAAATAAATTCTTTCAAAAATCAGACAATGTGATTGTCTGGATTTCTTTCCACATTTTGTCTCTCATAGTTGAGGTATACCTATGATGACAATTACAGGCCTCTCATCTTAAGTGGGAGAACTTGCACAATTGGTGGCTGACTCAATACTTTTTTGCCCCACTGTATCACATTTGTAATAGTCTATCTTTGACCAACTGGGTTGGACCTAGCCCCAGAGTGTCCATTTTTTCAATCACTGTTATTCAGTTAAAATTAGGCTTTTGTTTATCTCTTTTTTACGCATGTTAATCCCCTCTTAACAGTATAATGCCCTGTATAGGATTGCCGAATTACTGAGGATTATATAATGTGTGACCTAGAAACGGTTTGTTCTTTTCTATAATTCTAGCCTTTTCCTAGCTGGCTGTGATAACTTCTCCTTTATCTTTGGCACCCTGGCTTAACTCTATGGTAGCAGTTCATTTTGTAAGTACATTCTCCACCCTTTTTCAAGGTGTGTTCCTATAACAACTTTTTGATGCCCATTCTTTGGTGTAACCTAATTAATTTACCATGAAAGTGGTTGTAAACCCTTTACAACCACTTTAAAACTACAGGCAAGCCTATAATTAGGCTTACCTGTAGCTACACTGGATATCTCCTAAACCTGCACGGTTTAGGAGATATCCCTGTATTTGCATGTCCTGACGTCATTGGCACATGCGCACTTAAGCAAAGGCACGTACGTGCCGTTGCTTCAGTTGTACCGTGCTGTTACCGGTGGCTCCCGCTCGCAGGGAGTGACGTCATCGTGGCTCCGGCCAATCACAGCGCCGGAGCCGCGATACCCGGAAGTAACCCCCGGGGAGATGTCGGCCGCCAGAGTGGTGAACGAGGACCGCTGTGGGGGCTTCAATCTCAGGTAGGTAATTCATAATGAGCTAGCATGCCATGCATACTAGCTCATTATGCCTTTACCTTGCAAGTTTTTTTTTTTTTTAAATGTTAAAAAGGGTTTACAACATATATATATATATATATATATATATATATATATATATATATATATATATATATATAAGCTTGGTCTTTGTGTGCCCTCTGACTGCACGGCCTACCCTGTGTCCTCTGCGGCGTTCTGGTGGCTCTGGTTTGGTGGTACAGGAGACCTTGTCTGGGTAAGCTACTGAATAGCTGGATATGGCGAATAATATAATAAAGAGTATTGGTTCTGCTATTATGTACATTTTTTCCCTTGTATATTGTTTCTTACTATTATGCCATTTGTCTTTTTTCCTTTTTGAATAGTGATTATTCTTTTTAATCAATCCTGTCAGGATAAAATCACATCACATCTTAACCTACTTTGAATATGTCTTCCATGTCGTCATAAAATGATAATCTGCTAACCTTTTTAGATCATACAATTTTAAATTATGCATTAGTAAAATCTGTTAAATTTTAAACAATCTTTTGGTACCATTTGTGTTAAGGCACCGTTAAAATTCCAACTAAAAAACCTTCCTGTATATATACTGCCTCTGTTAACTTTGTCACTAGCCCACACTACCCATGTTTCTTACCTCCATAGTACGTTAGCTAAAAGACTATTATCAATTTATTTTATCATGGATATAAATGTATTATGGTTCTTTTCAGAACTAAATCACTGTTACATTTTCACAACGTATGTCTTCAGAAGAAACATGTAAAAGGTGCATCTTTTAAGGAGTAATAATTCACGTCTTAACATGGATTGCTGGACAAAAACACACACCTTCAGCCAGTGTTACATGATTAAGATAATAGTACACTTGAGACTGATACTTCAAATAATATATTTTATATAAATATATAATTATTTTATATAAAATTTCAAATATTAACCACTTCAAGTCTAGAGACAGTTTCACCCCCTTTTAGTCCAGGCCAATTTTCAGCTTTCAACGCTGTCACATTTGGAATGGCAATTACTCAGCCATGCAACACAATACCCAAATTACATTTTTATCTTTTTTTTGAGACAGAGCTTTTTTGTGGTATTTACTCACCACTTTTTTTTTTGGAAATATATAAAAACGGAAAAAAAAAAACTGAAAATTTTGAAAAAAACTTTCATTTTAGTTGAATTAAAATAAAAATTTTGGAAATAATCTTTCTTCATAAATATAAGTCAAAATCTATTCTGCTACATTTTTTTGTTAAAAATAAGTTATTTTCCACGTACATAATTAAGAATTATACATCAAAACACATTCTGTTACGCCTCCTGAGTATGGGGATACCACATGTGAGACTTTTTCACAGCCTAGATGCATAGAGGGGTTCAAAATACAAGGAGCAACTTCAGGCGTTCCAGGGGCATAAATTACGCATTTACAATGGTTTCCTGACTACCTATCACATTTTTGGAGGCCCTAGAGTACAGGACAGTGAAAACACCCACAAAATAACCCAATTTTAGAAAGCAAACACGCCAAGATATTTTTTGAAAGGCCTAATGAGCCCTTTAAAAATGTAATTTTTTGGCACAAAACACATTCTAAAAGTAGCGTTCCTGTTAGCTGTACGCTACTTTTTCATTGCCCTGTACAGCATTTTATTTATTAAATTGTGGTCTATGGTACTACACGATTGGAGGCTCCCTTTTGTTCTTTATATTCTTCCGGATTCCGATGCGAGCCTGATCCGGCCCTATATTCATCATCTATTTTCCAGATGAAATCGCTGGTCTCAAACTACCATCTACTCACCATGATCTTTAAGGCATTTACCCATGCCTTTTAAGGTAAGGGCTCTGTGAGCACATATTTCAGCTGTCATCTCACCACTTTCCACACGTTTTCAAATCGTTACATCCACTGAGAAGATTCATGAACGGATTTTCACTATTTTTTGGACTTATTTTATATATTTTTCACCACCTATCACGATTGTACATTGTTATTTTGTCCACTGGACTTGTCATTTTTAATTCTATATATTTAATATTTTTTTGATACACTTTTCTATCGTGTTTCTTTGATTTTTTTTCAAGAGCCAATATATAGCCATTCAGCACTGGGACTTTTTTCACCTTCATTTTTGATCTTTACTAGTTTTGATGAATTTTTTATTTATGTTTCGATACACTCACTTTTGATTATATTGTGATTTATTTCACCGATTGTTTTTTATGGTTTTGCGCAAAATAATTTTGTACATGCACTTTTATTACTGGTTGTTTTGTGAACACCACTAGATTTTGCAGCATCTCTTTATCCTCACTTTTTAGTAGCACACAGGTTCTTGTATTGTATTATTTCTAGTTTACCACATGTGAGAATTTTTTTTTTTTAAAGCCTAGCCACAGAGGGGCCCAAAACCCAATGAGCACCTCCAGGCTTTCTAGGGGCATACATTGCACTAATTTCCTTACTACCGATCACATTTTTGAGGGCACTGGAGCACAAAAACAATGGACAAGCCCACAAAATGATCACATGTATTTTCTAGGAGGCAGAAGGAGTCTTGAAGACTTTTCTGCCACATATTTCTGGAAAATGCTTAAAGAAAATTTTACATGCAGTTGTCAATTTAAAAATACATTTCTCACACACATCATGGGCATACTTACACCCCAAAACACATTCTGCTACTCCTCCAGAGCATGGGAATACCACATGTCAAATAGAAATGTAAAAACTGTGCTTAACCACTTGCTGACTGCCTCGCGCAGATATGCTGTGGCAGAATGGCATGGGCAGGCAATTTAACGGGGCAGGACCCCCCCCCCCCCCCCCCCCCCCCGGTGCCCGAGACGGTCAGCTTCTCTCCTGATCAGAGGTGAGGGGGAGGCCATCCATTCGTGGCCACCCCCTCACGATCACTCCCAGTCAATGACATTCTTCTTCTGCTGCTGTAATAAGGAGAGAAGACATCAAGTGCACCAAACACTACACTAACCGTAGAACACTCTGGGCACACATTTCACCCCCCGATCACCCCCTGTACCCCCTCTCACAGTGACACCAATAGCAGTTTTTTTTTTTGCATTGGTGCCAGTTTGTGACAGTTATAAGTGGT
Organism: Aquarana catesbeiana; assembly: GCF_042186555.1. Lineage (NCBI taxonomy): Eukaryota > Metazoa > Chordata > Amphibia > Anura > Ranidae > Aquarana > Aquarana catesbeiana. The sequence continues at coordinate 242,553,913 of NC_133331.1, read as the reverse complement.
AGGGCAGTTAGTGGTAGCCCCCTTTAGGTCTAGGATACCCCCCTAATAAAAGGTTAACCCCTTGATCACCCCCCGTCGCCAGTGTCACTAAGCGATAGTTTTTCTGATCGCTGTATTAGTGACACAGGTGACGCTAGTTAGGGAGGTAAGTATATAGGTTCGCCGTCAGTGTTTTATAGCGACAAGGACCCCCATATACTACCTAATAAAGGTTTTAACCCCCCCTGATTGCCCCCTAGTTAACCCTTTCACCAGTGATCACAGTTTAACTGTTACGGGTGATGCTGGTTAGTTATTTTGTTTAGTATAGTTTCAGGGCACCCACCGTTTATTACCTTATAAAGGTTTAACCCCCTAATCGCCCGGCGGTGATAGAAGTTAAGTTTTAGGGTCAGATAAGGTCTGTGTCGCCCCAGGCAATGTCAGGTTAGCGCCAGTACCGCTAACACAAATGCACGCAGCATACACCTCCCTTAGTGGTATAGTATCTGAACAGATCAATATCTGATCCGATCAGATCTATACTAGCATCCCCAGCAGTTTAGGGTTCCCAAAAACAGTGTTAGTGGGATCAGCCCAGATACCTGCTAGCACCTGCGTTTTGCCCCTCGGCCCAGCCCACCCAAGTGCAGTATCAATCGATCACTGTCACTTACAAAACACTAAACACACATAACTGCAGCGGTCGCAGAGTCAGGCCTGATCCCTGCGATCGCTAACAGTTTTTGTTGGTAGCATTTTGATACAGTCGCTAACAGTCAGGAGCTTTTTTGCCTGTGAGTCTCACTAGTGTACCACTAAATTTAGAGCCCAAAATGGCAAATCGAAGGTACACTAGTGAAGAGGCCTACACGTTTCTGAGCATGACAGATAGTGAAGAGGAAGTCACTCATCTGTCAGATTCAGGCTCAGAATACGATCCTGTAGAGGACAGCGGCTGCATGACAGATAGCTCTGACGACGGAGTTGTGGTCCCTGCCAAGGTCAGGCGTACCAGACCCCGAACAACAACTTCTGTCCTTGATGTGCAAGAACCGCAGGTCCCTCGTATGGAGCAGAGCAGTACTAGCGCCACTATTCCTTCTGGTGAACTGGCAAGCACCAGCGGCCTAGTACACCCTGGTCGTACATCCAGCACTGCAGTAACATTTGGTGATGTGGCAAGTCCCATAAATGCAGTTCAAGCTGTCGAGTTGGCAGGCACAAGTAGTGTCCCGCTGCCACCAAGAAGACAAACACAGGCCCGTTGTGCCAATCCTGCTGCATTCGCCAATCCAAATTGGGAACCCACCACTTCTGCAGCACCCGTACTTCCCCCATTCACTGGCCAACCCGGCATTCAGGTGGAAACAGTTGATTTTACGTCACTGGATTTTTATTCGCTGTTTACACCGAAGATCTCTATAGATCTATTGTGGACCAAAGCAATTTGTACGCTGGTCAACACATCGCCACTATTCCCCAGTCCTCCCTTGCCAGAGATTGGAAACCAATTACTGTTTTCGAATTTAAGATCTTTCTGGGCCTTTCCCTCAACATGGGCATAACTAAAAAGAGTGAGTTGGTCCACTGACCCAATTCACCATATGCCCTTGTTCTCTGCCTCCATGACCAGGGCACGATACAAGCAGATTTTGCGGTTCATGCTCTTCAACAACAATGAACTGTCGTCCTTGTGGAGACCTTGAATACGATCGGCTCTACAAAATTCGGCCCCTCGTAAACCACTTCAACCAACGTTTTGTAGACTTGTTTACTCCCCATCAAGTTGTCTGCGTTGATGAGTCCCTGATTAAGTTTTCTGGCCGCTTGTCATTCAAACAGTACCTTAACAGCAAGAGTGCCAGATATGGGGTCAAGATGTATAAGCTCTGTGACAGGGCCACAGCCTATACATGTAGTTTTATGGTTTATGAGGGAAAAGATAGTCACGTAGAGCCGACAAACTGCCCTGACTACATAGGAAGTGCTGGCAAGATAGTGTGGGACTTGGTGTCACCCTTATTCAGAAAGGGGTACCACTTGTACGTGGACAATTATTACACGAGCGTGCCACTTTTTAGTCACCTTTTTGATCAACAGATTGGAGCATGTGGCACCGTGCCACCTAATCGCCGGGGCTTTCCCCAGCGGCTTGTAGATTCCCGTCTTAGGCTGGGGGAGAGAGCCTGCTTCAAGTGTAATAACTTGCTCGCTATGAAGTGGTGGGATAATAAGAATGTTTTCGTTCTTACTTCCCTTCATGCAGACACGAAGGTCCAAATTACTACGGCGACTGGTGTTGTGGAGAAACCCCTATGTGTCCACGAATATAACCAAAATATGGGAGGGGTGGACCTCAACGACCAGTTATTGGCACCCTAATTGCCCGTAAGGCCAGATGCTGGTATAAAAACGTGTCTGTATACTTATTTCAATTGGCTTTGCTAAACGCTCATGTGCTATACAGAGCTTCAGGATGGACTGGATCCTTCCTTAAATTCCAGGAAGAGATCGTCAGAGCCCTTCTGTTTCCAGACGGTGCTCCACCACACCTTCCCCAACCAAATGCAGTAAGCCGGCTGCATGAGAGGCATTTTAGATATGTCCTCCCGAGTACCCCTACCCAACGAGCCCCCGAAAGAAGATGTCGTGTCTGCAGCAAGCGCGGATATAGGCGTGACACCCGGTATTGTCCCTCCTGTCAATCCTGGACTTTGCATTGGTGAATGTTTTGAACGCTACCATTCACTAGTTGAGTATTAGCGTAGGGTACAGCACTACACAGACTAGGCACACTGACATAGGGTCTATCAAGATGCCATCGCATTTTGAGAGACCCAAACCTGGTACCAGTTACAAAAGTTATAGTTACAAAAAAAAAAAAAAAAAAGTAAAAAATAAAAACAAAAAAAAAAAAAATATGAAATAAAAAAAACAAAAATAGTTGTTTTATTGTTCTCTCTCTCCCTATTGTTCTGCTCTTTTTTACTGTATTCTATTCTGCAATGTTTTATTGTTATTGTTTTACCATGTTTGCTTTTCAGATATGCAATTTTTTTATACTTTACTGTTTACTGTGTTTTATTAACCATTTTTTTGTTTTCAGGTACGCCATTCAGCTGCAGAGCGGATTTATTTATCTTGACAGCAACAGCGTTTGCTCCCACGATACATAAAGCCGTGACTCCAGCGCTGTCGGAGGTGATTTCACCACTACAGTTACATACTTTAGCATATATGCCGAAGCGTGGGGGCAGCAGAGGGCGAAGGAGCGATTTGCTCCTAACTTTTGCGGGAGGAAGCCCCCATGCTTCGGCATATATATACGGTGCATGTATACCCATCATTAGAAGTGGGTGGATGAAGGGAGGTATTCTAATGGTGGCCATACCCACCGATCAATCTCTTTTTTTCGTTCAGCCCATAGGCTGCATGAAAAAAAAGTTTACAATATATGCCCAACAAGGACCAGCAACGTACTGGTATGTTGCTGGACTTTGAGTGGTTATACCAGAATGATGCCTGCAGGTTTAAGTATCATCTTGGTATCATTATTTACGGCCAGCGGTCGGCTTTCATGTAAAAGCAATCCTAGCGGCTAATTAGCCTCTAGACTGCTTTTACAAGCAGTGGGAGGGAATGCCCCCCCCCCACCGTCTTCCATTCTTCCATGTTTTTCTCTGGCTCTCCTGTCCCAACAGGGAACCTGAGAATGCAGCCGGTGATTCAGCCAGACGACCATAGAGCTGATCAGTGACCAGAGTGGTTCCAAACATCTCTATGGCCTAAGAAACCGGAAGCTACATGCATTTCATGACTTAAATTTTGCCGGATGTAAACAGCGCCATTGGGAAATTGGGAAAGCATTTTATCACACCGATCTTGGTGTGATAAATGCTTTGAGGGCAGAGGAGAGATCTAGGGTCTAATAGACTCCAATTTTTTCAAAAAAGAGTACCTGTCACTACCTATTGCTATCATAGGGGATATTTACATTCCCTGAGATAATAAAAATGATAAAAAAAAAAAAAAAAAAAAAAATGAAAGGAACAGTTTAAAAATAAGATAAAAAAGCCAAAAAATACTTAAAGAAAAGAAAAGAAAAAAAAAGCACCCCTGTCCACCCCTGCTCTCGCGCAAAGGCGAACGCAAGTGTTGGTCTGGCGTCAAATGTAAACAGCAATTGCAAGGTATCACCGCAAAGGTCAGATCGAGGGCAGTAATTTTAGCAGTAGACCTCCTCTGTAAATCTAAAGTGGTAACCTGTAAAGGCTTTTAAAAATGTATTTAGTTTGTCGCCACTGCACGTTTATGCGCAATTTTAAAGCATGTCATGCTTGGTATCCATGTACTCGGCCGAAGATCATCTTTTTTATTTCATCAAAATTTGGGCAATACAGTATGTTTAAGTGCATTAAAATTTTAAAAAGTGCGTTATTTCCCAAAAAAAATGCGTTTGAAAAATCGTTGCGCAAATACTGTGTGAAAAAAAAAAATAAACACCCATCATTTTAATCTGTAGGTCATTTGCTTTAAAAAAATATATAATGTTTGGGGGTTCAAAGCAATTTACTTGCAAAAAAAAAAAAAAATTTTTCATGTAAACAAAAAGTGTCAGAAAGGGCTTTGTCTTCAAGTGGTTAGAAGAGTGGGTGATGTGTGACATAAGCTTCTAAATGTTGTGCATTCTGTTGCTTCTCCTGAGTATGGGGATAGCACATGTGTGAGACTTTTTGGGAGCCTAGCGGCGTACGGGACCCCGAAAACCAAGCACCGCCTTCAGGCTTTCTAAGGGCGTAAATTTTTTATTTCACTCTTCACTGCCTATCACAGTTTCGGAGGCCATGGAATGCCCAGGTGGCACAAACCCCCCCCCCCCCCCCCAAATGACCCTATTTTGGCAAGTAGACACCCCAAGCTATATGCTGAGAAGTATAGTGAGTATTTTGCAGACCTCACTTTTTGTCACAATGTTTTGAATATTGAAAAAAAAAAAATAAATAAATTTTCTAGTCTTTCTTCATTTTCAAAAACAAGTGAGAGCTGCAAAATACTCACCATGCCTCTCAGCAAATAGCTTGGGGTGTCTACTTTCAAAAATTGGGTCATTTGGGGGGGTTTGGTGCCATCTTGGCATTTTATGGCCTTCAAAACTGTGATAGGTAGTGAGGAGTGAAATAAAAAATTTACGCCCTTAGAAATCCTAAAGACGGTGCTTGGTTTTCGGGGCCCCATACATGGCTAGGCTCCCAAAAAATCCCACACATGTGGTATCCCCATACTCAGAAGAAGCAGCTAAATGTATTTTGGGGTGCAATTCCACATATGCCCATGGCCTGTGTGGGCAATATATCATTTAGAGACAACTTTTTGTAATTTTTTTTTTGTCATTATTCAATCACTTGGGACAAAAAATTAATATTCAATGGGCTCAACATGCCTCTCAGCAATTTCCTTGGGGTGTCTACTTTACAAAATGGGGTCATTTGGGGGGTCTTGTACTGCCCTGCCATTTTAGCACCTCAAGAAATGACATAGGCAGTCAAACTAAAAGCTGTGTAAATTCCAGAAAATGTACCCTAGTTTGTAGACACTATAACTTTTGCGCAAACCAATAAATATAAGCTTATTGACTTTTTTTTACCAAAGACATGTGGCCGAATACATTTTGGCCTAAATGTATGACTAAAATTGAGTTTATTGGATTTTTTTTATAACAAAAAGTAGCAAAATATTTTTTTTTCAAAATTTTCTTTTTCCGTTTATAGCGCAAAAAATAAAAAATAAAAATTGCAGAGGTGATCAAATACCATCAAAAGAAAGCTCTATTTGTGGGAAGAAAAGGACGCAAATTTCGTTTGGGTACAGCATTGCATGACCGCGCAATTAGCAGTTAAAGCGACGCAGTGCCAAACTGTAAAAAGTGCTCTGGTCAGGAAGGGGGTAAATCCTTCCGGGGCTGAAGTGGTTAAAGACTAATTGGCAGCTAACACTTCACTAGACATAGTGCAAATAATAATGTAAACATTAGTGCAGCACTCAAATAATGTGAACCAAAAAATAAATCCTAAACAAAGTGATAAATATGTTGTTTGGGACCCAAGTCCCCCAAAACTTGTGAATGTTCAAAATGGTAGAGGATCCAGCAGGATCATACAATAAGTGTTAAATCAATAAACAATGCAATAAATAATAAATGTGAAAAGCATTAAAAAAATTAACCCCATTAATAAATCGGCCATGACCAATGTTATGGAAAATCGCCCCATCCATGGTTGAAGGGGGAGGTTCCGCCTTACATCCCAACTCTGCAGAAGCAAAGTCACACAAGGTTTTAGATTTTCAGCTTTCACAGAGTCTCATTAGAAGGCTGAGTGACATCACCAGGACCTTGCCAGCTGCACATCCCCCACAGGGCTCTGCTGATTGCAAAGCACAACTTGTCCACCTTCTCCCTGTCCCCCTTCTCCCTAACGTCATACTTCCTCCAGTTAGAGAGAAGGTGGACAGGTTGTGCTTTGCAATCAGCAAAGCCCTGTGGGAGGTGTGCAGCTGGCAAGATCCTGGTGACGTCACTCAGCCTTCTGATGAGACTCTGAGAAAGCTGAGGCTCTAAAACCTTGTGTGAATGTGCTTCTGCAGAGTTGGGGTGTAAGGTGGAACCTCTCCCTTCAACCGTGGATAGGGCGATTTGCATAACATTGGTCTTTCTATGCTGGATTGGTTGAAGCGTTTCCCCACGACTGCATGATTGACTCAATACTGTACAGTATATAACCCCACACCTTCTGGTAAGCGTGCCCATTTTACTATATGGTGGCAGACCACACATTGAAGAAAAAGTTTTAATCTACTGTGTTTCTTCACAGGTGATTTCTTTCCAACTCATAGGACTCCTTTTCTATGGTGGACTACTATATGACGATGTATTTATGCACTTTGAATGACTTTTCACATTATTTCTTGCACTGTTTATTGATATAACATTTATTGTATGATCTTGCTGGATCCTCTACCATTTTGAGCATTTACAAGTTTTGGGGGACTAGGGTCAAACATATTTATCACTTTGCTTAGGATTTCTTTTTGGTTCACATTATTTGAGCGCTGCACTAAAGTTTACTTGATACCACGTCACGGCCTAACTACACAGAGGAGCCTGACATCCAAGAAGCAACTTGAGGTGTTCTAGGGGCATAAATTAGGCATCTAATTTTACAGAAATCAATTACATTTTTGGAGGCCATGGAGTGCGAGCACAGTGGAAATAATTGAGGACACTAGGTTTGCTGACACAGGTAGGGTGTTAATCAAGACGCTGGTATGGCGGTGATCCGCATGCTAGCATGGGGTATGGCGGTGATCACCACGCTAGTATGGGGTATGGCGGTGATCAGGAAGCTGGTATGGCGTGATCAGGACCAGTGGCGAAGCTACACATTCTTTCACCCAGGATACTTGATTTGTTGTAGCCGTATTAGTGCAATTGTGACAGAGAAAATTGAGTACTGTCCGTGATACTTTTTTTTATTTGCACTAACATACAATTTTTCAGGACAAGCTTTCGAGGTATGTCCCCTTCTTCAAGGTCCAAGCAGTACTGATTCACAAATTTTTAAGCAGAATGTTAAAGAAAAAGAAGAAAAAAAAAAAAAAAAAAGAGAAAACCAAACACATACAAATCAATGGTAATAAAGATAGCAGCAGAGTTAGTGAGATAAGACAGAGGGAGAGCTAGGGGGGAATACTAATCACAGAGCGGTCGTAAAACTTTAGCATAATGTGTAAGGAAACCAATATCTAAATTCAGGCCATTATTCTTCGTGTCAAAAAGAAGTATCATTCTTAGTTCAAACGTTTTCCTTTCCTGGATAGTTCTGAAATTCCCTTTAAGAACTAAGACATTGAGGTCTTCTATGGTGTGGTCCGATTGTGAGAAATGTCCCACAGGTGTGCATAAACTGTCTTCTTTATGTTCTTTGATGGTATGTCTGTGCAAATTCATCCTCGCTTGCAACTTCTGTCCTGTTTATCCAATGCAAAAGGTGCAGCAAAGGATCTTATGTTGGTGAAACAGGACAGAAGTTGCAAGCGAGACTGCCCCCTTGCCAGAACACACCCGTCAGCACCCTCAGCCACTGGCTGCCAGAGCTGATGATCGGATGATGATCCGATGCTGGTTTTCCAGCATGTACTATTAACAGAGAAGCCAACCGTAAGGCCAGCTGACGGACAGGCTGGTGTACACATTTTCTTTTAAACCGGCCGATATTCGGCCTGTGTGCATGGGGCTTAACTGCTGAGACAGGTGGTAAGCAGCAGGGGGAGATGCTGCTGGGGTGTTGGTGATTGCAACACCAGGGACCGGTGGCAACCACCAAGGATTTAGGGCATGCTATTGCACATATCTATTATTATCGCTGCAATTTCCAAAGTCATACACTATACCAGTGTAAAAAGAAACAAAAAAAAACCTCCAACAGTGAAAAAAAATAGTCTTTCCTAATAGTGGAAAACGACAATAGTGCAATAAATGAACACATATTAAAAATAAATATTACACATATATTAAAAATAAAAGGTGTTTATAAAAGCATAAACAATGATGATAATAGATTTAAAGTGCTACTGTGCAAAGAGGTGCAATTCCCACTTTTACGATCCTGTATAGTTATCAGTGACCCACTAATGCATAAAAAAGTGCTCCAGTGCATGTGCATAGCATCCAGTATTGTGTGTGCTGGGTCCCCTGCTGCCTCTCCGCCCTATGTTCATTTATAAAAAAGCCCCATCTCTACGAGATCGTCTAGCCCCAGGTGTGGTGGATCCTCCCATACAATCAGAAAGCAGATTATTTTCTTTTCTCTCAGGATTCTATGCCTGTGGGCGGTGCACAGCATGTAGGCACTCTAAGTGCAATAATAAAAAACGCAAAAGTTTTAGGGCCACCTCCACAGGCAAAGAATACAAAATAGACCAACTCATTACGTGTACCACAATTGGGGTTGTCTATATGCTACAGTGTGAGTGTGGCCTACAGTACATTGGTAGGACATCCCGCCCCTTACATGTTCGTTTAGGGGAACATGTTAACAACATCAAGAAAGGCATAAAAACACATAATGTTTCAAAGCACTTTAAACTGGTGCACAATCAAAACCCCAGGGGTTTGAGCTTCTGGGGTATTGAGTTAATAAACATTGGAGGGGGGGTAATTTTCTACGTCAACTTAGTCGTAGAGAATCCCATTGGATTCGCGAGACTAAGGTTCTTGTTCCGGGGGGCTTGAACGTCGAGTTTGATGTTAACTGCTTCATCTCTGACCGTTAGTGACGGTTTTTTGTATTTTTGATTTTAAATATGCGTTTTTCATATATGTATTCATGAATATGTTATTGGATGACCCTAGGATGTTGTGCGGATGTGCGGGGCTTGCGTCCTATATTATAATTATATATATAATTCTTTTATACATTTTTTTATTTGTTATTTAATTTTATATTTATCTATATTTTTTGTGGTACTATTTCATATGCCTTAAGGTTTTGGGGATATGCTTTTCCTAGTACACTAAACATAGGTTACCCAGTAATTACCTTTTTATTTAACAGTCTCCATGGTTATTCTATGGACATTGTCACTTCCTGGTTTCTTGGAGTACTTTGACCTTGGTTGCCATAGTGATAGGTAAACACTTATGCTCATTGGCTGCCAGGGAGGAGCGGACATATATTTATATGGGTGTCATCACGCTCAGCCGTCGCCGCTGAGGAAGTCCTGCCCACGTCTAGGGACGTAACGCATACGACATCGTGTACGTGTCTTGATCGTGACGTCACCCGTGCTCCACTCGTCCATCCTGCATGGGACATCCATTGCATCCACGCTTTTATCCTTCGCACTGGGGCACAGTGCATCATATTGTGAGTGTTTTTTCGCTTATTTCAATAAACCTGCTTGAGTACTATTCAGAGAGCACTAGATCCTTTCTATTTTTTACATGTGAATACTGCCTGTGTGTCCGCTATTTGAAGCTGTTGCTGCTGATGCCTGACCGTGCATTCATCTCCTTTTGTTATTATCCCTGTGAGGGAACAGCCGTTTTGACCTGACTGATTCACTCAGGGGTCCATCTATTGAGGTGAGCGGCCAGTACTACCGAAGGTGGAGGTCCAGGTTTGTCACCACAGTCACTCTGCTATTTTTCTCATGTCACTTTATCACTGGAGGAATCATTCGATTTTGCCTGCATTCTACTTTTATTGGACTTTTTAGCTTTGTTTAATGCGCTGTACTGCCTTTTTTATATGCAGTATATCAATATTGCATTGCTGAGTTGTAGTATATGGTATCCAAAAAGAATCTATCCAGATATAATCAAGTTCATGTGATCATAAAGGTCATGCGATTATAAAACCGCTAAGTGCAATAAAGTTCATGCTAACTGGATTAAAAAACAAGAAAGAGAAAACCTGCGCTATCAAGCAAAAAATTAATATAACTGCAGCTGCAACAAAACCACAAATATCAATGAGGTGAAAAATTGACAGTTACTTACCGATAACTGTTTTTCTAGGATATCTTCCAGGACGGCACACCTGAGATGAGAGGCTCCTCCCTACAGGAAACACAATCAATCGACAGCTGTTTTAAGTCCCCACCCTTCCCCTTGATCCTCAGTTTGTAGAGAAGTAACTCCTGAACCTGGTTCACAAGGGAAATCATTCCTCATAGGTACTCACCTTCTAGTGTTCTACCATTTTCCCTCCTCCAACGGGTGGGAAGTAGGCCTGCCGTCCTGGAAGATATCCTAGAAAAACAGTTATCGGTAAGTAACTGTCAATTTTCTCTAGTCATCTTCCAGGACGGCACACCTGAGAGGATAATCAAGTACCTCAGGCCTACCTTAGGGTGGGACCACTGCAAGACCCTCTTGGCGGACCTTGGTTCTGCAGTGAGTTTTACCTCCACTCCATATGCTTGATGAAGGTATCTTAGCTGGATCATGCGGCTGATCTGCAGGTCTACTCCACCGATGTCCCTGCCTTCTCTGCTTCGGATGCAGGACCTAGGTGGAGTGGGCTCTTAAAGATGGAATCAGAAAACATGTTAAACTTGTAGGTTATCAATGTTGCCTATCTCACACATCTAACAACCATGGCCTATTGTGCCTGTAGGTGCTACTTAGAAAACTTAAAGATTAATCAGAGACCTGTGTTGTAAGACAAGGACACTAATTGATCACCAAGAGGGCCTGTCTTAACCATAGGTGTGCGCAGCCAATTTCATTAGGGTGTGCACCCTAAAGCTCAAACACCCATGCATGTGTGTGTGTCTACATATATATGACCCCGGCAAATTGATCTCTCTGCTGCCACAGTGAAAGAGAAGAGCATAGACACTTCTCTTATGGCAGAGCCAGCAAGATGTAGATCTTTCACATGTTCCTGCTGCTACACAGAGCGATAATACTAATGCGCATGGGGTGATTAGGGTGTGCCTGGGCACACCCTGTGCGCACGCCTATGGTCTTAACACTATCCTGTTCAGGGAAAGAAAACTGCAAAAAAAGGTGGGCCCCTAAAAGACAACCTTTTTTGTTCATTTTTATCTTTACATCAGCAAAGACTAAAGGGAAGCCTACTTAAGGGTATTAACCGAGGCTTAATCCCTGGGTTTAAGGCATGCCCACTCTGTGGCTTTACTTACGCCTGAGTGCCTACTTCAGGAGAATAAAGTCCATAGCAGGAGTATAACACTTATACTGCTACATCTAGTTCTGCTAGAAGGGTGAGATGAAGGCCATGCACCGAGCCGTAACCTATTCGGTCGGATATACATCTTTATACTTCATCTTCAGGTCATAATATTCCTCTGAACAGAACATCCCAAGTTCTTACTAAGCAGGGTGATTCTTTATCGCCTTCCTCCAGTGTCCTATAACCCTACTGGGCTTCAACCCTAGGAAATGGTTCCAGCATCCCTGAATGTAAGGGGCTGAGGCTTTCTGACATGTGACGTCTGCAGCCAGAACTCCAGGCCCCTCCACGGAAAAGAGGGCTGAAATACAAAAGGTGATACATGCATTATTAATATCACAAATTAAAAAAGACCATAGATTGTGGACCCAGCACAATAGATTTAGACAGAAAGGACACAAGCATAGACAATAATGTGTATCGGAGTGTGGCTAGCTAAACCAACATATCAAATATGGGAGAGACCCAAATCTGAACTTCAATGTAGACAAACAGTCCTCACAGTCTGGTTTTCTGATGTACAGCCAATCTGTAAAAACATTAAGATACACGCAAACCCTCAGCCTTGGTTCACACTGGGACGACTTGTCAGGCGACCTAGTCACCTGACAAGTAGCGTCCTGTTCTGTGCAATGGAGCCATTCTAAATCGGCACGATGCAAGTCGCTCCGACTTAGAAAAAGGTTCCTGTACGACTTTGGGGGCGACTTGCATTGACTTCTATACAGAAGTCGTTTCGCAAGTCGCCGCTGAGTCGTGTCCTGGGTCGCCTGAGGCAGTCGCGCTGTAAGTCGTGCTGCCTCAGTGTGAACCGACCCTAAATGCTGCGTGTTTCTGAAGTGCAGCTAGCTAGGTCATAACTGATATATATACATAAAGGATGGGAGTCCTGTTTACGGTGGAGTTTTACTGATGTACAGCAAAACAGGGCCATAAATATAAGACAGAAAGACCCAAACTTCTATGTTGCGTATTTCTGATGAACCACCAAATACAGTTATAAGATCAATATGGCCCTGGCTAGCTAAACCAACATAAGACAATATCTTTTCTGTTATGCAGTTCTGTAGTGCAGTTACATAGAACCAACACGGAAAGGACCCAAGCAACCTGCAGCATTGTGTTTTTCCGAAGTGCAGTAAGGCAAGGGAATCTGAAACAGAAAGCACCAACAAGCTTCAATGTTGAGTATTTCTGCTGTACAGCAACATAAAAACAGACAGCCTTCCTAGCTGCGATCTTTCTGGTGTATTGCAAAGTAAGGCAATAAACTCCATGATGTCTATTCTTGTGTGTAGCAAAACCTCAACCAGAAGGGAACTTCGGGCTCCCACACCTGTGCGACCCAACCTGCAACCGCAAAAACGCAAGAGAATCACTATGGCTTCCAATGGGAACCATTTGTGTCTGTGCAACTCCAGGTCGCAGCGCCACCAAGCAGACCCTGCTTTCTGGATCCACAGACCTCAAGATTACACAGGTCGCAGGTAACTTGCAATTTTCAGGTTGAACAAGCGAGGGGTCCCCAATGCTCTATCTCCCTGGAGGCGTGCAGCCAACAACACCCTGCTGTGTATCCCTAAGAAGCAGCAAGGTAGAACAATGAGAAACAGAAAAGACATCGCTCACTGCTGTGCCTTTCTGATATGCAGCCGATAAGGCAGTAAATATAGGACATACAGGACACAAACAATCTTCAATCTTTGTGTATGTCTGATGTGTAGTAATATACCAATACTGAGCAGATACGCCACCCTCCTCAATGTGTCTCCCTGCTGAGGCAGCAAAAACAAATCAGAAAAGGACAAGCAACCTTCACTGCTGTGTCCTTTCTGATATGCAGCCAATAAGGCAGTAAATGTAAGACATAAAAGGACAGACAACCTTCAATCTTGTATATGTCTGATGTGCAACAATATAACAATCTGAATAGAGATAGCACATCCATATTGAAGGGATTTGGCATGCGACTCAACATGTCAAATCGCATGCCTAAAATCGGCAACCTTTGCCGTTAATAGCACTGTCAGCCTGACGCCACTTTGCGGGGCTGCACCGATTACCAAAGGCAGTACTAGTACTACCCCTGGCACAGGTTCAATTTGTATTTCCCAATAATTCAGGACCATCAATCTTCACTACTGCCTATCTAATAAGCAACCAATAAGGCAGTAATACAGGACACACAAAAAACCCCAGACAGAACTCAATTTTGAGTATGTCTGATGTGCAGCAATATAACAAATATGAGCAGAGATGTCATAAGACTAAATGATATGCATTTCCGCCATGCATCACAAAACCAGAAAGTACAGACCACCTTCCCTGTTGTATCTTTCTGATCTGTAGCCAAATAAGGCAGTACCTTTAGGATATAAACAGACAACAACAAAGCTTCAGTGCAGTGCATTTCTGATGTACAGCACTATATCCCTTATGAGCAGAGATGTCACAAATTTCAATGTGTATTTCTGCTGTGCCCCAAAACATCCCAGCAAGGACAAACCTACACTACTGAGCTCTACTGGTGTGCAACCAAGGAGGAGTCATGGTGTATCCCTTTATGAAATAACCAAACAGAGCAATTTGATCCCTAGGCATAGCCTGGGCTGTAGATACTAACACTTCACCCCCCAGTGAAGGAACAAATTCTAAAAATGGTTAGACACCTTACAATAGTAGCTGTTGTCCTACCTTACCTCCGTGGACTGAGCAAACGCTAGCCAGCTCACACACAGGTGGGGCTGATCAGAAACTAAAGTCTCAATGAGCCCAGCCCTAGAGGCCAATTTAGGACAGCCTCTAGAAAAGGTGGTCACCAATTTAGCCTGGAGGAAAATAGCCACCTGCAGGCTTTAAACAAGCAATCATGTATCTAGCTCTTGCATATGTTTGCACAGAAAATCCTTAATTAAAGGATATAGGAAGCGATTTATGGTAAATCGCCTTTAGATCTGTCACTGAGTTGACTGCAGCCCAAACCAACAAAAAGGTTTTTCTTACCTCCTGCACTTCAACATAACCACAATGTAAAGGTGGAGTGGGAGGTTGGAGCTTAGGACTTCAGATTCCTAGCAGCTGGGCTAATAGGGCCATATAACCTAGTGCACCTGCTGACCAGGAGAGCTTACTCCTGAATCCTTCAACCATTGCACAATCCATAAATTGTTCAGTGGTATACCTGGCCTGTAAGGAACTCTTTGTATCTACCAGGTCCTTCCCCCCCCCCCGCTCTATTCATCCCTACTAATGTCCCACAACCGGACATGTAGGGAGAGTGTTGGAAACCTACTGTTGTGATCACCACAGTGTCTCTGCTGTAAGAGAGAGCTGTGGATGGTGGTTTTAGCAGTAGCTTCTGGGCTATTTTGTTATGCAGACCCCAGGTCCTGCACTGCACCACTTAGTAAATTCAGGGGGAAGGGGAAGAAATGCCTTACCTACCTCTTTCCCATCTGAGGTGGTTTAGGCACACTCACTCCTCTGCACTACTTGTCCACCATACAGCATCTCTGATGTAAGAGGGAGCTGTAGCTGGTGTTTTTAGCAGAAGCTTCTGGGCTATTTGAATCCAGACCCCAGGGGAGATTATCTCAAATGCCCAGAAACCATCTGGCTGGGATTGGGGATTTTGCAGCTAAATTCCCAAGGTAAAGGAAAGTACTCACCGTTGTAGTCTTCCCCTTTTTCCACAGCCACAGGGCTTGCTTTTCCATCCTTATGGTCCACACGCAAGGAGGATAGCCGCCAAAGTGCCCCCCCCAACTGCTAGGCTGTGTCCTGCCAGTCAGTATATACATCTGGGGGGGGCAATGCCGTACGTTCCTCATTCCCTTCTGAGGTGGTTTAGGCAGACATCCACCGTAGTGAACTGGTGCCTCCTCGAAAGGAGGATGTGGGCGCCTGCTCCTGCTGACTCTCAGCCTTCCCACCTGGGTAAGAACGCAGGTCGTTCAGGCGGCGCCCTCCCCAGCAGCCCACGCGAGCTACCAGGGGCCCAGGAGTCGGGGGCCCTGGAAAGAACTGACAGCCAGCACCCCTGTCTGAACGGACGCCCGGACAGGTAAGGGGGGGAGACAGGAAAAAGGCCCCTGAAGTTCTGGGGACACCACTGTACCCAGGGGCCTTCAGCTCTCAGGGGGGCTCTTCCAGTTTCTGCTGCCCCCCCTGAGGAAAGGATAGGGGAACCCCCCAGGAAGGATAAATATATCCGGCCAGACCCAGAGGCCCATCAGGTACTAACCAGGCCCGACCCTGCTTTGCCTCCGAGATCATACGAGATCGGGCAGGCGGCGCCCTCTTTCACTTTCAGGGTGATGTGGCCATAGGCCTTCCCCAGGCATTTGGTCCGGCTCCCAGGGGGGGACCACCAGCCACAGGCTTCGGGTCATTTGGAAAAAAAACAAACGGTTTCGCTGTGTAGGGAGAAACACAATCAAAAACTGAGGATCAAGGGGAAGGGTGGGGACTTAAAACAGCTGTCGATTGATTGTGTTTCCTGTAGGGAGGAGCCTCTCATCTCAGGTGTGCCGTCCTGGAAGATGACTAGAGAAAATTACATACAAAGAAAAAATTGTGCGCTTGCATTAGATATTTAAATCTATATTACATGATTATCATAAGTAGATAAACAAATAAATAAAATAAAAAACATCATCAAAGTTAATTGTGAGTGAATTAGAAAGTCGCTATGCTACAGAGCAAACAGCGACATGTAAGTCAAATACTAATATTGACCATTGCATACATAAAAACCAACAATAAAGTTATAAACTGGTGTGCAAAAAAGAAAAAACAAAAAAACAAAGGTTATTCCACCCAAGTGCAAAGTCATAAGTGAAAAAGTTCAAAATTGCATCCTGAGTCGCACAGATCCAAAGTTCATGAATTGCATTCCTTAGTGTGTATAAAGGAATAAGGGGACGTGAAGGGACCTCCAACCACCAGTGGATCCGAAGGTTGGTAATAGATATATCCTTACCAGACACGTTGGACCGCCTTTATAGCAAGGTCTTAGAAGCATGCAGATTTAGCCCTCTGCAGGGACAGTAGATGACAGCTCACCACACAGCTAGAGATGGTTCCGACACTTCCGCATTGATGTAAACACTCCCTCGTTTGGACTCGTAGGTAAAGAAGGGGAGAAAGAAACAACTCCAATGGTATAGTATGTAAAAAAGGGGAATTTTATTGCCTCAGACAACTAGGCATCTTTAAAACATCCAAAACATAAAAGCCGGCAAACGTGGCGTGGCTACGCAGTGTACGCCAGATCGCCATAGAGCCCCATGTAACCTAGCACGGGCGTCTCTGTTTTTATATTTTGCCAGCTTTTATGTTTTGGATGTTTTAAAGATGCCTAGTTGTCTGAGGCAATAAAATTCCCCTTTTTTACATACTATACCATTGGAGTTTTTTCTTTCTCCCCTTCTTTACCTACGAGTCCAAACGAGGGAGTGTTTACATCAATGCGGAAGTGTCGGAACCATCTCCAGCTGTGTGGTGAGCTGTCATCTACTGTCCCTGCAGAGGGCTAAATCTGCATGCTTCTAAGACCTTGCTATAAAGGAGGTCCAACGTGTCTGGTAAGGATACATCCATTATCAACCTTCGGATCCACTGGTGGTTGGAGGTCCCTTCACGTCCCCTTATTTCTTTATACACACTAAGGAATGCAATTCATGAACTTTGGTTATGCGTTTTTCCTGCGACTCAGGATGCAATTTTGAACTTTTTCACTTATGACTTTGCACTTGGGTGGAATAACCTTTGTTTTTTTGTTTTTTCTTTTTTGCACACCAGTTTATAACTTTATTGTTGGTTTTTATGTATGCAATGGTCAATATTAGTATTTGAGTTACATGTCGCTGTTTGCTCTGTAGCATAGCGACTTTCTAATTCACTCACAATTAACTTTGATGGTGTTTATTTTTTTATTTATTTATCTACTTATGATAATCATGTAATATAGATTTAAATATCTAATGCAAGCGCACAATTTTTTCTTTGTAAATAAAGTTCATGCGATTATAAAATCCAGAACATGCCCTGGTGTTCCTCACTCTGATGCTAGAGCGTGCGACCTTGCAGCTAAGCGCAGTCAAAACACGCATATGAACCACCTCTGGGCTCTTGTAGTTACACCGGAAGTAGGGGAAGGGAAAGGGAAAGGGACAGGACGGCACGTTTGCACAGGTAATCTGATAGAGAGGAACATATTATCCCGATACCAGTCCAGTATTTACCATTGTTTTACCTGATATAGAGCCATGTACTGGCACACCTAATCTAAGTGAGTACCCCAGTTGGGGGCCTTTTTTGCTTTCTGTTTATTAAACCGTTAAAACTCTATTACACTATCAAGTCTTTATTTTATACACTCACAGAGGTACCATACTGACGAGTCCAGGATTCCGGTGTAACTACAAGAGCCCAGAGGTGGTTCATATGCATGTTTTGACTGCGCTTAGTTGCAAGGTCGCATGCTCTGAGGTGAGCATTAAATACCCAAGGGGAGCACCAGAGTGAGGAACACCACGGCATGTTCTGGATTTTATAAATCGCATGAACTTTATTACATCTGGATAGACTTTTTGGATACCATACACTTGTACAGGAGCACTTCTTTGAACAACCCAGCAATGCCATATTGATATACTATATAATACTGGATGCTATTCACAAGAGCACTTTTTTATGCATTAGTGGGTCACTGATAATCTATACAGGATCATAAAAGTGGGAATTGCACCTCTTTGCACAGTAGCAGTTAATATTATCATCATTGCTTATGCTTTTATATACACATCTTTTATTTTTAATATATGTGTAATATTTATATTTAATATATGTATTCATTTATTGCACTATTGTCACTTTCCACTGTTAGGAAAGACGTTTCTTTTTTCACTATTGGAGGTTTTATATAGGTTTCTTTTTACACTGGTATAGTGTATGACTGGAAAGCGCAGCGTATATATTTATTTATCCACATTTGCATTTGCATGATATATGAGGCATGTTTAACGCTTGCAGCTGATTTTTGATAATTAAGGCATTTTGGATTAGTGGAGGCTCACAGGACTCTTTATATTTTAGCTATTATTGTCATTAGGTTGGGAGCAGCTGGTGTAGAAAGGAGGGTTTTGGGTTCCTGGAGAACTGGGCTGACTTCTCAGTCGGTTACCGGCCCTTTAGCAGGGACGGACTGCACCTAAATGGGAAGGGTCCACCAGCGTCTAACAAATTTCAGAGGGTAGTATTGGGGGCATTAGTATTAGACTGACTAAACCTCAGAATCACCAACAAGGAGATATTACGCGACCGGACAAAACTACGAGGCTTGTTCAGTAATGCCAGGAGTCTGGCTGACAAGATGGGAGAACTAGAGCTGCTGTTGTATGAAGAGGATTTAGATTTTGTTGTAATTTCAGAGACTTGGTTTAACAGCTCCCATGATTGGCTGGCAACCATTCAAAGGTATTCACTATATAGCAGAGATAGGAAGGATAAAAAAGGGGGAGGGGTATGCCTGTATATCAAGAATGATATACAAGTGAATGTGAGGGACGACATCATTAATGGAGCAAGGGAGGAGGTGGAATCCTTATGGGTAGAGCTTCAAAAGGGAGGAAACCAAGGGGAAAGTAAAGTAATACTGGGAATATGCTATAGACCCCCAACCAGAGGGTGGAGGGGGAGGCGGACCTCCTATCACAGTTTGGAATGGCGGCAAGGGTGAGAAGTATCATAATAATGGGGGATTTTAATTATCCAGACAGACTGGGTGGAAGGAACACACTCGTTTAAGGCTCACCATTTTCTAAATGTCTTTCAGGACAATTTTATGGGTCAGATGGTAAATGCACCAACAAGAAACAATGCGTTACTAGACCTACTGATTACTAACAGTACAGACCTGATCGCGGATGTGGATATATGGGGCAATTTAGGAAACAGCACTCACAGGTCAATTTGCTTCAGCATAAATCACACAAATAGGAATCACAAGGGCACTGAATTTCAAAAGAGCCAACTTTGCTAAACTGCGTTTCTTGCTAGAAGATATTAAATGGGATAAAATTCTAGGAACAAAGAACACAGGAAAAATGGGAGTGCTTTAAGAGCATATTGAAAAAAAAAGGTATTGGCCAGTGCATCCCAATGGGAAATAAATTTAAAAGAGCTAATAAAAGTCCTTGGTGGCTTAACTCCAACTTAAAAATGCATATAAAAACAAAGGAGAAGGCCTTTAACCACTTCAGCCCTGGAAGGATTTGCTCCCTTAATGACCAGGCCATTTTTTGCGATACAGCACTGCATCGCTTTAACTGACAATTGCACGGTCGTGCAATGCTGTACCCAAACAAAATATACATATTTTTTCCTGCCACAAATAGAGATAACCTCTGCGTTTTTTATTTTTTGCGCTATAAACAAAGAGCGACCATTTTGAACAAACTTTTGCTATAATACGTATACAAAAAAAAAGGAAAAGTGTCAGTATCAGTTTAGGCCGATACATATTTTTGGTAAAAAAAGAAATCGCAATAGGCGATATTGATTGGTTTGCGCAAAAAAAAAAAAAACTTATCGCATCTACAAACTATAGTATAGATTTAGGGACTTTTTTAAATTGGTTTTTACTAGTAACGGCAGCGAATCTGACCCCAAATTACACTTTTTGGGGACCAGTGACATTACATTGATCAGTGCTATAAAAATCAATGTAAAAATGACACTGGCAAGGAAGGTTTTAACAGTAGGGGGTGATCAAGGGGTTAAGTCTGTTCCCTGGGTGTGTTCTAAATGTAAGGGGGATGGGCTGGCAGGGACATGACAGATCACTGTTCCCTATGACTGAGAACAGTAGAGCTCTGTCATGTTATCTGTCAGAATGGGGATCCGCCTTGTTTACAAAGGCAGATCCCCATTCTGCTTATGTACTAGGCAGACTGAGTCCGCACGACCCACGGGCTTGCTCCCGCAGCGGACGTAAGCGGGCGCCCACTTTCGTGGCTGCGCAAGCCGCTGTACAGCTACAGCAATTTGCGCAGGAGAGCAGACCTCCCGCCGTATAACGACGGTGGCTGGTCTGCAAGTGGTTAAACAATACAAGGCTGAGGGGCATCATCAGCATTCCAACTTTACAAAGAATGTAATAAGAAATGTAAGGGTGTAATCAGGGTGGCTAAGATAGAATACGAAAGGCACATAGCGGAGGAGAGTAAGAAAAACCCCAAGTAATTAAAGTATATAAATAGCAAGAAAGGGAGGCCAGTACACATTGGCCCCATAAAGAATGATAAAGGCAATTTAGTTACAAAAGATTGAGAGATGGTTGAAGGTTTTGAATTTATTCTTCTCCTCAGTCTTCACGAGGGAAACGGAGGGGGTTCCCAGTAACCAAGACTGCAATGTTTATCCTCATGACACGACACAGGAAGCACCCTCATGGCTAACAGACGATAGACTTAGAAATAGACTTGAAAAACTTAACATTAATACATCACCGGGACAAGATGGCTTACACCCGAGGGCCCTTAAGGAACTCTGTCAAGTGATTGCCAGACCATTGTTCCTAATTTTTATGAACAGTCTATTGACTGGAATGGTACCAGCTGATTGGAGAAAAGTCAATGTAGCACCAATATTTAAAAAAAAGGGCCAAAATATATCCCTGGTAACTATAGACCAATTAGCCTAACATCAATAGTTTGCAAGCTGTTGTCTGGAGTGATAAGGGACTATATACAAGATTTTAGTAATAAAAACAGTATTAGCAGTAATTAGCATGGATTCATGAAAGAATCGTTCTTGCCAAACCAACCTATTATCCTTCTATCAGGAGGTGAGCTACCATCTAGATAAAGGAAGGCCTGTAGACGTGGTGTATCTGGATTTTGCAAAAGGCATTCGCTAGTTCCCCATAAACGTTTACTGTACAAACTAAGGTCTGTCGGCATGGACCAAAGAGTGAGTACATGGATTGAAAACTGGCTAAGGGGGCGAGTCCAGAGGGTGGTGATAAATGGGGAGTATTTGGAATGGTTTGGTGTAGAAAGCGGGGTCCCCCAGGATTCTGTCCTGGGACCAATCCTGACTGATTAATTTATTCATGAACGATCTGGGGGATGGAATAAACAGCTCAATCCCAGTATTTGCGGACAATACTAAGCTAAGCAGGGTAATAACGTCTACGCAGGATGTGGAAACCTTGCAAGAAGATCTGAACAAATTAATGGGGTGGGCAACTACGTGGCAAATGAGCTTTAATGTTGAAAAATGTAAAATAGTGCATTTGGGTGCCAAAAATATGAATGCAATCTACTCACTAGGGGGAACCACTGGGGGAATCTAGGGTGGAAAAGGACTTGGGGTGTCTTAGTAGAAGACAGGCTCAACAATGGCATGCAATGCCAGGCTGCTGCAAGCAAAGCCAACAGAATATTGGCATGCATTAAAAAGGGATTCACTCCAGAGATAAAAATAATTCTCCCACTCTACAAGACTCTGGTCCAGCCGCACCTGGAGTATGCATCCAGTTCTGGGCACCAGTCCTCAGAAGGGATGTGCTGGAGCTGGAGAGGGTCCAGAGAAGGGCAACAAAGCTAATAAAGGGACTGGAGGATCTCAGCTATGGAGAAAGACTGCAAGCTCTGAACTTATGCTCTCTGGAGACACTTGAGAGGGGATATGATTTCAGTTTACAAATACCGTACTGGTGACCCTACAACAGGGATAAAACTCTTCCGCGCAAGGGAAATTAAAAAGACACACGGCCATTCGCTAAAATTAGAAGAGAATCGGTTTAACTTTAAACTGCGTAGAGGGTTCTTTAGTGTTAAAGTGGTAAGGATGTGGAATTAACTTCCACAAGCAGTGGTTTCAGTGGGTAGCATCGATAATTAAAAAAAAAAAAAACGATTAGATGGGCACCCTTACAACCACAACATACGGGATATACAATGTAATATAAACATAAAAGCACACACAGGTTGGACTTTATGGACTTGTGTCCTATTTCAACCTAACCAACTATGTGACTATATGTAAAGGTTGCCATTGGAGATATCATCATTGTGTATACACACACAGGACTTGCTGCTATGCCTGCACAGCAGTTGAGTAACCTTCTGGAAAAGCCATAGAACAGTGTTTTGCAAAGGAGTATGCATGAATTAGTTTTGTTTTACACTTGCAATTTCAGAGTGTTTGCAAAAAAAAAAAAGCCTTGTTTTAAAGCGGAGTTGCTCCATTTTTTTTCTTTTTTTTGCTGCAGCTGCTGACTTTTCAAATATGGACACTCACCTGTCCAGGGCGCCCGCGATGTCGGCACCCAAAGCCGATCTATCCCTCGGCTGTCGGGTGCTGCCACTGCCATCCTCGGTATGGGAATCAGGAAGTAAATCCTTGCGGCTTCACTTCCTGGTTCCCTACTGTGCATGTGTGACTCGTGCTGCGCTATCCCACTGGCCCCTGCTGTTTTCTGGGACCAGTGTGTCTCCCAGAATACAGCAGGAGGGGTGAGAAGGGAAGTGGCGTAGATACCCGCGGGTGGCTCGGGTATCTATGCCCAGAAGTGGGAGCAAAATACCTGTATTAGACAGGTATCTGCTCCCCCCTGAAAGGTGCCAAATGTGACACCGGAGGGGGGGAGGAACCAGAAAAGTGGAAGTTCCATTTTTGATTGGCTGCTCAATGACCAGGCCAACTAACTTTTTCCTCAGTTTAGGCCGATATGTATTCTTCTACATAATTTTGGTAAAAAAATAAACAAAAAACGCAATAAGCGTATATTGATTGCGCAAAAGCTATAGCGTCTACAAAATAGGGGATAGATTTATGGCATTTTTATTTATTTTTTTAACTAGTGGCCAATGGCAGCGATCTGCGATTTTATCAGGACTGCGATATTGCGGCGGACAAACCGGACACTTGACACATTTTTGGGACCATTGACAATTATACAGCGATCAGTGCTATAAAAATGCACTGATTACTGTATAAATGTCACTGGCAGGGAAGGGGTTAACACTAGGGGGCGATCAAGAGGTTAACTGTGTTCCCTAGGTGTTTTCTAACTGTAGGGGGATGGGACTGTCTAGGAGGAGAGATCGATCGGTGTTCATACTTTGTATAAACACACGATCTGTCTTTACTCCCCTGAAAGAACCGGGATTTGTGTGTTTATACACACAGATCCCAGTTCTCGCTCTGTCACGAGCGATCGCGGGTGCTTGGCGGTCATCACGCCCGCCGGGCACATGCTGTGGGCACGCTCGCCCCTAGTGGCCAAAAGGCAAAGCGACGTAAGGTAACGTCATTTCGCCCAGCCGTGCCATTCTGCCGCAGTAAGACTGCGGTGGCTGGTCAGCAAGCAGTTAAAGTAAGGGTTAGGCAACTTCAGCCCTGCAGCTGTTGTGGAACTACAAGTCCCACCATGCCACTTAGTCATGCTTGTGGTTTGTCTGAATCTTCAGGGTACTATTCATTGTACAACAGCTGGGGGGGGGTGTAGTTTGTCTACTTCTGGTTCAGAGTAAACGTACCTTAAGATCCCAAATCTTAATCTGAGAATCCATTGTTCCAGTACCAAAAATAAGCCCATCAGGATGAAACTGAGCACAGGTTAGAGCTGCAAAGAAAGAGTTGGAATTAATATACGAGTAGGTTCAAAGACAGACAAAACAGGTCTTTGAAATTAGAAGAGGCTTACCACAACCTGATGTTTCATCTGTCACTTTGGTAAGGACACGTCCTGCATGGATATCAGAAAAGGCCCAATACTGAAAAAAGAAAAGTGCATTTAAAAAAAAAAAAAAAAAAAAAAAGAAAAAAAAAAGTCCAATGGCCAACACCAAGAAATTAATCACTCTACAATCAAATTACATTTTTAATCAACTTCATACAAAGATGAGGGATAGTGACAATGGTTTCCCTGCTGTGCATGCACACAGCACAGGAACTGAAATAGGCTCACATGTGAATTTTCCAGTCAAAGTATCAGGTTTGAATTAAACTAGCTTTCAAGCAATACTTTGTACTTTTACATTTTTTGAATTGACACAAAAGTAAACTAGTTTTTACCTGGTCATCAGAGCAACTCAACAAATAATCCCCAGTTGCATGAAGACTTAGTCCAGTCACGGCTCCCTCATGAGCTCTCAAAACCTGAATGCAGGAGGCCTCTGGCACTGACCAAACACGTATTGAAGAATCAGGAGACGCAGAAAATACGAGATCCTAAAGAAAGAACAAAATATATGCAAATTTTGTAAGTTTACAGTACTGCAGCCGAGTTCCAATCACTGCTGTTTGAAGCCATAATTAACTGGTAGTAGTAAACACCAAATCATTATAGATTTGTTTTGAGATCTTGCCTGAGATTAACCACTTGCTGACCAGCCACAGTATATATACTGCAGGTCGGCTCTCCTGCAAAAACCGACGTACCCGTACGTCCGTGTATGTTTGCATGTTTTGCTTGCATGTGCCCGCTGCATTTTTATAGCACTGATCAATGTAATAATGTCACTGGTCCCCAAAAAACGTCACTTGGGGTCAGATTCATCTGCCACAATGTTGCAGTCCCACTAAAAATCACAGATCACCGCCATTACCAGTAAAAAACAAAAAATAAAAGTACCTAAATCTATCCCCTATTTTGTAGAAGCTATAACTTTTGCACAAACCAATCAATTTACGCTTAGTAATTTTTTACCAAAAATATGTAGCAGAATACAGATTGGTCTAATCTGATAAATTAGTTTTTTTATATAATTTTTTTGGATATGTATTAGTAAGTAAAAAAATGTTTTTTTTTTTTAAATTGACGTCTTTTTTGTTTATAGCGCAAAAAATAAAAACCGACTAAATACCACCAAAGGAAAGCTCTATTTGTGGGGGAAAAAAAAAAAAAAAAGGACAAATTTTGTTTGGGTACAGCATCGCACACCCATGCAATTGTCAGTTAAAACGACAGTGCCGTATCAGGAAAAAGTGGCCTGGTCGTTCAGGGGGTAAACCCTTCCAGGGTTGAAGTGGTTAAATTACATAAGCCAATTTTACACCTAAAGAACGACCAGAAATATAAGCTCACTTATGTGACTACAGGCAAGAGACATCATCTGCTCATGCTCTCTTACAATAATGAAAAGAAAAAATGGACTGGTCAACAATGTGCATTAACTATTTTTTTTTCAGAAGCCTGGAAAGCATTGCACTGGCGATCAGCCGATAGCTGGTGCCATGCAGGTCTCCTGCAGTCAGTGTGAGCTGTCCACCCATACATCATACGGGCAGGCAATTTCACACTGACAGGAAGAATCAATGAATTATCACAGCGCTCATCAGCGCCGTGGTAGTTTATTGAGAACTACAAGCTGACAGCCACAAAGGATGTCAAAACTTAGTGAATGAATAATGCGGCTGTGTGGGCGGAGGCTTGCACAGTTGTGCTCTTTTCAAAAAGTGACGGCTGGTGCAGGGGACTTCCCCCGTACTGCTGTCTCACCCAGGACTTGG
Organism: Aquarana catesbeiana; assembly: GCF_042186555.1. Lineage (NCBI taxonomy): Eukaryota > Metazoa > Chordata > Amphibia > Anura > Ranidae > Aquarana > Aquarana catesbeiana. The sequence goes on along the minus strand of NC_133331.1, from coordinate 242,527,646 downwards.
ATCCCCAAAACACTACAGCAGCGGGAACATATTACATGTTCCACCCTAGCGGCACTTCTCCTTTAAGTCTTGTTGCTAGCAACTACTACTGGTTCTCATTGTTGGTCCCTCACTAGTATTGCTTTTTGGCACTAAAATAGCCAAGCTTTTTGAGCCTGGATCAGGTCATTCATATATTTATATCAGCATATAGGTTTATCATTCAATCTTGGGAAATACCCTATTACATACAGTATGAGGCAACAAGCTGCAGGTTGATTTCTTTGACTCCTATGTTGGCAAAGAAAGTTCACTGTGCTATTTACATTTTACCACATCACCTCTTGTGTGGTGCTCTTTATGTGTGTGATTTAGTACCACAGATTCCAAAGAACAAACCCAAAGTGGAGCAGTGTCTAGTAAAGAATACTTAAAAGTAGTAATATTAATGTGACAAAATTTCCATATATACATTTCCTAAACTTGGATTGCTCCTAAAATGAATGGACAGTGGACAAATAAGTTTGTCAAGTTTATCTAGAACACTGGTAGAAAGGAATTATACAGTCATGGCCAAAAAATATTGGTATCCCTAAATTTGTCAGATAATGGGTGGCACTGTGGTGTAGCGGGTAGCACTCTCACCTAGCAATGAAATGGGTCGCTGGTTCGAATCCACTATGTAGACACTACCTGCCTGGAGTTTGCATGTTCTCCCTGTGCCTGCGTGGGTTTCCTCCGGGTACTCGGGAATCCTCCCACACTCCAAAGACATGCTAGTAGGTTAATTGGCTTCTGTCTAAATTGGCCCTAGTACATAAATGTGAGTTAGGGACCTTAGATTGCAAGCTCCTTGAGTGTAGGGACCGATGGGAATGTACAATGTATATGTAAAGTGCTACGTAAATGGACAGCGCTATAGAAGTACTTTAAAGAATAATAATAATGTATTTGCAACAATTTTCTGGGCGAAGTGGTGCATTATTATTATTAAATTTATTTTTTATAATTTATTATTATTTAGGCATTCTCATGCTTACTTCTTCTGTTTGTATTGGTATGACACAAGAAAGTGGAGAAAAAAAGCCAAATCTGACAAATTCCATGCAAAACTCCAAAAGCAGACTGGACAAAATTATTGGCACCCTCAATTTAATATTTGGTAGCACACCCCTTGGAAAAAATAACTGAAATCGCTTCCTGTAACCATTGCGTTTCTTACACCTCTATTGGAATTTTGAACCGCTCCAGGTCTCTCAGATTGGAAGGGTTCCTTTTCCCAACTGCGGTTTTGAGATCTCTCCACAGGTGCTCTATGGGATTTTAGATCTGGACTCATCGCTGACCAGTTCAGTACTCTCCAGTGCTTTATCAAACCATTTCTGTGTGCTTTTTGATTTGTGTGGTCATTGTCCTGCTGTAAGACCCATGACCTCTGATGGAGACCCAACTTTGTCACACTGGGCCCTACATTGCACCCCAGAATTCTTTGGTAGTCTTCAGATTTCATAATGCCAAGACAACCAATGCCTGAAGCAGGAAATCCACCCCAAAACATCAGTGAACTTCCACCATGTTTGATCTTTAAGGGTCTACGTGTTAAGGTAAGTGGCCATCTTGTGAGTATTCAGGTGGTGGATCTTTTTAGGCATGCAGTGTTCGGACTTAAAGTCACAACAATGATTTGTCACCATTCAGCACCTTTGGCTAATTTGGACATTATTGGGACTATCAGAACACATTTGTTAACCATTACAGTTTTTTGTTTATTGTTGGATTGAATTGTTACTATAATTTATTTCAAGAGTGTCATATGTTTTGATAGAATATTACACATCTTCTATGAGCATGGCACTTTGCAGATCAAAGAATGGTGGCTAGGGGACGTTTGAAGAAAATTATGAAAGCATAAAACTGGCCTTTGATGGTACTTAACCACTTAAAGACCAGGCCTCTTTTTCAGACTCTGTGTTTACAAGTTAAACACTTGGCAACCGGCCCATAGCTGAATGATGGCTACAGGGCAGTTGCATGACTCTGGGAGGGCGTACAGTGATGTCCTCCCAGAATCCCGCTCCTGCGCGCCCCCTGGGGCGTGCACCCGAGCACATCCGTGATTGCTGAGTCCAGAGGACCCGGCGCATCACGGATCACAGCCGCTGATCGTGGCCGTTTACCACGTGATCACTTCGTCAAATGAAGGAGCGATCACTTGTAAACAAACCGGCTTCATGATGCCGGTTCCTCTCTCCCCTCTGTGTACCGATCGGTACAGTGTGAGAGGAGAGGGGGAGAGATCGGATGGCAGCAGCGCTGTGGGCTGGATCTGTAGTGCCCACAGCACTGCTCTGTGGCAATTGCAGTCACATCCAGCCATCCATCCCTCCATGATCAGCCATATTCTGCAATGCCCCGCAATGCTCTGCAATTCCCCGCAATACCCAGCCATACTTGGCAATACTCGTTGATACCCCGCCATACCCAGTCATACTCGACGATACCCTGCAATACCCAGCCATGCTCGGCCATACTCTGCCATGCTCAGCCTCTGTATGTGGCCAGGCTGTGGAAGTCTCACACATGTGGTATCGCTGTACTCAGGAGTAGGAGAATCTATTTTGGGGAGTCATTTTTGGTATGTACATGCTATGTGTCAGAAATATTGTATAAATGGACTGTGTTAAAAAAAATGCATTTTAACCACTTCCTGCCCGCCGTCATGACGTTCTTGACTTTGTGTGGGGATATCTGAATGATGCCTGCAGCTACAGGCATCATTTAAATATCAGCTTTTTCAGTCGGCGATTCCCTACACCATAAGAACGATCATAGCGGCTATTCCGCTGCTTGATCGTTCTTACGGGAGGCGAGAGGGAATGTCCCCCCCCTTTCCGCCGCCCTCCGGTGCTTCACCGCTACGATCGAAGCCAGGCTCTTTTTTTTTTTTAAATTTCAGGCTTCCTATTCTAGAGGTGAGATGTGGGGTCTTATTGACCCCACATCTCACAGTAAAGAGGACCTTTCATGCCATCTTCCTATTACAAGGGATGTTTACATTCTTCGTAATAGGAATAAAAGTGATCAAAAAATTAAATTTTTTGGAAAAAAGTGTCAAACTAAAATAAAGTAAAACGAACAATAAAAAAAACATTTTTTTAAAGCGCCCCTGTCCCCGTGTGCTCGCATGCAGAAGCGAATGCATACGCAAGTCCCGCCCACATATGAAAACTGTGTTCAAACCACACATGAGGTATCGCTGCGAACGTTAGAGCGAGATCAATAATTTTGGCCCTAGACCTCCTCTGTAACTCAAAACATGTAACCAGTAAAAAAAATGTATAGCGTCACCTATGGGGATTTTTAAATAGCGAAGTTTGGCTCCATTCCACGAGCGTGTGCAATTTTGAAGGATGACATGTTCGCTGGTATCTATTTACTCAGCGTAACTTCATCTTTCGCATTATGCAAAAACATTGGGCTAATTTTTCTGTTTTGTTTTTTTTTAAAGCACAAAACTTTTTTTTCCCAAAAAAAAAAAAAAACACGTTCGAAAAATTGCTGCAGAAATAAAGTGTGAGATAAAAAGTTGCAACAACCGCCATTTTATTCTCTAGGGTCTTTGCTAAAAAAAAAAAAAAAAAAAAAACACATATATAATGTTTTGGGGTTCTATGTAATTTTCTAGCAAATAAATGATGATTTTTACATGTAGGAGAGAAATGTCAGAATTGGCCTGGGTGCTCCAGAACGCCTGAAGGTGCTCCCTGCATGATGAAGGTGCTCCTCTGTATGTGGCCACGCTGTGTAAAAGTCTCACACATGTGGTATCGCCATACTCGGGAGTAATAGCAGAATGTGTTTAGGTGTGTAATTTGTCGTATGCATATGCTGTGTGAGAGAAATAACCTGCTAATATGATAATTTTGTGAAAAGAAAAAAAATCAATGCAAAGAATTGTGGGAAAAAAATGACAACTTCAAAAAACTCTCCATGCATCTTTCTAAATACCTTGGAATCTCTTCTTTCCAAAAAGGGGTAATTTGGGGGGTATTTGTACTTTTCTGGCATGTTAGGGTCTCATGAGATAGGCCGTCAGTACATCAGTGATCAATTTTCAGATATTGGCACCATAGCTTGTGGACTCTAACTTTCACAAAGACCAAAATAATACACACCAATTTGTACTTATTTTTTACAAAGGATATGTAGCAGTATACATTTTGGCCAAAATTCATGAAGAAAAATTACTAATTTGCTAAATTTTATAACAAACAATAATTCTTTTTTTCTTACAGAATTTTCAGCCTTTTCTTTTATAGCACAAAAATAAAAAACCCAACGGTGATTAAATACCACCAAAAGAAAGAAATTTGTGTGAAAAAAAAAGGACAAAAATTTCATATAGGTACAGTGTTGCATGACTGAGTAATTTTCTAACACCCTAGAGAATATAACGGCGGTTATTGCAATACTTTTTGTCACACCGTATTTGTGCAGCGGTCTTACAAGCGCACTTTTTTTGGAAAAAAAAAACCCAACAGTAAACTTAGCCCAATTTTTTTTTTTATCTTGTGAAAGATAATGTTGCGCCGAGTAAATGGATACCAAACATGTTACGCTTCAAAATTGCGCCTGCTTGTGGAATGACGTCAAATTTTTCCCCCTAAAAATCTCCATAGGCAATGTTTAAAATAATTCTACAGGTTGCATGTTTTGAGTTACAGAGGAGGTCTAGGGCTATAATTATTGCTCTCACTCTACCGATCGCGGCAATACCTCACGTGTGGATTGACCACTGTTTTTATATGTGGGTGCTACTCACGTATGTGTTCGCTTCTGCACGTGAGCTTGTCAGGACGGGGCGCTTTAAAACATTTTTTTTTTCTTACTTTACTTGATTTTATTTTTTCACTGTTTAAAAAAAAAAAATAAAAAAATTGGGTCACTTTTATTCCTATTACAAAGGAATATAAACATCCCTTGCAATAGAAAAAAAAAGCACGACAGGTCAAAAAGACCTTAGATCTCATATTTGCACTTAAATGCAATTAAAAAAAAAAAAAGTTGTAATTTGAAAAAATGACAACAGAAAAATGGCCCTTTAAGACGTATGAGCGGAAGTGATGTTTTGACGTCGCTTCCACCCTGCTATAGTATGGAGACGGGTGGGGGCCATCTTCCCTTCACTCATCTCCATACCCAGCCACAGACAGGTCCCGACTGCCTCTGCCAACAGCTCCGGTAAGCTGTGGAGGGCACAGTAGAGCGACGGGGTGTGTGTGTGTGTGTGTGTGTGTGTGTGTGTGTGTGTGTGTGTGTGTGTGTGTGTGTGTGTGTCACCTCTCCCGCCAACTGTAATTCGGAGGACTCGTCAGAAGGTATATCGGAGGCTGACGATACAGTACCAGTGGAAGACACCAACGGCACCATATTTGCATGGGACGCAGTTAGTACTCCAGGGGATGTCTCTATTAGGCCCCAGGCCCCCAATCAGCCCTAATATAGAAGGCGAATCCACACTGCGGGACATTTTCACGGCTGTGAATACCTGCAATATTTCTATAGCAGCTCTCACTACCGAAATTAAAGGGGTTAAAACAGAAATCACTTTCCTGCGCCAAGACACCCAAAAGCTGAGAGAAAGAATATCTGCACTAGAGGGGAGAGTGAGCTCCATAGAAGATGACATGGCGCCCATGCAGAGAGACCTCACATACAATAATCACTTACTTTCACAACATACTTCTCGTTTAGAGGGATTAGAGAACAGAATAATGTGAGAGCTATAGGGATGCCTGAACGAATAGAAGGAAAGAACCCTGTGGAGTTCATTGAAAAATGGCTGGTTACCGCCTTTGGCAGGGAAGGGTTTTCAACAATGTTTTCTGTGGAACAGGCGCACCGGGTCCCGGCTAGGACTCCACAGCCGGGAGCCCCACCAAGACCTTTCCTATTCAAGCTCCTCAATTATAAGGACAGAGATGCGACCCTGCACAATGCTAGGATAAAACCAGCTGCCCTAAAAATTGATAACACAAAAATATGTATCTTTCCGGATTTCTCTGCTGATTTGCAGAAACAGCGGCCTAAATTCACAGATGTTAAATGTCGCCTCCGAGATCTTGACCTTAAATATGCTATGCTGTACTCAGCCAGTCTACGAGTTGAGGTACAAACCAAAACAAAAAAAGGCTGCACTACAATATGTGACATGAAACCAGTAAGATGAAGTGAACACCCTGTTGAATAAACTGTATTTAAAACTTCATGTATGTGGGATTCATATTAAAAACAGTGATAGCATAACCCACGTAATTCAAACAAGCTTAGTGATAAAGACAATGAACAACATAAAGTCCAAGATGCAGAGTACATGGAGTATAAAGTTCATAAAAGGCACAAAGTCTTTGCCAGGGTGCCCCTGGAAGATGTCAGTTGTGACAAAACGGCGAAGGGAGGAGCGACGTGCTGACGTCACCACGATCCTCGCTGATCCCGGAAGCAACGGGCAGCAGTGTGCAGCCGGGCGGCAATTGTTTTTATGCGAATCTTTATCTTCAGCATTGTGAGTGTGTTTCTTTTTATATCTACTTTTAATAAAGTGTTTAAACTTGTTACGCTATGGGAGCTTTTTTCACTTGTGTTTACGTGGCAAGTAGACACTCTTTCCCCATGTAGAGGATTCCTGTCACAGAGGTCTATGAGTGATTTGTTTACAGTCTATACCTGAGGCTGGGGTTGACAGCCATACGCCCGCTTGATCTCCTGACAAGAGATCCAAGGAGTCGGTAAGGGGCCATTTTTGGTATAGATGGAGGAGCTTTTCTTTCACCACTGATTCCTGGGTGATCCAGACGCATGTCACACACCATTCGGACGTTTATCACTCTCCCTGGCAAAGACTTTGTACCTTTATGAACTTTATACTCCATGTACTCTGCATCTTGGACTATGTTGTTCATTGTCTTTATCACTAAGCTTGTTTGAATTACGTGGGTTATGCTATCACTGTTTTTAATATGAATCCCACATACATGAAGTTTTAAATACAGTTTATTCAACAGGGTGTTCACTTCATCTCACTGGTTTCATGTCACATATTGTAGCGCAGCCTTTTTTTTGTTTTGGTTTGTATAGCAAGTGAATGTGTCTCACATTTATGGTTGCAGCTTTTTTTCATATACATTGTTCTCTTTGGGGATAGCGCAGTAATTTTTTCCAGCTTGTACGAGTTGAGGTGCTGGGCTCGGTACAATTCTTTGACACACCGTCTGTGGGTGCACAATGGCTGGACCGAGAGAAGCAAACCATTTGTGAAGCTCGCAACAGGCATCCTGCACCATCATGAAAGATACCGCTTTAGCTCTGACTGCAGAAATTCACCACATTTTCATTCTTTCCACTGACATTATGCCAAGGCGGAGGTAACGGTTTTCCAATGTTCTGTGTATAACCGCGGCTTTCGTTCTAGCTGTTGAGAAGTTATAAGACACTGAAGTGAGCTTCCACTGTTGCCAAGATGGTCTGGTACAGACATCTACTTGAAGCATAGCAAGTTTGCAAGGCCCTGTTGGCCAGTTACTTTCTGTTCTTGTTTTTTCCTTTTTAAATTTTTCACCATGACCTCTATTTTATCCATTATTTGTAGTTCCTACCTCCCTCACTCCTGCTACATCTCTAGAGCTACCGATCTCCCATTTGTTGAAACTGAAGACCCCCTCATTATTTTTACTCTGGCAAAAAACTCTGCATACAAGTTATCATGGGGTATGGTTATCTGATCATACATTTTCAGGGTTTATCCCTGCTCTTATTGTTATTGTATTGCTATGTCTAAGATAACTAGAATATTGTCCTGGAGTATCCGGGGCTTAAATAATTAAAGCGTCTGGCCGTGTTGCGCACGATCAAGCATCTGGATGCTGATGTGATATGCCTGCAGGAGACTCATCTCCCCTCGACATCCACACCCTTATTTGCGCAAAATAGGATTTTTAAAACCGCTTACCTGTAAAATCCTTTTCTTGGAGTACATCATAGGACACAGAGCCTTAAGTATTTACTTAGTGGGTTATAGCTACCTTTAGGTGTTGACACTGGCACACCCAATACAGGAAGTTGACTCCCCTATATAACCCCTCCTCCTTCCAGGAGTCCTCAGTTTTTGTAGCCAAGCAATATACTTACACAACATAAAAAGAGGGGCTGGACCTCAGTGTCCTATGATGTACTCCAAGAAAAGGATTTTACAGGTAAGCAGTTTTAAAAATCCTATTTTCTTTATTGTACATCATAGGACACAGAGCCTTAAGTATTTACTTAGTGGGAAATCCCATAGCAATGCTACTTGAGGGGAGGGAGACACAACCCGTAGGGTACCCCCAGACCTTGAGGACTTATACTGCTGCCTGCAGCACACTGCGCCCGAAGGCGATATCCTCATTCCTTCTTACGTCCACTTGGTAAAATTTTGTGAATGTATGGACCTTAGACCAAGTTGCGGCCTTGCAGATCTGAGCAAAGGAGGCCTGGTGATGCACTGCCCAAGAAGCGGCTCTGGTAGAGTGCGCCTTAACTTGAATAGGGGGAATCTTACCCCTTAAATTTTAAGTTTGAATTATAACTTGCCAAATCCACTTAGCAACAATGGATTTCGATGCTGCCTGTCCTTTTTTAGGACCCTCTGGCAGAATAAATACATCAGTCTTACGAATCTGAGCAGTTTTCTTTAAATAGATTCTCACTGGCGTCACTACATCAAGACAATGTAGTGACTTTTCTTCCCTGGAACATGGTTTTGGGGAAAAACGATGGCAGGACAATATCTTCATTCAGATGAAAGCCTGAAACCACTTTTGGCAAAAAGCCTGGACAAGGGCGTAACCCAACTCTGTCCTCATGAATAATCAAATATGGCTCTTTACAAGAAAGAGCAGCCAATTCTGAAACCCTCCTTGCTGAGGATATAGCAACCAAAAATATCAGCTTCCTAGTCAGGACTAAGGGAACATGCTATCATGGTTCAAATGGCGGGTTTTTGTAACCCTGACAAAAGTAAATTCAAGTCCCAAGGGGTTAAAGGTGATTTAACTGGCGGATTAATCCGCATCACCCCTTGCATAAAACCCCGGACTAAAGAATGCGTAGCAAGCTCTCTTTGAAATTAAACCGATAAGGCTGAGACTTGGCCCTTAATAGTACTTAGGGCCAACTTCATCCCTACGCCCAATTGTAGAAAGGCAAGGATTCTGCCTATAATATATCTCCGAGGGTGCCAACCCTTGGATTCACATCAGGAAAAGTAAGCTTTCCAAACTCTAATATACAGCTCTGGAAACTGGTTTCCTTGCATTGATTGAAGTTGGAATAACAGACCTGGAAAGCCCACGCTTCTTCAGAACGTGGGTTTCAATAGCCAAGCCGTTAAATTTAGCGTTCGTAAAGTAGGATAGAATATCGGCCCCTGCGATAGCAGGTCTGGCCTTAGTGGGAGAGGCGAAGGACCCTCCACTGCCATCTTTACGATCTCTGCGTACCATAACCTTCTGGGCCATGCTGGTGCTACCAGAATTACTGGCTTTCTTTCCAGCTTGATCTTGCAAAGAAGTCGAGGCAGCAACCGAATCGGGGGAAACACGTAGATCAGTGAAAACTGATCCCACAGAGTTACCAGCGCATCTGTTCCGCATGCGAGTGGATCCCTTGTTCTGGACACAAAGTTGACTAACTTCATGTTGAATCTGGACGCTAGAAGATCTATGTCCAGAGTCTCCCATCTTTGGCAAACAGCCCGAAACACTTCAGGATGAAGATACCATTCCCCTGGGAATAACTGCTGGCGCCTTAGATAGACCGACTGCCAATTTTCTACTCCTGGAATGAAAACTGCCGATGGGACATTCCTTTTTGCCCAAATTAGCATATGGTTCACATCTCTCTGAGCTGAGAGACTCTTGGTGCCCCCTTGGTGATTTATAGGCCACAGCCATGGCATTGTCTGAATCCGGACTTGACAATTCTTTAACCTGGAGGTCCAGGTTTTTAGAGCCAGATACACTGCCCGAATCTCTAGGATGTTGATGGGCAGGGCTCTTTCGAGTTTTGACCACTGTCCCTGGACAGTTGTCTCCTCTAGTACCGCTCCCCAGCGTGAGAGGCTGGCATCTGTCATTACTACTTTCCAGATAATTGGTCTGAAGGATTTCCCCTTTAGCAATTTCTGGCTTCGTAACCACCAACTGAGGATTTGAGACACTCTTGGGGATAGCCGCATTGGCAAATCCAAAGCTTGGATCCTCTTGTTCCAAGCAGAGACTATTCTGTTTTGCAACAGTCCTGCATGGAACTGGGCATAGGGGACTGCTTCGAATGAAGCTACCGTCTTTCCTAACAACCTCATGCAAAGGCAAATTGAAAAATTGCTTTTGACCTGACCATCTGTACCAGTTCTTGTATGGAGCTGATCTTTGCTGGAGGCAAGAACAGCCTTTTCTGGGCTGTATTTATGATCAGGCATAAGTAATCCAGCCTTCTTACTGGTTTTAAAGGAAGACTTCTTCAGGTAACTGGTTGTAATGCGTACGCTTTGCCTTAAGCGAGTCACTGATTGGTCTATTAATAGATCGTCTAGGTACGCCAACACTGTGGGGGGTCTACGCATGTGTACTAGCACAAGTGCAAGGCGAGACGCCTGAATAGAATCCTTTATAGCATCTATGGCAAAACATAATGCTTTTGGAAAAATCAGCCAACTCACTGGCCTGTTGTGCAGGGAGCTTGTTAAAAGACCAGTTCACAGAGGCCCTTAAGGACTGACAAATGCCTATAGCTGCAATTGCAGGCTGAGCAACAGCATCTGCTAAAGAAAAAAAGGATTTTAACAGGAATTCCAACCTTTTATCTGTTGAATCCTTTAGCATTTGTGCATTGTCCACTGGACAAGTTAAACATTTATTCACGAGGGGGCGTGGCCTGGACATGGCTGAGGCTGCTTTTCTTCTGAGCTCCCGGCCTGTCCCGAAAACCCCGGCTAAATACACCTTGCTAGAGGCATGCTACCAACCAAATGGCATAGGACAAGAGCATCTACCCGGGGTACACCCGTTGGAAGGAGCCCAGGAGAGATCCGCCACTATTTCCAGCAACTACAAGGCGCATCTCCGGGAGCCACGGTAGCAGCGCCGCGAGGCCTACCACGCGGTGAAAAGCAGAAGACCCCCAGACAGAGCGGACACCCAGCATCATCCTGTCACCGGGACGCTATTAACAACTCCCCGGACAGTAACGGAGGTCCCACGAGGGGCACAATGGCATCCCCACGATCTCCGGAACCAATCATGCTCGATCAGGACATTCGGGCCCTGCTTCAGGCCCTCCCCACCCGTTCCGACATTGAGGCGCTTATCCTCAAGCTGGAAGAGACGCACCGGAGGGATATGCAAGAAGTACGGGGTGAGGTGGCTACGCTGGCGGAACGAATGGCCACGGGTGAAACCTCTGTCCTCTTTGGAGGGGAGAGTGGCAGCGCTCGAGCAGGAGAGGGATCATCACCGAGACTCCGCCGTTGCCTTGCAGTTACACCTGGAGGACATCGAGGACCGGAGTCACAGGAACAATCTGCGACTCCAGGGGATTCCAGAAGAAACAACCGCGGAGAACCTAGGAGAGACGGTCAAGGAAATATTCCGTACTGTGCTGGATAACCCTGAACTCAACAGTTCATAGTGCATAGAGCCCTTGGCCCCAGGTCCGAAGACCCGAGCAGACCGCGAGATGTGGTATGCAGACTGCACCGCTACACTCAAAAGGAGACTATCCTCCGCCGTGCCTGGGAATATGGTGAAGTGGAAGTGAAAGGCAAGCAGGCCAGAATACTACCAGACTTCTCGAGGGCCACACTGAGACGCAGAGCCCTCCTCCGTCCTCTCCTGGAACTTGCCATGCAAAAAGGCTTGACATACAGATGGGGATATCCGTTGTCAGTAACGTTCCGCAAAGACACAGGCTCCTTCTCCCTTCAAAAAACCGCAGACCTACCAGCGCTCTTCAGATTCATGGAAGCAGAACCAATCCAAGTACCCGACTGGCTCCAGTTTCTACCACATCCACAAGGACGATCGGGCCCCCTGAGGTTGCACGGACTCCTCCCTCGTCGCCACCAAAGGAACAGAAGGAGACGCAGGACGGTTTCAGAGGGAGAACCGCGTGAGTAGGCCTGTGGCCACCCCTCCCCCTTTCCAGCCTTACCTATTCAGGACAGACCGCAAGGAACTTAGCCCCCACACACAGGGAACTGTAACATGGTTACTTTTGCCGTTTAGAGGGAGAGAAAATTAGACAAACCTTACTCTAATTTCCCCCTACCTAACCTCCCCTCCCTCCCTCCAGCCTCAGGGAGTATACTGGGCCTGGCGATGGACGAAGCTAAGACCTAGAAGATCCCCTGACATACTAGAGGGAAAACAAAGGCCTAGCGTCTAACGGTACCCGCCCCACCCCTGGACTTAGGGCACGGTACCTGTCCTCTCCTGTCCATCATAATTGGTCCTCCCCCGCATACCTGAACGGACTTTCAGTAAGGTACTCAGGAACTTTTTTTTTTATTTTAATTGTTTGAAACCATACAAACTAAACGGATGCAGGCGGTAGAGTGACTTGGGAACGGCAGGAGATGAGTCTACACCGACACTCACCGCTACACGCCTCACATTTGGGGAAAAGTGTACCATGGAACTATCGAGGCTACAGGAGCCACACACAGTGTGACGACCCGGATTCATTCAGCAGTTACTGTTATTTACCATACTGCTAGAGCTCAAGCCGGTGTTAAAGATCTGACACTTATGCTATGAGGGGAGGAGGATACCCACCATAGGTTTTCCAGTAAAAGGTTGACTACGTGAAAGGTTGACCACTTCGTCAAGGCCATGTGCGGGACTGATCACTCAAGATTCTGAGGTCTCGTCCTGTACATGGAAATCAGGTTGAATGTTCCCCTTACTATACAGCTGGCTTTAAGTACATCCCATGCGGCTCAACCATATTATACGACACTGGAAGGGGAGGGAAAATAGCTTCATATATACCCCACATTATGTCCCCTAAAGGCCAGAAAGCCTCTTTACCACAACACATTGTGCAGGAGTTTAGCTCCTTCTATTCATCTCTATACAATTTAAAAGAGACACAAGCTACCCCCCGAAAAAATGACAGAATACATATCATCCTCCCTGATGCCGACCCTCCCTGATGATGCAAAATCCATACTAGAAGACCCCATCACGCTAAGCTAACTACAACTAGCTTAAAAAAAGTTCTAAATAGGGTAAAGCGCCAGGCCCGGACGGGCTCACAATACCTTATTATAAGACCCTTCTCCCCTCCCTAGGTCAACATTTGGTTAGACTCTATAACAATCTAGGCTCTGGGGGAAAGTTTCATAAATCCACATTACAGGCACAAATCTCTGTTATACCGAAAGAGGGCAAAGATCCAAGCCAATGCAGCTCCTACCGCCCGATCTCCCTTTTGAATACGGACCTATAACTCTTCACAAAGATCATCTCCATCAGATTGCAACAACACCTTACCTCACTAATTCATCTAGACCAAGTGGGTTTCGTCCCTACTAGGGAAGCTAGGGCCAATACGATTAAGGTCCTCAACCTACTTCATGTAGCTAACAATACCAAATCCCCATGCATTTTACTAGGAACAGACGCCGAGAAGGCGTTCGACCGGGTCAACTGGAGGTTTATGTTTGCAACGCTAAAACACATAGGACTAGGTGACAAAATGATACACTGGATCTCCGCAGTTTATTCAGACCCATCGGCCAGAGTAAGAGCGAACGGCGTGATATCGGAAGCTTTCCCAATTACTAATGGGACCCGTCAAGGCTGCCCCCCTGTCACCATTGCTTTTCGCGCTATCCCTGGAACCTTTCGTATGCCACATTAGATTGAACCCAGACATCACAGGAATAGAAGTAAATAAAAAACAATTCAAGGTATCTGCATACGCCGATGACTTGATGTTCTCCCTCATGAACCCAACCATTTCTCTCCCCAACCTTATGAAAGAATTCCACATTTATGGCCAACTAGCTAATCTGAAAATTAACTTTAGTAAGTCCGAAGCGATGGGGCTGGGAATCCCACAACCACATCTCACACAACTCCAAAATAGTTTCCACTTGAAATGGACCACTACAGATCTGAAATATCTAGGCACACACATACCCCCGACTTTCTCCCAATTGTTTAAGCTTAACTTCCCACCCCTATTAAAAAAAAGTCAAACAAATGCTAGATAAATGGAATGGGGGTCTTCACTCCTGGTTTGGGCGTTGCAATATCCTCAAGATGACAATTCTACCCAAATTTTTGTACCTTCTACAGACTATCCCAATACACATACCCGCTGACTACTTCAACCAAATACGATCAATATTTATCAAATTCCTTTGGGCAGGGAAAAAACCACGATTACACAGGAAGATCCTCTCATTGCCCAAACGATACGGAGGACTGGCAATGCCTGAACTCCAAACCTACTATAGAGCTACACATCTGGGTAGGCTCATTGACTGGTGCCGACATACAACCACCAAACTATGGACGCAACTTGAACAAGCGCAAAGCGCATTCCCTATACACAGGATCCCATGGTGTTACACTGCACTCCCAACAGACCTCAAACGCCACCCGTTAATAGGCAACATGGCACGGGTCTGTGCACATCTGATAGACTCGTCCCCCCTCTTTGCCCGTGATTCACCACTCAAGCCCATACTAGGGAACCCTTTATTTGAACGAGGAATGGGGGAGGGGAGATTTCGGGAATTAAGGGAAGTGGGAATATACCAAGCCTCGCACTTCAGTGTTGGGGGGAGGTGGAAAACTATCACAGAGTTGTCCGACCCTGAAGGACAGCTCCGTCTGGATTTTTTACGATTACAGCTCCATCATTTCCTCAGTAGTATGCCACCACCCAATGGCACTGAATCAAACCCTCACGCCCATGGAGGAGCTATGCTCGGGAACGGAACCCTTGCTACACTCACTCTCTCTAACCTATAGCATGTTAATCACTCCAACAGGAGATTATAAATTACGGGGCCTCTCCAAATGGGAAAAAGATCTAAAATGTCAGTTTACCACCAACAAAACACACATCCTGCAGTTCACCCACAAATCCTCTTTATGCACCAAAATTCAAGAAACAAATTATAAAATCCTTACTCATTGGTACAGAACACCAGCATTGCTTAACAAAATATACCCCTCGTCATCGGATGTCTGTTGGAGATGCCAGGAGGGAGAGGGCACACTCCTCCATATTTTCTGGTCCTGCCCTAGGATCCAGGACTTCTGGAGAGAAGTCCACCAGTTAACGCAGAGATTCACAGACCGTGTTGTACCAGATGACCCAGCGTACTTCTTATTGCACGCCAACGACACCCCCGCACGGGTGTACAAGAAATCGGTGGTACGACACTTGCTGGATGTGGCGAAAACTTGCATCCCAATCCTTTGGAAGTCCACCCATTCGCCAACCATAGCCCTCTGGCTCCAAAGAGTGGAGGAAATAAATCAGATGGAGGACTTAATCCTCACAAGCCAAAACAGATAGGAAATATACGCCAAAACTTGGCAATTATGGAATATGTTCAAGTACTCAGAAGGCGGCCAGGCACTCCGAGGTAGATGAGGTTATAATACACTCTGTTCCCAGGATTAATCGCAATTAGATACAGGCAAATACAGGTACTCGTTAATCACTATTCGAATCCCCAACCCCCCCCCCTCCCCTCCTGTGTACAACCCCCCCCTCCCCTCCTGTGTACAACCCCCCCCACCCCATACTCCTCCTCCCCTCCCTTTCTAACTTTTTCTATTCCCATTTCACTATTTCTAATCTGTTCTTCGCTACACTAGATACTCCTTTTCTTTTTTGTTCTGTCTCTTGAAATAATAAAATAAATGGGAAGCCGCTTAATCCGGGATTAAGTTCCATTGCGGTACTGAAGACACATGCAAGACACATGCAAGACACACTGATAGGCGGAGGACTAACAGAAAGTACATGATAGATGGTTTCATAGTTTTATGCCATTAAATGGGAAACAGGTCAGAAACTAGGTGGTAGTATAACCTGTACGTTACCAACCCTGTAATATGTTCCTATGCCTCCAAAATTATGGAAAAGAGATGTCATATTTTCCATTTCTGTCAGTGTACGATATATATTGTTTCTATACTTATGTATGAGCTTATGTTGACTGCAGTCATACCATTGTTGTGTGTCCCGGTGAACCGGTTTTCTAATATAAATAAATAATAAAAAAAAAAAAAAACAAAAACATTTATTCACACTGGAAATCGCAGCATCTACTGCTGGAACTTTCCATTTTTTGGTGATTCACCCCCCCCCCCCCCCCAAGGATAGAGAACTGAGAATATCTTTGGATGGAGAAAATGCTTATCCGGATGATCCCATTCGGTATAAATAAGCTTCTCTAGTAATGTGTGGACTGGAAACGCACGCACTGGTTGTGAAGGTTTCAAGAAACCCAAAGAAGAAACCAGACTTTCAGCTGACTGTTAGGGGTAGCATGAAAGTGGAGCGAACCATGTCCGTAAGGATTTGTACCTCAGGTTGTGAAGCTGAAACTGCAACTGTTGTTTACTCCGCAGAGGAGTAATCGGTTTGTTTTTCTCGATTATTTATTTTTTTTAATTGGAAACCAACTTTTTTGAAAAACGTATGCATGGAACATGAATCAATATAGACCAACATAGCCTTGACAATAGTACATACATGAATACATTGAAATGTCTGTATAGCCTACAGTAAAACACATCAATGGAGATGGAGTCAATGTACAACATATATAAAAGAAAAAGAGAATACAAAAAGGGGAAGGGGGGAAATAGGAGGTGAGGCTATTAGGTGCACGTTTCACCATCTGCTAACCATCTGCTCCAGACCTTTTCATATTTAAGCGAACACCCTCTATGGAGATAAATCAGTTTTTTTATATGGGAGAGTGTCATTAACCTCCTTCCAGCATTGAATTGTAGGGGGCAGGGCCTGCATCCACATACGGGCTACCGCTTTCCTTGCCAAGAATAGCGTTTCGTGCAAAAAGGTACGGAGGGGTTTGTCTGTGTCTAAGCCCGGCAACAGACCGTGTAGGCACATTTTTGGGTCTAGTGTAGCAGGAGAACCCATCTGAACATGCAAGAAGCGGATCACCTGTATCCAGTATGTTTGGATAGTTGGGCAGGACCATATAAGGTGGTAGAAGGAGCCTGGGGTGTGGTCGCATCGGCGACACCCTGGATTGTACATGGGTTTAAAACACGCTATCTTCTGGGGGGTCAGATACGTCCTATGTATGATATACAACTGCATGAGGTGGTCTGATAACTTAGGGGATACCTTTTTCACGTCTTCCAAAATCTCATCCCAATCCTCAATCTGTCCGATGTCTGTCTCCCATCTTGTCTTGGCAGCATAGGCCAAGGCCATGGTACTGGGGAGACGGATAGCGGAGTATAGAGTGGAGATTAATTTGGCAGACTCCGTACCAGTGACTGTGTCTACTATAGAAGGAACTGCCAGGGAAGGGTTAAGGCCAGTAAACTGGGTTTGTATGTCATGATGAAGTTGTAAATATCTAAAGAAAAGATAGGGAGGGAATATTCATCCTCTAGCGTTTGGAATGTTTTAAGTCCCGTAGTGGTCATGACCTGATGTAAGTACAAAATCCCGTGGCGTATCCACACCGCAGGGTCTGGGATGGACAACAGTTCAGGTAGATACGTGTTAAACCAGAGAGGTGTATGGGAGTGGATCTGCGGGGTTCCGAGTTTCTGTAGTGCCACCCGCTATACCCTCCGGTGGTGTGTCAGCATATCTGTGTTGTGGTGGGGGGGAAACGTCTTGTCAACGGAGCTCTAGGACTGATTGAAGCGGGGTGTGGGCTAGGTCATCAGGGTGCTCACATAGTAGTGACTGGTATCGAGGTCGCTCACTTTTGTCAAAATGAAAGAAATGGGACAGTTGGGAAACAAGGTAATACTCCCGAAAGTCTGAAAGGGCAGCTCCTCCCAGTGTCACCAGGTTTTTTAAGGTTTTCCAAGATAATTTGTGTCTACTGTGCCCCCATATAAATGAATAGATTAGATTGTCTTGAATAATTTTTGTGGTATGTATAGGGGGGCATGCCACACCAGATAAATTATCTTTGGGAGGAGTATCATCTTGACTAAACTGATGCGTCCCATAACACCTAGGGGAAATCTGGCCCAAATCTGAGTCTTGCTCAGGGCATGCAAAGGTTCAAAGTTTAAGAGTGTATAGTCTGCGTGTGATCTAGTGACCTGCACACCAAGGTACTTGATCACGGAGACCCTTGGGAGGGTCAGAGGAGGGGACGTGAACGGGGAGGGGAAATGGTAAATCGGAAGGATCTGGGACTTAGACCAGTTAATGCTCAGACCCGAGTGAGTACTGATACGTTCTATAGAATGGAGGGCTGCAATCACAGAGTGACCAGAGTCCGCCAGATACAAAAGCGTACCATTGGCGTACATGCCAATCTTTTCTTCCAGATTCCCTATCCTGAGACCATTGATTCTAGTATCTGCACGAATCATAATGGCCAACGGCTCTACAGCCAGTGCGTATAGCATAGGGGAAAGAGGACAGCCTTGTCAGGTCCCCCTTTCTAGTGGGAATTGGTCAGAGAGCCAGCCGTTCACGAACACTCTGACCCTTGGAGATTGATAAAGGAGCTGAACCCAACAGATAAAGTTGGGGCCAAATCCGAATCCCGAAAGGCACTCCCATAGGTAGTTCCACTCCACAGAATTATAGCATTCCGTTTTTATTGAAAATTTTTAAATTTACATAACAAAAAAAAAAAAGAGAAAAACAAAAAAAAATAAAAAATAGCATTAATCTCATCCAATGGGTGCAACAAAAAACCAAAAAAAAAAGTGTATATGTGTGTGTGTGTGTGTATGTATATGTGTATATATATATATATATATATATATATATATATATATATATATATATATATATATATATATACACATACATATACACACACACACATATATACACACACACCCATACACACCACATTACAATAATATATAAAACAAAACAAAGATATACCAACACACTGAAGGGGTCTCTGAAAAAAGAAGAGAAAAAAAAAAATCATAAACAAGGGAGAGAGACAACCCCTGATCATACTCCAGACGCGTGATGGCGGACCCCGGAACCCCAGACACTCCCCTACCCTCCCCACACTAAAGGGAGGCATGGTCCCAAAACATCCCCTGCAACAAGTTCCGCCACCACCGCCCAAGACCATACATCCCTAAACCCTAATAGGGATATCCCTGCCTTATTTTCTTTCATTCATTTAGATAAAATAAAATATATAAATTTCCTGCTCCCTTTCTTCAACTCCCACAGTAATATTAGCTATAATCACACAAAACACACACACAGACACAACACAAAAAAAAAAAGAAAAAAAAAAAAAGAAAAGACCGTAGTGTTCTGATTAAATACACTACCCGAAGTAGTTACTCAAACCAGGATCGCCTCACTCAAACCGCCTCTCCACCAGTTTCATATCCTACCTCCAAACCACATACAGATTCCGTAGTTCAGGGGATTACCTTAGCACTTTCCACGAAAGCCAAGTTTGACGACATTGTTCATACGTGTCCAATTCCTGTGATAGAAGAGTCTCCATCCTCTCAATATGGTCCATCTCTAGAATCCAATCAGCCAGCGATGGAGCATGTGCTGACCGCCAGTGGCGCGGTATTACTGCCCTTGCAGCTGTCAACCAGTGTCTTAAAAGGCCTTTTTTAATGCTTTTGTACGAGCCAGGTAAGATGGATAACAAAGTAATTTGAGGTGTGTTGGGAATAGTCACCCCAGTTACACGGGTATGAAGCTGCAGTATCATGTCCCAAAAATTATGCACCGAAGGACATTCCCACCAAATATGTAAGAACCTTTGGCAGAATGACAGCGCCAACACAGGTCTGAAACATTTGGATATATCCGGTGAAGCAACAACGGACATCTATACCACCGAGAGAGAAGCCTAAAATTCGTCTCGTGGGCCTTGATTGCTAACGACATACTATGTGTAAGAATAAATGCTTTTTCCCATTCCTCTGGCTTAATTTCAACATTCAAGTCCATTTTCCACTTATTTTTGAACTCCGGGAGACATGTATGGAGTCTAAGAATAAGAACCCCATACACTGCAGACAGAATATGTTCTGGTGTATTTTGTTGTAACAGAAGAGACTCAAAGGTATCTGGCTCTCTATTAAACACATCTATAGAAGGAAAAGAAGAAAGAAAAGACGTTATTTGCCGATATTCCAACCAATGTTTAATTGATTGTTGCTGAGTAGGGATCAAATCTGAAAGCAATGGGAGATCTCCCTGATAAATAATTTGGGATATACGACGATTTGACTCCTTACTCCACACCAGAAAATGTCTCCGTGCCATTGCCGGTAAGAACCCTGGGTTACCAAACAGGGGTGTCATTATTCCCACTTTAGGCGAAAGTCCTAATTGGGTTTGTAGTTTATCCCAGGTACGCAATAAATGTGCTGTAAGAAAGGAAACCGAGGAAGTTGGGCCCCGGGCAGAGATATCTAGTCAGGGAAGCGCCTGGAGATCCAAGGGAGCAATTGACTGTTCTATGTGTACCCATTGTTTAAGATGGGAGTGATGGAACCAATTTACTAGTCTAGTTAACACTGCTGCAGCGTGGTAGTAGTATAGGTCGGGTGCCCCTGCGCCCCCCTTTGTTTTGGGGAGAGAAAATTCTCCTTTGCAATCTAGGTCTATTACATCCCCAGATAAACCTTGTAAAGGTAGATTGTAGAATGGTAAAAAAGGAACGGGGGACCGCTATAGGTATGGTTTGGAAAAGGTAGAGAAAGCGTGGTATTATATCCATTTTTAAAATATTGATCCTCCCAAACCATGAGTAATGGGCTCGCTCATATTTCTTAATGTCCTGTATTGTACGCTGCATAAGAGGATAATAATTTTCTATATATAGCTTAGTAATATCTTGTGGAATTTTTATGCCCAAGTATTGAAGTGTCGAAGTACAGCTCTTAAATGGAAAATTATTCCCTAGAGCCTGAACTTGACGTGGTGATAATGAGACATTAAGAATTTCTGATTTGGACAAATTTACTTTAAAATTGCTCAGAGCTCCAAAACGCTGGAATTCATACAGAATAGATGGCATGGAGACATGTGGATTGGTAATATAGAGTAGCAGATCGTCAGCAAATACTGCCAGCTTCACCTCCTGTCCGTCTAATGGTATGCCTGAGATACAAGGATTTTGTCTAAGAGCAGTTACCAAATGTTCCATTACTAAAACAAATAAGAGGGGAGACAGCGGACATCCCTGACGTGTACCATTTTGAATAGGAAAGTTAGGGGATAATGATTGATTAATCCGTATTCTTGCTCTTGGCTTGGTATAGAGTACCATAATTTTTCTTAACAGAATTGGTCCTAATCCTATTCGATGAGTAAAAGGAATTTAAGCATGTTATCGCGTGCTTCTCTCCCCTGTACAAACCCAACTTGGTCTGTATGTACCAAATTGGGAATATGGGATTGAAGACGTGAGGCAATCAATTTGGCATATATCTTGATATCTACCCCAATTAAGGATATAGGACGATAACTAGAACACAAGTTTAAATCCTTATCAGGTTTAGGAAGTAGTGAGATGTGCGCTTCTAATGTCTGGGGTACAAACCCATTAATATCAGATGTGCTATTAAACACTCGAAGCATAACTGGTGTAATAGAATCCTTGTAGGTCTTATAAAATTTCGATGTAAAACCATCGGGCCGGGACTTTTACCCGATGGTGTATTCTTAATCACTTCCAATAATTCCTCGAGTAAACACGGGGAGTCCAAAGAATTCCCACTATTTTCATCTAATATTGGTATAGCAGTTTCGGACACATATTCCTGTATACGATGACCAAGAGAATCTGGGTCGCAGGATGATGGGGGAGTAAGCTTGTACAACGCTGTGAAATAATTAGGCCCCTTTCACACTGGGGCGGTGGGGGCATTGGCGGTACAATAGCGCTATTTTTAGCGCTGCTGTACCGTCGTTCTTGCAGCGGTATTCGGCCGCTAGCGGCCGAAAAAGGGTTAAAATCCCTCGTACAGAGCAGCTATAGCCGCGGTATTGCCGCGCTGTCCCATTGATTTCAATGGGCAGGAGCGGTGAATACACCGCTCCAAAGAAGCGGTTTGCAGGACTTTTCACCGTCCTGCCAGCGCACCGCGGAGGCTGTTTAGGGGCGGTATTTTTAGCGCAATACCGCCTGCAAACCGCCTCAGTGTGAAAGGGGCCTTACAGAATGCCTTTTGAAGAAGGATTGGATCTGAAGTAGTTTCTCCAGATGGTAACGCAATGCTAGGTATAAAAGTTACTGGGGGTCGGGGATGCAAAGACCTTGAAAGTGATCTCCCAGCCTTGTCTCCATACCGGTACTTTCCCAGGGCATATCTATATTGACTTTTACAGTGGGAAACCTCCAAAGACTGCAGCAAAGATGATCGTACCAAAGATATATCAGCCAATAGCTCCGGAGTTGGGGTCTTTTTGTGTGAGAGTTGTGTTCCCGTGAAAAAATAATCTAGCCAACAATAGGATTGGTGGACTGGGGAATAGTATGTATAGTCCCGCTTTTTAGGATTTCAAATACGCCATAAGTCCAGCAATCGGTGTCCAAACAACTCTTTTTTCAGGGCTCTCAACCGACTGTAGGAGATATTTGATCGCTAAGAAGAGGTGTCCAGTTGGGGTTCTAGAACCATATTAAAATCTCCTCCTACAAGGATTGTACCTTCTGCAAATTCTGTCAAGAGCTGAAGATATTGTGTAATTGCCGGGTCTCTTGGAAAAGTATAATATCTACCCTAGCTTTATGAAGAGCATACAAAATTTGACCTTTTTTTGACTGTTTATTGATACCCTTAACGTTATATGAACAGAGTTTCAATGAGACTGGCGAAGATTGTTTGGTCGTCATTTCCTGGCTTGTGAAGAAGGAAAAAAAAAAAAAAAAAAAAAAAAGGAGAAAGGAGGAAAAAAAGGTGGAAGAAAGACAAAAAATAAAATAATGAGAGAGATAACTCTTTGGACCTGGTCCGATACCAAATCCAACAAAAAAATTAAATTCGTATGCTTTTCAAAAAGTATAGCACACCACCATAACTAGAAAAACAAAAAAAACAAAACACACCTCAAACCAATCCCTACCAGAGGGCTGGTATACCTACGAGGGGGAAGTGGATACACACAGGGAAGGTCTCAAAGTGGTACCCGAGAGAAAAACCTGCTTTTATTGCGATCTATAATATATAGGAAAATGAACTCAAACTATTTCTGCACTCTAAAGAAGATGAAGGGGGAAAAAAAAAAAAAAAATTGGTACTCATGCCTTTTATAGGGTGTACCTCTCCGCCCCTGAATTCCCTTATCCCTAAACCTAAGTGTGCACACGCCACGCGTATCCTACACCTATACGCCACTATTTGTCATAATGTGGTGACAACATCAGGGCAACAGGCTGATAAATACACAACAAACATCAATTGCCTACCTAGTACCTATCCCCTCCTCCCCCCACCTACGAAAACTCATACTGCAGCTGCGTATTGTGCATCTAAAGTCTCTCTCCCTTCCCTCACCTCCTCCCCAAGTACAGCTACATCTCAGGAGGGGAGTCCACATTCGTGAGGGGGAGGAGGAGGGGGAGATGGGGAAGAAACACATACAGCTATAGGCTCTCATATCCGCACGGTCATGCATACTCAACTGGAATCCCAGGAGCCATCACCACCGGTAGACTGATTCCACAAACATTTATTTGTCGCGTGCAGGAGGCATGGTCAGAGAAACATGTTATAGAAGCACTACAAATGCCACCCATCTACATATTACCCATTCCACCCTGCCCCGCACGACAAATAGCCATATTGCAGCAAAATTTAGAAAACCAATTCCCAAAAAAAGGAATAGTGCTATATATATATATATATATATATATATATATATATATATATATATATATATATATATATATATATATATATATATATATATATATATATATATATAAATTTATCCTGGCTATAATTGAGCTGATATATCTTTTTAGGATATCCACATCCAAAGCTTTAATAAAATTCCTTACCCTTCTCCCCCCAGGTGCAACCAATCCCTCAAAAGTGGCGCACCCCACCCTGGTGGAGGGAGAGAGGAGAACGGGAGAAAAAAAAAAAAAAAATGATAATGCTCAGGGTGGGGGAGGCTGGTATTTTCTTCCTTCTAATAATATCAGGAACCTATCATCCTATCAACAAGCAACAAAAAGTTTGTAGAAAAAGTCTACCAATGTTATCGCTACTGAAAACCCTTGATTAAGCTACGGGGGGGTGGGGGGGAGGTTCCTGATCTGCCGGGGTATTTCCCCAATACAGGGGCTCGACGCCCTTCACCCCGAAACAAAGAATATGACTGTGGCCACTCCAACGGTGGGAGCTCTGGTAGCTCCAAGGCTGTTACTACTGCTGGGATATCCGATGGACCACGGATACTTAACCACTTTCCCTCCTTCCGGATCTGTAGTTGGGATGGAAAGTTTGATAAGAAATATTTCGGTCTTGTAACAAAACCAGGAGAGGTTTTAATGCCTTCCTCTTTTCTAGGGTGAAATGGCACAGGTCTGACAACAGTTGTATCGTATTCCCTTTATATTCAATTAGGCCTTTTGTTCGCGCCTTTCTCATAATGTCCTCTTTTACACGGAAGTAGTGTATTCGGCATATAATGTCCCTTGGTTTGGCTGGGTCGGGGCTCCTTGGCCCCAAAGCCCGGTGAACCCTATCAATTTCCAGATTAACCGGCTCAATTGTCCCCAATATAGAGATGAAAATGCCTTTTACCGTTTCTGGAAGATCCTCGACCCCCATTGCTTCTGGTAACCCTCGAATCCGAATATTATTCCGCCGATTGCGATTATCTTGATCCTCTATAAGGGAGTACAGTGTTTGTATTTGAGATTCATGCGTATCTAATCGTTGGTCTTGCACATGGATAGCATCAGCCAAAATTGTAACAGAGCCCTCTAACTTTGATGTTTTAACCTGAGTTGCTTGTAGATCTGTCTTAACCGCCTGGATATCAGTGCGATAACCTTGCTCCAGGCGCTGTACAAATGCCTCCATTTCACTCCGTGTTGGTAAAGCTTTTAGAAATTCTCGCAAATCCCCCCCTTCTCCCCCATCCACTCCCTGGCCCATACCTGGCGTTTGTATAGGCCGGGAGGGCAAAGGCGGAGGCGTCTGTATAGGCCTGGAGGGCAAAGGCGGAGGGGGGGGTAGAGATGGAGAGGGGTGAGGTGAGGGTGAAACACTCTGCGAGATGCTCTGCGATTCTTGTAGAGCAGCTGTAACAGCAAACTCGGATTGTTGGAGAGCAGGGCTATATACTGGTGAGCAAGATGGAGTAAGAGATGGGGTGGGAACAACCCCTATATGCTGGTCTGTATCCTGACCTATAGACTGACTCGGTTGGCTCGCTTGCTGGGCCCTCTGTGGAGCCATCTGTTGCCATCTTTGCTATTATACTAGAGGAGCGAGTCCATCTACCGGCTGAAAAAAGTCCTGAATACCAGTTTGCGGGGATACAGATGGAATACCAGATCGGCCACTAGGAGCACCTCGTCTCCTCCTTCCCATGAGAACCAGGGACAAACCAGGGAATCCAGGTGGGGGGGAGGGATCTGTGCCAATATTAATGCCAGTATTAATGCCAATACTGAACCTAAGGGGACCACTGTAGGAAAATAGCAGGATAGTCCTTGGATACCAGAGGATTCTGGGTTCCGGATTATGCAGAGGGCAAAAAAAATAAATACATAAAAAAATGGAGCACAAATACAAACTCAAGGCAGTGTTGATAGGCCGTGTTGGTAAGACACAATGCAATGTTAATGCAGCACAATGTAAGTGGGGACAGCAGGGGGGACAGCAGGGGTGATAGCAGCGACAAGCAGAGGTTGAGCAAGGTTATGCAGGTTATGCTGAAATGCTGGGAATGCTGGGAAGCTGGAATGCAGGAAATGTTGAAATATTGATTATGCTGGTTATGCTGAAAATGCTGGGATGCTGAGATGCAGAGAGATGCAGAGATGCAGGGATTATGTAGTGCTGGGATACAGGGATGTAGGAGTTATGCAGGTTTATGCAAACTAAGCAAATTAAGCTGAAAATATGTGGATTATGCTGGTTAGACTGGGCTCATGCAGGTTATGCTGGGGTTATGCAGGCTACCAGATTATGCAAGCTACTCCTTTCATGACTGCAAGTCCTCAAAAGTCTCAAAAGTCTTCAAAGTCAGAAGCACACCAGGAGCAAACAAAAGCACCAAAGCACAACTCACCCGCACATCCCATCTCTGCACACAACTCACGGCTGGCACTACTCGGCTCCCTGCTGACTCACTGCAGACGACAGACCCATTATTTCACAGCTGATACAGCAGCTGACACAGCACGGCTCCCTGCTGTTTCACTGTGGATGACAGACACACTGCTTCCCAAGTGCTGGCTACCTCTCCTCGGCAGGCTGTTTTGAAGGAATGACGCTCCCAGTCTCCCAGAACCCCGCTCCTGGTTCTCGGCTCCTCGGCTACACAAAGTTCACACAAAATTCACATATTACAGCTCAGCTCACGTTTTTAGACTGGCAGCCGACTGTTGAATGATTAGCTGTGTGAGGCTGTGTGAGAATTAATACTGTCGAATGCCGCCGAATGCCACATGCTATAACACACTGCTTACGGCTGCTCCCAGTCTCCCAGAACCCCGCTCCTGGTTCTCGGCTCCTCAGCTACACAAAGTTCACATATTACAGCTCAGCTCACGTTTTTAGACTGGCAGCCGACTGTTGAATGATTAGCTGTGTGAGGCTGTGGGAGAATGAATACTGCCGAATGCCGCAGAATGCCACATGCTATCACACACTGCTTACGGCTGCTCTCAGCATGTTCTCAGATTGCTGATCCTTCTCCCGGGTCTCCAAAGGACACAGCACGCTGCTTCCTCCATGCGTGCCCTGCCCACTCCACAGAATTAAAGGTGATAGCCTTTAGTGATAGGGGCTTCCAAAAGGTCAAGCTGATCTTTGGTCAGTTTAGGGAATTTAACTCCCGCTAGGTAGTCCCTGGTCTCTTGGGGAGTGTGAGTGACACGGGAAGTGTAGAGTGTACGGTAGAATTTCCCAAATTCCTCCGCCACTTGTTGCGGATCAGTGATGTCGTTTCCCTGCGGATCAGTCAATGACACCACCACAGGGGGACGCGCACCTAAATGAGCAAGATACGCAAGTAGTGTGCCCGATCTTTCTCCATATTCAAACACCTATTGTTTACAGAAAAAAAATGCGTTGTTTAGCTTTTTCAATGTGTAGTTGGGAAAACTGTCGCGCCTGAATTTTAAGATTATTAGCAGTGCTGGGCGAGGGGTCCCGATGGAACGCCTCCTCCAACACCTGCAGATGTTCTGTAGCCTGTTGGACAATAATTTTCGATGACCTTTTAACTCTGTTAATACACATGGAAAGGAGGGAGCAGGCGTGGATTTTAAACATCTCCCATACCAAGTCATATGTGGCCCAGTCCCTGTTGGCTGTGAAATAATATTGTAGCTCTGCAGGGATGTCATCCTGGTCCGTCAGAGCCGTCAGCCAAAATGGGTTCAACCGCCAAGATGGAGCAGGGGAGGCTTTCAGGAGCATGATCCAAGTATGGGGCATGATCCAAAAGTATTCTCGGAGCAAATCTCACATCTCCCAGTTTAGGTGTCAGGGACTTGGAAATTAAAATGAAATCGATATGTGACATTGTGCTGTGACTGGCTGAAAAGCAGGAGAAAACTTTAGTGAGCGGATGCTTGTCACGCTAGGTGTCAACAATAGCGAAATCAGTCAGTATGCGGTATAGTCTGGTATGGGTTGGTGGGTCAAGGGGAGGGTCCAGTGTGCCCATTCGGTCTAGAGCGGGGGTGAGGGTCATATAAAAGTCCCCCATTCATACTGCTGGTATAGAGGGATATTTTGTCATAAAAGCAAGACCCTCCATAATTACAAGCGAGTTGTACGGGGGAGGGACATAGCAAGTTAGTATCAGGATAGGGGATCCATTAATGGTGGCATGTATAAACACATATCTACCCTGCTGGTCCGTTTGTAGCAACACTAGGTCGAAGGGAACGCTTTTTGCAACCAGGATCGACACCCCTCTGGAATATGAGGTGTGGGTAGGCCCAACCTATCCAAGGCTTTTTAAGAGAGGATTGTAGGTGGCCCGTAACAGGAGTTTCAACTAGTGTGATAATGTCAGCACGCTGAGATTTGAGAAATGTCAGGACAGCTGTACGTTTGATCGTATTGCGCAAGCCTCTGACGTTCCACGTAAGAAATTTCAGGGAACTCATGGCGGATAGAAGGCGTGTATAATAGACCACAGTTGTACCAGGACCAGCAGAGCAGAGATAAACACATCAGATATCGTAAAAACACAGTGACATCCAACATCGATAATGTATGTATGGCAATAGCATAGTACCTAAAGCATAAACAGGCATTTGGAAATACGTTGGTGTAAAGAAACAAAAATACCCATAACAGTATTCCCTCCACCCAGTCCACTGCCACCCCAACTCGGCATGGACATAGTACCCCATAACCAGATATCAACTGGGGACATCCAATGGGTAGGACCCAATGGAGGCAAGGGACTTCGTTTCAAGGAAGCATAGATACCCATAATGAAAAGAAAAAAAAAAAAAAAAAGGGAAAAAAAAAAAAAGTCCCCCGTTAAACGGGGGGTGAGAAAGTTCACAAACATCCTATGGGAGCGACTTCTTCTCTGAGAAGTGCATGAGGTGTAGGAGCCACAAAGGTACAACGCCATTGTAGCTATGTAGGAGGGGGGCCCCTCTTGCCATCAGGACAGTTAGTAAAGTAAAGGAGGAAGTCTCAGCAATGGTCAATGTACTATCTTCCACTGGTCCTTCAAGCATGGGGAGAGCGGGGACCACAAGTCCGTAAGATCACCCGAAGGCAGCAGGCCTACTGTGAGGACCAGGGTAGTACGTGGAAGGATTTCCAGTCTTGTCCCCACGCTCCACTGGGGTTATACGCAAACAATACACCCACTGAGGGGCGAAACATTAGGATGAAAATATACAGCATTGCGGGTATAGGGGGGGGGGGGGGGGGGGTGGAGGAGAAAAGTACTCATCACACCTTGTGGACAGCATGTCATAGTCAGGCTGAACGGTCCCTTTGATCGATCCAAGTGGATGCCAGTTCAGGGTCTTCAAAAGAAATGGGTCCGGCCATCACACTCCACGCGAAGCTTTGTAGGGTACAGCATAGCGTATTTGAGGTGTAGAATGCGGAGGCGTCGCTTGACATCTTGGAACCTGGATCGTTGTCGCTGTACCTCATTGGAAAAGTCCGGGAAGACGGCCACATGTGTGTTGGTATGGGGGATATTTCCCTTTTCTCTAGTTAGACGGAGGATCTTGTCTCGGTCTCTGAAATTTAGGAATTTCGCTATTAGGGTACGCGGTGGGGCGAACATCACCGAGAATTCGTCTCTGCCGAAGTTGGATATCAGGAAGTTTTCGCGAAAGCTCGCCAGGTCGTTGCCCTCAGCAATCTCGGGAAGGCCAATAAAGCGGAGATTACATCTTTGGAGGTGATTTTCGATATAGTCCTGCTTCGCACTAAGCTGTTGTAGCTGACGGCGTACCTCGTCAGTAGTGTGTTGTAAGGGGTGCAGGATATCCTCCGCTCTACCAATACGTCTCTGCAACACAGTCTCTCAGAGTAGAGAGATCCTGCTGGATAAGGGATACATAAATTTTCACCTCCTCAATTTTGGTGGTGAGCGTGCTCTGGCACAGGGCGATGGCATCAAGCACCTCGTTAGTGGCCGCCTCGGAATGTTCCGTGTCCGAGGAGGTGCCGGCACCATCTTTGGCCTGTTGGTCATCTCCAAGCCTGTGGTATTTAGCAAGCTTATCAGCAGCCTCGGAGGTTTTTTTTTTGTGGAGACATATTGCAAAGGTGGACAGGAGGGTCACCGGGTATACCAAGAAGGCCGCTGTCTACTAGGCCGGATCCTCAATGTCTTCCTCACACCGTGCTTTAGGAGCAACACAGTATGTTCTGCAGGCAGTGGTCAGCCAGCTACAAGGTCCAGCAGTTGTAGAAGGAGAAAACTGGATTCAGAATAGTCAGGAACACCTGTGGATACTTGCCAGGGCCGTTGCAGGGTGTAACAAGATGGCCGCCGGTCCGGGAGCCAGGCCAGATCCACAGACTGTCCCCCAGGCAGCCACAGGGGAAAGAGGCACAGCTATAGGGGCTCCAGGCCATCCAGTGGCTGTGTGAAGCAGAAGCCGGGCTCTGAGCATCCAGGGAGGGCAGGCAGAGCTGTAAGAGCTGCCGTCGGGTGGAGCAAGATGGCCGCAGCTCCGGGAGGTAGGCTGAATCCCCAGTCTTTCCTGGCAGCTGATGCAGGATGATGAAGAGGGCCTGCGATGGTGGCCCAGAGCGGCGCTCTGACAAGCTGGTAGACTCTATGGATGGCGCTGGACAGATGGGAGGTCCGCAGGTGTGTAGATGCTGAAAGGTAAGCAGGATTGAGGCAGGATAGTAGGTACAGCAGTGTGGGCAAGTGGAGCTCTCACTACATGTGTCCTACTCCATTGCTCTCCAGGCCAAACTCCCCTTTCCCGATTACCTTATCCTGTCCCCACTGTTCCCCTGTAAGGGGTTTGGAGTGGGAGAGAGGGATCTAGCACGCTTCTTATCCCTTTTAAAGGAGGATTCGATTAAAGCCACTAATTCTTCCTTTTAAGCCCTGCAGGGCAGAGGAAAATGCATCTTCATTCACGTATACAGGGGCTGAAGTGTGAGAAGCAGTTGCACCACCAATTGCTTCCAATGACTCATTCTGGCTTGCCATGTCCGGTATCTCCGGAAAGGATGACAATGTGGAGGCATGACTGGAGTTCCCAGCGCCTGGGGGTGGTTTTGGTGCCTTAGTAGTAAGCCTTGAAGCCATAGTGCAAAGCACAAAAAGCAAAAGGTACTCTAAGAACTGTTTTATTTATTTGAACAATATTAGGAAAAACAGGGGATTTACACAGCCTTTTTATCAGCTTTTCAGATTTATGCTCGTTTAAACATAACATGTATCCCCTATCCACTCAGTTTCCCCATTTAGGGGGAGAGGAGACCCCCCCCCCCCCTCTCCAGCTGCTGAAAAACACGCTGTATTAGCACAGATTTAAACAGGGTCTATACACTATTACTCCCTCTAGAGGAGTTTTTAAGGCATTTTACAATATAATTGAAAGAAAAGTCGTAGGTGGACTTTGCAGTTCCTATGCTTTCCTCTTACCTTTTCCTCGCTGCAGAATACGGCTGTAAACAGACAGATCCAAACTTCACCCATCACGGCGGCCAGCTTGTTTAAACCTTCAAAGACTGGGGCCCTTTTAATAGGGGTTCCACTGCTTTGGACCATGTATAGCACCCCTCAGGACAGCTTTAGGTAATGTAGCAAGACCACAAAGAGTCCTGGTTCCTCGGGTCCAGCCCTCAAAAGGGGAGCATTACAAGCAAAACCTCGTTCTTGTATGTGAGGCCTGGGCACCATCCTGGAGCCGCAGTGGCGGGATGGATCCAGTTGTGGAGGCTTTTTAAATCCAGCATGGATCCCTCCTGGAGCTCCGCAGAGCACATCTTCACTCGTGCCAACACCTTTAGAAACTGGCGGAAAAAACTGAGGACTCCTGGAAGGAGGAGGGGTTATATAGGGGAGTCAACTTCCTGTATTGGGTGTGCCAGTGTCAACACCTGATGGTAGCTATAAACCCACTAAGTAAATACTTAATACTTAAGGCCCTGTGTCCTATGATGTACGATAAAGAAAGACAGTTTTGTCATCAATACCACGCTACATATTTGGTGTATTCGAGGGGAGTGTCTTGATCAAAAGGAGGTACTCAATTTTCCATCCTAGAAGTTAAAATTGACCCAGATGGACGCTATGTATTCCTATTCTGCTCCCTCTATAGGACAAAATGCATATTAGCAGGGTTATACATTCCTCCTCTGTTCTCGTCCAGTCTCCTTACAATATTGGCTGACTATACATCTCGCTTCCCGGGTATACCAATTTTGGTCATAGGGGACTTCAATAACTATGTTGATTATGAGAAAGACAAGCTGGGTGCCCGTAGTGGGGATGGGTCACAGAGAAGACAAGGGCCCACACCGTTTGCCCGCCTTATTTTGGACTTGGGCCTTACAGACGTTTGGAGAATGCGTAATCCTGACGCTAAAGTGTACTCATGCCAGTCAGCCTCATATAAAAACAAAAACTAAAGAATAGGAAAATCTGGCGATAGCAGAAACACAAAATTCAGAAGCACTTTATGGAGATGACACCAAAAGCGTGTGGTTAGCCTCCCAGTCCATGCTCAAACACTTATCACTGCAACTCGCAGAAAATAAGAGGTTCTTTTTACAACAAAAACACTTAGAAGAATGGGAAAATACGGGTCATATTATTAGCCAAATCACAACAACCTAAATAAAAATTAAGTACAGCGCTACGTTTAGAAGTAAAGTGAAAAGCAGCCAACACACCTATAGACTCAAGGCAGAAAAAAAACAAAAGAAACAAAAAAGTGTGGTGCTATATATCACATCCACATACCCCAGATGACGGCTCCTTAGCTGAAACATGTCGGGTGGACCCCTCACGATCGCCGTTATTTGATATTTGAGCTCTGTTTCGTTCTTCCAAAATGTGAGTCTGTTTTTATTATTTTAATAAACTAGTGTTTTAAAACGTTATTACGCTATGTGAGTTTTGTTTGCTCCTTGCATGGCATATGAAACTACACGTTTGGCTTATGCTGGATTACCTATGGGAGAGGAAGCCGTGCGGACCCCCCCTTTTCTTTCCACCATCTGTTGATGACATCTGACAAGACACATTTCCCAGAACCAGTGGTTATTATGCTTTTTTGACTTGTCTGGCGTACGCCATTTCAGGTCAATTTTTTCCGGTAAGCCTCCTCTACTCCTGGTGTGGGCCCGGCACTGATGTACAGTCTATGCACACTTGTGGTCTCCCTTCTGCCCACTCGCCAAATTTGGTGCGACTAAAATTCTGTGAATACCATCTGGCCATGCATCACCCCCTTTGAACTCTGTTGATGTTTTCTTCACTATTTTTCTACACATTTTTTATGGACTTTTAAAGTTTAATGTTTTTTATGTTTGGTGTCTGGCTCATGGAACCAGCACGGGTTTCTACTAATCACTGGCACATCTGATGATTAAGTATTATTGTGTATTTACTTTATATGTGATCAACACTGATTAATTATTTGACACTATCCATTTTATGTCATACATTTTTTGGTAGTATTCACCATTTTTATATGTCTTTATTGTAATACACACGGCTGTGGATGAAATTACAACAACCTCCCTCACACAGTGGCTGTGGTAGACAAACAGGGTACACCCTGTTACTCTACACAAGCCATTATTGTCATCTTTAGGAATTTTTTCCAGGATGTCTATACTTCTAAAGTTCATCCCTCATCTGAGGATCTTCACTCATTTTTAGATAAATATCCTATACCCTGCTTGTCCGCTTTGGATACGAACCAGCTAAATGCCCCACTAACAGAGGAGCTTCTAGAGGCACTGGCTCACACACAAAATGGGCGGGCACCGGGAGCAGACGGCTTACCGTCGGAAGTTTATAAGCGCTACACTACACAATTAATCCCAACACTTCTGCAGGTTTATAATAAGGCATTTGAAACTGGGAAACTTGCCCCCCTCTATGAGTAAGGCACTTATAGTAGTACTCTTGAAGCCAGGTAAAGATGCCTTGCCCCCAGATTCATATAGACCCATTTCATTACTCACGTTTAAAGTTAAGCTGTTGGCCAGGGCTCTGGCCAACAGACTGGCCAAATGTATTCAAGCAGTGATACGGATATCAGTCTGGTTTCATATCAACTAGATCCACAGCCCAAAACCTACGCAGACTATTTCTCAACCTACAACTGCCTACAGACAACTTGGGTAATAGGGCCATCCTCTCTCTAGACGCAGCCAAAGCGTTTGACAGCGTTGAATGGCCATACCTATGGGAAGTACTGACAAGATTTGGGGTGGGTCCCTCTTTCTTGAAATGGGCTCAGCTGCTATATAAAATGTCCCATCGGCGAGAATGCGCATTAACGGAGACATATCGGAACCTTATAGACTTTTCAGGGGCACACGACAGGGGTGTCATTTATCACCCCTGTTGTTTGCCCTAGCCCTTGAACCTCCAGCCATACATGTCAGAGCATCACAAAACATTAATAGCTTTCGCTGAGGCCATAAACAGGTTATCATCTCCTTATATGCAGATGACACTCTGATTTATCTGGGAGACACCGACGGCTCTCTGAAGAATGTGATGAGTTTAATTGCTGACTTCG
Source organism: Aquarana catesbeiana (assembly GCF_042186555.1). NCBI lineage: Eukaryota > Metazoa > Chordata > Amphibia > Anura > Ranidae > Aquarana > Aquarana catesbeiana. The sequence continues at coordinate 242,492,956 of NC_133331.1, read as the reverse complement.
GGGAGTTGTCGGGGTTCAGTATCAAGTGGAATAAATCAGTAATTATGCCCCTGGATCCCCTACCACAACCCCTACCTGATTGTGCAAGGGACACACTTATGGTGGGTGAGTTTCGCTACCTCAGCATACAGGTGACCCCAGACCCTAATCAGTACCTTACCTTGAACTTGGTTCCTCTGCTCCGCAAATTTCGGATGAAATGCTCCAGATAGGTGAAGTTACCTCTTTCAGTCACTGGGAGGGTGAACTTAATTAAAATGGTGTGTGCCCCACAACTTCTATATGTTATTTCATAATACTCCTATATGGATCCCACACAAATGGTTTACTCAAATAGACGCCCAGTTCAGAGATTTAATATGGGGCAATAAGCCTGCATGGATCAGATTACACACATTACAACTAACCAAAGATCAAGGTGGTCTAGCAATTCCTCACGCTAGGTATTATTTTGTGGCTTCCCAGCTCCAACACCTGGGTAACTGGGGGGGTGTAGACATTAGTGACCCCATCAGGTCCCTACTGATCCCTGGGGGTTCCTTATTCTCAGCCCTATCTCACTTATCTCACACATATAACACAAACTCTCCCCTACCATACTACTATTGAACACCCTGTGGAAGTACACCAGATACATTCTAAAAATCAGGGTAGCCTGTTCGTTCACACCCATATGGAAGAATAAATATTACAAGGAACTGCATAAACTTAAAGATTTTCATCTGTGGGAAATAATGGGTGTGCGGTATGTCCCCCAGTTGTTCAATGGTACTATATTTAAATCTTTTAAAGACATGCAAGATGAATTTGCCATACCTAGAACACAATTGTATCAGTATCTACAACTCAGGCATGCTATACAAAGTGAAAGTAGAATATCCTCACTTGCGCCAGTGACGCATCCTCTGATGACGATGTACTGCTGACGGAAGATAGGAAAGCTATTATTTCAAGAGTATATGCCAGACTAATACATTCAACGCACAACGCTTCTAAATTGCCATGTAGAGGTGCGCATGCGCGGCGCACTGATGGCCGCTTAATCACAGAAAACTGCATCCGTCCATATTGCGCACCCTGCAGCAGCTATATTAACCCCCACTCAGCCAGACCGGGACCAGAGGGGGTCCGTAAGCATTGGGGTATGCTCCCATGCAAGTAGGAGCAGCGAGGAGAGGATTAAGGGCACAATTTGAAGCACTCCCAGGAGCGGCTGAAAAATCTAAGATGGCGGCGGACCGGCTGCCTCACGAGGCCCAGGCTCTTCTCCATGACGGGACACTACAGGAGGAGGTATGTGGAGGGGCCCCCTCACCCACAACATGAGGAGGTCCACTGTCACCAGCCTCCACAGTCTCCCTCCTGAACCAAACCCTGGATGACATGCAGATGCACATGTCCCCCCACAGGAGCTCACAATCTCAGGCCTAATGTCTCATATCAGGAGACAGGCCAGTACACCTCACAGCCCCAGGACATTACACTCATGTTCTCAAAATTCGCAGAAATACTGGATAAGGGCTTGGCTCAGACTGCATCCAGAATCACTGCTGATATTAAGGCAGATCTCCAAATCCTAGGATCCCGCATTGAAAGTATTGAAAACAAAGTTGACGCCACAATCGAAAGAGTCAATCAAAACACAGATCGCTTTCAGGAATTGCATGACCAACTAGAGGGGGCCATGGCAAAAATTATGTTTGTAACGGATGTTCCAGATGCGGTACAATCTCTCATCAAAATCATCCCAGATATCCGAGCCCACAAACTAGAGCTTGACTGTGCGCATAGAGCCCTGGGACCCCCCCCCCCGCCAGGACGGTCTACCACGTGAAATTGTGGTCAAACCACACTACTACAGTGTCAAGGAGGAGATTATGAGGAGAGCCCGCACCACCCCACAGATCCAGCTGATGGGACACCAGATACAAATTTACACAGACATCTCGCCCTTCACTATCCAGAAAAGGCCGGCACTCAAACCCCTTCTGATGGTTCTGACTCAAAAGAATATTAACTATTGGTGGCTTTTCCCTCTCAGTCTGAAATTCGAACTTAACGGCAAGCCTTTTAGATTCTCCACGTTCCAGGAAGGAGAACTACTGCAAAAGCTGGGCCTTCTCCCAAAGGATCCACCTTCTCCCATGCAGACCTCTTCATGCGGCATGTCCAAACGCCCACCTCCATCTAGCCCTATGACCTCCCTCTGGATGACACCCAAAAACAAGAAAGCTAAAGATGGTCTCCCCCCTGATCTTGAGGGGATCCTCTATCACCACCACATTTCCCCCCCCTTTTTTTGGGGGGGGGGTCAGGAACTTCCTAGACCCCTGGCATCTAGGCCCACCTGAAACTTGAATTTTTAGGGCCTACTGCTCCTCTGGTTGTTCTGCTATGCCCCCTCAATGAGTCCCTAGACCATGCTATGGTGTACCTGAACTTCCACAGATCCGGTGAGGACCCCCCTTCACCTCAATACTCAGACAACCAGCTGGACTTTATGGACTGCTAGCGTAACTTTCAGGATTACTCCTCTGGTCTCGACAAGTCTGCTTTACTACACGATCCACGCCTACGCCAGAGGAACTTTTTTTTTCCCACTTGATTATTACTTATTCCCTTTCTAGGTCCACTGGTGCTGTCATGGAGCACCCAGAGGGAACCGTTTTAGCCCCTCCCCCTACGTAAGACTGGAGTCATATCAAGCCCATTAGGCTTCTCTCTTCCCCTTTCCCATCTCCCTCCTCTTAGTTTGTATTCTTTATCCAGGCCTCCTAGGCTGATTCTACACCGGACTGGTAGTTTGAGGTCCCTCGTTATTTTTGCACTTCCCTCCTTTCTCTCCCATTGCCTACTATACCCCAAGTCCCAGTCATTCCTATTGCATATAAGGGACTTATGTCCTGACTGTTTTTGTTCATTTTTCATTTGTTATGAGCAGTTAGTTGGGGTGCGGTGGACGGAGCGGGTCCATTGCGCCCACACCCGTACTCTGAGTAGTTAACCGTAGTGGTATCACTGCTCCTGGCCCGGGAACTCCCTCACTGGTTGGGGGATACCATGATTGTTTCTCTGGGTGGGGTGGACTTGTTCTCACCTCTACCTCGGGGCTCAATTCTTCCTGTATTTCATACTGTCTTCTTATTCTTTCTTCTTTCCCTCATCTCTCAAATTTTTTTTTTTAGCGACGGAAGTAGTCCCTCTCCTTCGCAGGAATCTGACGGATGTCCTGGTGAACCCTCTAGCAGCACTCGCAATGAGAACAGCCTCTGCAATGAAGGTCGGGGATCGCCCGCTTTCTCCCCTACACTGCTCCATGGCTGACCCCACCACACTTAGACCAGCTCTACGCATTGCCTCCCACAATGTTCAGGGACTAGCCTCCCCTAAGAAACGAAGGAAAATATTCCAATATTATCATGCCCAAAAAACAGATATTCTGTTCCTGCAGGAAACACATTTCCCTAAATCCTATACCCCTTCATTCATGCATACCAAATTCCTCAGATTTTTTTTAGCGAACTCTGACAATTAGACCAAAGGCGTAGGCCTGTTCTCTCGCAAAACTCAGTTCTCCCTGGTATCTGAATTCAAGGACCCGGAGGGCAGATTTTTGCTGGCAAAAGCCCTTAGAGACTAAAAACTTTACTCTTTCATTTCATATTACGCGCCAAACAAGGGGCAGGCAAAGTTCTTTACATCCTTTTTTCGCGCCCTCGCACCACTCACCGAAGGCCTAGTCATTTATGGAGGGGACTCCAACCTAGCCTTCGATGCGGGTATCGATAAAATGCGTCCCCCAGACAAAACCCGGGTCCGTCCTACCAGGCAGAGCCTGAATGTAGCCCGACAGTTATTCCATCACGGTTTGGTGGATATCTGGAGGGAAATGAATCCGAGGGCACGGGACTATACGCACTACTCCAGCCCACATCAATCTTTTGCTAGAATTTTTTCTTCTACAACATATTCCGCTGGTGCAGCGGTCGGACATTAGGGACTCTGTTGGGACCACTCCCTTCTCCTACTGACACTAAATGGACCAATTCATCGTCCGGGATATCACTGGAGACTAAACGCCTCCATCCTCAGCAACCCCACTCATGTTCGCGAAATCGAAAAACATTCAAGAATACTTCCTTTTGAATGATGTGGACACCGTCTCCCCTTCCACTCTGTGGGCAGCTCATAAGGCCACAATCAGGGGCAGCCTAATACAAATCTCTTCCAGAATTCGCAAAGCTCGCAAAATGGACAGGCTAGAAAGGGCGTTTTCCTCCCTAAGTAAACTGCATAAATCCAAACCCTCTTCAGGTTCTGCAAAGAGGCTGGATTTAGCTCGCACAGCCCTGAACTTAGCTCTCACCGCTATAGCGGAAAAGAATCTCAGATGGGAGGGGGGACGGTTTTACCACCAAAATGATAACTGTGGTTCTTTATTAGCGAGACGGTTGACCCCTAAAATTAGAACCCATGCTCTCCCTAAAATAAAATTAAGCAACGGATCTCTCACACAGAACCCCAAAAAAATTATGGAAGCCTTTCATAACTTTTATGGATCTCTGTATAGTAAGGTGGGGAAGGAACCCTCCCCCGACATTATAGATTCCTTTTTGGGATCTTTGAAGTTCCCGAAGATCAAGGAACAACACAGGGGACGAGTTAGAGACTCCAATCTCGATGGAAGTAGTAGCACGGGTTACTAAGAACCTTAAAAATAACTCAGCACCAGGCTCAGATGGCTTCTCTGTTCCATATTATAAGCATTTCTCCCCAATACTCTCCCCATACTTAGCTCGCTTCTTTAATCTCCGGTCCGGAGCGCCCCTTGATAAGGCATCAAACTCGGCGTTCATTACAGTGATCCCTAAGCCAGGAAAGGACCCCAGTTGCACCTCCAATTATAGGCCCATATCCTTGATCAACAACGATCTTAAAATCCTAACAAAAATTATAGCGGACAGGATTTCCAACTTTATTGGCCTTTACATTAATAAAGACCAAGTGGGCTTTATTCCCGGGTGACAGGGGCCGGACCAGATCAGGAGAGCAACTGATGTCATTTCACTCTTGGGATCAGGATGGGACGGGGGCCCCCCCATCAAAAGGGTTTCCTGCTCTCGCTGGATCTCATGAAGGCGTTCGATTCTGTCTCCTGGTCTTTTCTGGTCCCTATCCTGCAAAAATGGGGATTTGGTGAGTTCTATATGAACATAATAGGTGCTCTCTATTCTAATCCGGAAGCGAAAATTAAGATGCAGGGATATCACTCGGATTCCTTCCCAATCCTCCGTGGTACGAGACAGGGGTGACCCTTATCCCCGTACTTTGTCATGATCATCGAGACCCTGGCCATTTTCACCAGAGACAACCCTGATATACAAGGGGTTCAATGTGGACCTCAATCTCACAAATGCACTTTGTTTGTTGATGACATCTTGCTCTTTAAATCCTTGCCAGACACCTCCCTATCATATGCATGGTGCTGGATGATTTTGGCAAAGTCTCGGGACTCACGGTCAATTATTCAAAATCTTTAGCTCTCAATATTAATCCACCAGTTCAGCTGGTCTCTCAGCTTAAAAACAACTTTAGGTTTGGGTGGACAGAGACAGCACTTCCCTATTTAGGGATTAACTTGACTGCGACTATAGACAAACTCTACTCAGCCAATTTCCCTGTAATTTTCCGTAAAATGGAGGACGATCTCTCAATCTGGGACAAACTGGGCCTTTCCTGGCTAGGCAGGGTGAACTCAGTGAAAATGACCCTCTTACCCCGCATCCTGTATCTCTTCAGATCCTTACCTATCCCCATCCCTAAGGGCCGTCTCCGGAATTTCCAATCGAAAATCAAAGTTTATATGGGGTGCCAAAGGACATAAAATTGCCAAGGGGATGCTCTTCCGCAGTAGAGATCAGGGTGAGGTGGGTGTGCCAAACATACTCTGGTACTATCAAGCAGCACAACTTTCCCAATTATCCACTATCTACTCTAAAATCACCCACCCTGATTGGGTACATATGGAAAGACAGGCTATCCCCCACTACACTCTGGCTTATATGCTGTGGTGTTCAACCAAGACTAGACCGGCCATCCTAGCACCCACGCTCTCTCACTCCTTAACTCTTTGGAATTCCCTTAAAAACAATGCCCACTTGATCTCTCACTGGCGCCATCTATCCCACATTTTCAGAAACCCCCTTTTCCCGCCTGGACTGGACATCAAACCCTTCCGATGGTGGCTAGATAAGGGACTTTATAGGATTGGTCACTTTGTAAACCTGACAGGCCCTCTTACCTTTGCTCACTGCACCAGTAAACTTGACATGCCAGGGACGGAGAGGTTTAGACTTCAACAAATATCCCACTTTATCAGATCTCTAGGGCTATCCACTCACAAACCTCTTTCCATCACTGAATACGAACTGTGGTGTGGTCGGGCCATGGAGCAGAGGGGAGATAACGGTGATTTACCGGGCACTTGCTTGGGCTGAATCTAAAACGCTTTTCATGCGAGAATGGGAGACCGATTTACAACAATGGACCCTAACGGAGTGGCACAGGACTTCTGTTGCTGCATCAAAAAGGCATTCTAAACACAGCGTTAGTTGAAGCTAATCTAAAAGTTTTAATGAGATGGTATATGGTTCCCTTGCGGATAGCTAGATTCTACCCGAATGCATCCCTCTTATGCTTTCGTAACTGCGGACATATTGGTTCCATGATCCATATCTGGTGGGAATGCGCCAAAATCAGGGATCTGTGGAACAAAATTTTACATATTAGAAAACTTACGAATTTACCTATCCCAAAAACTCCACAATATGCCTCAAACTTCTCCAACCCGGGAGTACCAAGATTAGCTCAAAATGTTATCAGGTTTATCCTTATCGGAACCAAAATTAATAGCCCGTGCTTGGAAACAGCCCACAGTCTCACTTCTGCTAGGTAAAAGAAAGATATCCTGGATTATGGCTCAGGAAAAAACAGTCAGCATCCTGTTGGACACGGTAGACAAAAATGACGCAGTTTGGGAACCCTGGGCCAAATACATTTCTGGGTCACTGAACCACCCTTCGCCACCGAATTAACTGCGGAGGAGCGAGCACCACCCCGTCTTATGTCACTTTCTCAGCGCCTTATTTTATTCTTAATTTCTTTTTTTCCTCTCTCTCTACCTTTTTTTCCTCCCTATATTGTTTGTTTTCGCTATCCCTTTCCTGCTTTGGTTTGATCATTAGGTACAGCAAGGTTCTAGACGAGGTCACTTATTCTAGGTGCAGCAAAGTTATATGTATTATTCTGGGGTTGTATCCAAACATTCTTCTATAGGCTTGTCAAACTGGTCCTCTTCAAACGAGCAGCCCTTGCTAGATAGCCAGGAAACAAACAATAGTTGGGCGATCATTTCTGGGGGGGGGGGGGGTGACTCTCCTCGGACCCCAACACAGTTAGTTCCCATTAGGGGTGTTGGGACTGAGGAGCTCCTCCCTTCCCCGGATAAATTAGAAGACTGCTCAATGATTTTTTTTCTATGAGTAGGACCATGTATGTTATAGCTCGAGTGCACTTCTGAAACACGCAGTTTATTTTTTTTATCTGATTGCCATCTGTCTGCGCTGTACCATGTAATTTTTCCATTGTCGAAACCTCAATAAAAATCTATTGAAAGTAAATTGCCATGTAGAAAGGGGTGTGAAAAAGATCTGGGTCCTATTGACAGGGAAAAATGGGAACTATGCCTAACATCTGCCCCACTGGTGTCTGCCTCTACATCACATTTATTCTTATTGTACAGAGTCTATAGGACACCGACTAAACTGCACAAATGGGGGTTCAGGGATTCCCCACTATGTCCATAATGCTGTAGACATGGAGACTTATTGCATATGATGTGTTAATGTCCAAAACGGTTCCGATACTGGCAGTATGTTCTGTCCACTATATCTCAGGTATTTTACTTTCCAATTCCGCATGACCAAGTTGTTTGCCTCCTTGGTGCCTTGAAGATAACATCACTCTCACCGAATGGCCACACGGCAGTTTTGCGTCTATTATACTTAGCACGCAAGGCAATCGCGAGACTCTGGATAACTCCGAGGTTACCAACAGGGGAACGATGGGTAGAATTGGTAAACAATATTCTAATACGTAAAAAAATTACCTACCAACATAGAAATGTCCTTAAAAAATTCTACATAATGTGGCAACCCTGGCAGGACACTCCGGGGCTAGGTCCAACACAGTTGGTCAAAGATAGACTATTACAAATGTGATACAGTGGGGCAAAAAAGTATTTAGTCAGCCACCAATTGTGCGAGTTCTCCCACTTAAAAAGATGAGAGGCCTGTAATTGTCATCAGAGGTATACAACTATGAGAGACAAAATGTGGAAACACATTCTTTTTGAAAGAATTTGCAAATTATGGTGGAAAAGTATTTGGTCAATATCAAAAGTTCATCTCAATACTTTGTTATATATCCTTTGTTGGCAATGACAGAGGTCAAACGTTTTCTGTAAGTCTTCACAAGGTTGTCACACACTGTTGCTGGTATGTTGGCCCATTCCTCCATGCAGATCTCCTCTAGAGCAGTGATGTTTTGGGGCTGTCACTGGGTAACACGGACTTTCAACTCCCTCCAAAGGTTTTCTATGGGGTTGAGATCTGGAGACTGGCTAGGCCACTACAGGACCTTGAAATGCTTCTTACGAAGCCACTCCTTCGTTGCCCGGACAGTGTGTTTGGGATCATTGTCATGCTGAAAGATCCAGCCACGTTTGTTTCATCTTCAATGCCCATGCTGATGGGAGGAGGTTTGCACTCAAAATCTCACGATACATGGCCCCATTCATTCTTTCATGTACACGGATCAGTCGTCCTCTTCCCTTTGCAGAGAAACAGCCTCAAAGCATGATGTTACCACCCCCATGCTTCACAGTAGGTATGGTGTTCTTTGGTTGCAACTCAGCATTCTCTCTCCTCCAAACACGACGAGTTGTGTTTCTACCAAACAGTTCTACTTTGGTTTCATGACCATATGACATTCTCCCAATCCTCTTCTGGATCATCCAAATGCTCTCTAGAAAACCTCAGACGGGCCCGGACATGTACTTTCTTAAGCAGGGGGACACGTCTGGCATTACATGATCTGAGTCCCTGGCGGCATAGTGTGTTACTGATGATAGCCTTTGTTACGTTGGTCCCAGCTCTCTGCAGGTCATTCACTAGGTCCCCCCTTGCGGTTCTGAGATTTTTGCTCACCATTCTTGTGATCATTTTGACCACACGGGGTAAGATCATGCGTGGAGCCCCAGATCGAGGGAGATTATCAGTGGTCTTGTATGTCTTCCATTTTCTAATTATTGCTCCCACAGTTGATTTCTTCACACCAAGCTGCTTGCCTATTGCAGATTCAGTCTTCCCAGCCTGGTTCAGGTCTACAAGTTTGTTTCTGGTGTCCTTCACCATAGTAGAGTTTGGAGTGTGACTGTTTGAGGTTGTGGACAGGTGTCTTTTATACTGATAACAAGTTCAAACAGGTGCCATTAATACAGGTAATGAGTGGAGGACAGAGTAGCCTCTTAAAGAAGAAGATACAGGTCTGTGAGAGCCAGAAATCTTGCTGGTTTGTAGGTGACCAAATACTTATTTTCCACCATAATTTGCAAATACATTCTTTCAAAAATCAGACAATGTGATTGTCTGGATTTGTTTCCACATTTTGTCTCTCGTAGTTGAGGTATACCTATGATGACAGTTACAGGCCTCATCTTTTTAAGTGGGAGAACTTGCACAATTGGTGGCTGACTAAATACTTTTTTGTCCCACTGTATGTTAGAGAGGGAGGTAGTGTCAAAATAATTGTATAACTTATGGCTCTTAAAAAATAATTGCTTATAGAGGAACCATGGTGAACAACCACAACTGCATAGGGAGAAAGTGATGTTGCATTTTCTTACTTTATTTCTGAATGCGGACTACTATTAGCTCTCCTACATATCTGTTTACTGTTATGTGTACAATTTTTATAGTACTCCTTATAATTCAGGACACACAGCTTAGATTATTGTTAATTGAGGTTGGAAAATTATGCAGCACTAGCGTAACAGGAGATAGAGATGATAGAGATAGAGATTATAGATAGAGAGATCTCTACCTCTCTCTCTACCTCTCTCTCTACCTCTCTCTCTATATCTATCTAGCTTGTTGACCTCTTATTGTGTTTGGATTCATTGGTTGCAATGAAACTGTCTCAATGTATTGTTGTTCGGTTTTTCAATAAACTTTTTATTTGATTTAAAAAAAAAAAAAAAAAAAAAAAAAAACTGTAGAAAGCTGAAGACAGCAGATATAGAAAACATTTTTTATTTAGGGCGATATGTTTCATCTCTGTGTATCATCTGAGGCTGTTCACTTCACTGGATATATATGTGAAGGTTTACATCCACTTTAAGTGCTTTCAGTAGGATAGGGATCACAGACTTTGAAAGTCCTATCCCTTAAAACCTGGCTTTCAATAGCCAAGTCGTCAAAGCCAGTGATGGTAAAACCAGGGTGGAAAACTGGCCCTTGAGACAGAAGATCTGCCCTGTAAGGGAGTTGCCAGGGAATGTCCGTGATCAGCCGCACCACATCGCCATAAAAGAGTCGTCGGGGCCAATCTGGACACACCAGAATGATTGGAATCCCTTCGACCTTTATCCTGCGTAGTAAGCGGGGGCAAGAGCTTAAGGGGAGGAAATGCATAAAAGGAGACAATACCGGCTCACAGTGCCACCAAGTCGTCTGGCTGCATATGCCAAGGGATACCTCACCCTGGCCATGAATCTTGGCACTTTCCTGTTGAACCATGATGCTAGAAAGCCCACGTCTGGAATGTACAGCTGCCTTCTGCTTGTCATCTGTAACCAGCTTCCCTTCCTCGTCCTTTATGGGGCCCTACGGGTTCCGACCTCACCTTTTTATTGTTAAATATATTTAAAAAAAAACTTCTTGGGATTATTTTTACTCTCCTCCGCTGTGTTGTCTTTCGCAGTCTTTTTTAGCTGCCCTGATTGCGTTTTTACACCTTTGTTCTTCTATATTTATTACCCCTTGGAATGCACTTGGTGACACATTTATTTAATATACAGTGGGGACGGAAAGTATTCAGACCCCCTTAAATTTTTCACTCTGTTATATTGCAGCCATTTGCTAAAATCATTTAAGTTAATTTTTTTCCTCATTAATGTACACACAGCACCCCATATTGACAGAAAAACACAGAATTGTTGACATTTTTGCAGAGTTATTAAAAAAGAAAAACTGAAATATCACATGGTCCTAAGTATTCAGACCCTTTGCTGTAACACTCAAATTTAACTCAGGTGCTGTCCATTTCTTCTGATCATCCTTGAGATGGTTCTACACCTTCATTTGAGTCCAGCTGTGTTTGATTATACTGACTGGACTTAATTATGAAAGCTACACACTTGTCTATATAAGACCTTACAGCTCACAGTGCATGTCAGAGCAAATGAGAATCATGAGGTCAAAGGAACTGCCTGAAGAGCTCAGAGACAGAATTGTGGCAAGGCACAGATCTGGCCAAGGTTACAAAAAAAAAAATTCTGCTGCACTTAAGGTTCCTAAGAGCACAGTGGCCTCCATAATCCTTAAATGGAAGACGTTTGGGACAAACAGAACCCTTCCTAGAGCTGGCCGTCCGGCCAAACTAAGCTATCGGGGGAGAAGAGCCTTGGTGAGAGAGGTAAAGAAGAACCCAAAGATCACTGTGGCTGAGCTCCAGAGATGCAGTCGGGAGATGGGAGAAAGTTGTAGAAAGTCAACCATCACTGCAGCCCTCCACCAGTCGGGGCTTTATGGCAGTGGCGCTCGACGGAAGCCTCTCCTCAGTACAAGACACATGAAAGCCTGCATGGAGTTTGCTTAAAAAAAAAAAAAAAACAAAAACACCTGAAGGACTCAAAGATGGTGAGAAATAAGATTCTCTGGTCTGATGAGACCAAGATAGAACTTTTTGGCCTTAATTCTAAGCGGTATGTGTGGAGAAAACCAGGCACTGCTCATCACCTGTCCAATACAGTCCCAACAATGAAGCATATTGGTGGCAGCATCATGCTGTGGGGGTGTTTTTCAGCTGCAGGGACAGGACGACTGGTTGCAATCGAGGGAAAGATGAATGCGGCCAAGTACAGGGGTATCCTGGAGGAAAACCTTCTCCAGAGTGCTCAGGACCTCAGACTGGGCCGAAGGTTTACCTTCCAACAAGACAATGACCCTAAGCACACAGCTAAAATAGAGAATGGCTTCACAACAACTCCATGACTGTTCTTGAATGGCCCAGCCAGAGCACTGACTTAAACCCAATTGAGCATCTCTGGAGACCTAAAAATGGCTGTCCACCAACGTTTACCATCCAACCTGGAGAGGATCTGCAAGGAGGAATGGCAGAGGATCCCCAAATCCAGGTGTGAAAAACTTGTTGCATCTTTCCCAAAAAGACACATGGCTGTATTAGTTTAAAAGGGTGCTTCTACTAAATACTGAGCAAAGGGTCTGAATACTTAGGACCATGTGATATTTCAGGTTTTCTTTTTTAATAAATCTGCAAAAATGTCAACAATTCTGTGCAAATATGGGGTGCTGTGTGTACATTGAGGGAAAAAAAAATTAACTTAAATGATTTTAGCAAATGGCTGCAGTATAACAGAGTGAAAAATTTAATGGGGTCTGAACACTTTCCGTCCCCACTGTATTTCTAAAGCATTCTTATTTTTCCTCTGTGTTCAATGTTTTGAGAATTTGGTCCCACTTAATATCCTGCAACATTGAGCACAGTTTAGAAAAGTTGGCTTTTTTAAAACGTAGTGTTTTTGTACTTCCCTCGTACCTCCCTTTCCTATGATTTATGCGGAATGTAATAATTTTGTGGTCGCTAGTTCCCAAGTTGTACAATATTTCCACATCTGTAATCAGATCTGTATCATTTGTAATTAACAGATCTAGCAATGCGTTACTTCTAGTTGGGGAATCCACCAATTGGGACATGAACTTGTCCTGTAGAACATTTAAGAAATGGCGGGCCTTTAATGAGTGTGCAGTCCCCTCCGCCCAGTCAATGTCAGGATAGTTGAAGTCCCCCATTATGAAGACATTTCCCTGTCTAGCTGCCATTTCTAACTGTGAAAGGAGATCTATTTCCACCTCTTCACTCAGGTTAGTGGGCCTGCAAGATTTCCCACTAGTAATTTACTGCTCCCTTCCAGCTTTTGGAGTTCAACCCATACCGACTTCACCTCCCCCCCTGCACCATTACTGTTGTCATTCTGTTATTCTACCAGTAAGTAATTCCTGATAGAGATAGCTAGATATATATCTATCTCTATCTATATACACATACACCCCTCCCCCTCTTCTATCCTTCCTATCCCTCTGAAACAAAGAATACCCCTGGTATGTTTGCCAGCCAGTCATGTCAGCTGTCAAACCAAATTTCTGTTATCCCCCATGAAGTCCACATCCTCCTCGTGTAATAGCAGCTCCAGTTCCTCCATTTTACTAACTAGGCTCCTGGGATTTGTGAACATTCCCGAGTTTAATATTGGTGCATATTTTGTTTTTTTCCCCCCGTGTGATTTCTCAGGCTCCGTTTTTGATTAGGTAACTTGTTTACCCTGGAATTAGATGTTATGGATATGATATCACTAGTATCGCCACTAATCCCCTCTGTCCTATGCTCACTGCCAGTTGTCGCTACTTCTAAACCCCGCCACCCCCCAAGCACCTAGTTTAAAAGACCATCCAACTTTGTGGCCATCTTTCTTCCATATATGGCTGTACCATCCCCATTAAGGTGTAGCCCGTCCTTACTAAAGAGCCACTAACCGACTGAGAAGTCAGCCCAGTTCTCCAGGAACCCAAACCCCTCTTTCCTACACCAGTTTCTCAGCCACTTGTTCAGTTCCCTAATCGCCTGCTGCCTCTCTGGTGTGGCTCGAGGCACAGGTAGTATTTGAGAGAAAACCAGCTTGGAGGTCCTTTTTCTCAGTCTATTCCCTAAATCCCTGAAATCATTTTTTAGGACTCCCAAACTCCCTCTCACTTTGTCATTGGTGCCAACGTGCACCATAACAGCTAGGTCCGCCCCAGCCCCACCCAATAATCTGTCCACCCGTTCCACAATGTGGAGCTATAAACCCTATGGTCAAGAATAAGGAAGCTATGTCCGTCAATGAATGAAAGAGAAATCCGACGTGTGAGCATCAATGCATTACAGGCAAGAATATCAGTGCATAGAAAAGGAACTGATTTTCAGCTATAGCCATGACCTTGTAATAGCCACTTGCTAACAGGATGTTAAGTTCATCGGTCAGGCAGCGGTCCAACTAGTACACATCCATTCAGGCACAGAATTGCTAGACCCAACATTCTTGGATACTGTATCTCTATTTAAACTCTAGCTGAAAGTATGACGCATATATTTGGCAGGACAGGTGGGCCTCAACTTCCAGCTACCACACATATGCATCTATGGGGCCGCCTACAGCTTGCAGTCAATGTTTGTGATTGGGAGCAAGCACAAAGGACTCCCAATTGTATGACCACTGTGAAAGACAATCACATGACAATCCTGTGTTTCAGAATCCATCTCTTGGAGTAAACACCCTCTGAAAGGTCTGCCAGGAGGTGGCAGAGTATAACTGGTTCAGAAAGCAGAACAGAACAGAATTGGTATAAAGTATTTAAGAAACAAACCTGTGAGGGATGGAACACAACACTAGTGACTTTCTTGGTGTGCCCTTTCAGAGTTGCAAGGATCTGCTGAGACTGGCAATCGAACACCACCACACTCTTGTCTGCACCACCTGATGAAGCAAAAAAAAAAAAAAAAAAAAAAAAAAAAAAAATATGTTTTAAATCACTTGTAAACCTATGACAATTATTTTTAATGTCAACAATTACATTGTTTAAAACACTGTACCATTTACCCATTTCTAGGTTCAAAGAATAAACTACCAGGATTTTACCATAAAATCCTTTTCTTGAAGTAAATCAAAGGGCAGAGGATGAAGTAATTCTGCTACAATGGCTTATGCTACTAGCTTCAGATTGGACACTGGCCAAGAAAGCTGTAAAACACTTCAGTATAACCCCGCCTACTCCCACTATGCTCCAGTTTTGCAGTAAAGCAGAAGAAAAAAAACAGAGAGGGACCCATGTCTGCAATGTATTCCAATAAAAAGTAATTTTGACTTGCCTGTAAATTCCATATCTTGTGTTATAGGCTTGTACCTTCGGGTGATTAGACACCGATAGAGCATTTGAGGACAAGGTGCCTCCCTACCCCATTCCATGAATAATCTGTTTTTGTAGTAGGCAATGCAGAGTAACCAAGGAATGGAAGAGGGTTGCCTGTGTCCTTTAAACCAAGATATTTGATTTATGGGCAAGTGAAATTCTTCCTATTAAAATCATACAACACACAGGCAGGCAGAGTATTCAAAGACCCTGGGACACCCCCCAAGCAACAAATGGGAAGCGTGGGTAAGAACTAGGCAAATAGAACTTTTAACAGGCCCAACTGGCCTGCGTCCATGGCCGATCACTCCCTTGTGGTCGCAGCATGAACGATTATAAACAAGTGGGCATGATTAGCCGTGAGAGCAGGTAGCATTCTATTGCTACCAATGGTGCTGACGCTCGCACATAACGTTGGGGTTCTCACATACAAGCACAGCCAGAGTACATTCGCAAGTGTGAATGCACCCTAAAAGGTCACCAAAAGGGAATGCAAAGCCAGAGATTTTTAAAAATGAATGGACAATGCCAAAACTTGACCCTTCAGAGTACTTGATGAACCCCAGGATCTAGCTATTTTTGCAATTGCAGCTTATGCTCTCTAAGTTCTCTTGCATCACTGGCTCAGTTTAAATGATAGTGTCTTAATTTCTTGTAAACAATCGATTCTCAGCCGCAGTGACATAATATTCTTTGGAAAAGAGTGCTCCTTCCTGGTGCTGGGAGGAGGACTTTCTATGTTGCTGCTGATCACATCCGAGCAGGGAAAGAGGACTACATTTCCCATGTTGCAAAAAGAAATGCAGGAAATGAGAAGTCGCATGTGCAGCGCACCCGATGAGGAACAGAGGGCCAAGTTGAGGCTGAGGCCTGTTGTCTGCACACTGCACCAGTCTCACTATTCGGATACCCAACCAGTGGGTGGCTCAGACCAGGTGTCTCAGACTCCTGAGTCCGCCCACTACAGCAAGCAGGGATGCAGTTAAGTCTCTGCTCTCTGTAAAGAAAGGGATGCTCTCCCCACACCCACTTCACAATGTGAAAACAGTGCACCCAACAAAGCAGTATGTGCCCAAGAGGTGTATCTGCAGTGTAAGAGTGCATTTATGGGAGGGGAAAGACCACGTATGCTGGTAGTGGGATCTGGCAGAAGCCGCCAAGAAGCCACAAAAAGGGAGTATGACTTGCGGAAGGAAGCCATAGCAGACCAATAAACACAGATCGCCCAAACCACATGCAAAGAATGAAGCACAAATCTTAGAGTGTGATGGACGTTGCCAGAATAATGAATGGACGATATCCCCATTCAGATGAAATTTGCACCTTCGGCAAAATATCTAGATTTGTATACTTGCCTGTAAAATCTATTTCTTGGGAGTACATTACGGGACACATAGCAGGCATAATAAACATGACTACCTGGGTTATGCGCCACCTATAGGTGAACGGACAATGGCTAACAGACAAGAAGGCTATATACAGTGGATTTAAAAAGTCTACATACCCCTGTTAAAATGTCAGGTTTCTGTGATGTAAAGAAATTTGACAAATATTTCAGAACTTTTTTCCACTTTTAATGTGACCTAAAAAAAGTACAACTCAATTGAAAAACAAACTGAATTCTTTTGGTGGTGGGGGAGTAAAAATAAACAAAACAAAAAAAAAAAAAAAAAAAAAACGTAGTTGCATAAGTGTGCACGCCCTCTTATAACTGGGGAAGAAGCGGTGTTCAGAATTAAGCATTCACACTTAAACTCACGTTAAATAGGAATCAGTACACACCTGCCAAAGTGCAGCTGATTAACCCCAAATAAAAAGTTCAGCTGTTCTAGTAGGTCTTTCTTGATATTTTCTTAGTCGCATCCTACAGCAAAAGACATGGTCCGCACAGAGCTTCCAAAGCATCAGAGGGATCTCATTGTTAAAAAGTGTCAGTCAGGAGAAGGGTACAAAAGAATTTCCAAGGCATTAGATATACCATGGAACACAGTGAAGACAGTCAAGTGGATAAAATATGACACAACAGTGACATTAGCAAGAACTGGATATCCCTCCAAAATTGATGTAAAAGGAGAAGAAAACTGGTCAGGGAGGCTGCCAAGAGGCCAAAAGAAACATTAAAGGAGATGAAGGAATATCTGGCAAGTACTGGCTGTGTATTTAACAATCTCCCGTATTCTTAATTTGTCTGAACCATGGGGTAGAGTGGCAAGACAGAAGCCATCCAAGCCCGGCTAAATTTTACAAAAACACATCTGAAGTCTCCCAAAAGCATGTGGGAAAAACGTGTTATGGTCTGATGAAACCTAGGTTGAACTTTTTGACAATAATTCCAAAACATATGTTTGGCGCAAAAACACTGCACATCACCAAAAGAACACCATACCCACAGTAAAAGCATGGTGGTGGCAGCATAATGCTTTGGGGCCGTTTTTCTTCAGCTGGAACGGGGTAGTCAAGGTAGAGGCAATTATGAACAAATTCCAAATACCAGTCAATATTGGCACAAAACACTCACGCTTCTGCTAGAAAGCTGAACGTGAAGAGAAACTTCATCTTTCAGCATGACAACGACCCAAAGCATACATCCAAATCAACAAAAAAATGGCTTCACCAGAAGATGATTAAAGTTTGGAATGGTTCACTTAGAGCCCAGACCTGAAGCCCAGTGAAAATCTGTGTGGTGATGTGAAGAGGGCTGTGCACGGGAGATGCCCTTGCAATTTGACAGATTGAGTGTTTTTGCAGAGTGGGCAAAAATTGCAAAGTCAAGATGTGCCATGCTGATAGACTTGTACTCAAAAAGACAGTGCTGTAATAAAATCAAAAGGTGCTTCAACAAAGTATTAGTTTAGGGTGTGCACACATATGCAATCATATTTTCGTTTATTTTTACTTCCCACCACCTAAAAGATTTCAGTTTGTTGTTCAACTGAGTTGTACAGTTTATAGGTCACATTAAAAGATGGAAAAAATTTCTGAAATTATTTAGCTTGGTCTCGGTTTTTAAATCACAGAAACCTGATATTTTAACCAGTTAAAGACTGCCCACCACATATATACTGCGGAAGGGCGGCTCTATTGCGACAAACAATGTACCTGTACGTTGTTTACTGCAATAGATACTGTGGGCACGCACTTCACAGAGGAACCCATGTCCGCTGGCCACCCGCGATTGCTTCACAGAGAGGCAGAACAGAGATCTGCCTATGTAAACAAGGCAGATCCCCGTTCTGACCGTGAACATGGAGGTCTGCTGTCCCTAGTGATTAGGAATAGCGATCTCGGTGTCAGCACTTCTCCCACGCAGTAAAAAGCAAAACGGGGAACACACTTAACCCTTTGATCGCCCCTGGTGTTAACCCCTTCCCTGCCAGTGTCATTTATACAGTAATCAGTGCATTTTTTTTTAGCACTGATCGCTGTATTGGTGTCACTGGTCCCCAAAAAGTGTCACTTCGGGTCCGATTTTTCCGCCGCAATGTCGCAGTCCCGCAAAAAATCGCTGATTCTCACCCACCGTTACTAGTAAAAACCATAAAAAAATTGGAAGTCCATAAATCTATCCCGTAGTTTATAGACGCTATAACTTTTGTGCAAACCAATTGATCTATGCTTATTTGCATTTTTTTTTTTTTACCAAATATTATGTAGAATACATATTGGCCTAAACTGATGAAGAAATTTGTTTTTTAAATGTTTTGGGATATGTATTATAGCAGAAAGTACAAAATATATATATATATATATTTTTAAAAATTGACAGTCTCTTTTTATAGCGCAAAAAATAAAAACTGCAGAGATGATCAAATACCACAAAAAGAAAGCTCTATTTGTGGGAAAAAAGGACATCAATTTTATTTGGGTACAACGGCGCACGACCGCACAATTGTCAGTTAAAGCAGAGGTCCGCCCACTGCTGCAAAAATTAAAAGCCAGCAGGCTACACATATTGCAGCTGCTGACTTTTAATAATAGAACACTTACCTGTCCTGGAGTCCAGCACCGCTGCTGATGTTTCCAACCAGCTGTCGGGTGCTTCCCCCACCATTGCGAGTAAGGGAACCCGGCAGTGTAGCCTTACAGCTTCACGCCAGGAACCCTACTGCGCATGCGCGAGGCTCCGCTCCTCCCTCCTACTGGCCCGGCGGCGGGGCAGGAGGAGGGAGCCGAGCTGCTGGCGTAATTTGCCGCGGCCTGGACTCCAGGAAGTGGGAACAGCACACCTGTCAAGGTTACCGCTCCCACCTGAAAAGTGCCAAATGTGGCACCGGGGGGGGAGAGACAAATGTGTGGAAGTTCCACTTTTGGGTGGAACTCTGCTTTAAAGTAACGCAGTGCTGTATTGCAAAAAATGGCCTGGTAAATCCTTCCAGGGCTTTAGTGGTTAACAGGGTTGTTTTAACTTTTTATATCCAGTAACTACTCCTCCCAAGGAGAGCATCAGTTTTGTAGCAAGCGGTAACAAAATAGAGATGGTACGGACCTCTGTGCCCCATGATGTACTTCAAGAAATGGATTTTACAGGTAAGCACAAAAAATCCAGTTTTCATATCTCATGGGGGACAGAGCAGGCTTAACATAACTACCTTTTTTTTTTTTTCTTGGATAGTGTGGACAATAAGGGCCTCTTACACTAATTAACAATTAACTGGCAAACACATGCACACTCTTGTTTTTCTTCCCCCTTTATTTTTTTTATCTCCTAATTATGCACTTACACAGGGGGTTGGTGAGGAGTAACGGATAGACTCCCAGATAGTTCGAAATGGAGGGGGGGGGGGGGGAAGGGATAAGTGGGCGTGGTTTAGGTGGGTGCGGTTGTGGAGGGATGTAATGTACTATGTTTTTGGTTTTGGTGAATAGGGGGTTATGTAATGATGTATGAATTGTTGTTGTATTTATAAAATGGAAATAAAAATTGATAAAAAAACAAAAAAAAAAAAAAATGACTACCTGGGATGTCTCAAAGCACTTGCTCACAAGGAGGGAGACAAGGCCACCACTGCTAGATCGAAAAAGCTACACAGCAGCTCGCAAGACACTGCGACCAAACGCAGCATCTACATTGCCAGTTACATCCACTTTAAAAAAAACTTGCATACCGGTTCCACTAAGGCCCGATGACACATATCCCAAGATCAAATAATTTGGTGATCACCCCTGCGCTACCTATTGGTAAAGTGCAATAATGCTGTAGCGCTTATAAATTTATAATCGTGAAATGAATAAAAAGATTGTTGCTGCAACACCTAATGTGTACCCACATATACACTGAATAGATGAATATGAATGGGGTTGCGCAGTCCGTATGCATAAATTAAAACATAATATGAAAAAAATGCCTCAAACAGTAATATTTTAAGGCAAAACAATCAAACATAAAATTAGAGGTCGACCGATATGGGTTTTTCTCTGGCCGATGCCAAAGCCGATATTTAGAAATCGCGGTGGCCGATGCCAAAGCCGATATTTAGAAATCGTGGTGGCCGATGGCCGATATATAATGCCGATTTTTTTGGGCCGATATATTAGGCCGATTTCTTTTTTTTTTTCCCCTTCATCGCATAAAATCTAACAGTTAGACCCCTTTCACACTGGGGCGTTTTTCAGGTGCTTTTGGGCTAAAAATAGCGCCTGTAAAACGGCTCCCCTGCAGTCTATGTGAAAGCTCGAGTGCTTTCACACTGAGACGATGCGCTGGCAGGATGTTAAAAAAAAAAGTCCTGCAAGCGGCATCTTTGGAGCGGTGTATACCGCTCCTCCACCACTTCTGCCCATTGAAATGAATGCGCACCGCTGCCGAAGCACCTGCAAAGCGTTTCGGCAGCAGCGCTTCAGGAGCGCATTTAACCCCTTCTTCGGCCGCTAGCTGGGTTATAAGCGCCCCGCTAGCAGCCGAATAGCGCCGCTAAAATGACGGTAAATCGCCGCTAAAACTAACAGCGTTTTACCGTCAACGCATGCCAGCTCCAGTGTGAAAGCAGCCTTAAGTAATAAGTGATACAGAAAATTTTTTATATTTAAACATTTATTAAACAAAACAAACCTCCAATCAGTTCACTTGTATGTATAATTTAGATTAAAAAAAAAATAACTATCTTAAATATTAAATACACAAAAACAGGTAATCAAAACTTTTGGACGAAAAAAAATGGGCTAACTTTACTGCTTTTTTTTTTTTTATTTCATTAGTGTATTTTTTCAAAAAAAATTGCGTTTGAAAGACCGCTGCGCAAATACCGTGTGACATAAAATATTGCAACAACCGCTATTTTATTCCCTAGGGTCTCTGCTAAAAAATATATATATATATATAATGTTTGGGGGTTCTAAGTGATTTTCTAGCAGAAAATACAGGATTTTTACTTGTAAGCAACAAGTGTCAGAAAAGATTTAGTCTTTAAAGGGTTAAACTGAGAACTTCTCCACGGAGTTCAGTCTATTGATAAAAGAACCTGAAAGAGATACAATGTATCTTCTTATCAGACTTGGCAGGCTGCCCAGAGGAGGAGAGAAGATAACTTCAGAAAACTTGCATTGACTTCTATTACAGAAGTCATTTGCAAGTCCCGCTGAAGGTATAATCGGCTTTTTTTATCAGCACAATCGGCTGATGCCGATTAAGTAAAAAAAGCCAAATATCGGCCGATATATCGGCCGGCCGATATATCGGTCGACCTCTACATAAAATACATAAATGTGTACCCAATAAATGTCAAAAAGATCAACACTGAGTGGTGTTATTGTAAATTAGTGTCCATACAAGGTTAACCCCTTCCCGCCGACCGTACGCATATCTGCGTACTCGGCTTTCGGGGGTTATACCGGGATGATGCCCGCAGCTGCAGGCATCATCCCGGTACCGTTGTTTAGAGCGGGCGATCGGCTACCCGTATATAACAACCGATGCGGCTAAAAGCCGCTCGGCTGTTATACCGGAGGAGCGGGAGGGGACATCCCCCCCCCTCCCGCCGCTCTTACCGGGCCTCCTGTGCGATCGGGAGGCCCGGTGTCCAATCGGTTACCTTCGGCAACTGGGGGCGGGCTGGAATGAAGCTGTGGGCGGCTTCATTCCAGCCTTCTCAATGTAAACGCGGAAGCGACGTCATGACGTCACTTCCCGTTTACTCGGCTGCCAATGGCGCCGAATTTTAAAAAATACATAGTATTCAGAATCGCCGTTTTTGGCGATCTGAATACTTTTAAGTGTAAAGGAGGGATGGGGGGTCTTTTAGACCGCCCGACCCTCCATAAAGAGTACCTGTCACCACCTATTACTGTCACAAGGGATGTTTACATTCCTTGTGACAGCAATAAAAGTAAAAAAAAAAAACTTTAATTTTTTTAAACACCATTAGTATAAAAAAATTAAAAAAAAAAAAATTTTAAAGCGCCCCCGTCCCCGCGAGCTCGCGCAGCGAAGAAACCGCATATGGAAGTCGCGCCCGCATATGTAAACGGTGTTCACATCACACATGTGAGGTATCACCGCGATCGTCAGAGCGAGAGCAATAATTCTAGCCCTAGACCTCCTCTGTAACTCTAACCTGGTAACCGTAAAAAAAATGTAAAGCGTCGCCTATGGAAATTCATAGCTACCATAGTTTGTCGCCATTCCACGAGTGCGTGCAATTATAAAGCGTGACATGTTTGGTATCTATTTACTCGGTGTAACATCATCTTTCACATTATACAAAAAAATTGGGGTAACTTTACTGTTTGGATTTTTTTAAAGTGGAAGTGTCCCTTTTCCAAAAATTTGCGTTTAAAACACCGCTGCACAAATACCGTGTGATATAAAATATTGCAACAATCTCCATTTTATTCTCTAGATTCTCTGCTAAAAAAATATACAGTATATAATGTTTGGGGGTTCTAAGTAATTTTCTAGCAAAAAATATGGATTTTAACTTGTAAACACCAAATTTCAAAAATAGGCTTTGTCATGAAAGGGTTAAACATGCAATCAACTTCTGTGATCTGTCGCCATTCAATGTGAATGTTTGAAGTAAAAGTTGTGTGCCACCAACACTGGTCACCACTGTGCTCACAGAACTCTCACCTTAAATCAAGATCAAATAAGCCTTAAGATTGAGTTCCATTGGATGGTCTGATCATCTTTAGTGGGAAAGGAAGGAGGACATCCCAAGTATAATCAGACCATCCAATGGAACTCCAACTTAAAGTAGAACTATAGGCAAAACTTTTTTTTTTCGTTTCGGATAGAGCATCTGACACCTGTCAGATTATTTTCACCTTCTGTGTCCCATTGGTGAGATTTCCCTTCCCTTCACTTCCTGTCCCAAAGTCAAACAGGAAGCGAGATGAAATCCCTGCAAATTAGGGGAATTTCTTGGGAACCCCCAGGTCTCCGGAACTAGTGTTCCCGCAAGAAGATTTCCCCTCTATCACCTTTCTGGGGACAACCCCAAATTTTTAAAATTTTTTTTTAACTTTCAATGATAGTAGTAAACAGGACAAATACAATACCTGCTGTGACCAGCAGCATCCTTACGCATGACTGGGGAGAGAGTCTGTGGGAAAGAAAGACTGCCAGCTGTGCACAGTGACTGGAGCTCTTTTATGACTCTGGCTGCTGACTGGAACCAATACCATCCTAATAGAAGCATGCAAGCAGCTGCTTGCCGTACCAAGGCAGTATCAGGATTGTCGCCGCCAGGTGTCTGCCTCATCTCTGACCACACATGCAGCCCAGCATCCAGTGAAGATGGGGAGCGGAGAATGGTGCCAAGAGCCTTCCAGGTCACTATGATCACTGCTATAGCAATGTAGCACTCCAGGGGCTCGGGAAGGCACTCAAAAAAGTACCCTTGTAAAGGAAACCAAATAAAAGAATTCCTCAGAGTAGTGGCTGAAATCACAACAGTCACCACCGAACTCCAGCACACAGGAGTGAGCACACACATCCTATCAATATAAGGCCTCCAGGGCACTACTTCCTAGAAGGGGAGGATGGTCACCTAATCCAAACAGTAAAAAACTAGCAGAGCAACCATGAGGCACTCACCATTCCTGCCACAGGGGGGTCCAATCTTCACCCATCTTAGTGAGCTCGGCTCAGAGCCTTCAGGGACTCGATCCCCCATGCTGGGGTCTACTGTTCTGGACCTGTATAGCAACCTGACTGAAATGCCAAATAAGAGGATATTGCACAGAGGTCAAAATATGCAGGGTCTAATGCCAAGTGCCAAGGTTACGCAGGGATGGCTTATCCCTGCGTTCCGTTTGTCTACATCCGGTGTGGGGTCCAGGAACCATCTTTATCATCAACCATAAGTATGGATCCAGGTAGATCATTTTCCTGATCCCTGATGGAACCATTGGGAATCTGGTAAAAATGTGCAGAGAGCTGCACAGCAGTGACCATCACCTAAGACACTGGCAGAAAAACTGAAGTTCTTCCTGCAAGGGAGGATTTATGCTTAGCAGGGGACTTCGTCTTGTTTTAGACAGTGTTCCAACACCTGTAGGTGGCACATAACCCTGATGGTAAGAATCACTAAAGCTGCTCTATGTACTGTGATACACGGAAAAGAAAGCTGCCCCTGGGGCATGGCCAGGATGTGAAACAAACCGATGCACAGTGCTGGAGCTCCGATTCTGCTGCTCATACCGCAACCTCTGCCGATTATTCGGTACTCTAACAGGTACCCAGCTTCCCTGTGCTGTCTATGGTCTCGGGGAAGCACCGCGCCATGCGATCACAGACTGCCTCTGCTCGCCCTTCTGTCTCGGCAGCCATCTTGCCCACGAGGTCCTCTGCACCCAGCATGTCGGTTAGCACACAGAAAACTGCTGATGCCTTCACGGAGCCCTCTCCATCCAGCGCAGACATCCTAGCGGCTATATCCTCTTGATTTCCTAGCCACTATGTCAGTTTAATCAGACAGGACCTGGGTAAGTTCAGTTCCCGAGTTACAAAGATGGAGGACCGAACCTCTGAGGTGGACATGGTGCACTCAGATTCCAAGGACTTGCATGCCCTCCAACTTCAGGTAAAATCCCTGAAGGAAAAAGCCATTAATACAGAAAATAGGCTGAGGAGAAACAATATCCACATTTTGTGTCTCCCTGAAAAGGCTGAAGGATCCAAGCAGGCAGTTTGCAGAGACATTGCTTACCAAGCTCTTTGATTTCACTGACATGCCACCTACCTTTGTGGTTGAACGGGCACACAGGGTACCCCCTACACCACCAATCCTGGGGGCACCGGCACGCTGATTTATACTCCGCTTACTAAACTATTGGGACAGAGACCGTTTACTGGTGGCAGCTCGTACCAAAGGGGAGCTCCTTTTTGACAACACTAAAACTTCTATTCTTTCCAGATTACTCTCCAGAGGTTCAACAACTCCTTTAATGATATCTAAAAACATATCTGTAAGAAAGGCCTAAAATAAAGCCTTCTGTTCCCCAGCAAACTTTGTGTGATAGATGGTGAACGAATTAGTTACTTTGACACCGCTGCATCTGACTGGCTGGATTTCTGCTAACCTTGCTCTGTCGCCATGATTGCACTTGGATCACAAGACTTTGTCAGCAAGTATACCAGCAATATTTGATCTATTCCGCTTTTATCTAGTGGTCCCTGTAAGACATCCAGTTACCGGTTTGGAATAGCTATGTTGATCAGCATAGAGCCTCCTGCTTTGGGTCTACAGCATCATTTTTGCATCTATTGGCTTGATAACTTTTGCCTTACTGAATACATTCCCTTGTTAACGTGTATTCCAACTGAGACTTTACTGCACCACCTAGTGGATGTCCTCACATACAGTGGCAACTAGTGTTTCCTTGCATCATCTCATTTCCTTTTAGCTTTCAGACTTGCCACAAGTTCCACCATGTCCCACAGGACTTTCTACTAATGTAGCCTTGGGCTATTGATGGTTAAAGTTTCTTTTTGGGGTATAAGCCCTAACCAACAGCTCTTCCACTGGTTGCGGGAGAGGTCTTGGTGTGGGCAGGGTATGCACAGTTGCACATGGGCTATTTACTTTGTTTTGTACGTCTTTAAATTACTTTTTTTTGTGTACTTCTATTTGTTTTGCTGCACACAAAATGACCCTATACTCCGTCATAGCTCCGCAATGTTTTAAACATTGCATCCCCTAAATCTGATGAGTTCAGGGTCCTGTCATGGAATGTCCGTGAATTAAACTCAAAATTTAAGTAGGCCCTCCTTTTCCAATACCTAAAGTCACACACCCCTCATATATTGCTACTCCAGGAAACACATTTTGCGGGCAGCAAATTATTGGCTCTGAAGAGGCCATGGGTTCTAAGGGCATACCATGCCACATACTTGACTTTTGCTACGGGGGTCTCTATGTTAATCAACAAATCATTTTCAGGTGTAATTAAATCGATACATACAGGCCCCCAGGGCAAATACAGTGCCTTGCAAAAGTATTCACCCCCTTGGCATTTTTCGTGTTTTGTTGCCTCACAACCTGGAATTAACATGGATTGTTTCAGGATTTGCATAATTTAATTTACAGAACATGCCCACAACTTTGAAGATGATTTTTTTTTTATTGTGAAGCAAACAAATAGGACAGAATATCAGAAAAAGTCAATGTGCATAACTATTCACCCCCCTAAAGTCAATACTTTGTAGAGCAATCTTTTGCAGCTATCACAGCTCCAAGTGGCTTTGGATAAGTCTCTATGAGCTTGCCACATCTTACCACTGGGATTCCTCCTTGCAAAACTGTTCCAGCTCATTCAAGTTGGATGGTTATGCTTGTGAACAGCAATCTTTAAGTCTGACCACAGATTTTTCTATTGGATTGAGGTCTGGGCTTTGACTAGGCCATTCCAAAACATTTACATGTTTCCCCTTAAACCACTCAAGTGTTGCTTTAGCAGTGTTTGGGGTCATTGTCCTGCTTGAAAGTGAACCACCGTCCTAGCCTCAAATCACACAGAGTGGTACAGGTCTTGCTCAAGAATATCCCTGTATTTAGCACCATCCATCTTTCCCTCAACTCTGACTAGTTTCCCAGTCCCGACTGCTGAAAAACAGACCCACAGCATGATGCTGCCACCACGTTTCACTGTGAGGATGGTGTTCTTTGGGTGATGTGTTGGGTTTGCACCAGACATAGCGTTTTCTTTGATGGCCAAAAAGTTCAATTGTAGTCTCATCAGACCAGAGCACATTTTGGGAGTCTCCCATGTGCCGTTTCGCAAACTCAAAACGTGTCATTTTGTTTTTTGCTGAAAGTAATGGCTTTCTTCTGGCCACTCTGCCATAAAGCCCAACTCTATGGAGCATACGGCTTATTGTCGTCCTATGTACAGATACTCCAGTCTCTGCTGTGGAACTCTGCAGCTCCTCCAGGGTTACCTTAAGTCTCTGTGCTGCCTCTCTGATTAATGCCCTCCTTGCCCGGTCCGTGAGTTTTGGTGTGTGGCTGTCTCTTGGCAGGTTTTCTGTTGTGCCATGTTCTTTCCATTTGGTCATGATAGATTTGATGGTGCTCCTAGGGATCAAAGATTTGGATATTTTTTTATAACCTAACCCTGACTTGTACTTAACAACATTGTCCCTTACTTGTTTGGAGAGTTCCTTGGTCTTCATGGCAGTGTTTGGTTAGTGGTGCCTCGTGTTGCAGCCTCTGGGGCCTTGCAAAAAGGTGTGAATATGTAATGACAGATCATGTGACACTTAGATTGCACACAGGTAGACATCATTTCACTAATTATGTGACTTCTGAAGGTAACTGGTTGCACCAGAGCTTTTTATGGGCTTCATAACAAAGGGGGTGAATACATTACGCACATGCCAATTATCAGTTTTTTATTTCTAAAAAATAGTTTTATGTATATATTTTTCTAATTTTACTTCACCAACTTAGACCATTGTGTTCTGATCCATCACATATAATTCAGATTAAAAAAACATTGAACTAAAGGCTGTAATGTAACAAAATAGGTAAAAAGCAAAGGGGGGTGAATACTTTTGCAAGGCACTGTATGTCATAGTGATGTTCACGCTTTGGGGGCAGAGGTATGTAATAGTTGAGGTTTATATTCTTTCGCTTTGCCCCTACTGTATTACACACGGTTCTGCAACGCATTGCCCTGTATTACCAGCTAAAATGTTGGTAATGGGTGACTTCAATGACATACTGTCATTGGAGTTGAATAGACCGGTGCGCCCCCCCACAAAAAAAAAAAAAAAAAAAAATTGTAATCAAAATGAAAATTCTACCCAAATTCAATTGCCTCTTTCACCACTCTCCACATTGGATTCCAAAATCCTTTTTTGCCCGTCTAAATTGTATTGTCTACACATTTTTGTGGGGTCCTAAGCCCTCCTGGATACATATTGACTACACTTATGCGACCCTCTTTACAAGGAGGACTTGCGCTTCTGGACTGCCTCAAGCATTATTTGGGCACTCAGCTGGTCACAGCTGCTTGGTGGCTTTCTCCAATGTAACTCTGTTATGATGGAGGCTGTAGTTGTTGGTTCTTTAGAGGCCCTCTGAGCTTTTATTTAGAGGTCTAAAGGCTCTGTATCCTTTGATTATCTATGTGTACTACAATTAGAGCCTGGAAGGCCAGTCTAGTGTATAAAAGATACCCTGCTGCAGCAGTGTCTCCTAACATGCCTCTTTGGAAGAACCCCTCCTTGCCTCATCTCTATATGTTGCCTGACCCAGCTAAATGGACTAAATATATTACGCATATTCACCAGATTATGCAATAAGAGGCATTGTGACCTCTGTCCCATTTGTCTACTGAATTTAATGTATGCCCATACCATTTTAACCATTTACAGTTCTCCCACACATTCAATAGTCAATTTCCCAGCACCCCTGTCCAGCTCCAGCAGTCAGGACTTGAAACTGTACTCATAACAGACTGCGATGTAAAACCACCTTTTCACATTTATCCTTGATTTCCCTGCTCCATCTGGACTCCTTGAGGGCCCTGTCAAAACTAGGTACCCGCTCTCCACCTCCCTCACAAAAAATGACATGCCAAATGTGGCATGTCAGGGGTCAGGAGTTCTTAAAGCGGAACTTCCACTTTTGGGTTGAACTCCGCTTTAGCAGAGCCTTTTATTGCGTTATGCTTTGTTTTCCTTTTCCTTGTTTTTGCTTTTCATCCAATTGATGATACACGCTATGTTTTCTATATCGTGGTTCTTGTAAAGATAGGGATTCTCATGAATGCACTTAACTAGAGGTTGCACTAGCTCTTGGCGTTACTCTTGCTTTTGTGCATCTTCCCGTTATGTCATGTATTTTGCACCCCTGGGTGGGCAACACAACAATGCCTTATTGTTGTCTTGTTTGTATGTTGTACCATTTAGTACTTAAAACTCAATAAAAAAAAAGGTTACATAAAAAAAATAAACTTAGCTGAACATCCAAGGCAGGGTGTAATTTTCTCATTTTTTTGGTGGTGGTTTTTAAAGGTTTTTTTTCAATGTATATAGTGATAAGAGTGGCGCTGGTCCGCACGTCAACCCAAAAATCCTCAATCCCAAATTGTGAGTAATCGGAATAATAATCATAATTGTGTGTGTGTATATATATATACATACATACATATACACACATATAAGTGACTTGTATAGCGCTACCTATGCGAACTGTTACCGCTGGTGTCCATCTGCGGTATAGCGCGGTCCTTTACCCCGTGGGGTCCTGACACATGTATGTATGAGAGAATATAATATATATATATATATATATATATATATATATATATATATATATATATATATATACACATACATACATATACACACACACACACAGTGGGGACGGAAAGTATTCAGGCCCCCTTAAATTTTTCACTCTGTTATATTGCAGTCATTTGCTAAAATCATTTAAGTTCATTTTTTTCCTCAATGTACACACAGCACCCATATTGACAGAAAAACACACAATTATTGACATTTTTGCAGATTTATTAAAAAAAAAAAAAAACTAAAATCTCACAAGGTCCTAAGTATACAGACCCTTTGCTCAGTATTTAGTAGAGGCACCCTTTTGATCTAATACAGCCATCTCACCATCTTGGAGTCCTTCAGGTGTTTTTTTTTTAGCAAACTCCACGTGGGCTTTCATGTGTCTTGCACTGAGGAGAGGCTTCCGTCGGGCCACTCTGCCATAAAGCCCCGACTGGTGGAGGACTGCAGTGATGGTTGACTTTCTACAACTTTCTCCCATCTCCCGGCTGCATCTCTGGAGCTCAGCCACAGTGATCTTTGGGTTCTTCCTTACCTCTCTCACCAAGGCTCTTCTCCCCCGATAGCTCAGTTTAGCCGGATGGCCAGCTCTAGGAAGGGTTCTGGTCGTCCCAAACATCTTCCATTTAACGATTATGGAGGCCACTGTGCTCTTAGGAACCTTAAGTGCAGCAGAATTTTTTTGTAAACTTGGCCAGATCTGTGCCTTGGCACAATTCTGTCTGAGCTCTTCAGGCAGTTCCTTTGACCTCATGATTCTCATTTGCTCTGACATGCACTGTGAGCTGTAAGGTCTTGTATAGACAGGTGTGTGTGGCTTTCCTAATCAAGTCCAATCAGTATAATCAAACACAGCTGGACTAAAATGAAGGTGTAGATCCATCTCAAAGATGATCAGAAGAAATAGACAGCACCTGAGTTAAATATATGAGTATCACAGCAAAGGGTCTGAATACTTAGGCTCGATTCACACAGGGGCAACACGACTTCAATGCGATTTTGCAACGCGACTTCAACGCAACTTCAACGCGACTTCAACGCGACTTGTGGATCCGACTTTGCCCTGCGACATGTGTCCGACTTTCAATGAACGGGGATCCGACTTGGATGCCCGCCACTGTGTTTGGTATGAATCTTTAGGGGGAACTCTGCGCCAAATTTTAAATAAAAAACCGGCATGGGTTCCCCCTCCAGGAGCATACCAACCCTTGGGTCTGGTATGGACCTTGAGGGGAACCCCCTACGCCGAAAAAACGGCGTGGGGGGGGTCCCCCCCAATCCATACCAGACCCTTATCCGAGCACGCAGCCTGGCCGGACAGGAATGGGAGTGGGGACGAGCGAGCGCCCCCCCCCTCCTGAACCGTACCAGGCCGCATGCCCTCAACATGGGGGGTTGGTGCCTTGGTGGTGGGGGCGCGTTGCGGCCCCCCTCCAAAGCACCTTGTCCCCATGTTGATGAGGACAAGGGCCTCTTCCCGACAACCCTGGCCGTTGGTTGTCGGGGTCTGCGGGTGGAGGGCTTATCAGAATCCGGGAGCCCCCTTTAATAAGGGGGCCCCCAGATCCCGGCCCCCCACCCTATGTGAATGAGTATGGGGTACATCGTACCCCTACCCATTCACCTAGGGAAAAAGTGTCAATTAAAAAAAAACACTACATAGATTTTTAAAGTATTTTATTAGACAGCTCCGGGGGTCTTCTTCCGACTTCGGGGGTCTCTCCGGTTCTTCTCCACGCTCTCCGGATCTTCCTCCGGGCTCCTCCGCTCTCTTCTGCCGCTCTTTTGCTAAAGCGGAGGAGCCCGGTCTTCCGTCTTCTGCCCTCTCCTCTTCTTCTGATGTTGACACGACGCTCTCTCCGGCTAGAATGCTCTCTGTGCGCTCTGCTCTGACTTATATAGGCGGTGACCCCGCCCCCTTATGCCGTCACAGTCCCTGGGCATGCTGGGACTATGACTGCATAAGGGGGCGTGGTCATTGGGTGATGACCACGCCCCCTAAAACGGCACAGTCCCAGCATGCCCAGGGACTGTGACGGCATAAGGGGGCGTGGTCACCACCTATATAAAGTCAGCGCGGAGCGCTCAGAGTGCATTCCAGCCCCAGAGAGCGTCGTGTCAACATCAGAAGAGGGCAGAAGGCAGAAGATTGAAGACCGGGCTCCTTCGCTATAGCAAAAGAGCGGCAAAAGAGCAGAAGATAGCGGAGGAGCCCGGCAGAAGATCCGGAGAGCGCGGAGAAGAACCGGAGAGACCCCCGAAGAGAAGAAGGCAGCAGACCGAGCTCCTCCGCTATAGCAAAAGAGCGGCAAAAGAGCAGAAAATAGCGGAGGAGCCCGGCAGAAGACCCGGAGAGCGCGGAGAAGAACCGGAGAGACCCCGAAGTCGGAAGAAGACCCCCGGAGCTGTCTAATAAATTACTTTAAAAATCTGTGTAGTGTTTTTTTTTAAATTGACACTTTCCCTAGGTGAATGGGTAGGGGTTCGATGTACCCCATACTCATTCACATAGGGTGGGGGGCCGGGATCTGGGGGCCCTCTTATTAAAGGGGGCTCCCGGATTCCGATAAGCCCACAGACCCCGACAACCAACGGCCAGGGTTGTCGGGAAGAGGCCCTTGTCCTCATCAACATGGGGACAAGGTGCTTTGGGGTGGGGGGGGCCGCAGCGCGCCCCCCTCCCCCAAGGCACCAACCCCCCCATGTTGAGGGCATGCGGCCTGGTACGGTTCAGGATGGGGGGGGGGGGGGGGGCGCTGGCTCGTCCCCCACCCCCATTCCTGTCCGGCCGGGCTGCGTGCTCGGATAAGGGTCTGGTATGGATTGGGGGACCCCACACGCCGCTTTTTCGGCGTAGGGGCTTCCCCTCAAGGTCCATACCAGACCCAAGGGCCTGGTATGCTCTTGGAGGGGGAACCCATGCCGGATTTTTATTTAAAATTTGGCGCGGAGTTCCCCCTCAAGATCATCTGAGCACAAGTCGCATGCCGAAGTCGGATCATGCGAGACGGCGATCCGACTTCAATGATAGTCAATAGGCTGAAGTCGGATCAAAGTCGGATCAAAGTAGTACAGGGAGTACGCTCTGAAGTCGGAGCGACTTCAGTAGTGTCTATTAAGACGCTCCCATTCACTTAAATGTGAATCTCTTTCTGGGGCGACTTGAGGGCGTACAAGTCGGATCCCAAGTCGTCCCAGTGTGAACCGACCCTTAGGATTATATGATATTTCAGTTTTTCTTTTTTAATAAATCTGCAAAAATGTCAACAATTCTGTGTTTTCTGTCAATATGGGGTGCTGTGTGTACATTGAGGAAAAAAAAAAAATGAACATATATGATTTTAGCAAATGGCTGCAATATAACAAAGTGAAAAATTTAAGGGGGTCTGAATATTTTCCATCGTGTGTGTGTATATACATATACACACATACATACACACACACACACACATATACATACACACATATACACACACACAATATATCTACAATGTCACATATGTAATAAACAATATTCAAGTGCAGTACAAACAATCTGTGGTGCAATATTGTTAAAGCGTTTAAGTAATAGTCAAAAAAACAAGAGAGAATATTCAACTTTTGAAATAAAACGTCTTTGCTTATAAGTGCATCAAGTGCTCCACCACTGTGTGAATCCTTCACTGCTCTCACCAAAATGGACTCACCAGATCGATATACTGGTAATTTGTAAACCAGCCAGAAGGCCACAGTATCTCCAAATGATCACAGTTTTGTAATCAGATTCCCCTTTCACAGGTCATAGCAAGTCATGGGGAAGATAAAACAGAAGGAAGGAGGCTCCCATAGTGTAAAAAAACAAATATTACAGGCTTATTAAAAGAAGATATGTAATCCACGCACATTTGAAGAGTGCCTGCCTGGCACTAGGAAGTAACACGCTCAGCTAATGTTAGTCGCTCACCTCCGGACCGGTCAGACCACACGTGTGAGCAATCATACGCAATGTCATCAGCGTCCTTGCCCCGCCCTACATCCGTTTCGCCGTGTGATGTCTTCAAGGAGTGGTGTTTTTTTCAATGTAAGCTTTGCAGGGTTTGTAAAGGGGTGGGAATCCGGTACAGTTAGAACTAGGGATGCACCGAAATTTCAGCCGCCAAAACATATCGGCCGAAAATGGCCTTTTCGGCAAAATGCCTAAAAGGAAATCTCGCCAAAAACTGCCGAAAATGGGGACATCCATTATGTGGGTGTCCTTCTGGCACTGCGCGCCGCAGTCCTCTCCTCCTCCCCTCTCGCTGCGATCTCCGTCTGTCACGGAGCTTAAAGGGGTTGTTCCGGCCGCAATTTTTTTTTTTTTTAAGTCAGCAGCTACAAACACTGTAGCTGATGACTTTTAATAAGGACACTTATCTGTCCAGCGAACCTGCGATGTCGGCCCCCCGAGGCCAATCCGTCCATCGGATCAGCTGTCGGCACCTCCATCTTAACGAAGGGAAACAGGCAGTGGAGCCTTGCGGCTTCACTGCCCATTTCCTACTGCACATGCTCAAGTCGCGCAGCGCTTTGTGAATGGCCCCGTTGTTTTCTAGGACACACACACGTCCCAGAAGGCAACAGGGCCGCTCGCCGAAGAGGAGGAATTGCCGCAAAATAGGAAAAGGCAGATTAGGAAGACTGCCTAGCAACAGCGGTATCAGGCAAGTTAAAAAAAATTTTCTTCAATTTTTTACTTTTTTTAAGAATATTAATGCAATTTTTTATTATAGGGTGGCCCTCCGCTTTAACTACACAGACTGCAGTAACAATGTCCTGCCTCCTGTGACAGACGGTACACTGATCCAATGGTGGGACATTGAATCAGTGTGACGTGATTACAGGAGGCGGATAATGGTTACTGCGACCCGGGCAATTCAAATGCAGCTCCGTGAGACACGGAGATAGCCGCTCTGATTCGGCAACTGGCAAGCTGCATGACGGGCACAGGTGAGGCTGCATCTTATATGCTCAGGCAGGCTGCATCTGAGGGGCAAACGCGGGCTGCATGACGGGCACTGGTGAGGCTGTATTGATCTCCTGTACCATGTCCCCAGTCTGACCATCTCCTGTGCCATGTCCCCAGTCTCTGACCATCTCCTGTGCCATGTCCCCAGTCTCTGACCATCTCCTGCATATCTGCTAGAGGTGCACCGCATGGAAATTTTGCTAATACTTATAGCAATGTGTTATATAAAAATGTATACATTTTATTTAAAGTACATAAAAAAATTTTTTTTAAAACAATCATTTTTGGTATCGGTCATTTTCGATATTGGTTTTTGGCCTAGTGTATCTTTCATTTTCGATATCGGCACCAAAAAACCCATTTGGTGCACCCCTAGTTAGAACTAAGTTTTTCTCTTCAGAACAAGCTAAATATACATACAATATATCAATACTTGTTTGACCAGCAATGTGGTGTACCTGCTCCAATGCCCGTGAGGCCTGCAGTATATTGGCAGGATCACATGGGCTCTGCAGGTGAGAATCTGTGAGCACATACCAGTCATAAAAGGGTTCAAAGAACATAGCCTTTTAGGCATTATGCAAAGTCATCCAGCATTAACATCATTGGTATTGATAGATTAGTGACACATTAAAGCCGGGAGCAGCATAAAGCAAGAAATTTAAGGTCGGAAAAAGTGGATCTTTAACATGTAAACATTCTCCATATGGTTACAATGTGGACTGGGACCTGATTTAATAAATAGTTAATTCTTACAAGTTTCATGATGGCTTGGGTACAGGGCTTTGTTTCCTTCCTTGGTCTCCTTTTTTTGTTCATTAAAACAATGCAAATATCCTATATATACACAAGAACATATATTGACTATATTACTTATTAACATCATTGTTTTTAGATTTGTTTTTATTTCATTACCCACAAGATTTTATTTTCTGTTTTGTTACTTGGTTATTCTACCACTTTACAAAAACTCAGGTTCAGCCACATCTTGAGTATGCCATCCAGTACTGGTCACCAGTCCTCAGAAGAATGCACACAAATAGCCAGTGCGCTGGATCACTAAAAGTGTCAAAGTTTAATAAGAGGAAAGCCTCACACCCTGACAGTGGTCTGTACCCCTGGAGGTCTGGCATTTCATCTCCTGGCCCAGCAGTGCTACACCTCACACAGCTGTTGAGTGGATTCCCCACTCTCCTTGCTGTCCTGAGTTCCTGTAATTCCAAATCCAGTGCTACTCAGTCCTCTTAGTTTGCAGCATCGATTGATCGGCAGAGGGCTCAGTACACATGCCAACAGTTTTGTGATCCACAGTGGTGTGGCAAACTGCCATCCAGCTCATCGGTCTCTGGTTTGTCTGCGCTGTTCACAGCTTTACAATTTTCATCTCTGCAGTGCTTCCCAAAGACTGTTATGTAAACCTTCTAGTGATGTTTTATTAAACTGACACTTTTATTGATCCACCGCCCTGGCTATTTGTGTGCACCTTTCCATGGATCTTTCCGTGATCTGATTCACCTGGGAGCTGCGGATCACTTGCCTTCATTGGTATTCTTTACCCAGTTTCTACTGCATAGCAATTTCAATCATTTGTTCCCCTTGACAGCTGCTTATCTCTTGCCACCTATTGACTGCTACTTCATGCTTTCACATAGTGAACTTTTCAATTCTGACACCAATCTTTTGTGAGGACTTTTGCGAGCGGGCGTAGTTCTGCGAGCGGTCTGTGAGCGGGCGTAGTTCTGCGAGCGGTCTGTGAGCGGGCGTAGTTCTGCGAGCGGTCTGTGAGCGGGCGTAGTTCTGCGAGCGGTCTGTGAGCGGGCGTAGTTCTGCGAGCGGTCTGTGAGCGGGCGTAGTTCTGCGAGCGGTCTGTGAGCTGGCGTAGTTCTGCGAGCGGGCGTCGGTCTGCGAGCGGTCGTCGGTCTGCGAGCGGTCGTCGGTCTGCGAGCGGGCGTAACATAAGAACACAAGGCGCCACTCTAAGTGCAGAATGCCATAAGATTTATTTAAACAAAATTAGAAAAGGTGGTACTCACAATGGTACATGTTAAAAAAGCATATAGGTAATGCTGCTGCTGTGTCCTTAACGGTTCATGGTCCGGTTCGAGTTGTGCTGGTGTCCGGTGGACAGGCTTGGCAGTGGATGCCGTCGCTTCCTGCCGCTGGAACGCACGCTGTAACCCAGGAACCACAGGGATGAGATCACTTCCGGATACGGGGGACGTAAAGGTGACGCGTTTGCGGAGCTACGCTCCTTCCTCAGGCCTAACGGATGATCTGATTGGACTGTAGTTAAAGGCTTGTGGATGGCGCCGATTGGTGACAGCAGCGCGCTGTGTTTTAACTCTATCTGCAATCACTCAGGCTGGCTAGTATTAAACCAATATATCAGGCAACTAATGGAAATACTGGATAAATATATGTGTGTATATCTCTCTAGAGTAACTTTATGAAAGCATCATAAAAACTGTATAAAAAATGTATAAGAAAAAAATCTGTAAGTAATATTGTATTATGAAGTGATGACATGTATAACCACATTATGAATATAGCTTGTGCCATATACATACAGGACCTACACTAGCAATGGAAGATAGCGCACAAGAATTCTAAACACAGAACTACAAAAAATTAGGGCTAATTCATCTTATTTGTGTGTAATAAGAATGATGCTAATGGATTGGTAAATTTGAGATAATAATGTAAATAAAAAATCAGGAGTGGAGAAAAACAGAAATTAACAAAAAAAAAAAAAAAAACAAATTATATATAATAATAAAAAATTATAATAAAATATGAATGGAAAAAAATAATAAAATAATAGATAAAAAATTATGAAAAATGAAAAATAAAAATGAAAAATAAAGGATACAAAATAAAAAATAATTTTAAATGTACTGATAATAAGCGTAAATATGAACATAAATATGAACATAAGTTGTATGATTAATAAATAGTGAAAAGATTTTTTTGGAAAAAGAGAAAATTGAAATGTGAGATGACTGTCTGATGACAATAAGGGGGGGGGGGGGGGGGGGAGAGAGAGATGAGGAGAACCGTCAGATAAGGCTGCTCACCTCTATTTCCTCGTTCAATCCACCAGGGGCAAGAGAGTCTAAAGTATATATCCAGTACGTTTCCCTCTGGCAGAGACGTTTAAAACGCTCTGCCAGTGGGAACGTACCAGAAATGGACTCAATAATCCAGACCCTGAGGCCCGAAGACGAATGTTGATGGTTTTTGAGGAAATGTAAGGGAACACTGTGAGTGTCGTCTCCTGCCTCTATGAGACGACGGTGCTCCCCAAATCTTTTCCTCAATGTGCGTATAGTTCTTCCCACATAATAGAGCCCACAAGGGCAAGTTAAGCAGTAAATGACAAATTCAGTAGAAAAATTGAGAAAACTGCTGATCTGGTAAGTTTTGTCCCTGTGGGTAAATTCCTTTTGACCATGTGTGACATGATTGCATGTTAAACATAATTTTTTACGACATTGATACATCCCAATTAGAGGAATAAGACATGGGAATGCTATCTTGGGGCCTGATTTGGATTTGAGCTTACTAGGTGCTATCAAATTTTTAATATTCCTAGTTTTCCGGTATATGAATTTTGGTCTCGGTGTGATAATTGATTTTAATTGCGGATCCTGCAGTAGAATAGGCCAATGTCTGTTTAGAATACGTTCCATGGTTTTATATCGAGTATGGTACTGGGTCACAAATCTGACAGGTTGTGTCGTGGGCTGGTCTAGATCTGTGGTGCATATAGGACGCTCTAACATGTAAGAATCGAAAGCCTCATCAATCACTTTTGGTGGGAAAGCCATATCAATAATTTTTGTTTTAAGAGGGACCCTTCTGTGATGTAGTCTAATTGCCTAGTGCAGTTCCTGCGTAAACGACAAAATTGGCTCTTAGGAATGTTTGAAATCCACCTGGGATGGTGGCAGCTTTGGTGATGTAAGAATGAATTGCCTGCCGTTGGTTTAGCATAATTTTTAGCCAGAATTTTACCGTCCTCATGGAATAGTAATAGATCTAAAAATGCCAATTGGAGGGGATGGTGCTCTGAGGTGAATGTGAGACCATGTTCGTTATCGTTACAGTGTGACAAAAATTCTAGAAATAGGGGCTCTGGGCCATCCCAAATAATAATGTCGTCTATATACCTCCCGTAAAACACTATATGGGAGGCATAGGGGTTGTTGAGCTCAATGTAGCTGGCCTCCCAGAACCCCATGGTTAAATTAGCATAGCTGGGGGCAAAATTCGCCCCCATTGCTGTGCCTTTTTGTTGGAGATAAAATCTCCATCGAACTCAAAATAATTATGGGTCAGGCAGAATTCTGTGGCCTCCAAAATGAACTCTGCCTGACCCGGGTTTAACAGAGGATCAGAAGAAAGGAAGTGGGCAATAGCTCTTAAACCTATTTCATGTGGGATCGAGGTATAAAGGGAGTTCACATCCAGGGAAGCCCACATGTAAGTGGGCTCCCATTTATAGTGTTCCAATAGTTCTAAAAGGTGGGTGCCATCACGGATATATGAGGGAAGGCCGGTTGCAAGGGGTTGTAGAAATTGATCAATGTACTGAGAAAAAGGACTGGTGATGCTGTCTATAGCTGCGACTATGGGTCGGCCTGGGGGATTTTGGATGCTCTTATGTATTTTTGGAATGTGGTAGAAGTAAGGGGTAGAAAAATAAGGTCTATTGAAAAATGCATGTTCTTGTTTAGAAATGATGTTATTGTTTTTGGCTCTGTCAGTGTTTTGGCTTCTGTAATGAAGGTAGACAAAGGGTCATGACGTAATGTGAGATATGTATTTGAATCTGACAGTAGGCGTCTGGCCTCTGCCAGATAGTCTTGACGGTTTTGAATGACAATGCCCCCGCCTTTATCTGCAGTTTTGACAACTATATCTGGATTGTTGGTAAGTTGTTTTAGAGCTGTTTTCTCCAAGGGGGTAAGATTGAAATGGTTGGAATGACTTTCATGTGTTTGTTGACAAAGTTTTTGTAGATCGGTGAAAACCACCTGATAAAAAGTGTTAAGATATGGTCCATTGGAATGTGTGGGATTAAACACAGATTTGGGCCTAAATTTACTGTGTTGTACCGGGGGCGAAGTGGGAAGATGTTGTGTTAGAAGGAACAGATCCTCATCCTCATCTTCGCTCTCCATGTTATACAGTTCTTTTAGAATGCTCAATTCTGGTGAATCACTGGTCTCAGAGTGAGAGATAGGTTCTACAGGACTAGGATGTATATTACTGTCTGTGGCCTTCAAAGTTTTAATATTATAATGGCGTTTGAGGGTGAGATTGCGAATAAACAAATGTAGATCTTTGAATAGACAAAATGAGTTGGGAAGTGATGATGGGGCAAAATTTAGACCACGTTGTAGGATTGAAGATTCAGCTGTAGACAAATTGAAAATCTTTACCGTTTTTGGGACTTGGTCTTGTGGTTTATGACGCTGCTTTCCCCCTCGCTTTCCTCTTCTTCTAATTTTCTTTTTCCCGTGGTTGGACGGTGGATCGGCGAGGGGGGGGGAAGTGCTAAAAAAGATCCGGTATCCTGTTGGATCTGGTCTAAAGGGGCTTGCTCCACTGCAACTATAGAATTTGGGTCAGAAGATAATACACGCAACCGTGTATGTGACAAAGGCCTAACTGTGGGGACTGTGGAACTAATGGGTTTATTCTGTTCAACGGTGACAGAAATGGTAGGCATAGTGACTGGTAATGTGAAATCTGGATTGCTATCCTGATGTGTAGAACGGGACAAGGAGCTGGAAGGGTTGCTCTTATCCTGTACGGTCCCACTGATGGCGTTTGGGTTAGGTTGTTTAGTTGTGTCGTTCTTACTGTGGGAATGATAATGAGATGTCTCATTGTTGTGATTAGTGTTCTGGTTATGACTGAGGTTTTTGATAGCACGGCTCCTAGCTCTTTTGGTTGGTATAAGTTGGGGTTTAGGAGTGAGTGGGCATGTTCTTAATAAGGAAGGCAAGGGCCTAACCTCTGGCCTATTGTAGATGGGTTGCCCTCGATGCGGTGGAAAGGAAGGAGGCCTATGTGAAGGCCAAGATCTATAGCCCGGGGGATCTACAATGCATTGCATAAGAGGCATAGGTTTCATATTGGGGTTAGCTGTGAGATTGGTGTTGGATGCACGATGACTCTTTTTCCAATTGAAAACTCTTCCTAAATTGTAATCATC
Source organism: Aquarana catesbeiana (assembly GCF_042186555.1). Classification (NCBI taxonomy): domain Eukaryota; kingdom Metazoa; phylum Chordata; class Amphibia; order Anura; family Ranidae; genus Aquarana; species Aquarana catesbeiana. The sequence continues at coordinate 242,451,707 of NC_133331.1, read as the reverse complement.
CAAATCCCTCCTCATTTTACCTAATTTTGTCTCTAATAGTAAATCCTCATCTTTCTTACTGTGATGTTTGAGGGTATTGAACCATGAGGTAGGGAAATGGGAAGATAGAGTACTAAGATGTGTGATTTAATACGTTCAACTAGATCCAAATATTTTAATTCTCTTTGCTGCATAATGATGCGCATCCATTTTTGTGTGCAAAATTCAGAGATCTGGGACCATTCATTAGACAACTCGGGTGTCAAAAAAGAGCAGGTTTTAAGAATTCTTAAACCCAAGCGAGCGGGCGTAGTTCTGCGAGCGGGCGTAGTTCTGCGAGCGGTCCACGAGCGCGTAGTTTTGTGAGCGGTCCGCGAGCACGCAGGCCTGCAAGTGCACGCAGGTCTGCAAGTGGTCTGCAAGTTCACGTTGGTCTGCGAGTACCTGTGTATTGTCTTGAGTATTAGTGTCAGGAAGCAAGTTGTTAGGTAATTTGGACAGGGTATAATCCCCAATCCTCATTAAATTTAATAGGTACGATGCCCAGTGGGTGTGGAGAGGCGACTCTTTGTACATCTTGCGGCATGTATGCTTTCCTTGATCATCCGATCGAGGGGGAATACTGCTGTGCAAAATGTAAGCTCATTGTTTCCCTGGACGCAACTGTCAGCACTGAGAAGTCCCTCCATAAAGGAACATACGCGGCAGGTGCCGGTAGGGGCCAGCACGGGTAGGCCAGGCGGGTGGAGACAAAGGAGCAGGCACTAGCAAAGAGTAGATGGGTGACAGTCAGGAAGGGTAGAGGGGGAAGTGCCAGGGAGGCCAATCCAGGGCTAGGGCATCCCAATAAGTACGCTCCATTGAGTGACATTGGTGAAACCAGTCAGGGACCAGCACTGCTGGAGCTGAGGGACTCTCCTAGCAGCCGGGGGAAGAACTCCTCCAGTGAGAGTGGGGGGAAGCGAAGGGAAAGGATAGACAGATTCTGGTTGTAGGGAACTCAATTCTTAGAAGCACAGAGAGGCCAATCTGTAACAAAGACCCGAAGCGCCGAACAGTATGTTGTCTACCGGGCGCTCGGGTTCGGCACATCACGGATCTGGTGGACAGATTACTGGGAGGGGCTGGGGAAGACCCAGCTGTCATGGTGCACGTTGGCACCAATGACAAAGTCAGAGGCAGATGGAGTGTCCTAAAGAACCATTTTAGGGACTAAATTGAGAAAAAGGACCTCCAAGGTAGTATTCTAAGGAATACCACCGGTACATCGAGCCACACCAGAAAGGCAGCGGGAGATTAGGGAAGTAAACAAGTGGCTGAAGAGCTGGTGTAGTAAGGAGGGGCATGGGTTCCTGGAGGACTGGGTTGACTTCAGTCGACAACCAGTACTATAGAAGGGACGGACTGCACCTAAATGAGGTGGGTGCAGATCAGCTGGGAATGAAGATGGCCAAAAAGTTAGAGGGGTTTTTAACCAGTTACCAACCGACCCATAGCCAAATGACAGCTGCAGGGCGGTTGGATAACTCTGGGAGGACGTACTATGACGTGATCCCGGGAAACCGCTCCCGTGCGCACACGGGAACATCCGTGACCAGACCCGGCGCATCACGGTAAACGGCCGCTAATCGCGGCCATTTACCACGTGATCACTCCGTCAAATGACGGAGCAATCACATGTAAACAAACGTTCGTACAGAGGGGGAGGGATCAGATGGCAGCAGCGCTGTGGGCTGGATGTGTAGTGCCCACAGCGCTGCTGTGACATGTGCAGTCACATCTATGGATCCATCCCGCCATGCTCTGCAATGCCCCGCCATGCTCGGCTGTACTCGGCCTCTGTATGTGGCCAGGCTGTGGAAGTCTCACATGTGGTATCACTGTACTCAGGAGGAGAATCTATTTTGGGGTGTCATTTTAGGTATGTACATGCTATGTGTTAGAAATATTGTATAAATGGACAATTTTGTGTTGGAAAAAAAAATTTTTTAAAAATGCGTTTTAACCACTTCCCGCCCGCCGTCATACCACGTCCTTGACTCATCATTCAGATATCAGCTTTTTCAGCCGGCGATTCCCTACACCATAAGAATGATCATAGCGGCTGTTCCACTGCTTGATTGTTCTTACGGGAGGCAAGAGGAGACTCCCCCCCCCCTCCTGCCGCCCTCAGGTGCTTCTACTGACTCAGCTACGATCGAAGCCAGGATTGTTTTTTATTTTTTTTTATTTTAGGCTTCCCAGCCTAGAGGTGAGATGTGGGGTCTTATTGACCCCATATCTCACTGTAAAGAGGACCTGTCATGCCATATTCCTATTACAAGGGATGTTTACATTCCTTGTTATAGGAATAAAAGTGATCAAAAAAATTTATTTTTTGGACAAAAGCGTCAAACTAAAATAAAGTAAAATGAACAATTAAAAAAAAAAAATAAAATTTCCCCCCGTGTCCCCGTGTGCTGGCATGCAGAAGCGAACGCATACGTAATTCCCGCCCACATATGAAAATTGTGTTCAAACCACACATGTGAGGTATCGCTGCGATCGGTAGAGCGAGAGCAATAATTCTGGCCCTAGACCTCCTCTGTAACTCAAAACATGTAACCAGTAAAAAATTTTAAATCGTCCCCTATGGGGATTTTTAAGTAGCGAAGTTTGGCGCCATTCCACGAGCGTGTGCAATTTTGAAGGGTGATATATTAGGTATCTATTTACTCGGCATAACTTCATCTTTCACATTATGCAAAAACATTGGGCTAACTTTACTGTTTTGTTTTTTTTTTTAAAGCACAAAACTTTTTTTTCCAAAAAAAACGCGTTCAAAAAATTGCTGCTCAAATACCGTGCGAGATAAAAAGTGGAAACGACCGCCATTGTATTCTCTAGGGTCTTTGCTAAAAAAAACATGTTTTGGGGTTCTATGTAATTTTCTTTCAAATAAATGATTTTTACATGTAGGAGAGAAATGTCAGAATTGGCCTGGGTGCTCCAGAACGCCTGAAGGTGCTCCGTGCATGTATGTGGCCACGCTGTGTAAAAGTCTCACACATGTGGCATCGCTGTACTCGGGAGTAATAGCACAATGTGTTTAGGTGTGTAATTTGTGGTATGCATATGCTGTATGTGAGAAATAACCTGCTAATATGACAATTTTGTAAAAAAAAAAAAAAAAAAAAAAAAAAAAAAAAAAAGAAGAATCTTGATTTTGCAAAGAATTGTGGGAAAAAAATGACAACTTCAAAAAACTCATCATGCATCTTTCTAAATACCTTGGAATGTCTTCTTTCCAAAAAGGGGTCATTTGGGGGGTAGATAGGCAGCACTTCAGGTGTGATCAATTTTCAGATAATGGCACCACAGCTTTTGGACTCTAACTTTCACAAAGACCAAATAATATACACCGATTTGGGTTTTTACCAAAGATATGTAGCGGTATAAATTTTGGCTAAAATATATGAAGAAAAATTACTAACTTGCAAAATTTTATAACAGAAACGAAGAAAAATGCATTTTTTTACAGAATTTTCAGTCGTTTCTTCTTTTATAGCGCAAAAAATAAAGAACCCAGCGGTGATTAAATACCACCAAAAGAAAGCTATATTTGTGTGAAAAAAAGGACAAAAATTTCATACAGGTACAGTATTGCATGACTGAGTAATTGTCATTCAAAATGTGAGAGCACCGAAAGCTGAAAATTGGTCTGGTTATTAAGGGGGTTTAAGTGCCCAGTGGTTAAACTAGGTGGTGGTGGGGGGGGGGGGTTCAGAGGTAGAGATGGTTAGAGTGGAACATATTCCAGAGGACAGTATTGGGGGCATTAGTGGTAGGTTGACCAAAGCACATAAACCCAAGGCAAGTATAGTAGCAAGTCCTAGTTGCAATCTCGGAACACCCAATAAGAGGATATTATGCGACCGGTCTAAACTACGTGGCATGATCACCAATGCCAGGAGCCTGGTGGCATGTTCACCAATGCCAGGAACCTGGCGGACAAGATAGGTGAACTAGAGATACTGTTGTACGAGGAGGATTTGGATTTTGTGGGAATTTCAGAGACCTGGTTCAACAGCTCTCATTATTGGCTGGCAAACATTCAAGGGTATACCGTTTATCGCAAGGATAGAGGGTAAAAAAGGGGGAGGGGTATGCCTATATATCAAGAATAATGTACAAGTGAATGTGAGAGATGACATCACTAAGGGAGCTAGGGAGGAGGTGGAATCCTTATGGCTAGAGCTAGAAAGGGATGAAGCTAAGGGGAAAATAATACTGGGAGTATGCTATAGGCCCCCTAACCTGAGAGAGGAAGGGGAGACAGATCTATCACAATCTGGATTAGCAGCAAGGATGGGAAGCGTTATCATAATGGGGGAGTTTAATTATCCAGACAGACTGGGTGGAGGGAACCGCGCATTCATCTAAGGCTTGCCAGTTCCTAAATGTCTTGCAGGACAATTTTATGGGTCAGATGGTAGACGCACCAACTAGAAATAAAGCATTACTGGATCTGCTGATTACCAACAATACAGACCTGATCACGGATGTGGAAATACGGGGCAATTTAGGTAACTGTGATCACAGGTCAATTGGCTTCAGTATAAATCACACAAATAGGAAATATAAGGGGAATACAAAGACACTGAATTTCAAAAGAGCCAACTTCCATAAACTACAAACCTTGCTAGAAGGCATAAATTGGGATAAAATCTTAGGAACAAAAGAACACGGAGGAGAGATGGGTTTGCTTTAAGAGCATATTAAATAAGGGCATTAGCCAATGCATCCCATTCGGAAATAAATTTAAAAGAGCAATCAAAAGTCCTGGATGGCTTAACTCCGATGTAAAAATGCATATAAAAGCAAAGGAGAAGGCCTTCAAAAAACACAAGGTTGAGGGATCATCAGCATTCAGACTTTATAAGGAATGCAACAAAAAATGTAAAATGAAATTCTTTAAGTATATAAACAGTAAAAAAAGGGAGGACAGATCATATTGGCCCCATAAAGGAGGAGTTAGGACATCTGGTTACATAGGATGGGGAGATGGCGAAGGTATTGAATTTATTCTTCTCAGTATTCACGAGGGAATCGGGGGGCTTCAGTAACCAAAACTGCAGCGTTTATCCTCAAGACACATCACAGGAAGCACCTCCATGGTTAACAGAGGACAGAATTAAAATCAGACTCGAGAAACTTAACATTAATACATCACCGGGACCAGAAGGCTTGCACTCGAGGGTACTTGGGGAACTCCGTAAAGTAATTCCCAGACCATTATTCCTTATTTTTACTGACAGTCTACTGACTGGAATGGTACCAGCTTATTGGAGAAAAGCCAATGTAGCACCTATATTTAAAAAGGGCCCAAAATACATCCCTGGGAATTACAGACCAGTTAGCCTATCAATAGTATGTAAAATCTTGGAGGGGATGATAAGGGACTATATACAAGATTTTAGTAATGAGAACGGTATCATTAGCAGTAATCAGCATGGATTCATGAAGAATCGTTCTTGCAAAACCAATCTACTAACCTTCTATGAGGAAGGGAGCTGCCAGCTAGATAAAGGAAGGCCCATAGACGTGGTGTATTTGGATTTTGCTAAAGCATTTGACACAGTTCCCCATAAACGTTTACTGTACAAAATAAGGTCCGTTGGCATGACCATAGGGTGAGTACATGGACTGAAAACTAGCTACAAGGGCGAGTTCAGAGGGTGGTGATAAATGGGGAGTACTCGGAATGGTCAGGGGTGGGCAACTACATGGCAAATGAGGTTCAATGTAGAAAAATGTAAAAATGCATTTGGGTGGCAAAAATATGAATCCAATCAATACACTGGGGGGAGATCCTCTGAGAAATCTAGGATATAAAAAAGGACCTGGGGGGGTCCTAGTAGATGATAGGCTCAGCAATGGCATGCAATGCCAAGCTGCTGCTAACAAAGCAAACAGAATATTGGCATGCATTAAAAAGTGATGAACTCCAAAGATAAAACTATAATTCAATAATAAACTAGAAACAATCAGCGTAAACTGTAATATGAAAGGAAATGCAAGCTGAACACTAAGGATTCACCAACCTAGATATCAAATAATAAAACAATACTAGTGCAGCGCAAATAATAAGAAAAGTCCTTGTGAACACACAAAATCAATTCCTCTTGGCAAAGGGAGGCTGATCCTTTTTCATAAGGCACCAATAATCGCCACTTCAATCATAAGAATGCGCTTAACAGAAAAGGTGGACCTCTTAATTACAGGAGGTCATACGAGCCTGGATTCCATATGGACTGGATAAATGCTGTACAGCTTTTCAGGATCTCGTCTATGATCACCAACAGTCAGCTTTCCTGGGTAAAGCACATAAACCTGACGTCATGTGGGTGGGGCCAGCCTCCAAATGCCCACATGGAAAGTTGCTAGGTTGCGGTATCCTCCACTTGTTTGACCCCTGGATCCTCCTCAGCAGCCTCACACCCAGGGGTCATTACACCAGGAAGTGATGGGATTAATATCGAGGGGAAGCAGAGCTGGAATACAAGCTACAGTCACTGAAGGTTTAGAACAGTGGTTCTCAACTCCTGTCCACTGGGCATTCGGAGGCTGACCCCGCCCACATGACGTCAGGTTTATGTGCTTTACCCGGGAAAGCTGACTGTTGGTGATCATAGACGAGATCCTGAAAAGCTGTACAGTATTTATCCAGTCCATATGGAATCCAGGCTCGTATGACCTCCTGTAATTAAGAGGTCCACCTTTTCTGGTAAGCGCATTCTTATGATTGAAGTGGCGATTATTGGTGCCTTATGGAAAAGGATCAGCCTCCCTTTGCCAAGAGGAATTGATTATTTGTGTGTTCACAAGGACTTTTCTTATTATTTGCACTGCACTAGTATTGTTTTATTATAAAACTATAATTCTCTCGATCTACAAGACTCTGGTCCGGCCGCACGTAGAGTATGCTGTCCAGTTCTGGGCACTAGTCCTCAGGAAGGATGTACTGGAAATGGAGCGAGTACAAGAAGGGCAACAAAGCCAATAAAGGGTCTGGAGGATATTAGTTATGAGGAAAGGTTGCGAGCACTGAACTTATTCTCTCTGGAGAAGAGACGCTTGATAGGGGATAGGATTTCAGTATACAAATACCGTACTGTGACCCCTCAATAGGAATAAAACTTTTTCACAGAAGGGAGTTTAACAAGACTCGTGGCCACTCATTAAAATTTGAAGAATAGAGGTTTAACCTTAAACTACGTAGAGAGGGTTCTTTACTGTAAGAGCGGCAAGGATGTGGAATTCCCTTCCACAGGCGGTGGTCTCAGCAGAGGGCGTTGATAGTTTCAAGAAACTATTAGATAAGCACCTAAATGACCGCAACATACAAGGATATACAACGTAATACTGACATAATCACACACATGGGTTGGACTTGACAGATGTGTGTCTTTTTCAACCTCACCTACTATGTAACTATGACTCAAGTATGTGCCTTAGGGCAATTCATTTTATGTTTTGGTAGTTCTCAGAAGGATGTGCTGAAATTGCAGAGAGTCCAGAGAAGGGCAATAAAGCTAATAAAGGGGAATGGAGGATCTCAGTTATGAGGAACAACTACAAATTAAACTTATTCTCCCTGGAAAGAGAGAGGATTAGGAGGAGATATTTTCACAATATACAAATATGTACCAATATCTAAATGGCGATTCTGGCATAGTAAGAAAACTGTGCAGTGTCAGGTCACGTTAAGTGATACTCAATGCACACCGTTCAACTTACATTGTCCCTTCTATTTCTGTATGTATATCCAGCCCCCATTGTGTTTAGCTGGTTAGTGGGCATAGAGGAGGGGGGGAGTGGGCTGTCATTTACCACTGTGTATATGCCCATGTGTGCGATTCTATAGTCACATGGGCTGCTTAGATGTGATAGGGAGAAAATGCTCAGCATAGATACTCACTGAAAAATGAGCATTTGCAGAGTTGCCACCACAGCTGCAAAATTCCTAGCTGAATTGGGGACATGAACAGAAGGTGGAGATAGAGAGCAGCAGGATCAGTTTTTTTTTTTTTTTTTACAGAAAACAAATCATAGTGACTGAGAATGAACAGCATGTAATACGGCATTTATTAATAGTTTTTTATTATGTGGGTTTAGTGACACTAAGAACACGCAGCCACTTAATGAAGTTGGACAAGAAGCAGTTCAACTTTAAACTACGTAACAAGTTCTTTACTGTCAGAGTAGTAAGCATGTGAAACTCCCTTCCACAGCTGGAGTCAGCCAGGAGTGTAAATTTCGATTTCTGTTTTTTGTAGGGCTGAGAACCATGCCATCTTTGGCCAAAAAGGCACAAATGAGAATAACTTTGGCTTGCATGGTCTGTAGCTTCTAAATTACTCAGGGGATTGTACGAAAAGGCAGAAATGCATAAAGCAGCTCCGCTGCCCAACCCCTAGCTCAACCCTGAGCTAGGGCAACCATGCCTAAGCTCTGAGGTTCTTTGATGTTCCCCAATTTTCACAAATCTAAGCAAAGATTTTCCTGCTCGGACACCATTCTGACTGAGCGATCTCTTTGTGGCTCAAGCTGTCGGCTAGTTGATTCAGTAGTTCTTTCAGGTGTACCACGGTCAGGAAAAGGTGTTTTGATTCTGCCCAGCTTAAAAGTTCTCCTGCTACTCCCATAAGTTTTTCCAACTTTGTACTGCCTTGCCTGGTTAAGTAGGCGACTGTGGTGATGTTGTCCGACAACACTTGGACCCCTTTCCCTTTGATGCGTCCCTCAAAGGCTACAAGAGCTTTTACCACTGCTGCCAGCTCTCTCAGGTTTGAGGAGTTTCTTGCCATTGCCAGATCCCACTTACCTTGGGCTATGCGATTTTCCAAGTGAGCACCCCATTCCCCAGGAACTGGTGTCCATATTTATCGTGACTGGATTTTTTGTTCCCATTTGTGCCCCGTTCCAGCAACTGTGGGTCTGTCCACCAACCGAGAGACTCATTCACTTCTTGTGTAATGGGCATCAGGGTCCAGGGAAGTCTGAAGTCCGTCCCAATGGGAAAGCACAGGTTGTTGAATGGCTCTGAAATGCAACTGTGCCCCCTGGACCCCCTGTATAGCTGCTGTCATGTGCTCCATGGCATTCCTTATTGTGCATTCTGTTGTGCTCAGGAGTTGGGTCGAATCCTGTTGGAGATTTCGGACTCTTTGGGGTCAAGTACAGGCTATGCAGTCCATTGTATATTGTATAACACCCAGGTATGTGAGCTTGTTTGTAGGAATCAGCTGCGATTTTTCCAAATTTATCAGCCAACCCAGTTCATGCAAGAAAAATATCCACTACGCTTTTCTCCAAAGCTATTTTTGAATTAGCAAAGATTAATAGGTTGTCCAGATATGGGACAATGTTTATCCCAGTCTCAGAATTTGTAAAATAGGAACCAAAAAAACTTTCGTAACATTGCGATTGGGGGGGGGGGGGATTGGAAGTACATTCTTTCGAGTCCCCTGAAGGCAAATCTCAGCTTTTTTTTTTTTTTTTTTTTTTTTTTTTTTTAAGATCTCCTTATTGGGATGTGTAAGTATGCGTCCTTCAGGTCCTATTGGGACCATAAAAACCCATGGGGACAACAAATCCTTCACAGTATAAATTGATTCCATTGCAAATCTTTTTTTAAACTTTACACACGTGTTTAGTCTATTCAAATGCAGAATCATCATGTACTTCCCCGAAGGTTTCTTCTTGAGGAAAAAGTGAGAGTAGAAACCTCCCTATTTTTCCTTTTCCGACAAAAGACCTATTACTTTTTGTTGTAACATTCCTTCTAAGAGCTAAAAGAGCCCCTGCCCTCTCTGCATCTCAAGGAAGTTTGGGGGCAGAGAAGTGACAAAAAAATCTCTGAAGGGGGGGCTCCAAAAATTCTATTATGCAGCCATTCTGTAGAATATCTAGTATGAACGTGTTGTGTGACTTTTTGCCATTGTGGAAGGAAAGCCCCCAATCTGCCCCCACTCGGCATAGCGAGTCACTGGGACTGAGGCTTGTTTTTGTCTTTATTGGGATTGAAGAGAAAGACACTTTTCTCCTTCCCCTTCTTGAAAAAAGGGGTCTTTCCTTGGTTTTGTAGCTTGGTTTCTTTATCCTGGTGCTGCCTGTTGGGCCGAAAAAAAAATGTTCTCCCAGTTTGTCTGTCTGGAGAAGGGAAACCCTTTTTTCTTTTTAGCAGATCTTTCTAAAACTGACTATCCATACCCAACAGGGGGCTTCCCTCAAAACAAAAGGCCACATAACTTGGTTTTGGAGGTTAGGTCTCCCTGCTAGGGTTTGAGATTGCTCTGCTTACAGAGCTGACGCTATTGCCAGACATGCTAGGCTGTACATCAACTTGGGCAGATTCTTGCAATTGCTATCTGAAATCCTAAAAGGTGCAAGACATTTTCCTTTTATGGACTGCAACAAGTCCTTAAGAAGTGACCCCAACTTTTTTCCCTAGCTTGTCTACACCTAGACATTGATTTCTACATGAAGCACATTTCTTTTTAATTTCTGCGGTCACCTCCTTTACCTTTCTCTCTTCCTCCTGGGCCCCAACCTGCAGCGGGAAGAAAGACAGTACTCCAGAGAATAACTTATTAAGCCTGGACCGTTACAGGAGGGAAACACCGCTGCTGCTGAGACTGTGCCCAAACAAGCTGACAAGCCACAGCAGAAGAATTTGAGGCAAGCTGCTCAGGAAAAAGCAGCGGAGGATAAGAAAAACACCCCATCCAAAAAGGCCCTGCCTGGTTACAGTCTTCCCCCAGCTCTGACAAATCTGACTCCAACATGGCCGACTCTGTCCCGGCCTAGTCACAAGTTTATGAGGTAATGCTTGGCCCTGTCCCCTCCACTGTCATTCCCTTGTGGCCCCCTCATGGATGATGTGGATCAGAGCTTCAGCTGTAAAGCAAATTGAGCTGCGTGACTGGCCAGCCTTCCCATGTTCACATCCAAGATGGCTTCTACCCAACTTTCAGTACCCTCCCAAAGTGACATGGCCACAGCACCTGGAAATGACGCCATCCCGCGCATCTCCCCCCCGCCCCCCCCCCAAAGCATTAACATGAGTAATTAAAAGATGGGAAGCCCCAACCATGGTGCACCTGAACAGAGAGCATACCACAAAGCCCCTGCTTTGTAATGAAGTATGGCTGCATTTAGGAGGCCTCTGTACCCCACCAGACGACCTGTAAAAAAATAATAAACAGGAGATGTGTTGTAACTGGCCGGAGGAAGAACATAAAACTGAGGACTTGAGAGGGTGTAGTGGTCTTTATACAAAAAAAAGTGTAACATGCGTTTCCTGGGAGGAGCCTCTCTCTCACGTAAGCTGTCCAGGAAGAGGACTTGGGAAAACTCAGTTTAAAAAGATAAAGTAGCAGATTTACAAGAATTTGAATGACATCCATTTCAGCATTCTAAAATAAAATAAAATGTATCTTCAGCTAAACAATTCAAAGGGGTTGTAAACCCTTGAGGTTTTTCACCTTAATGCATTCTATGCATTAGGGTGAGAAACCTCCTGTGATGCAGCTGCCCCCCAAAGCCCCCTTTTTACTTAATCAAACCCAGTCTTTCCAGCGAATGGGATGAGCACACCAGCTCCAGCCAGTGTCTCGGGTCCCGATTGGATAGATTGAGAGAAGCGCAGCCATTGGCTCAGAGTCCTGCTGTCTGTGTCAATAGACGCAGCAGTATGACACGGGAGCGCGCCTGCGCGAGTGCCCAGAGGGAGAGTGGCTCTCCAACAGGGCACTCGAGAAGAGGAGGAGCGCCGTTGAGGGACCCCAGAAGAGGAGGATCAGGGCCACTCTGCAAAACCAACTGCACAGGAGGCAAGTATGACATGTTTAAAAACAAAAAAAAATAAATAAAAAAAAGAAAAAGAAAAACACAAACCTTTAGTTATCCTTTAAAGCTAGTGAGTAACAAAAATGGTGTGAACAAATTCCTTACCAGTAAGAGTTTTATTTGTATCTGTCGAACATAAATCCAAAGCCAAAATTCCAGGAACGCTGGCACTGTGGAGCCCCTTGGTAAGGAAAACAAGACAGAGAACACAGTGTTTTAAGCCATGCAGGCAAATTAAAGAACAATTACAGAATGCATCTGCAGGTCTCTAACAATCCTTCCTGGATGCAAAATATTTAACATAAAAAGATTTTTTTACTTGCCTTAATTTCTTCCCTCCATTGGTGCAATTGGGGTACTATCCTGACCACTAAGAGGAAATGCTAAATTAAATCCAGTGTAGCACTTAGTAAATAAAAATCTAAGGAAGGATGATCTTCTCTAGAATCATCTTAACTATGGCAACAGAAGTACAACATCATGGGCAAAAAAAAAAATTCTCCCAAAAATCACTAGGGGACAGTGTCTGACCTTTGGAACATCTAAAACATCTCAAAGTGGGGACACATTATACCAATAAGATCTTCCACTTAAGAGGCAGAAGGGAAAACTCCTGTGACATCATTAGTAAATGAAGACAACACCGCAGAGATGTCTTGGTGTGGGACTGAAGACTGACTTCCCCATTCAAGGAGAGAGGGGACCTCCAACATTCGGATAGTTCTGCAGTGCTCTGGTGTGGAACTAGCTAGTAAAGGGAATTGCCTCAAATGAGGATACTATGAGCCCCAGGACCTGCATGCAACTGGGCAAAAATAGATGTGCTACATCCAGATGATAGACTTGTATCCTTAGTAGTTTCAGCTTCTCCAGAGGCAGAAAAGCCTTTGATAACCCTGTGTCTTGAACGGGGGGGTTCAAACCAGGACGTTAAGTTCGCCCAAAATTAATGGGCGGATGGACTGCACTGGGAGCACTGACAATTGGCCACAAAGCAGGCGTGATCACTTTCCTCAACTCCTCTGTTGTGCACAGTACTGAATTATGTTTGGGACACTCAAGAGGGTAAATGGTCTGCTCTTAAATATATGGACCTAACTCTGCCAATGGCCCTTTCCCTTCTTCAATCAGTCGCGCAGCAGGCAGCCCAAACCTTGACCACAATCGAAGGAGATATCAATGCAGTCCCCAATTCACAAGAAACATTCCCTACAACAGTTCAGAACCCCAAAAAATGCCAACATGCAAACTGTAATCTTTCAAACACTGTAAACCTTGATACGAGACACCTTCACTTCCTTCCTGCCAAGGCCATTTTCGGCTTTCAGCTCTGTCACACTTTGAAAAAAAAAAAGACTCAGTCATGCAACACTAATTACATTATCATTTTTTTGAGACAGATAGAGCTTTATTTTGGTGGTATTTAATCACCACTGGGTTTTGTTTTTTTTTTTGCAAAATAAATGGATAAAAAACTATTTGAAAAATTGTGTTCTACATCTGGTAAAAAAAAATCCAAATCAGCGTATATTAGTCTGTAGGAAATTTATAGTCTACAAACTATTGTACATACAGTATATTTGAATACTGACAAACCTTATGTACTGATCGCCCATTTCTTGAGGCCCTAAAATGCAAGGACAGTACAAATACCCCAGAAATGAATCCTTTTTGGAAAGCAGACAGTCCATTAAGAGTAAGAGGTATTGGTGATTTCTCTGAAGTTGTAATTTTTTTGATACAATTTGTTTCGTTTCTTTTTTTTTTTTTTAATTTTTGTTTACATACTGTGACCAGAGCAGTACAGTGTTACCATAGTGACACTATACTACTCTGGGGAAGTGATCAGGACTTTTTTTTTTACACACACACAGACTATGACTGCTTATAACAGTGATGATCACTGTTATAAGCAATCATTTTTATAAATGGCATCCATTCATTGTGTACTATTGTGAAGCTGTGATTGGCAACAGCTATCACATTGTACAGATGAACTGTGATTGGCCCCGTTTGAACAATGTGATCACTGTGACCACAGAGATCAACACAATGATACACAATGAATGGCTTTCATTCGTACAGCTGTCATGTAATTGCTGTTATTAGTCACAGCAATCGCATGGTACCAGCACTACCCCAGGACAATGATCTGTTATCTGCTGTGTCTGGTGGACAAGGGTGACAGATCGCACTACAGAGCAGTCCCTAGGGATGTCATATACGTCCACCCAGGATGGGAGTGCTCCCGCTCGGCCATTAGTCAACAGTCTGGGCAAAAAGCAGTTAATGCTGCATGGTCTCACAGATCTCAGAAGGTATGAGCATCCCACGGGTCGTGACTATTATCATTCAAATGTGCACAAATTCCTGTTCTAGGGTTGATAGTTTTCTTTCTAATGAAGAAACCATCAAAACATTTGAACAAAAGACAGGGGTTGATTTACTAAAGCTGTACAGTGCGAAAACTTCTAAACTTCAGTTTGTTCAATTAAGCTTTGACAAAAAAACCTGGAGCTGCACGCTTCAGTTTTAGGCTGGGTTCACACTGATACTCATACGGCTGTCATCCTACTTTGCTCTGCGACATCAGTCCTACATCCATCCGACTTGAATGAACAGGATACTACTTTGATCCGACTTTATGATAGTATGACTTGTCCTTTGACCAATCAAAACAATCCCAGTGTGACAAATTCCTTTTACTGCTGCTGTAATCACCATGTCGGATGTCACAAGTCGGATAGTTAGGACTAGGATACGACTTCAATGATATTCAATGGGCTGAAGAAAGAACAAAGTCGGGCTGAAGAAAGAACAAAGTCGGGCTGAAGTAAGAACAAAGTCGGACCAAAGTAGCGCAAGGAGCAATTTCAAAGTCGGACTGACTTGCGTCGGACCAGTTAAGACAGCTCATAGGGAAAAATTGATTCACATGTCATGCGACATGAGCTCCCAATGTTGGAGCGTTTGTCATACAAGTATGAACTCAGCCTAAGTAAATTTCCCCCATAGTAATAATGGATCATGCACCTCTTCATATGCACTAATTGGGGTTGTAGATGCTCCAGGGTGTGCTGGACATTCCTAGCACATCTATCTGACAATAGTTCTAAAATAAAACTACAAGAGGGCTAGGACAATGTAATGTAAATATTATTACCTTGAGGGGTGTCAATTCAGACTGGGCAATAAGACTGGCAAGCTGACAACCCTTATCACCAGTTGAAAGCTGATAAAGGGATTGTCCATTCAGCCTCTAAATCTATAGCCTGTATACTACAACACTACTATGAAAATCTTTATTTAACCAAACCTGAAAGAATAGCTGCAGGACTCAATTTTTTTTTTGGAGAATATTTTCTCAAATTTACACATGAGGAAGCAGAGTACAACTCAACGTATTACACTCCTGATAATTAGCAGGTTATTTAAAATTCTCCCAAACTTGAGATGCTCTCCCCTGATTTTCATGAGCTAAATCTTGCTATTTTGGGTAGCCGAATATTGCTCACACTGACAGCACCCACACAGGTAGGCTTTGGAAGATTGGAACACAAAGGTATTAACAGTGATGCAATAAAATAGGCTGTGGGGCTCTCTTGCCAGGCCCTACTGACATAAGATGCTAAAAAGGCATTTGACAAGGATTCATTTTCATTGTTAAAACTCATATTAAATCGGTTGTATACCGCTGGCCGTTTTTTTTCCTGCAAATTAAAGTCATAATGTGCTAGTATGCATCGCATACTACACACATTATGTGAAACTTACCTTGAAACAAAAGCTGTTCCATCGCAACAATGTCAGCACTGCAGCTGCTTCCATCTTCACCCATCTTGCTTCAGGGTTTGCAGGCTCCAGCTCTGTGACTGGTCGAAGCCGCACTGCCGTCACTCCTGCGCATGCGCACAGGAGCCACTGTTCAAGGCTCGCAGGAAGGGCCATTCCTTCAGAGAGCATGCGCCAGTGATGTCACTGGCTGCATGTAATGTAAATATCTAAACGATGCCTGTTTAAACTACACCATAGTGATAATGGATCATCAATGGATCAGAGGTAAAAGTCAGTAGAGCCAGTTTACTTACCCTATAAGGCACATGGGCTTCACAGGTACAGTTATTTCTTTTACTATACTAATGCTCTATAGCAGTGTTTCTCAACCTTTTTCAAGTCAGGGAACACTCTTTCAGTTTCGAGGCACCCAAGTCTAATGGTTCACATTACTGTGTTTTGGGGAACATGCGCAAAAATCGAAGTTACTTACCGGTAACGTTTTTTCCAAGAGTCTTTCAGGACAGCACACTTGAGACCTCAGCGCCTCCCTTCTCAGGAAACACCACGTCCACTAGATCTTTAAGTCATTCCTTCCCTCCAGCCTGTCAGTTTTTGTACGAGAACCTCCGGCCAGTCTAGGGAGACTTAGTTACACATCATACCAACCTTTAGACTCCTGATGCTCTCACGTCCTAGTGGCAAGATATTAATTTGGGCGGGTACCGGTGCTGTCCTGAAAGACCTGGAAAAAACGTTACCAGTAAGTAACTTTGATTTTCCCTATTTCGTCTTTCAGGACAGCACACTTGAGAGGATAAGCGAGCACTTACCCTAGGGTGGGACTACTACTTGCAGAACTTTACGCCCAAAGGCCTGGTCCTGGGCAGACAATAAGTCCAGTCTGTAGCGCTTAACGAAAGTCTTAAAACTTGACCACGTTGCTGCTCTGCAGATTTGATCGGGTGTAGCACCAGCCCACTCTGCCTGTGATGTTGCCATGGCCCTAGTGGAATGGGCCCTAATACCTTCCAGGACCTCCACCCCCTTTGCTATATAGGCCTGACTGATAGTCAACCTTAGCCATCTGGCTATAGTGTGTCTAGAGGCTTTGGACCCCTTCCTAGCCCCTGAAAAAAACAAAAAAGGAATCTTATTTCTTGAACTGTTCCGTAATCTCCAGGTATTTTAGTGCACATCTTGACATCTAACCTGTGGAAGACATGCTCCTGTTACCTCAAAGGATTTGAACAAAAAGTGGGTAAACAGATTTCCTGGCTTCTATGAAATTTAGAAACCACCTTTGGAAATAAGGCCAGATTGGTTTTAAAAATAATCCGATCCAGAAAGTCTTGAGGGAAAGGTGCCCTCCTAGAGAGGGCTTCTAGCTCACTAACCCTGCTTGCGGTAGTGATAGCTACTAAAAAAAAAAAAAAAAAAACAACGTCTTGAGGGTTAAAAATTTCACCGTACAAGACTGAATAGTCTCAAAAGGATGCTCTGTAAAAGCCTGCAACACTAAGGAGAGGTCCCATACAGGAAAGGGATGAGAGCTGACTAGTCTCTGCTTACTTAAAGCTTTAAAAAAAAAACCTGGATATCCAAGGATTCACTGCTAGTTGTTCAAGGAATACACTTAAAGCAGAAACTTGACCCTTAACAGTACTAAGGGCCAAACCCTTGTCTGCCCTACTCTGTAGGAACTCCAGCACTGCTACTGGACTGCGAACGCTAAAAGGAGCTCTCTGCGCACCAAGAATTGAACTTCTTCCAGACTTTCGAATAGATCTTGCACGTTTCTTCCTTCCTAGAATTTAGAAGAGTTGTTACCAACCTTTCAGAGAACCCCTTACTTCTCAGCATTTCCTCCTCAGCAGCCAGGCTGCCAGATTCCACCTCTCCACCTGAGGGCAGCAGATTGGGCCTTGATAGAGAAGGTCTTCCCTGACCAGCAATATCCAAGGCGGTTCCACCGCCAGCTTCTTTAGGAGAACCATGGCCTCCTGGGCCAGTGTGGCGCTATCAAGATCAGGGTCGTGTCCTCTGACTGGAATTTCCTCAAGACTGCGGGCAACAGTACAGGAGGGGGGAAGGCATAGCACTTGGAAAAATGCCAGCTCTGAGAAAGAGCATCCACCCCTATTGCCCTGTCCCACCGGTTCAGAGAGAAGAAGAAGGGAGCTTTGGTGTTCTCTCGAAGCGAAAAGGTCCACACATGGAACCCCCCCACTTCTGGATAATCATCCTGTAGATGACTTGACTCAAAACCCAGTCGCTCTCCCTCAACTTCCTCCGGCTGAGGAAGTCTGCCCTCTAGTTTAACTCCCCCTTTAGGTGTACTGCTGATAGCGAGAGCACCGTGACCTCGGCCCAATTGAATATTGTTTCCGTCAGAGCCCAAAGGGAACTGCTTCTGGAGCTCCCCTGTCAGTTGATGTAAGCAACTGCTGAGGAATTGTCTGAGCGGACCTGTACGTGATGTCCCTGGAGCTCCTGTTGGAAAGCTCTGAGAGCCAGGGAAATGGCTTTCAGCTCTCTCCAGTTCGAGGAATTCCTGCGTCCTCAACTCTCCAGGATCCCTGCGCCAGACTCATCCCCAGGTGTGCTCACCAACCTGTGCCACTTGCGTCTGTTGTGATGACTTTGGACACTGGCAGTACCCATTCCAGACCCTGCGTTAGATTAGCTGCCTTCCTCCACCACAAGGATCTCTTAACCTGTATTGGAATGAGAACCGGTGAGTCCAGGGACCTCTGAGTGCAGTCCCAAACTTCCAGAATAAACAACTGTAAAGGGCGGAAGTGCAATTCCGCCCACCTTACCGCTGGGAGGGCAGCTGTCAGCAATCCCAAAGCTGACATGGCCTTTCTTAGAGATTTGTTGATTGCCTTGTAGAACTGCCAAGGCTTTGTCTACTTCGCAAATTTTCTCTTCTGGAAGGAAAACTCTCCGCTGGGTTGAGTCCAGAATGTAACCTGGGAACGTAACCCTCTGGCTCTGTGATGGAACCAGGCTTGATTTATCCAAATTTAAGAGCCATCCCAAATGCTTCAAAACACTCCTTGCTATCTGCAAATCCTGGACCAGGTATGCGATCACTGATATCCCCCGAAGTCGCAGAAAGGCCAGAGCCTCCACCATAACTTTGGTGAATATCCGGGGCGAAGAGGATAGCCCATAAAGGAGGGCTTGAAACTGAAGATGTACCATTTCCTCCCCAGACCTTACTGCCAGTCTGAGGAATCTGACTGTCCTCTGCGATCGGAATGTGCAGATAGGCGTCCCTTAGATCTATGGACTCCATGTAGCAATTTGGAAGAAGCAGGTGTTTTCACAGAAAAAATTGAATCCATCCAAAACCTTTTGTAGGAGATTGATAGATTCAGGGGTTTTAGGTTCAGGATGAGCCTGAACTACCCTGACTGCTTCCAAACCACAAAGATGTGGGAATAGAAACCTCTGCCTATCTCCCCAGGTGGGACCCGTGATATTACATCCTGCTGTTCTAGATCCTCCAGTGAGACTAGTAATGCTGCCGCCTTCTCCGCACACTTTGGCAAGTCTGTAACTAGCAGCCTGTGGGGGGGGGGCTTGAGAATTCTAATCTGTAATCTAGTATGAACGTATTGGAGGTAACCGACTCCCACTGTGGGAGGAAGGCCCCCCAGTCAGCCTCCCATCAGGGTTAACCTGTCATTGGGACTTTCGGGGCTGTTCAGGAGGGCGAAAAATCGCTCCCCCGTGCCCTCTGCTCTTCTTGGTCCAAACTTTTTTCTGAGACTCCGCCCTCAGAAGATTAAACTTCCTTTGCGGGCGAGTTTTTAGGCTGTTCCCCCAGCTTTTTCTTTAGGGAAGGGCCTTCTTTTTATCGGCTCTTCGATCAAGGACAGCCTCCAGATCCGGACCGAACAGTAAATCCCCCGTGAAAGGGACTCCACAAGCTTGATTTTTGATGCATTGTCCCCCTGCCAGGTTTTTAGCCAAAGAGCTCTCCTGGCTGAATTGGCCAAAGCAATGGATCTAGCAGACATGCGGACAGACTCTGCTGAGGCGTCCGCAATGTATGCGAGATCCTTTAAAAGCATTGGGAAGGAGGAGAGAAACGTCTCTAGAGCGCTCCCAGCCTCAATATGTGCTTTTATATGTGTTAGCCAGTGCTCCATGTTACGTGCCACCACTGTGACAGCCATGGCAGGCTTAAGATTGCCTAGAGAGGAATTCCAGGACTTCCTGAGGAGAGAATCCATCCTCTTGTCAATGGGGTCTGCTTGCACCTGCATATCTTCAAAAGCCAAGTCTTTTTCTGGATACCTGAGAAAAGGCTGCATCCAGTATAGGCGACTTCTTCCACACAGTAGCTTAATCCTCTGAAAAAGGGAATCTGCGCTTTAATGCTCTAGAAAAGAAAGGTTTCCTTTCTGGGTCTCGCCATTCCTTCTTAATGGGGTCTACTAGGACCTCATGTACCGGAAAGACCTTTTTCTCTAGTCATCTTCCAGGACGGCATAACCTGAGAGATGACTGGTCCACCTGACAGGAAACACAATCAAAATACAAGGTTAAAAGGCCCCTCCCTTCCCCCTGCACTTCAGTTCTTGATTGCGTTTCCCGGCAGCGAAACGTTTGTTGTTTTTTCTCAGACCTGAAGCTGGTAGCGGATGGTCCCCCCCTGAGGGCTGGACGCCAAAGCCGGGGAGGGTGGTGGGTCCAGCCATGGCCCTGTCCTTCTCAGGGGGTCCCCCCAATGGCCGGGGGAGAGAGTCTTCCCTGGCAAGGAGCCTCCCGGGTACAGAGGGGTAGCCCGGAACTCCTGTGAGCACATACCTCATGCTTTTTCCTTCCACCCTTTCAGGTACGGAGGTGATGAAGGAACTGGAGCTCAGGCTGGTGTCTAGGCCGCAGAGGGGGTAGGGGACGCCAGCCAGGTCAGTACCTTGGTGCCTTGTAGGGCTGGTGGAGGTCCTGGACTTCATAGTGCTGAAGCTCCTGTGTATGGAGCAGGCATCCCAGGGTGGAGTAAGATGGCGGCATTTCCGGTTCCGGGAGCTGTAACTTCCGACTTCCGGTGTATGCCAAAATGGCGGATTCGGACATTAGAGGCCAAAATCCTCCCTCAAACAGCGGCTCTTCAACAAAATGGCGCCGATCATCGGTGTATAGGAGATAGACATTCAGCGCTCCATGGAAAAGCAGGAGGCCTCACGATACTCCTCTCTTAGCCCAGGAAGAGGCCAGTGGTGGTGAGTCCTCTTCCGTTTTGAATGTGGTGAAGTAAGAAGGGTCCTACCTACACCATATGGGGGGGAGACACACACAGAAAGTCTTAGGAATCTGATTAAAGTTTGGACTTTGTCTTTTTTGTCTCCCTAGATCCTGGCGGCTCTGCTCAGGGGGCTCACAAGATGAAGGGCAAAAATCCCCCTCCTCCCAGGTCAAAAAGATGTGGGAACTGTAATAAGCTCCCACAGGACCATGTGAAACCTTTTTGCTATAGGTGCATAGAGAAACTGTTATGAGGGACTTCCTTACGGTACAGTCAGAGATGCTCTCTA
Source organism: Aquarana catesbeiana (assembly GCF_042186555.1). Lineage (NCBI taxonomy): Eukaryota > Metazoa > Chordata > Amphibia > Anura > Ranidae > Aquarana > Aquarana catesbeiana. Next base: position 242,430,510 of record NC_133331.1, on the reverse strand, counting down.
CCCTCCAGTCTATTAAGACTGCTATAGCACCTAAAGCGGAGGATAGAGAAGTCCTGTCCTCTAGAGAAGGCACTTCCTCTCAGGAAGGTTTTTCAGACAGGGGTCAGAAAACCTCGCAAGGACCCCCTTCCTCTGTCACTTCGGGAGTTGAGTTTGAGGAGTCAGAGGAGGACTCATTAGAGGAAGGTGTAGACACAGACGCTGACAGCCAGGATAGTGACAGGCTGTGGAGTCTGTCAGGAACACAGCCAAATCTGCGGCCCTCCTTTACTCCGCAAGAAGGGCAGTCTGGGTCAAATCATGGCAAGGGGACCATATGTCTAGATCAAGGCTATGTGGTTTGCCCTTTGAAGGTTTACAACTCTTTGGACCTGGCCTGGATCAGGTGCTGTCAAGGTCAGCAGAAAAGGGAAAAAAGTTCCCGGTTAAAGCTAAGGGAGAAAGGGGCAGGAAGTTTTTTCATCCCTCCTCTAACCAGGGTCAATTTAAAGGAAAAAAGGATGCGAATAGAAGGTGGGGGAAGGAGGGGGCGTGGCTTAGCGATGGCCGGGTAAGGACGCGCTGTGAAGGAGCTCCCGGTCCGACCCGACATATCCTGGCTTAACAACCAACTTTCCACACATGGAGCTGCGGCATGAGCTCTAACAGACGCTACAGCACCAGGGCGACAACAAAAGGGGAAAGTAACCCAGTCACCCCGCTCGGTATCCGGAGATACTTTAGAGGCAGGCAGGAGCTCTCTCCGGGCGCCGTTGTGTCGGCTCCACGTTTACTCCGTACGTTCCGAGCTGAAGGCGGTTCCAGCATGTCACAATCCCCTCCACCTTCATCCTCTCTGGAGACACATCCGCATATGGGGACCCCAGCTGTATTCCGGTCAGGGTCGGCAGATCCCCCACACAGCCAATTTCGTTTAGAAGATGATCTCCGCGCCATGCTGCAGGCCCTGCCCACAAGAGCAGACATTGAAAGCCTAATACAGCGAGTGGAAGAAGCTCACAAGAGAGACATACAAGAGGTCAGAACAGAACTGAGCACTATCAGTACCCGTGTAACCGCTGGTGAAAATCTGACCTCCGCACTGGAAGCCCGGGTGCTATCCCTGGAGCAGGCACGTGAGTCCCAAGCTATAGAGGTTCAAGAGATGCAGCTCCACATAGAAGAAATGGAAGACCGCAGCCGCCGCAACAACCTGCGGCTGATCCCTGAGGCCACAGGTTCGGAAGACCTTGCGGAAACAGTAACCGCAGTATTCCACAGGCTGCTGGAGACACCACCACCCACCCTAGAAATCGACCGGGTACATCGCACTCTAGGCCCGAGATCTACGGACCCCGAGACGTACTTTGCCGCCTACACCGGTATGCTCAGAAAGAGATCATCCTCAGAAAAGCTTGGGAAAATGGCGACATTGACTTTAATGGAGCACACATCCAAATACTTCCAGACATCTCCAGAGCGACTTTACAACGCCGCGCTATGCTGAAACCAGCATTGGAAGCAGCTAGAAGCCGAGGATGCACTTACAGATGGGGCTATCCCCTGGCGGTGATAGTCCGCTCCGACGACTCATCATTCAAACTGCGCTCCCCGGCAGACCTCCCAGCCTTCTTCACCTTTCTGGGATCTGATCCGGTTCAAGTTCCGAATTGGCTGATGAAGATACCGAGACCGACGGGCCGCACAGGCCTAAATCTGAGTAGTCCCAACCAGTTTCACCGCTCCCGGAGTCAGAGGGGCCGCTCTCGAGTCCCTGGTACCAACAGGTCACGTGAGTGATTATACTGCCTTTCTAGTTACTCAAGATTAATATGCAGGAGTTGATGCCACGACACTTCTATTGATACCCCCCCATGAGTCGACACTTTTCAGAAGACAGTCCCTTCCAGATTTGGCCGGTGTCTACCATACCTTTGACGTGCTCCCGGGTCCCGGTAAAAGATAGACACAAATACACGGAGGTATGCCAGACACATTATACTTACTGGCTTTCAGGTTCACTCTCCCTGGACTTCCGATAGGGGGAAACTATACTGTTATGCTGAATGTGATAGTCTCCCCTGATAGAATACCCGAGAATAGTGGGGTACCATATGGGCCATAGCCTGTTATTGCTACAACTTTGACTTTAGCTGTTTGATCGCCTGCTGCAATAACGCATGGTGTAAAGATGCAGAGGATGTAAAGACTTATACCCTACTACCATCCAGCGTGGTATACATAATTACCTCCCGGGGATGAGTTACTGCATGGTGCATAATAGCCGATTATACACCCTAATAATTTGACTTCTCTCTTCCTATGAACTGACGGTCAGGGGAAGATACGAGCAGTTCCTCATCAAGATGGTCAGCGGGAACCCTCTACCACGGCTACTACCGGGTAAATATGGACACTTGTCTTTAGTAAGCTATAATACACTCAGGAGACGTATATATAGAGAAGAGTAACAGTAGACTACTGTGAAGGGATATCTGCTAGACACGCTTACTAGGGGAGACGATCTAAGGCTAAGTTTAACCTGCATATCGTATACTATTCTATTTGATTATGTTTGATTTCTTAGATTTAAATTTTTGGTTTATACTGTTTGTGCTGGGCAGTTGTAAGGTCTATATTTGACCTTTCTATGTTATAAGTCGCACACTTTTCCAATATACACCACCTGTGCTGTTGGGAAGTTCATGCTTACACACTCCAACATATATAAGAGGAGCCGGGAGGGACACGGGCGGTAACCGGGACACTCCCACGGCCTTTGCTGAACACACTCCCACCTAGGGCCACGCTCGTAACTCAGGCCTCCCTGAAGAGCGTGTTAGCAACATTTTGCTAATTGCGTTAGATTCTATACTAGAGGGCTGACCACCCTCTTTTCTTTCTTTTTCTCTTCGTGCCTCTAATTTCTTCCCCGCCTCTCTCTCGCAACCCCACTACCTACCCTCTTTCTAAACCCCCCCCAATTCGCCGCGATCATGGACGAACTCCACATTGTTACTTTAAATGTAAAAGGACTTAATGTCCCAGAAAAACGCCGAATGTTGCAAAATGACATGAAACGCATAAAAGCGGAATCCTCTTACTACAAGAGACGCACTTTAGGGAAAATGCTTTTCCGATTTTAAAAAATAGATTTTACCCGACAGTGTATCACTCCACCTATTCAGAAACCAAGTCTAGAGGAGTTTCCATCCAGATTTCAGCCAGAGTCCCATGGTCTCTACTTGACATTAAAACAGATCCGATGGGAAGGTACCTCTTCCTTAAAGGCATGATAGGAGAAGTGAAAGTAACCATAGCCAATCTCTACGCTCCAAACTGCCAACAAGATGTCTTCACCAGGAAACATCTTAACCACTTCAAAACCAGCCTCGTTTTGGATTTTAGGTGTTTAAGAGTTTAAAACAGGTTTTTTTGCTAGAAAATTACTTAGAACCCCCAAACATTATATATTATTTTTTTTCTAACACCCTAGAGAATAAAATAGCAGTCATTGCAATACTTTTTTTTGCACCGTATTTGCGCAGCGGTCTTCTAAGCGCACTTTTTTTGGAAAAAAATTCACTTTTTTGAAAAAAAAAAATAAGACAACAGTAAAGTTAGCCCAATTTTTTTTTATATTGTGAAATATAATGTTACGCCAAGTAAATTGATACCCATCATGTCACGCTTTAAAATTGCGCCCGCTCGTGGAATGGCGTCAAACTTTTACCCTTAAAAATCTCCATAGGCGACGTTTAAAAAATTCTACAGATTGCATGTTTTGCGTTACAGAGGAGGTCTAGGGCTAGAATTATTGCTCTCACTCTACCGGTCGCGGTGATACCTCACATGTGTGGTTTGACCACCGTTTTCATATGCGGGCGCTACTCACGTATGCGTTCGCTTCTGCACGCGAGCTCGTCGGGACAGGGCGCTTTAAAAATTTTTTTTTTTTTTTTTATTATTTATTTTACTTTATTTTATTTATTTTTTCACTGTTTTAAAAAAAAAATAAAAATTTGGATCACTTTTATTCCTATTGCAAGGAATGTAAACATCCCTTGTAATAGAAAAAAGCATGACAGGTCCTCTTAAATATGAGATCTGAGGTCAAAAAGTCCTCAGATCTCATATTTAGACTAAAATGCAAAAAAAAAAAAAAAAAAAAAAAAAAAAAGTCGTTTAAAAAAATGACACAAAAAAAATTGTGCCTTTAAGAGAAGTGGGCGGAGCCGTCGTAATGACGTTGCTCCGGCCGTCACATGGTATAGAGACGGGTGGGGGCCATCTTGGCCTCACTCGTCTCAGTACCTCAGCAGTGACAGGTCCCAATCTCCTCCGCCGCTACCGACGGCTCCGGTAAGCGGCGGAGGGCGCGGGAGAGCGGCGGGAGGGGGGGTGGCACCTCTCCCGCCGCCGATAACGGTGATCTCGCGGCGAACCCGCCGCAGAGACCACCGTTATCGTGTACAGAATCGCCGGCCCTAAAGATGGATACCTCGGTTGTGGCAGCAGCTGCTGCCGTTACCGAGATATCCATCTTTAAAAAACAGGACGTCAATATACAGTGGGCGGTCGGGAAGCGGTTAAACTACTCCAAAATTTCTCAGAAGGCCAACTCATTATGGGAGGCGATCTTAATACTGCCCTGATCCCTTCAGAAGACACTTCGGCGGGGACTTCTTCCACGCCCAGAGGTACACGTAAAATGATACATGCAGCTTTACACGATACACAATTGATAGACGTCTGGCGCCTCTTGCACCCAGGGGAAAGGGATTATACATTTTATTCCCGACCACACCATTCCTACTCCCGCATAGACTACCTCTTCGTACCACATGGACAACTACAGGCAGTCAGGGGCGCCACTATAGGGTCCATCACATGGTCTGACCACGCCCCAGTCATGATGAGATATGCTTTGATGGATTTCTACAGGGGACAAAGGAAACCTTGGAGACTTAATGAGAGCCTCCTACAAGACCCGGAGATACTAGCTGACATAAGGGAAATCACACATTATTTTCAAGCTAATACATCCTCAGACAGCGACACAGGACTAGTTTGGGAAGCCCACAAGGCAGTGATCCGGGGTGTTCTCATAAAACATGGGGCGAGACTTAAAAAGACAAAGACTGAACAAATGACTGTACTAATCAACAAGTTACAGACGCTCGAAACCACACATAAGCAGAATCAGACTAGACAAATAGGAGCCGAACTTGACACGATTCGTATGCAGATCAAGGACTTGCTCCACTTCAAAGCTAAAGCGGCATTGCAGATTTCCCGGAAAAAAGTGTATGAATCAGGAAACAAATGCGGTAGATTGTTAGCACAATCCCTTCACACACAAAAGTTAGCATCCTATATACCACATATAACTTCCCCCGAAGGCCAAAAAAGGAGTCTACCCCAACAAATTACAAACGAATTCAAATCCTATTACGAGAAATTATATAACTTATCCACGACACCACAGACACCGGAACAGATAACAGAATACTTAACTAAATCGCTAATGCCCACATTGCAGACTGAAACATGAGACATCTTAGAGGAACCTATTACACTGCCAGAGGTACAACTAGCAATACGTAACACAAAACCGGGGAAAGCTCCAGGCCCAGACGGCCTCACAATTCAATATTACAAAACACTACTACCATCTCTGGGGAATCACTTATTAAAACTGTTTAATAATCATAGTGAGGGAGACATATTCCATAGTTCCACACTACAGGTCCAGATATCGGTCATTCCCAAGGAAGGGAAAGACCAGACACAATGTGGGAGTTACCGCCCCAATTTCCCTACTCAATACGGACCTCAAGTTGTTCACCAAAATATTAGCGACCAGACTACAATTACACTTACCCCAGCTAATACATTTAGACCAGGTGGGATTTGTCCCAACCAGGGAAGCAAGGGACAACACCATTAAGGTCTTGAACCTACTCCACACGGCCAACAACGCGAACACTCCAAGCGTCTTCATCAGCACCGACGCTGAAAAGGCGTTTGACCGCGTAAATTGGGCTTTTATGTTTGCAACACTCCGACATATAGGAATCGGCAATACCATGATGAGATGGATAAACGACACCGACGGCTAGAGTCAGGGCAAACGGAATACTATCAGACATGTTCCCAATCACCAATGGGACGAGACAGGGGTGCCCCCTCTCTCCCCTCCTTTTTGCACTATCGAGCCCTTCTTGTGCCACGTTAGACTAAATCCCATTATTTCGGGAATAATGATAAACCAGGCCCAATACAAAGTGTCCGCTTACGCGGACGACCTTATGTTTTCTATCACAAACCCAACAATATCACTCCCGAACCTACTCAAGGAATTCGATACATATGGTACCCTCTCCAATCTGAGGATCAATCTCACCAAATCAGAAGCCATGGGTGTGGGAATACCACACTCAGGGCTTATACATCTTCAATCTAGCTTCCACCTAAAATGGACCAACACAGCACTGAAATACCTGGGTACCAAGATCCCCCAAACACTTTCGAAGCTGTACACATTAAACTTTCCGCCATTACTAAAAGCAGTCAAATCACTTTTAAATAACTGGAGCAAGGGTCTACACTCCTGGTTGGGACGGTGTAACATACTAAAAATGTCCATACTTCCAAAGTTCCTTTACCTCATGCAAGCCCTGCCAGTAAACATACCTACAGCCTATTTCAAGCAAATACAGTCGACATTCACCGAATTCGTATGGGCCAAACAAAGACCACGACTTGCAAACAAAATACTCGTCCTCCCCAAACAATATGGAGGCCTGGAATTGCCGGATGCCCGTTCTTACCATCAGGCAGTTCACTTGGGAAGAATGGTGGACTGGTGTTGTCACCGAGAAACCAAATTATGGGTCCAAATGGAACAAGACCAAAAGTACAGTACCTCTCCAGAGGGCCCCATGGTGTTACTCAAACTTGCCATTGGAGACCAGGAGACACCCACTAATAGGTACGACTGCACAAATCTGTGCCAGGCATATCACACGGGCAACACTAACTTTGCCAAATTCCCCTCTCTACCCAATACTAGGGAACCCATTATTTACACCGGGCCTGAGGGATACGGTCTTTAGGTGCCTGGCAGAGGCAGGCCTATACCAGGCATCTCACTTTAGCTCTGGAGGTCGCTGGAAAACAGCCACAGAGCTCTCGGATCCCTTAGGCCCGTATCGCCTAGACTTTCTGAGGGCGTCTCAGTTGAGCCATTTCCTGAAATCGCTCCAACCCCCCACGACCACCCAAATCCTCACCACATTAGAAGAACTATGTTCCACCTCGGGGGTAGTAACACACACACACTCTCTCTGATATACAACCTGTTAAATACGCCACCGACGGACTTTGTAACGCCGGGCTTACTTAAATGGGAAAGGGCTCTAGACTGCAACTTCACCATACCCAAGAAACAACAAATCCTCCATTTCACACACAAGTCCTCTATCTGCGCCAAAACCCAAGATATAGGGGCTCAACAACACACTCCATGATCGCGGCGAATGTTTCCCTTTACCTCTTTCTCTCCCTCTCCCCTACCCCTTCGTCCCTCAATCCCCCTCTCTCCTTATCCCTTTCTCTCCCTCTACCTGTAGGATACTCCTACAATTCTTTGGAAAATGGGAAAAAGTAGGAGAAGGAGCTCATGGGACAGTACTAACCTAATGTGACACATAATAGGACGCATATAGGATCCTTTCCAGGGTGGAGAGCCGAATATCGTTAAAGTATTAAATCTACACCTATTTTTAGTGACTAATGCATATTGATGTATTATGTGATTGGTTTTGTTGACAATTTCCTGTACATTGTACTGTATCGGTCCATGTGGGCCTCCTTTTCTGTTATAAATAAAATAAAAAAAAAAAAAAAAGGTGGGGAAAGGGAAAGAGCGCACAAAAAGGTAGTCTGCTCTTTTCTGGACCTAAAGACGCCACCAAGCAGTCTAAGTGACACCAGCATCAGGGTAGGGGGGAGATTATCCCACTTTGTCCCTCAGTGGAAGAGGATCTCCGAAAACCCCTATATCTTGCAGATTGTAACAGAGGGATATCGTCTGGAACTTCTCTCCCCTTCCCCTCAAAACTTTTTTCTGACCTGTCTCCCCAAGGAAACTTCAAAAGCTGCAGGGCTGTTGGACAGCTTGCAGGGATTGGCATTCCAGGAGGTGATCATCCCCGTTCCACCGGAAGAGCTTTACCAAGGGTTTTACTCCCATGTATTTATTGTTCAAAAACCGTCAGGGAAATTTCGCCTGATATTAAATCTCAGGAAGTTGAACAGGTTTTTGCAACAAAAGAGCTTCCGGATGGAGAGTATATAGACAGTGCGCAGGTATCTATTAAGGGGTGCGTTCTTAGCCACGATGGATCTAAGGGATGCTTACCTTCATATCCCGATCACCAGGGAACACCAGTCCCTGCTGAAATTCGCAGTCCTTACGAGCAAAGGGATTCAACATTGGCAATTCCGAGCTCTTCCCTTTGGATTAGCTGCAAGCCCAAGGATCTTCACAAAGGTCCTGGCGGAGGTTGTAGCTTATATACACCTACAGGGGGTGTCCCTTATACCCTACCTAGACGACCTTTTGGTATACGGGCGATCCCTAGAGCAGGTGGAAGTAGACGTAGGCAGAATGATTTTCACTCTGGAGTCCTTGGGCTGGATAGTAAACAGAGAAATCTTCTCTGGCACCGTCCCAAATAAAAGTGTTCCTGGGATATCTGGTGGATACAGAGGCTCAGAAACTGTTTCTTCCAGAGGAAAAATGGTTAAAGGTGGTTACAGCAGTATCCTCTTTAAAAGAAGCCAGGGAGTGCTCTCGCAGGCATATCATGAGGGTTCTAGGTCTAATGACCTCGTGTATTCCAGCGGTTCCTTGGGCTCAGCTCCACTCCAGGGAGCTGCAGTTCTTCCTTTTGTCCTCCTGGGACAAAAGGAGAGAGTCATTGGATGCAAGGGTGTCTATTCCAAAAAGAGTAAGGACCTCCCTAGATTGGTGGCTGGATCAGGACAAGCTCAGGAGGGGTCTACCCTGGGACCAGTGGAATCCCACAAGAATCACTACTGATGCAAGCGCTTGGGGTTGGGGCACTCACCTGGGGGACATCCAGGCACAGGGGGCCTGGACGCCTTCTCAGGCAGGGGCATCCTCCAACCACAGGGAACTCCTGGCGGTGGGCCAGGCGTTAGTATCCTTTGGAGACAGGATTCAGGGCTTAGAGATCCAAGTCCTGTCAGACAATGTGACATCGGTCTCTTACCTGAATCGTCAGGGGGGAACCAGATCCAGGAAACTACTGAGTCTAGTCCTGAACATCTTAAACTGGGCCGAAGAGAATCTTCAGTCCATATCGGCGGTTCACATAAGAAGAACCGCCAATGTGGTGGCAGACTTCTTAAGCCGACAACCCATCCTCCAAGGGGAATGGGAGTTAAATCAGGAGGTCTTTCTCCAGATAAGTCAGAAGTTCGGGACTCCGGATATAGATCTTTTTGCCCACAGAGGGAACAAAAAAGTGGATCGTTTTTTCTCTCTCAACAGAGAAGGGGGATCCCAGGGAGTGGACGCTCTGTCTCAGGACTGTGACTTCCGTCTAGCATACGCCTTTCCCCCACTAGTCTTAATACCATGGGTCTTACAAAAATTGGCCCGCTCAGATTGCGGACTGATCCTTATAGCCCCATGGTGGCCAAAAAGGACCTGGTTTGCCACTCTGAAAAAGTGTTCAATTTCTCCTCCGCTCCGTCTTCCAATCAGACGAGATCTTCTCCTACAGGGGCCAGTCCTCCACCCCGACCCAGGATTCCTCAAACTGACGGCATGGTTCTTGAGGAGGAGATCCTTAGGAGCAAGGGTTGCTCTGATAGGGTAATTGAGACCCTCTTGGGCAGCAGGAAGCTGGTCACCAGGAGGATCTACTCCAAGGTGTGGAATTGCTTCTCACAGTGGTGCCGTGATAAGGTGTCTTACCCTTCAGTACCAGTGGTACTGGAATTTTTGCAAGCAGGGGTGGATCAGGGGATTTCCCCAAACACCTTGAGAGTACAGATAGCAGCATTATCTGTATTTTTGGATCAGAGGCTCGCACTAGAACCTCTGATTAAGAGATTTCTTCTGGCAAGGGAGAGGGTAACCCCTGTCAGGGTGAATGTATTTCCTCCATGGAATTTATCTCTGGTTTTGCAGGCGCTGACGAAAGCGCCCTTCGAACCAGCGCAAGAGATTTCAGTTAAGTTTTTGACTCTTAAGTTAGCGTTTCTGTTGGACATAACCACGGCCAGAAGGGTGAGCGACCTACAGGCCCTGTCAGTGAAGGAGCCTTTTCTGTTGATTCTGAAGGATAGAGTGGTTCTTAGAAAGGACCCACTATATCTTCCCAAGGTCGCATCTAAGTTTAATAGATCTCAGGAGATGACTTTACCCTCCTTCTGTGATGATCCAAAAAATGAGAAGGAGAGGAAGTTTAATTTATTAGATGTCAGGAAATGTTTATTGACATATCTAGATAGAGTAAAGGACTACAGAAAGTCGAATCATCTTTTAGTTTTGTTTAGCGGCCCTAGAAAGGGAGGGCAGGCGTCTAAATCTACTGAGGCTAGGTGAATTAGGCAGACAATAACATTGGCCTATGAGCAGACCGGTTCCCCAGTACCAGGGAACCTTAAGGCCCACTCAACAAGATCCTTGGCGGCCTCTTGGGCAGAGAGAGCTGGGGCCTCGATAGAACAGGTCTGTCGCTCAGCCACTTGGGCGAAGCAGGATACCTTTTTGATACACTATAGAGTGGAACTGCTGTCGCCCCCCAGGATCTGACATTTGGAAGAAAGGTGCTACAAGCGGTGGTCCCGCCCTGAGGTAGGCCTTGAACTCCTTGTCCATCCTCTCAGGTTATACCGTCCTGGAAGATGACTAGAGAAAATTGGACTTACTTAGTAACTATAGTTACCGATAACTGTTTTTCTAGGATATCTTCCAGGACGGCAGGCCTACTTCCCACCCATGTTTTAATATAAGTACTACAGGAAGAGTTTCTCTCTGTCACCCAGATAACCTATTACTTTGGGAGAACTGAGGTGCAGGGGGAAGGGAGGGGCCTTTTAACCTTGTATGTTGATTGTGTTTCCTGTCAGGTGGACCAGTCATCTCTCAGGTTATGCCGTCCTGGAAGATAACTGTTTTTCTAGGATATCGGTAAGTAACTGTCAATTTTCTTCTGCGCTCCAAGACCCACGTACATCTAATTATGTAGAGAGTTTTTTTCTCCTCTTGGATACCTAGGGTGGTGTGGATTGCTCTCAAGAGCTCTTCCACTTTCTCCAAGGAGAGTTTGTATCGGGAGGTTAAGGAGGACTCGCCATCCACCTTCTCTGCGTCTGACTCCCTTGAGGATGCGCTATCAGGATCATTCTCTAATGCCTCTCTGGTGCCCCCAGGTAACCCCTTACTGACTGAGGGACCTGAAGGACCAGGTGCGACAGCTGCGCTGGCAGAGGACTAGCTGGGGGTTGTATAGGCTGAAAATTTTCAATGCTTTAAAAGATTGAAAAGTGCTGGAAAGCTCTTTAACAGAAGCCGCCAGGTCAGAGCTTTGTTCCATAGAGTGTTCCTTAACTAAGCCCTCAATGCAATTCTTGCACAAAACCTTCACCCGGGACTCCCCTAAAGCACTCCTACATGATGGGCACTTTTTCTTGGAAACATGTGAGGGCTTGGATTTTTCAGTGGATTTGTCCTGAAACGACAAAAAAAAAAAACCCTGCACAGCATCAGCACCAGAGGACTAGCTGGGGGCTAGTGTAAAATAAAACATGAGACCAACACCAGGAGTGCACCCCCCAGGACCTACCACCACCAGGGTCCCAGACGTACCTCTCCTCCCCTCTGACCATCAAGAGGGGGGTTTACCCGTGGAGCTAGGTGGGAAGATAAGGGATCAGTCAGTTGACCCCTGACAAGTGAAGTAGTTAGACTGTTCAACTCTTTGAGAATTTACAAGCATCAATATTTGATGGACCTGTAGCCTTATAATTTGAAGGCTATAGTGTCCTCACACACCACCATATAATAACCAGGTGTGCCTGCCTCCCACTGCTTCTCCCCCTTCGGGTGCCTAAATATTCGTGATCACTTGTAAGCCTTTGGGCCGGGTGTGGCCCCCTTCAGGGTGGAGATAGGCGTGACCTCTCTTCATCTTCCAGGATCAATAATGGGGAAATCTACTGCAATCTTTATATGTGTTTTTTAATAAGAAATCTCTGGTTTAGCGAGCCTATTTGATGGAGAAGAATTATCAGAACCCCCTGAGGAAGACTGCAATATAGTTAGGTTGAAATGCATTGGGGCTTTTTTTCTTCAGTCAATTGTGACAGTATTACTACCATTTAATCACTATAAGCTAACATTTTGAACTTGCATTTTTGGTATTGTCAATCTTTTTTCCCTTCTACTCTAATCCCATAGTCCCGCCAAAATGTAAACCAGAGCTCATGTTTTAACCATTTGTATGATATTGTCCATTTGTTCTCTAATAATAAAAATTACTATACTTTTACAACCACTTGTTGAGACTCTCAATCGGTGCTCAAAAACCCCATGGGGAACCTTCCTCTTTTTTAGAATCTATATTCGGGGTCTGCAGTTGCTCTATTCGTGTCATATGCTATAGTGCATCTAGATGCCTTCTGTCCCTTTCTTGCTCCACAAAAAGAAATAGAGAGCCTGACTTTCTAAAACCTTTTGTCAGCTCTAAATAACGTAGGACACATCTCCTGATGTCTAAAGTATGAAACCTAAATTCCCTTTCACTTGAGGGATTAGGGCAAAAAGCTGGCAAAATTACCTCCTGGCTTCTATGGTATTTCGAAGCCACTTTCGGTAAAAAAGCCGGGTCAGTCTTAAAAATGACTATCCAAAAACACAACACAAAAGGAGGGTCTAATTGAAAGGGCCTCTATTTCACTGACCCTCCTGGCTGTGGTTACAGCCACCAAAAAAAACAGCCTTATAAGTTAGGTCCTTTAGAGTACACTTTTCTAAAGGCTCAAATGGGGGTTCCGTCATAACCTGTAAGACCAGGGAAAGGTCCCACGTAGGGAAGGAAGGCCCCTGCACTGGGCTCTGTCTTGAAAGGGCTCTGAAAAACCTGACCACCCAAGAGTTGGTGGCCAGGGATTTTTCTAGGTACGTGCTAAGCGCTGAAACTTTGCTTTTAAGGGTACTGACGGCTATCCCTTTATCTGCCCCGCATTGCAGAAACTCCAGGACTGCTATAGGGCTCTGCACCTTAAAAGAGTTTTCTAGGCACCAGACTCTAAAACGCCCCCAAACCTTTTGGTAGATTCGGCATGTCTCCTCCTTTTTACTATCAAGGAGGGTGGCTACCAGTTGCTCGGAAAAGCCTTTGCTTTTTAGTATCTCCTCTTCAGAAGCCAGGCGGCTAAGTTCCAGCGGCCTACCTGGAGACAGAGAACTGGGCCCTGCGATAGGAGATCCTTTCGGGTCGGAAGGAGCCAGGGAGCTTCCGCTGCCAACTGCCCGAGGATCGAGAACCAAGCCCTTTTGGGCCAGTAAGGAGCCACCAAAATTAGCGTGGTGTTTTCTACCTGGAATTTTCTTAGAACTGCTGGCAGAAGCATCGGAGGTGGGAAGGCGTAGCAAACTCTGAAGTGCCAGCTTTGTGTCACGCGTCTACACCTAGCACATTCTCCCATCTGCTGAGAGAAGAAATATGGGGTCTTTGTATTGCGTCTTGAGGCGAATAGGTCTACTTCTGGGAGGCCCCATCTCCTGACTATGAGGTCGAAAACCTCCTAATTGAGTACCCAGTCGGCCTCTCTAAGCTGCGTTCGGCTGAGGAAAATCGGCCACTATGTTTTCCTCCCCCTTTAGGAACACAGCTGAAAGGGACAGAGCATTGGCTTCCACCCAGCCAAGGATCTCTGCGGCTAGGCTTAACAGAACCCCGCTTCTCATGCCACCTTGCTTGTTTATATAAGCAATGACCGAAGAGTTGTCAGAACGCACCCGGATATGTTGTCCCAAGAGGTCCTCCCTGAAGGCTCTGAGTGCCAGTCCCACTGCTTTTAGTTCTTTCCAGTTGGACGACCTTTTGAGTTCCTCCTTTTTCCATGTCCCCTGCAATCCCAGATGTGCCCCCCAGCCTCTGCCACTTGCGTCTGTGGTAATCACTCTGGACACTGGAATGATCCACAAGCGTCCCTTTGACAGATTTAACTGCTTCCTCCACCACCAGAGGGATCTCTTGACCTGAGGGAGGGACTGAAAGCAGAGTGTCCAAAAACTCCTGGCTGTGGTCCCACACCCTTAGAATCAGTGCCTGCAGGGGACGGAAGTGAAGGCCTGCCCACTGGACTGCAGGGATGGCAGAAGTTAGTAGGCGAGGGTTGACATGGCCACCCGTATTGACACCTGCTGATTGCTCTGAAGGAACGCTACTGCTTGGTCTAGCTTCAGAATTTTCTCTGGTGGGAGAAAGACTCTCAGCTGAGTAGAATCCAGTAGGTATCCTAGATAGGAAATTTGTTGAGCTGGAATAAGGCTGGATTTTTCCAGATTTAGCAGCCATCCTAGCCCTATCAGGGTTGTTTTTGTTAGTTCCAGATCCCTGATTAGTTGCTCTGAGGATGCTGCGAAGAGAAGTAGATCGTCTAGGTATGCAATAATTGATACCCCCCCTGATTCGCAATAAAGCCATGGCCTCTGCCATGACCTTTGTAAATACTCGGGGTGACGAGGATAGGCCGAATGGCAGTACCTGAAACTGCAGGTGAATGGTTTCTTCTCCCTTTACTGCCAGGCGCAGGAATTTTTGAAAGGCCTCTGCAATGGGGATGTGGAGGTAAGCGTCTTTCAAATCCAGTGACACCATGTAACAGTTCTGAGGCAGTAAAGCCCTGACTGTGAATATCGATTCCATCTGGAATCTTTTGTAGACAATCACTTTGTTCAGGGGTTTCAGATTTAGAATTAACCTGTAACTCCCTGAGGGTTTTCTCACCACAAAAACATGTGAATAAAAGCCCGTCCCTTTTGGAACTCTGCAAACCACATTTTGTTGCTCTAGTTCCTTTAATGCCCCTAGGAGGGCTTCTGCTTTTGCCGTACACTTGGGGAGGAGCGTTGTAAATTCTAGACAGTACCCCCTTCGTATGATCCCCAGGATAAATTGGTTGGGGGAGATTACTTCCCATTGTGGAAGGAAGGCTCCCAATCTTCCTCCCACTGTGACCCCTGAGTCACTGGGTCTTACTGGGCTGCCCAGGAGGGGGGAAAAAAAAATAAAATAAATAAATCGCTCCTCCTTTGCCCTTACCGCTTTGGCTCCAAGTCTTCTTCTCCTGTGTCTTGGGAGGCCTTTTTTGAGGATGAAACCCCCTTTTGGGTTGATTCGGGGGTTTGCGTTTCACTGGGAACACCTTCTTTTTATCTGTGGTACGGTCTAATACTGTCTCTAGACCTGGGCCAAAGAGCAGATCACCGGTCAGCGGAATGCCACAGTTTAATTTTTGAGGCATTGTCGCCTGGCCATGTTTTGAGCCAGAGAGCTCTTCTGGCTGAGTTGGCAAGTGCAGCAGTCCTGGCTGACATGCGCACTGACTCAGCCGAAGCATCCGCTATATATGCTACTCCTCGTAAAATCGTTGGAAAGGACGACAAAATAGTCTCTTTTGCTGTACCTGCCTCAATGTGAGCTTGAAATTGTGTAAGCCAGTGTTCGAGGTTTCGGGCCACCACCGTGACTGCCATCTCTGGTTTCAGATTACCTAGAGTTGATTCCCAGGTCTTTTTTAGCATGGAATCAATTCTCTTGTCCATGGTATCTGTCAGAGCTCCAAGATCCTCGAAGGCCAGATCTGTGTGTCTGGACACTTGCGAGAATGCTGCGTCCAATCTGGGGTTCTTTTTCCAGATTGAGGCAGGGTCATCTGAAAAAGGGAATCTTCTTTTTAGGGACCTAGAAAAGAAGGGTTTCCGTTCGGGATCCTGCCATTACTTTTTGACCGTTTCTATTAGGACCTCATGAACAGGAAAGACCTTCCTTTTCTGGTCCTTTAAGCCCCTATACATCTGGTCACGGAGAGATAAGATTTTTTTGTCCTCCTGAATACCCAGGGTGGTGTAGACAGCCCCTAGGAGGTCCTCTACCTCATCAAGGGACAACTTGTACCTTGAGGGCTTTCTGCACTCGCCGTCCCTACTCTCTCCCTCCGAATCGTCCTGAGAACCAGAGGTAGCACTGTCTGGTTCCTCCCTAGCTTCCTCTCTGGAAGCGTCTGCCTCTTCTTCTGCTGAAGTAGTGGCCCCAGGTTGGGAAGATGCAGAGTCCTGTGCCAAGAGCGGGGTTGTAGTCTGCGATGCAGGTGAGGGCTTAAGGGGAACCTGTAACCCTTCAAACAGGGTTTTAAACGATTGGAAAGTTGAGGATAATTCCTTGACTGATGCCGCTAACCCTGACTCCTGTCCAGATGCTCTTTTGTTAACTAGTGCATCAATACAGTCCTTACATAAGACCTTTTTCCAAGTCTCCTGTAGGGAGTTAAGTTCCTCCTATAGAATTAGGGACTTCATCTCTCTCCCCTCCCTGCCCACCTAGAGGGGTTCCTTCCCCTCCCCCACTACAGAAACCATGAGGAGGGAAAGCCTAGGTAGAGGGGGGACCCTTCCCCAGGGTGCCCTTACCTTAGGGCTGGCATCGCTGAGCACCGTCTGAGCATCCGCTTCCGACATGCTGGTCGAGCGACCTGTGGAGTCTTCACACTGCCTGTGCTGTGTATCGACTCCTCTCCAGCCTGTGCCTGGCCCTCTATCAGCACCGCGTGACCCAGAAGTCCCGGGTCAAAGGACACACATCGGCGCCCCCCCCCCCCCCCCGCCGCCGGAAATTACGTCACCCGCCGTCCGGCCCGCTCAGTTCCATCTGCGGCCTGTACGCAGGGAGGACAGAGATGCCTCCTGCAAACAGCCCTGTGGCTGTGAAAGAGGGCTCCCCCAGACTTCCACCAGCGCTCGGCGAAGTGGGGGGGGCGGACGAGATGCGGCCGGTAAGTACCCTGCCGCTGCCCTAGAGAACCCCTGTCTCTTAGTTAGGGACTTTTAGTAATACAGCCCCCAGTCTCCCTGACTGCTTAGGCCTGGTTCCTAACGCAGTGTCTTCCCACCGGGGGAAACACAAATCACTGAGGCTGGCAGGGGAAGGTGTAAATTTATGGGGGCTGGCGCAGTGTTTCCAGGGAAGAGGAGGAGCCAAGGTCTCTCAATGTGGCTGTCCTGAACGACGGGGAGGTCAATTAAGGCAAATTGTATTCAAACTCCCATAACTACATTACTCACTAGCCACCAGCTAGGACCCCTTGGTAATAAACATTCTACTTTAGGCAATCAAACTGCAGTCACAACTACTGGACAAGACAAAAAAACAATCCTCTTCTCCACTCGTTAATGCTCTTGGAGCCTCGATGCCGGAAAGCTTGATGAGAGAATTGCCTTGCGTCAACCACATTCTTTGTACCAAGGCCTTTGGCCATACACTTTCCCTCTTTCATACAACAAATTTACCAGAACCCGAGCATAAAACTGATCATTAACCAGTTGCCGACCGCCTCACGCTGATATACGTCAGCAGAATGGCTCGGGCAGGCAGAATCACGTACCTGTACGTGATCTGCCTCACGCGGGCGGGGGGTCCGATCGGACTCCCCCCCCCCCCCCCGTACCCGAAGCGGTCAGCTTCTGACTGGGAGCGTTCAGAGATGAGGGGGAGGCCATCCATTTGTGGTCCCCCCCCCCTCGCGATCGCTCCCAGCCAATCGGATCATTCCCCTGCCTCTGTGTACTATACAGAGGCAGGGGAATGATCCGATTGGCTGGGAGGAAATTATGTCATCTCTCCTCGGCATTTTCCGTTCCGGCGCAGAGGAGAGAAGACTGCAATGTGTGAGTGCACCAACACACACACACACACAGTAGAACATGCCAGGCACACAATACACCCCCCTTTACCCCCCCCCCCCCCCCCCGTCACACTGACACCAAGCAGTTTTTTTTTTTTTTCTGATTACTGCATTGGTGTCAGTTTGTGACAGTGTGGTAGAGCAGTTAGTATTAGCTTGCCTGTCCTGGACAGAGAGACGCATCTTGTTCGGGCGTCCACGGCTGCAGTTACATTAGGGGCGCCTCCTCCCCCCTCCGGCTTCCAGGGTTATACAGCTCTCCACCCCGGGGGATTTTTGGGACTACAGCCACTCCTACATTACCCACTGGAGACAGGCGTATCTGACAGCCAAATACTATCGCAAAGGAAAATACAGTTAATATACATTCCCATTACATTCATAGGTCTGTAGTGTACGATATATACTGTCCGGATTTATATCCCACCTAGAAAACCTGGACATGGACTAGTATGGAACTTGGAATAATCACCTATCCACCATAGGACATCCCCTCCTACTAGCCACTCCTTTCCATGTACACATGTCGGCCCATACAGACTGTGCTCCTGTTCTCCTGGCTCTGATGAAGAGGTTACCCTCGAAACACGTCAGCCCTTTGTAAATACCTGCCTCTACATGGGCATACCCCAATTTTTACTTTTTAGTGCCTATTTTGTTACCCGTGTTTATGCAATGTAGTATTTGTATGATTCAATATTTATAGGTTTGTATTCCCTATACATGATTAAACCATACATGTTTTGATGCAAGTGTCTGATCACGCGCCTTCCATCCACCTCCTACCATACAGTTAGTATTAGCCCCCTTTAGGTCTAGAGTACTCCCCTAACCCCCCCTAATAAAGTTTTAACCCCTTGATCACCCCGCGTCGCCAGTGTCACTAAGCGATCATTTTTCTGATCGCTGTATTAGTGTCACTGGTGACGCTAGTTAGGGAGGTAAATATTTAGGTTCGCCGTCAGCGTTTTTTAGCGTCAGGGACCCCCATATACTACCTAATAAAAGTTTTAACCCCTTGATTGCCCCCTAGTTAACCCTTTCACCACTGATCACCGTATAACCGTTACGGGTGATGCTGGTTAGTTCGTTTATTTTTATAGTGTCAGGGCATCCGCCGTTTATTACCTAATAAAGGTTTAGCCCCCTGATCGCCCGGCGGTGATACGCGTCGCCCCAGGCAGCGTCAGGTTAGCGCCAGTACCGCTAACATCCACGCAGGCACCGTACACCTCCCTTAGTGGTATAGTATCTGACCCGATCAGATCTATACTAGCGTCCCCAGCAGTTTAGGGTTCCCAAAAACGCAGTGTTAGCGGAATCAGCCCAGATACCTGCTAGCACCTGCGTTTTGCCCCTCCGCCCGGCCCAGCCCACCCAAGTGCAGTATCGATCGATCACTGTCACTTACAAAACAATAAACGCATAACTGCAGCGTTCGCAGAGTCAGGCCTGATCCCTGCGACCGCTAACAGTTTTTTTGGTAGCATTTTGGTGAACTGGCAAGCACCAGCGGCCTAGTACACCCCGGTCGTAGTCAAACCAGCACTGCAGTAACACTTGGTGACGTAGCGAGTCCCATAAGTGCAGTTCAAGCTGGTGAGGTGGCAAGCACAAGTAGTGTCCCGCTGCCACCAAGAAGACAAACAGGCCTGTCGTGCCCATAGTGCCCTTCCTGCTGCATTCGCCAATCCTAATTGGGAACCCACCACTTCTGCAGCACCCGTACTTCTCCCATTCACATCCCCAACCAAATGCAGTTGGCTGCATGAGAGGCATTTTCTTTATGTCCTCCCGAGTACCCCTACCCAACGAACCCCCACAAAAAAAGATGTGTCTGCAACAAGCGCGGATATAGGCGTGACACCCGCTATTATTGTCCCTCCTGTCCTGACAATCCTGGTCTTGCATTGGTGAATGTTTTGAACGCTACCATTCACTAGTTGAGTATTAGCGTAGGGTACAGCATTGCACTGACTAAGCACACTTTCACAGGGTCTCCCAAGATGCCATCGCATTTTGAGAGACCCGAACCTGGAACCGGTTAGTTATAGTTACAAAAAAAAAAAAAAAAAAAAAGTGTAAAAAAATATATATATAAAAAAAAAAAAGTTGTCGTTTTATTGTTCTCTCTCTCTATTCTCGCTCTATTGTTCTGCTCTTTTTTACTGTATTCTATTCTGCAATGTTTTATTATGTTTTATCATGTTTGCTTTTCAGGTATGCAATTTTTTATACTTTACCATTTACTGTGTTTTATTGTTAACCATTTTTTGTCTTCAGGTACGCCATTCACGACTGAGTGGTTATACCAGAATGATGCCTTCAGGTTTAGGTATCATCTTGGTATCATTCTTTTCAGCCAGCGGTCGGCTTTCATGTAAAAGCAATCCTAGCGTCTAATTAGCCTCTAGACTGCTTTTACAAGCAGTGGGAGGGAATACCCCCCCACCGTCTTCCATGTTTTTCTCTGGCTCAGCAATTACACCATGCATGTGAGGTATCACCGCGAAGGTCAGATCGAGGGCAGTAATTTTAGCAGTAGACCTCCTCTGTAAATCTAAAGTGGTAACCTGTAAAGGCTTTTAAAAATGTATTTATTTTGTTGCCACTGCACGTTTGTGCGCAATTTTAAAGCATGTCATGTTTGGTATCCATGTACTCAGCCTAAGATCATCTTTTTTATTTCATCAAACATTTGGGCAATATAGTGTGTTTTAGTGCATTAAAATTTAAAAAAGTGTGTTTTTTTCCCAAAAAGTATTTGCGGCGCAAATACTGTGTGAAAAAAAAAAAATGAAACACCCACCATTTTAATCTGTAGGGCATTTGCTTTAAAAAAATATATGTTTGGGGGTTCCAAGTAATTTTCTTGCAAAAAAAAAAAAACATTTTTGATGTAAACAAAAAGTGTCAGAAAGGGCTTGGTCTTCAAGTGGTTAGAAGAGTGGGTGATGTGTGACATAAGCTTCTAAATGTTGTGCATAAAATGCCAGGACAGTTCAACCCCCCCCCCCCCCCAAATGACCCCATTTTGGAAAGTAGACACCCCAAGCTATTTGCTGAGAGTCAATAAAACCAATCAATAATTGCGCTATTACAAAAATATATAAGTGATAGCTGCCGGCATGTAACAATGTGGTAGACAGTGTACAAATGAATAAATATAAAACACATGCAGCGCTAAAAATGTGCATTTACATTTTGAACATATAACTGAAAAAGTGCTGAAGACATAACCTATACCTATTAGGTACTATGTGTAATTGGTGAACATCTAACACAAACAAATTAAGAGAAAGGTCCATTAATGTGTAATGAATCATATGTTAGTTCAAAAGTACATGGGGGGTTCATGGGCATGGATGGTGCCACAACTCCACGTAGGGTGGAGGCTGGAACAGACTCTGTATGGGGAGACACTTTACACATGGATCTTCTAGGCTCCAAATGAAGACTGCAAATGGTAGAAATGAATATCCTTACCAGAAGGGGTGGACACAGTCACTGTACGGTGGAGTGTCATACATGCTTGAGGGATCCAGCGATCCCAGGGATAGCTGGCTGGAGAAGTCCTGACGGGGAGTCACGTCCAGGGCGACCGTCACCGTTCGATGGAATGGAAGTTCCCGATCAGAATGTCTTTCTCAGATGGAAGGTGTGTGCCAAGAGAAATGGCTAAAGCTCAGCAGGGTCCCATTCATGAAAGGAGACAAGAGCAAAAATTCTCCACATAGGACATGAATCAGTTAAAAAAGAAGCTTTTATTGAAAAGCTGGAAAAGTGCTAGACAGCGCACTTCAGTATATAAAACGTGATCACAAAGAGAATGAGTAAAATAAATGAAATAAAATCACGTGATAGCAGGGCATCTGTAGGCATTAGCAACCCAATATGTTTCGGACCATCGACCTACTGGGGCATGAGCCTGAATGCCTGTACCACGCTCACATATATGCATAAATAATTACACCAAATACTGGTCAGCTGCATAGAACCTGGATAATTACATGGGCAATTGCATGTTTTTTCCAGGTTCTATACAGTTGACCAGTATTTGGTGTAATTATTTATGCATATATGTAAGCGTGGTACAGGCATTCAGGCTCATGCCCCAGTAGAAGGACGATGGTCCGAAACATGTCGGGTTGCTAATGCCTACAGATGCCCTGCTATCACGCGATTTTATTTCATTTATTTTACTCATTCTCTTTGTGATCACGTTTTATATACTGAAATGCGCTGTCTAGCACTTTTCCAGCTTTTCAATAAAAGATTCTTTTTTAACTGATTCATGCCCTATGTGGAGAATTTTTGCTCTCGTCTCCTTTCATGAATGGGACCCTGCTGAGCTTTAGCCATTTCTCTTGGCACACTCCTTCCATCTGAGAAAGACATTCTGACTGATCGGGAACTTCCATACCATCGAACGGTGACGGTCGCCCTGGACGTGACTCCCCGTCAGGATTTCTCCAGCCAGAAATCCCTGGGATCGCTGGATCCCTCAAGCCTGTCTGACACTCCACCGTACGGTGACTGTGTCCACCCCTTATGGTAAGGATATTCATTTCTACCATTTGAAGTCTTCATTTGGAGCCTAGAAGATCCATGTGTAAAGTGTCTCCCTATACAGAGTCTGTTCCAGCCTCCACCCTACGTGGAGTTGTGGCACCATCCATGCCCATGAACCCCCATGTACTTTTGAACCAACATATGATTCATTACACATTAATGGACCTTTCTCTTAATTTATGTGTTAGATGTTCACCAATTACACATAGTACCTAATAGGTAAAGGTTATGTCTTCAGCACTTTTTCACAGTTATATGTTGAAAATGTAAATGCACATTTTTAGCGCTGCATGTGTTTTATATTTATTTATTTGCTGAGAGGCATGTCGAGTCCATGGAATATTTTATATTGTGACACAAGTTGCGGGAAAGAGACACATTTTTTTTTTTTTTTGCACAAAGTTGTCACTAAATGATATATTGCTGAAACATGCCATGGGAATATGTGAAATTACACCCCAAAATACATTTTGTTGCTTCTCCTGAGTACGAGGATACCACATGTGTGAGACTTTTTGGGAGCCTAGCCGCGTACGGGACCCCGAAAACCAAGCACCGCCTTCAGGCTTTCTAAGGGCGTAAATTTACACCCTTAGAAATCCTGAAGGCGGTGATTGGTTTTCAGGGCCCCGTACGCGGCTAGGCTCCTAAAAAGTCCCACACATGTGGTATCCCCATACTCAGGAGAAGCAGCTAAATGTATTTTGGGGTGCAATTTCACATATGCCCATGGCTTGTGTGAGCAATATATCATTTAGTGACAACTTTGTGCAAAAAAAATTAAAAAAAAATTGTCACTTTCCCGCAACTTGTGTCAAAATATAAAATATTCCATGGATTTAACATGCCTATCAGCAAATAGCTTGGGGTGTCTACTTTCCAAAATGGGGTCATTTGGGGGGGGGGGGGGGGGGGTTTGTGCCATCTGGGCATTTTATGGCCTTCAAAACTGTGATAGGTAGTGAGGAGTGAAATCAAAAATTTACGCCCTTAGAAATCCTGAAGGCGGTGATTGGTTTTCGCGGCCCCGTACGCGGCTAGGCTCCCAAAAAGTCCCACACATGTGGTATCCCCGTACTCAGGAGAAGCAGCTGAATGTATTTTGGGGTGCAATTCCACATATGCCCATGGCCTGTGTGAGCAATATATCATTTAGTGACAACTTTTTGTAAATTATTCAATCACTTGGGACAAAAAAAATTAATATTCAATGGGCTCAACATGCCTCAGCAATTTCCTTGGGGTGTCTACTTTCCAAAATGGGGTCATTTGGGGGGGTTTGTACTGCCCTGCCATTTTAGCACCTCAAGAAATGACATGGGCAGTCAAACTAAAAGCTGTGTAAATTCCAGAAAATGTACCCTAGCTTGTAGACGCTATAACTTTTGCGCAAACCAATAAATATACGCTTAGACATTTTTTTTTACCAAAGACATGTGGCCGAATACATTTTGGCCTAAATGTATGACTAAAATGGAGTTTTTTGGGGGTTTTTTATAACAAAAAGTAGAAAATATCTTTTCAAAATTTTCAGTCTTTTTCCGTTTATAGCGCAAAAAATAAAAACCGCAGAGGTGATCAAATACCATCAAAAGAAAGCTCTATTTGTGGGAAGAAAAGGACGCAAATTTCGTTTGGGTACAGCATTGCATGACCGCGCAATTAGCAGTTAAAGCGACGCAGTACCAAATTGTAAAAAGTGCTCTGGTCAGGAAGGGGGTAAATCCTTCCGGGGCTGAAGTGGTTGTAAAGGCAGAGGGGTTTTCTTCTCAGGTGCAGCTCCACCCAAATATTTACCTGAGCCCAATCTCCATCCAGCAATGTGCACAAGAGCCAAGGCTCTCTCACTCTTCATTGGTTCAGAGACAGCAGTGGGAGCCATTGGCCACTGCTGCAGTTAATCACAGCCAGTGAGGAAGGAGCAGGAGTTGTGGCCAAGCCTCACTCTGAGTCTCAGACACAGCCAGCTTGGGAGCGAGAATGTACGATTGTCCCTGCGGAAAGTAGCTTGCTACGGGGGCACTCGGCAGGGGGAGGGTGACCCAGGTGTGACGGTGGGGGATCTGAGAGAGGGTCAGAGGGGGAGGGAGGATCGGGGGTTGCTCTGTGCAAAAAAAAAAAAAATTCACAAAGCAGGCAAGTTTAACAAATTTGTTATTTTAACCGCTTGCCGACCAACCGTAGCCATACTGCGGCAGGGTGGCACGATCCCGCGAATCGCCATAGGTGTAAGTCAGCGCAAGATCTCACTTTTGTGGGAGTGTGCTCCCATTGGCCAGCGGGGGGAGCTAGTCAGCGGGTCCGGCGGACTCTGCCAGCCACCCACGATCGTTACCCGTAGTGACAGAACGGGACCCTGCCTGTGTAAACAAGGCACATCTCCGTTCTGACAGGTGAGATCACACATATCCGGTCTTTCTGCTAAGCAGGAAGACGGATCTGTGCGTTTCCCCAGTAACACAGTCCCCCATACAATTAGAAAACACAGCAAGGGAACACATTTAACCCCTTGATCGCCCATGTTAACCCCTTTCCTGCCAGTGTCATTGCTACAATAGCAGTGCATATTTTTAGCACTGATTACTGTAAAAATGTCACTGGTTTCCAAAAATGTTTCAAAAAAATGTCAGTTAGGTGTCTGATCTGTCCACCGCAATGTCGCAGTCCCACTAAAAAAAAAAAATCACTGGTCGCCGCCATTACTAGTAAAAAAAAAAAAAAAAAAGAAATAAATCTATTCCCTATTTTGTAGATGCTATAACTTTTACGCAAACCAATCGATATACGCTTATTGCGTTTATTTTAACAAAAATATATAGAATACATATTGGCCTAAACTGATGAAGAAATTTTACTTTTTTTATATTTATTATAGCAAAAAGTAAAAAAAAAAAAAATTCAAAATGATTGCTCTTTTTGTTCATTGCATAAAAAAATTAAAACCGCAGGGGTGATCAAATTTCACCAAAAGAAAGCTCTATTTGAAGGGGGGGGGGGGGGGGGGGGACATAAATTTTGTTTGGGTACAACGTCGCACAATTGCCAGCTAAAGCGACGCAGTGCCGTATCGCAAAAAAAAAAAAACTGAACATTTACTAATCACTAACACGATACCAAAGTCTTAAAGGCTCTGTTTCCCATTTTAATCTTGCACAGGACCCTCTTCGATTCTTTGAGTCTCTGATTCCTTTCCAGGGCATAACTTTTAGGCCATAAAATGTTTAAAATTGCAGCTTTCGCAAATGACCTGTTTTTTTTTTTTTTTTACACTCACTGGCCACTTTATAAAAAGGTACACCTTGCTAGTACTGGGCTGGACCCCCCTTTTGCCTTGAGAACTGCCTTAATTCTTCAGGGCATAGATTCAACAAGGTGATGGAAACATTCCTCAGAGATTCTGGTTCATATTGACACGATAGCATTACGCAGTTGCCATGGTGCGAATTTCCCATTCCACTACATTCCAAGGGTACTTTATTGGATTGAGATTTGATGACTGCGGAGGCCAATGGAGTACAGTGAACTCTTTGCCATGTTCAAAACAGTTTAAGATGATTTGAACTTTGTGGAATGGATAGAAGGTGTAATTTGTATCACCAAAGAGTGATACTGTGGAAACAAAATTAGCACGTGCCACGTCCCGATAAATTGGGAGCCAAGATACAGTACACAATTCTACAGTGTGTCAAGCACTCTGAAACCAATCATACCATATAGACTGTTTTTTCAATTTTTGTAGTGCAGTTATCTGATGTATGAGTGGCTAATACTGTACTATATAGGCAGTATACATTAGCATGATTTTAAAGCACATTGTCTACCTTGTTTTTAAATGATGTAATAAAGATATTTTAGTTTTAAAATTGTTCACTGGTGTGCCTAAAAAGTCCAAGTTCGATGCTCTATTTATTCCTGATTTGAGCTTTGTGACATGGTGCATTATCCTGTTGGAAGTAGCCATCAGAAGATGGGGACACTGTAGTCATAAAGGCATGGACATGGTCAGCAACAATACTCAGGTAGGCTTTAAACTGTGCTCAATTGGTACTAAGGGGGGACCCAAAGTGTGTAAAAAAAAAAAAAAAAAAAAAAAAAAAATCGCCCACACCATTACATCACCACCACCAGCCTGAACTGTTAAAACAAGGCAGGATGAATCCATGCTTTCAGGTGTACGCCAATATCTGACCCCACCATCGGAATGTTGCACCTGAAATCAAGACTCCTCAGACCAGGTAACATTTTTCCAACCTTCTATTGCCCGATTTTGGTGAGCCTATGCGAATTGTAGCCCCAGGTTTCATGTTTTCAGCTGACAGTAGTGGCCTCTGGTGTGGTCTTCTGCTGCTGTAGCCCATCTGCTTCAAGCTTCAATGTGTTGCTGTTGCCTTTCTATCATCTCAAACCAGTGCACCCATTCTCCTCTGACATCAACCAGGCATTTTCATCCACACATCTACTGCTCACTGGATACTTTCTCTTTTTTAAACATTCTCTGTAAACCCTAGAGATGGTTGTGCATGAAAATACCAGTAGATCAGCAGTTCTTGAAATCCTCAGACCAGCCCGTCTGGTACCAACAACCATGCCACGTTCAAAGTCACCTAAATCCCCTTTCTTACCCATTCTGATGCTCACTTTGAACTTTAGCAAGTCGTCTTCACCACGTCTAGATGCCTAAATGCATTAAGTTGCTGCCATGTGATTGGCAGATTAGCAATTTGAGTTACCAAGCAATTGAACAGGTGTACCTAATAAAGTGGCTGGTGAGTGCATATGTCCCATCCAGAACCATCCGTCCATACCTGGGGTCTCCCAACTTTCTAAACAAAGGACCAGATTACTGTCCTTCAGACTACAACTCCAAATAAATCATCTGGGCTAATCTCTGGCAATATGACCAATTTTGACAAATAAAAAGTGCTTTATCTAACCAACGGTCTTAAACCTCCTCAGAGCAGGATCGCTTGCACACACCCCACTACTGCTGATACGCTCCCCCCACCCTGCACTTGAAATGCCTACCCCCAAAAAAAAATCCTGAGGACCCCCCACTTCCACATACACAAATGCACATGTTAGGAGCACCTTTGTGCAAAAATGTCAGAGAGGATAACAAAATTAAGCCCATTATTAGCCCAGTTAAAAGTGTCACTAAACTCACATCGTAAAAAACAACCAATAAATGCTGTATTTACATGCTGTTCATACTCACTATGAGATTTATTTCCAGTATTCTGCAAAAAAACTTCTGTCCATGTCCCCAATTCAGCTAGAAATTTTGCAGCTGTGGTGGCAACTCTGCACAAACTCAGTTTCTATGCTGAGCATCCCCCCCCCCATCACACCTGAGCAGTGATGGTAAACTTTGGCACCCCAGAGGTTTTGGGACCAAATTACCCATGATGCTCATGCACTCTGCAGTGTAGTTGAGCACCATGGAAAATGTAGTTCCAAAACATGTGGGGTGCTAAGGTTTGCCATCACTGCTATAGAATCACACAAGTGGGCGTAAACACAGTGGTATATGACCGCCCCCTCCCTTCCATGTCCACGAACCAGCTAAACACACGGATTACAACATGTAAGTTAATGGAGGCATCATCTACCTCTTATTCTAAGACACAGGCTGGAGGGGCATGATGCAGCTTGTGACTGGAAGAAATCCGCACACATGTTTATTGCCAAAAAAAAAAAATTAAGATTGGATTTCAAACATATACAGTGGGGACGGAAAGTATTCAGATCAGCTTAAATTTTTCACTGTTATATTGCAGCCATTTACTAAAATCATTTAAGTTAATTTTTTTCCTCATTAATGTACACACAGCACCCCATATTGACAGAAAAACACAGAGTTGACATTTTTGCAGATTTATTAAAAAAGAAAAACTGAAATATCACATGGTCCTAAGTATTCAGACCCTTTGCTGTGACACTCATATTTAACTCAGGTGCTGTCCATTTATTCTGATCATCCTTGAGATGGTTCTACACCTTCATTTGAGTCCAGCTGTGTTTGATTATTCTGATTGGACTTGATTAGGAAAGCCACACACCTGTCTATACAAGACCTTACAAGCTCACAGTGCATGTCAGAGCAGATGAGAATCATGAGGTCAAAAGGAACTGCCTGAAGAGCTCAGAGACAGAATTATGGCAAGGCACAGATCTGGCCAAGGTTACAAAAAAAAATTCTGCTGCACTTAGACCCCTTTCACACCACGGGCATTTTGCAGGTGCTATAGCGTTAAAAATAGCGCCTGCAATCCGCCCTCAAACAGCTGCAGCATTGTCTCCAGTGTGAAAGCCCGAGGGCTTTCACACCGGATCGCTGCGCTGGCAGGACGTCAGGAAAAGTCCTGTCAGCAGCTTCTTTGGAGCGGTGAAGGAGCGGTGTGTCTACCGCTCCTCCACCGCTGCTCCCCATTGAAATAAATGGGGCAGCGCTGGCAAAACACAGCTATTGCAGCGCATTTCGGGCGGTTTTAACCCTTTCTCGGCCGCTAGCGGGGGGGGTAAAAGCGTCCCGCTAACGGCCGAAATGTGCTGCAAATCCGACGGTAAAACGCCGCTATAAATAGCGGCGTTTTACCGGCGGCGCTATAAGCGGCTCGGTGTGACAGGGGTCTTAAGGTTCATAAGAGCACAGTGGCCTCCATAATCCTTAAATGGAAGACGTTTGGGACGACCAGAATCCTTCCTAGAGCTGGCCGTCCGGCCAAACTGAGCTATCGGGGGAGAAGAGCCTTGGTGAGAGAGGTAAAGAAGAACCCAAAGATCACTGTGGATGAGCTCCAGAGATGCAGTCGGGAGATAGAAAGTTGTAGAAAGTCAACCATCACTACAGCCCTCCACCAGTCGGGGCTTTATGGCAGAGTGGCCGGATGGAAGCCTCTCCGCAGTGCAAGGCACATGAAAGCCTGCATGGAGTTTGCTAAAAAAAAACACCTGAACGGCTCCAAGACGGTGAGAAATAAGATTCTCTGGTCGGATGAGACCAAGATAGAACTTTTGGGCCTTAATTCTAAGCGGTATGCGTGGAGAAAACCAGGCACTGCTCATCAACTGTCCAATACAGTCCCAACAGTGAAGCATGGTGGTGGCAGCATCATGCTGTGGGGTGTTTTTCAGCTGCAGGGACAGGACGACTGGTTGCAATCGAGGGAAAGATGAATGCAGCCAAGTACAGGGATATCCTGGGCGAAAACGTTCTCCAGAGTGCTCAGGACCTCAGACTGGGCCAAAGGTTTACCTTCCAACAAGACAATGACCCTAAGCACACAGCTAAAATAACGAAGGAGTGGCTTCACAACAACTCCGTTACTGTTCTTGAATGGCCCAGCCAGAGCCCTGACTTAAACCCAATTGAGCATCTCTGGAGAGACCTAAAAATGGCTGCCCACCAACGTTTACCATCCAACCTGACAGAACTGAAGAGGGTCTGCAAGGAGGAATGGCAGAGGATCCCCAAATCCAGGTGTGAAAAACTTGTTGCATCTTTCCCAAAAAAAGACTCATGGCTGTAAAAAAAAAAATGGTGTACCTCACCTTCTAAATAGTTTCGCTAATATCATGCGACAAAAAATTGGAAGTACCACAATTTTATTCTTAGTGAGTGCTTTCAGGAGCGAGAGCGAGCGCGAGCGATAGAGAGATAGAGAGATAGAGAGATAGAGAGATAGAGAGATATATATAGAGATATATATAGAGATATATATAGAGATATATATCTCTATATTAGATAGAGAGATAAATATCTCTATCTCTGCGATCCCACTCATACCCCAGGTGGCCCGGGCAGCAAGAAGAAAAACCGTCCCCGCTAGTGGCCGAATACCGACGGTAAAACGCTGCTAATAACGGCGTTTTACCGCCAACGCCGCCCCCGCCCCGATGTGAAAGGGCCCTAAGGTATGGCATGTGTATGTAGATAAGATAAGATGATGTGCCATGAGCACATGTTGCTTTTGATAAGAAGTCCTATAAATTGGGCTCCCTGATAACCATATCAGAGCATATGCTGATGTAAAGGTATGCTCTATGCTGTCCACGGTGGCAATAAAATATTGCTTTGGAACTCATATTGCATCTGAAGGTTGATTTCTCCGTTTCCTTACAATAAGACAGAACAGTCGAGATTAGGATCTCTACTCTAAGTGCTGGCAGGAATTACTCCATTTGCTAATACGGCGGCTGAGTCTCTCTGTCAGAGCTGTGAGCTTAGTATTGCAATCAATGGGGCGGTGGCAGAGGAGAACGGATCCCGATTCCTGTCTGGGCGAGTGACAGCTCTGTACACCCAGGAAAGCCCAAACCGGATAAAGCCTATGATGTGTGTGCAGAGCCCCACTGACCGGTAGCTGTCACCTGTGTAGAGCTGACATGTTGTTCCCATAGTGTAAAGCCTGACCTGACTGCACTACACCCCAATCAGTGTGCTCTATGAAGGGAGAACTTATTTCCACCTATCTGTGTGTGATCCATGATCATTGATGTTATATTGAATCCAGCACTGCTCAGCTATTGATTCATTGTTTATACATAGGAATTTTTCAGCCCATTCCTTGAAGGTGATCAGTGACAGAAGTGCCTCAATTCACTTCCAGCCTAGGAGGGCCATCACTAACTTCCTCTATGCCGTCTATACGCGGAGGAACCACCATGCAGGTGGTTAGTCCAATTGTGGTCAGGGTGTACAAAGCCGAAGCTTGATAATTCTCCATTTAGTAACTAGCAAACAGTGAGGTCGGTGACCGCTCCCATCCAAAAAGGCCATGTAGTCTGTGGGGGGGGGGGGGGGGGGGGTTGGGTACTAATGTAAGGGGGGAGTGAATACACTAAGGTAAAGATGGACTCTGATATAAAAGTTCCCCCTTACATCAGTAAACCCTCCCCAACCACCTTAGTGTATTTACTTTGCGGAAGGTGGTCTATGGTCACCAAATCTCTACACCCCCCACCCCCCCCCAAAAAAAACATCAAAATTTCTAGTCCTCTTTAAATCCATGTCAGAGTCACCTTTACATCAGTGTCTTTACTGTCAGTGCACTGCACTGTAAGGGGAACCCAGGGAACTCTGATGCAAAAAAGGGAACTCTGATGCAAAAAAGGGAACTCTGATGCAAAAAAGGGAACTCTGATGTGAGGGAGAATTTGTATAAGGGGGGGGGGCTCAGGTGACCAGAAACCCCTTTACATCAGAATCCTCAGAGCTCGCCACTACATCAGAGTCAACAGATATCTCCTGCGCAATTGCTATATTAAGGTTTTCTGCTTCTAATTCACTGTTCTGTGCAGCTAAAGCTGCAGATAAAAGGACTGGGGAATAGCTGTCCTCAGTTCCTTTCTCCGTTTCAAACATGAGACATCAGGGGTATCTTAACAGGACACCATCCGCTGCCCTACTGACTGCCACAGACTTAAGGTAGTGTAACTTTATATTTTTACAGCAACATCTGTTTTATTACATTTGTCTTAATGTTTATATAGTTTTCCTTACGATTTAGTTAGGCCTTGCTGGTTAATTGCTAAAAAAACGCAAAAAAAACAAAAAAAAACCCTGGTGATCTTTGATCTCTTTCATGTTGTTTAGAAAGATCTCAACCACTCAAAAGATTGCCTACCCCTGTCACTGTGGAAAGTGCTTGATGTGTCACCCAGCATAGGTCATTCAGTAAACTCAGAGGGCCATGGCCAGCCAGGCGTCAACCCAGTCAGTAATCATGTTACAAAAATTTTGACTAGGTGGTGCGGTTGCAGAACTTTTTTTGGCGTGGAAGTGCAGGGGTGTCAGACGCTGTAACAGCGTGGTTTGAGAGGGAGTGAGAGAGTGCGAGAACAGCGGAGCGGACCAGCCCCCCGACCAGAACCAGTAGTGGCTGACCCGGGGACAGAGCAGTGGCAGGACATTTTGGTGGTGGAGCAGGAGTAACTGGAGACATCATCACTCCACAGACGTGGACAGAGGAGGCGGGATTAAATCCAGCAGGACCGGGAAGGGGAAGGCTGACCGGAACAGGCGTGTAAGTGCAACTGCAGACCGGAGGGAGAGTGTGAGGGGGGGAGTGCGGCAGATGGACCAGAGAAGCGGCGGGACTAAAGTTTACTGACAAACTACTTCAAGTGTCAGATTACAAGGGGCGGCTGTGCAGAGCGACACAAATAATAAAAAAAACTGACTGACAGTGTATGTGAGTACCCGAGCAGTTGAGTACCCGAGCAGTTGAGTATTAGTGTCAGGAAGCTAGTTCTTAGCTAATTGAACAGAGCATAATTCCCAATCCCCCTTAAATTAGTGGGTACGATGACCAGCAGGTGTGGAGATTCGGTGTACATCTTGCGACATGTATGCGTTCCTTGATCATCTGATCGAAGGCGAATACTGCTGTGCAAAATGTATCTAACTGTCAAGGAG
This sequence comes from Aquarana catesbeiana, assembly GCF_042186555.1. Classification (NCBI taxonomy): domain Eukaryota; kingdom Metazoa; phylum Chordata; class Amphibia; order Anura; family Ranidae; genus Aquarana; species Aquarana catesbeiana. The sequence goes on along the minus strand of NC_133331.1, from coordinate 242,397,530 downwards.
ACAGTTGGGATCGTACCCGGCAGGGGTCAGCACAGTGGTGGTTGGAGACAAAGGGGTGCAAGCACCAGAGCAGAGTAGATGGGTAACAGTCAGGAAGGGTAGAGGGGAAAGAGTCAGGTGGGCCGTTCCTGCACTGAAACATCCCAATAAGTATGCCCCATTGCGTGATATTGTGGAAACCAGTCAGGGACCAGCATTGCTGGAGCAGAGTGACGCCTCTGTCAGGGGAAAAACTCCTACAGTGAGGGCAGGCTAAAGCCAAGGGGAAGTTAAGACAGATTTTGGTGGTAGGGGACTCCATTCTCAGAAAGATAGAAAGGGCAATCTGTCACAAAGACCCGAACCCCAAACTATATGTTGTCTACCGGGCGCTCGGGTTCAGCACATCACAGATCTGGTGGGCAGATTGCCGAGAGGGGCTGGGGAAGACCCGGCTGTCATGGTGCACATTTGCACCAATGACAAAGTAAAAAATAGATGGAGTGTCCTAAAAAAAGATTTTAGCGTGTTAACGCTCTCACCCCCTCATACTGGTCACTGGAAGTTCAACATGGCACCTCATAGCAAAGAACTCTGAGGATCTGAAAAAAAAGAATTGTTACTCTACATAAAGATGGCCTAGGCTATAAGAAGATTGCCAAGACCGTGAAACTGAACTGCAGCACGGTGGCCAAGACCATACAGCGGTTTAACAGAACAGGTTTTACTCAGAACAGGACTCGACCAAAGAAGTTGAGTGCACGCGCTCAGCGTCATATCCAGAGGTTGTCTTTGGGAAATAGATGTATGAGTGCTGCCAGCATTGCTGCAGAGGTTGAAGGGGTGGGGGGGGTCAGCCTGTCAGTGCTCAGACCATAAGCGGCACACAGCATCAAATTAGTCTGCATGGCTGTTGTCCCAGAAAGAAGCCTCTTCTAAAGATGATGCCCAAGAAAGCTCGTATTTGCTGAAGACAAGCAGACTAAGGGCATGGATTACTGGAACCATGTCCTGTGGTCTGATGAGACCAAGATAAACGTATTTGGTTCAAATGGTGTCAAGCGTGTGAGGAGTAAAAAAAACAAGTGCGTCTTGCCTACAGTCAAGCATGGTGGTGGGAGTGTCATGGTCTGGGGCTGCATAAGTGCTGCCGGCACTGGGGAGCTACAGTTCATTGAGGGAACCATGAATGCCAACATGTACTGTGACATACTGAAGCAGAGCATGATCCCCTCCCTTTAGAAACTGGGCCGCAGGGCAGTATTCCAACATGATAATGACCCCAAATACACCTCCAAGACTACCACTCTCCATGTCTGTCTCTCTCTCATATCTCCATGTCTCTCTCTCTCATATCTCCATGTCTCTCTCTCTCATATCTCCATGTCTCTCTCTCTCATATCTCCATGTCTCTCTCTCTCATATCTCCATGTCTCTCTCTCTCATATCTCCATGTCTCTCTCTCTCATATCTCCATGTCTCTCTCTCTCATATCTCCATGTCTCTCTCTCTCATATCTCCATGTCTGTCTCTCTCATATCTCCATGTCTGTCTCTCTCATATCTCCATGTCTGTCTCTCTCATATCTCCATGTCTGTCTCTCTCATATCTCCATGTCTGTCTCTCTCTCTCTCATCTCCATGTCTGTCTCTCTCTCTCTCATCTCCATGTCTGTCTCTCTCTCTCTCATCTCCATGTCTGTCTCTCTCTCTCTCATCTCCATGTCTCTCTCTCTCTCTCTCATCTCCATGTCTCTCTCTCTCTCTCTCTCTCATCTCCATGTCTCTGTCTCTCTCTCTCTCTCTCTCATCTCCATGTCTCTGTCTCTCTCTCTCTCTCTCTCTCTCATCTCCATGTCTCTGTCTCTCTCTCTCTCTCATCTCCATGTCTGTCTCTCTCTCATCTCCATGTCTGTCTCTCTCTCATCTCCATGTCTGTCTCTCTCTCATCTCCATGTCTGTCTCTCTCTCTCTCTCTGTCTCTCTCTCATCTCCATGTCTGTCTCTCTCTCTCTCTCTCTCTCTCTCTCTCATCTCCATGTCTCTGTCTCTCTCTCTCTCTCTCTCTCATCTCCATGTCTCTGTCTCTCTCTCTCTCTCTCATCTCCATGTCTCTGTCTCTCTCTCTCTCTCTCTCTCATCTCCATGTCTCTGTCTCTCTCTCTCTCTCTCTCTCATCTCCATGTCTCTGTCTCTCTCTCTCTCTCATCTCCATGTCTGTCTCTCTCTCATCTCCATGTCTGTCTCTCTCTCTCTCTCTGTCTCTCTCTCATCTCCATGTCTGTCTGTCTCTCTCTCTCTCTCTCTCTCATCTCCATGTCTCTCTCTCTCTCTCTCTCTCTCTCTCTCTCTCTCATCTCCATGTCTGTCTCTCTCTCTCTCTCTCTCTCTCTCATCTCCATGTCTCTCTCTCTCTCTCTCTCTCTCTCTCTCTCTCTCTCTCATCTCCATGTCTCTGTCTCTCTCTCTCTCTCATCTCCATGTCTGTCTCTCTCTCATCTCCATGTCTGTCTCTCTCTCTCTCTCTGTCTCTCTCTCATCTCCATGTCTGTCTCTCTCTCTCTCTCTCTCTCTCTCATCTCCATGTCTGTCTCTCTCTCTCTCTCTCATCTCCATGTCTGTCTCTCTCTCTCTCTCTCTCATCTCCATGTCTGTCTCTCTCTCTCTCTCTCATCTCCATGTCTGTCTCTCTCTCTCTCTCTCATCTCCATGTCTGTCTCTCTCTCTCTCATCTCCATGTCTGTCTCTCTCTCTCTCATCTCCATGTCTGTCTCTCTCTCTCTCTCTCTCTCATCTCCATGTCTGTCTCTCTCTCTCTCTCTCTCTCATCTCCATGTCTGTCTGTCTGTCTCTCTCTCATCTCCATGTCTGTCTCTCTCTCATCTCCATGTCTGTCTCTCTCTCATCTCCATGTCTGTCTCTCTCTCATCTCCATGTCTGTCTCTCTCTCATCTCCATGTCTGTCTCTCTCTCTCTCTCTCTCTCTCATCTCCATGTCTGTCTCTCTCTCTCTCATCTCCATGTCTGTCTCTCTCTCTCTCATCTCCATGTCTGTCTCTCTCTCTCTCATCTCCATGTCTGTCTCTCTCTCTCTCATCTCCATGTCTGTCTCTCTCTCATCTCCATGTCTGTCTCTCTCTCATCTCCATGTCTGTCTCTCTCTCATCTCCATGTCTGTCTCTCTCTCATCTCCATGTCTGTCTCTCTCTCATCTCCATGTCTGTCTCTCTCTCATCTCCATGTCTGTCTCTCTCTCATCTCCATGTCTGTCTCTCTCTCATCTCCATGTCTGTCTCTCTCTCATCTCCATGTCTGTCTCTCTCTCATCTCCATGTCTGTCTCTCTCTCTCTCTCATCTCCATGTCTGTCTCTCTCTCTCTCTCATCTCCATGTCTGTCTCTCTCTCTCTCTCATCTCCATGTCTGTCTCTCTCTCTCTCATCTCCATGTCTGTCTCTCTCTCTCTCATCTCCATGTCTGTCTCTCTCTCTCATCTCCATGTCTGTCTCTCTCTCTCTCATCTCCATGTCTGTCTCTCTCTCTCTCATCTCCATGTCTGTCTCTCTCTCATCTCCATGTCTGTCTCTCATCTCCATGTCTGTCTCTCTCTCATCTCCATGTCTGTCTCTCTCTCATCTCCATGTCTGTCTCTCTCTCATCTCCATGTCTGTCTCTCTCTCTCTCTCATCTCCATGTCTGTCTCTCTCTCTCTCTCATCTCCATGTCTGTCTCTCTCTCTCTCATCTCCATGTCTGTCTCTCTCTCTCTCATCTCCATGTCTGTCTCTCTCTCTCTCTCATCTCCATGTCTGTCTCTCTCTCTCATGCACCGAAATTTCGGCCGCCAAAATATATCGGCCGAAAATGGCCCTTTCGGCAAAAAGCCGAAAGAGAATTTTTGCCGATACCGAATGGGTCGGGGCCTGGGCTCCGCCCCTGGTACCGCCTATCAGAGGGGCTTCCTATATCATAGAAGAGAGGATAGACGCCACCCTTTTTGATCACAGCGCCGGGAACATCACAGCTTTCATTTCAATAGCTGTGTGTTCCCCGCTGCGTGCCGTCACATACAGCCCCTCCCCCTTGTCTGGGCACTTTGATAGCCAGATTACCCATCCAATGGGACAGGTGATCTGTCTATCAAAGTGCCCGGACAAGGGGGAGGGGCTGTATGTGACGGCGCGCAGCGGGGAACACACAGCTATTGAAATGAAAGCTGTGATGTTCCCAGCGCTGTAATCAAACAGGCGGCGGCTCTCCTCTCCCTTCACTGGCTGCAATGGGGACACTGGCTGCATCTGTCAGTCACTGGTGAGGCTGCATTGATCTCCTGTACCACATGTCCCCAGTCTCTGACCATCTCCTGTACCACGTGTCCCCAGTCTCTGACCATCTCCTGTACCACGTGTCCCCAGTCTCTGACCATCTCCTGTACCACGTGTCCCCAGCCTGACCATCTCCTGTACCACGTGTCCCCAGTCTCTGACCATCTCCTGTACCACGTGTCCCCAGTCTCTGACCATCTCCTGTACCACGTGTCCCCAGTCTCTGACCATCTCCTGTACCACGTGTCCCCAGTCTCTGACCATCTCCTGTACCACGTGTCCCCAGTCTCTGACCATCTCCTCTACCACGTGTCCCCAGTCTCTGACCATCTCCTGTACCACGTGTCCCCAGTCTCTGACCATCTCCTGTACCACGTGTCCCCAGTCTCTGACCATCTCCTGTACCACGTGTCCCCAGTCTCTGACCATCTCCTGTACCACGTGTCCGCAGTCTCTGACCATCTCCTGTACCATGTCTGCAGTCTCTGACCATCTCCTGTACCATCTCTGCAGTCTCTGATCATCTCCTGTATAAAAATATTTTTAAAAACAGTCACTTTCGGTATTGGTGTTGTTTCGGTATCGGTTTTCGGGATAAAGGAAGATTTATTTTCGGTATCGGCACCAAAAAAACTATTTGGTGCATCCCGAATATATAGTATGTCACAAAAGTGAGTACACCCCTCACATTTTTGTAAATATTTTATTATATCTTTTCATGTGACAACACTGAAGAAATGACACTTTGCTACAATGTAAAGTAGTGAGTGTACAGCTTGTATAACAGTAAAAATTTGCTGTCCCCTCAAAATAACTCACACAGCCCTTAATGTCTAAGCCGCTGGCAATAAAAGTGAGTACACCCCTAAGTGAAAAAGTCCAAATTGGGCTCAAATAGCCATTTTCCATCTCCGGTGTCATGCGGCTCGTTAGTGTTACAAGGTCTCAGGCAAGAATAGGGAGCAGGTGTGTTCAATTGAATGTTATCGCTTCCACTCTCTCATACTGGTCACTGGAAGTTTAACATGGCAAAGAGCTCTCTGAGGATCTGAAAAAAAGAATTGTTGCTCTACATAAAGATAGCCTAGGCTATAAGAAGATTGCCAAGACCCTGAAACCGAGCTGCAGCACGGTGGCCAAGACCATACAGCGGTTTAACAGGGCAGGTTACACTCAGAACAAGCCTCACCATGGTCGGCCAAAGAAGTTGAGTGCACGTGCTCAGCGTCCTATCCAGAGGTTGTCTTTGGGAAATAGACATATGAGGGCTGCCAGCATTGCTGCAGAGGTTGAAGGGGTGGGGGGGGTGGGGGGTCAGCCTGTCAGTGCTCAGACCAGCACACTGCATCAAATTGGTCTGCATGGCTCTTGTCCCAGAAGGAAGACTCTTCCAAAGATGATGCACAAGAAAGCCCGCAGTTTGCTTAAGACAAGCAGACTAAGGACATGGATTACTGGAACCTGTCCTATGGTCTGATGAGACCAAGATAAACTTATTTGGTACAGATGGTGTCAAGCGTGTGGCGGCAACCAGGTGAGTACAAAGACAAGTGTATCTTGCCTACAGTCAAGCCTTGTGGTGGGAGTATCATGGCCTGGGGCTGCATGAGTGCTGCCGGCACTCGGGAGCTATAGTTCATTGAGGGAACCATGAATGCCAACATGTACTGTGACATACTGAAGCCGAGCATGATCCCCCTCCCTTTGGAGGCTGGGTCGCAGGGCAGTATTCCAACATAACGACCCAAAGAGTCATTTCTTCAGTGTTGTCACATGAAAAGATATAATAAAATATGTACAAAAATGTGAGGGGTGTACTCACTTTTGTGAGATAGTGTGTGAAAATATATATTATATATATATATATATATATATATATATATATATATATATATATATATATATATATATATATACATACATACACACACACACACACATATATATACACATACATACATATACACATCTTATTAGTACTATGTTATACAGGCCCCCATAGTTGTTGGTTTGCTTATCCCACTTGGATCAGGGACTTATTTTGTGGCCATGTTGGGGTAGTACAATTGGAATGTTTTATATTTTGCGTTTAATATTTTTGTGTTATATATGTGACAAAGATATTTGTCTGTTGTATATATTTTGATTGTTTTTCTTCTTTTCACGCACAATAGTTGCCTAAGCTGCTGAAAAAGCGTCTATGTAGTGCACAAGGTTGATGGTAGAGTTGTATTACCTTAATTATAGGCATCCCAATTAGCGTATATTTTAAATTGCATTGTTTCATGTCTTTTTGAGAGAATATATATATATATATATATATATATATATATATATATATATATATATATATATATATATATATATATATATATATATATATATATATATATATATATATATTATATGGGCTTGTCTTTAAAATAAATTGTTATAATAAACAATTTATACATTCATATGTGTTGAAGTCCTTAACAGTACAAAGTCCATAACCGACTCAAAAATATAGGACGTAGGTACTTTTTGATGTAATATTTGGCACATACAGTATCTCACAAAAGTATGTACACCCTTCACATTTAAATAGTACATATATCTTTTCATGTGACAACACTGAAGAAATGACACTTTGCTACAATGTAAAGTAGTGAGTGTACAGCTTGAACACTGTAAATTTCCTGTCCCCTCAAAATAACTCACAGCCATTCATGTCTAAACTGCTGGCAACAAAAGTGAGTACACCCCTAAATGAAAATGTCCAAATTGGGTACCAAATAGCAATTTTCCCTCCCCGATGTCATGTGACTCGTGTTACAAGGTCTCAGGTGTGAATGAGGAGTAGGTGTGTTAAATTTGGTGTTATCGCGGTTATCGCACTCTCTCATACTGGTCACTGGCACCACATGGCAAAAAACTCAGAGGATCTGAAAAATAGGATTTTTTATAACAGCTTACCTATAAAATCCTTTTCTTGGAGTACATCATGGGACACAGAGCACCATAGTAATTACTATGTGGGTTATAGGTGATGGACACTGGTACACCCTAAGCAGGAAGCTGCCTCCCTATATAACCCCTCCCATACCGGGAACACCTCAGTTTTTGTAGCAAAGCAATATACATATACCCCATTAGAAGAGGGGTGGGACCTCTGTGTCCCATGAAGTACTCCAAAAAAAAGGAATTTACAGGTAAGCTGTTGTACAATAAAGAAAATAGGATTTTTAAAACAGCTTACCTGTAAAATCCTTTTTTGGATTACTTCATGGGACACAGAGGACCATAGTAATCACTATGTAGGACGTCCCATAGCAATGCTACTTGAGGGGAGGGAGACACAACCGTAGGGCACCCCCAGACTTCAGGACTAATACTGCTGCCTGCAGCACACTGGGCCCAAAGGCGATAGCCTCATGTTTCAAATATGGCTCTTTACAAGAAAGAGCAGCCAATCCTGAAACACTCCTTGCTGAGGATATAGCAACCAAAAATACCAACTTCCTTGTCAGAAGCACTAGGGGAATCTGTTGTATTGGTTCAAATGGCTGTTTCTGTAACACAGACAAAACTAAGTTTAAGTCCCAAGGGTTCAAGGGAGGTTTGACGGGTGGATTAAGCAGCGTTACCCCTTGTATAAAGCCCCGGACTAAAGAATGAGTAGCAAGTGGTCTTTGAAATAAGAGCAATAAAGCTGAGACTTGGCCTTTAATAGTACTTAAGGCCAATTTCATTTCTACCCCTAATTGTAAAAAGGCAGGAATTCTGCCTATGATATATCTTCTAGGGTGCCAACCCTTGTATTCACACCAGGAAACTTAAGCCTTCCAGACTCTGATATATTGTTATGGAAGCTGGCTTCCTAGCATTAATCAGGGTAGAGATAACTGACCCGGAAAGCCCACGTTTCTTTAGAATGTGGGTTTGAATAGCCAAGCTGTTATATTTAGAGAGCGTAAGGAAGGATGGAATATCGGTCCCTGAGAGAGCAGATCTGGCCATAGTGGGAGGGACCATGGGCCCTTCACTGCCATCTTTAAGATTTCTGCGTACCATGACCTTCTGGGCCGTGCTAGACTTTAGCAGGGATTCCAACTTATCTGTTGGATCTTTAAGCATCTGTGCATTGTCTACAGGACAAGTTAAGTTATTATTCACATTGGACATTGCAGCGTCAATTGCTGGTACTTTCCATTTTTTTTGAGAATTTCTCCTCCAGAAGATAGACAATTGAGAACCTCTTATGAGGGAGAAAATGTTTATCCGGTTTATCCTATTCCAAAAAAATAAGCTATTCAAGTATTGCATGCGTTTCCTGCGCACGCATAGCATGGGAAGGGTTTAAGGAACCTAAGGAAGAGGCCACGTTTTCATCAGACTCTGTTAGAGACAGCATGAAAGAGGAACGAACCATCTCTAAGAATTTGTATCAGCAATTTTTCAGATTGAGGCGCTGAAAAAGGTTCATCTACCGTTGTTTCCTCAGTAGAAGAATCATCGGTAAGCTCTTCTTGATTGAGGGTAAAACCTCATCGGGTGCCCACTGTTCCCCTTGAAAAGCTGAAGCGGGGGAGGAGGACCTAGTACGCTTCCTACCCATTTGAATGGAAGATGCGATTAAAGCCGCTAGTCTTTCTTCCAGACCCTGGAGTGAGGAGGAAAGGGTTTCTTCAGTCACGTATTGAGGTGCTGAGATGTGAGAGGTAGCTGCACCAACAATTTGCTCTAATGGCTCACCCTGAGTTGCCATGATTGGTAATTCAGGGGAGGAAGACAGCATGGAAATACAGCTTGAAATCACAATGCCTGAGGATGAAACCTTTACTCTCTTGGCTTTTGTGGTGTCTTTTTTGGCAGGCATAGTCCTAAGTACAAAAACGCTATACACATTGCACTAAATCGCTGAAAATAAAAATAGTCAATACTTTTAAAATTGCTATATAGTTCAGCTTCGTGTTGGAAAAGGGTGTCCTTCCTGAATCAGGAAATGCCAGTTTTGCAACCCATACGTGTCCCACAGCTTGTGTGTCCCTGTGTGCAGGCAGCTTGTTTCCTCATCAGCAGAGGAGAGACTGTCACAGCTGTATTTATCTGCTATTAGCCTGCCGTTCGTCCGTCCGTGGACGATTCACATCAGGGGAAGAAAAAAAAAAAGATTTTTGCAGCTTTTCCTACTTTGGCATGGAACTGAGCAGACAGAAAGACAACCGAGTAAGGTATGTGCATTGACTCCATCTAGTGGAAATTTTAAGGCATGACAACATTTTTCCTTCAATGAAAAATGTATAGATGTTATTAATATTGAAGTCTCTCTTTCATTACAGTAGGCTATAACTCATTAATTACTTAAGGCTCTGTGTCCCATGATGTACAATAAAGAAATATAGTTTTGGAAGCTGGCTTCCTTGCATTAATCAAGGTAGAGATAACTGACCCGGAAAGCCCACGTTTCTTCAGAATGTGGGTTTTAATCGCCAAGTCATTAAATTTAGCGTTTGTAAGGTAGGATGGAATATCGGCCCCTGTGCGCGTAGGTCTGGCCGTAGTGGAAGGTCCCACGGATCCCCACTGCCATCTTTACGATTTCTGCATACCATGACCTACTGGGCCATGCTGGTGCTACCAGAATTACCAGCTTTCTTTCCAGCTTGATCCTGCAAAGAATTTGAGGCAGCAACTGAATAGGAGGAAATGCATAGATCAGTGAGAACTGATCCCACAGGGTCACCAACGCATCTGTTCCGCGTGCGAATGGATCCCTTGTTCTGGACACAAAGTTGACTAACTTCATGTTGAATCTTGATGCTAGAAGATCTATGTCCGGAGTCCCCATCTTTGAAAAACAGCCCGAAAAATATTGGGGTGAAGAGACCATTCCCTTGGGAATAACTGCTGGCGACTCAAGTAGCCCACCTGCCAATTCTCTATTCCCAGAATGAAGACTGCTGATAGGCATGGAACATTACTTTCTGCCCAAGTTAGAATATGGTTCACCTCTGTCTGCGCTTAACGCCGGAACCAAGACATTTGGTGACTGAAATAAGCTACAACTGTGGCATTGTCAGATTGGATCCTGACAGGACAATCCCGTAACCTGAAAGTCCAGGCCTTCAGAGCCAGACGCACTGCCCGAATCTCTAGGATGTTGACAGGCAAGGCTCTTTTGTTTTTGACCACTGTCCCTGGACAGTTGTCTTCTCTAGTACTGCTCCCCAGCCTGAAAGGCTGGCGTCTGTTACCACGTTCCATATAACTGGTCTGAAGGATTTTCCTTTCAGCAGATTCTGGGTTAGTAACCAACTGAGGCTTTGGGACACCCTTGGGGACAGCCGCATTGGCAAGTCTAAAGCTTGGATCGCTTTGTTCCAAGCAGACAGGATACTGTTTTGCAACAGTCTAGAATGGAACTGGGCATAGGGAACAGCTTCGAATGAAGCCACCATCTTTCCTAACAACCTCATGCAAAGGCGAATAGAGGGATCTCCTTTCTACCTGACTATCCGCATTAGCTCTCTTATGGAGTTGATTTTTTTTCCTGAGGCAAGAACACCTTTTTCTGGGCTGTGTCTAGGATCAGACCCAAGTACTCCAGCCTTTTTAGCGGTTTTAAGGAAGATTTCTTTAGGTTTAGGGGAACCCAACCCAGAATTTGTTGTAATGCGTACGCTTTGCTCCAACTGAGCCACCGACTGGTCTTTTAGTAACAGATCACCTAGGTACGCCACAACTGTTATGCCCTGTGCCCTTAACCTGGTTAGAGGTGGGGCCAGCACTTTTGTGAACACCCGGGGTGCTGTAGGTAGCATGAAGGGCAAGGCTACAAACTGAAAATGTTGGTGAGCGGGAAATATAGGGACATGTAGATATGCATCCCTGATGTCGATAGACGCCAGAAGTTCTCCTTCTTGTAGGATAGAAACTACTGACCTGATAGACTCCCTGCAATGGAGCGGATCTTCAGAAACTGATTTAGATCTAGAATGGGTCTGACATCTCCATTCGATTTTGGTACCGTAAGGAGGATGGGAAAAAAAAAAAAAGCCCAAACCTTGCTCTTCTGTGGGGATCTGTATGATCACCCGAGCCAGTAATCAGTCTTATGCCCGAAACAGAGATTACCTTTTCCCTGGATCTTTGGGTGCGTTTGATCTCAGAAAACGAGACAGAACACCCCGAAATTCTAGTTTGTATCCCAGAGACACCATGGAGATTACCCATCTGAATTTCCTCTTGCCAGACTGCTGAGTATTGCAGAAGTCTCCCCCCCCCCCCCCCCCACTTTGGCGGGGGGGGGGTCGCGAGTCTTCATGAGGATTTTGAATTCTGCTTTGAAGATTACTGGCCCCAGGTTTTCTTCTGTGCCTGGGCCTGACCCTGAGGCTTTCCTCTACAGTCTGATGGTGGAGGCCGTCGTCACAGGCTAGAGGCGGATGCCCCTGGTGCAGGGGAAGGAGTCTGTTTAAATGAAGGACGTTTATACTTTCGTTTGGGCAAGAGTACTTTTCCCACTAGAGATCATTTGGATGTATTCATCCAAATCCTCCCCAAATAGTCGACCCATGAAAGGGGAAACTAGTCAGAAGCCTTTTGCTAGGTGCTTCGGCTGACCAATTTAACCACTGGGTCCTACGCATATGTACTAGCACAAGCAAGGCGGGACACCTGATGAAGTCTTTCATGGCATCTATGACAAAACATAGCGCCCTTGTAGTTCGGCCAAATGGCGGGCCTGATGTGCAGGGACCTCCTTAAGGGCCTGTTAAACTGGTCCTTTAACAGAAATTTTAACCTTTTATCAGTTGGATCTTTAAGCATTTATGCATTGTCTACTGTGGCAAGTTAGACTATTATTCACATTGGAAATCGCAGCGTTAACTGCTGGTACCTTCCATCTTTTGGTGAATTTCTCCACCATGGGATAGAAAGTGAATCTCTTTGGAGGGAAAAAAAAATGCTTATCTGGGTGATCATTTTCTAATAATGCATGTACAGGAAACGCATGAAAAGGCTGTGAAGGTTTTAAGGAACCTAAAGAAGAAACAGAACTATCAACCGACTTTGCTAGGGGTAGCTTGAAAGAGGCATGAAGCATCTCTGTAAGAGATTGTACCAGCAATTTCTCAGATTGCGAGGCTGAAAAAGGTTCATCTACCATTGTTTCCTCCACAGAGGAGTAATCGGTTCGTATTTCTTCCTGATCGCCCGAGGGTAACACCTCATCTTCTACCCACTGTTCCCTTGGTAAGGGGTCTGAGGTGGGGGAGGGGGATCCAACACGCTTCCTATCCTTTTGGATAGCGGATGCGATTAAAGTCGCTAATTTTCCTTTTCTAGGCAATGCAGGGCGGAGGAAAACGCATCTTCAGTCACATATACAGGGGCTGAAATGTGAGAAGCAGCTGCACCATCAATTGGTCCAAATGACTCACCCTGGCTTGCCATATATCTGGTATCTCAGACGAGGATGACAGTGCGGAAACACGACTAGAGTTCCCAGCGCCTGGGGGTGGAATTTTTGGTACATTTGTGATGTCTTTATTGGGAGCCATAGTGCTGAGCACAAAGCAGAGACACTAAGTAATGCACAACTCACTAAAAAAAAAAAAAAAAAGTCTAGCAAGACCATGCTAATAAAGTTCAGCTTTAGTACTGTATGTAAGTGTTATTTCCTGTACTGGAAATGCCTGCATTAACCTTACGTGCCCCCAGAGCTCTTGTGTCAGGCTGCAGTTGTTAGCTGTGAAGAGTCTGTCTGTCCCCAGCTCCTGCGCTGTGTGCTTCGTGGACTTACGTCATGCACACAGTGCCATGCCTTAAGCCACGACCCTTTCATAATAACACCCCCCCCCCCCTCTCTGTTATATCAAGCCATAGTATGCGCACGTGCGGAAGGTAAAGGTGATGGACTGGCCAAGCATGTCTCCAAACCTAAACCCTATTGAACATCTGTGGGGCATCCTCAAATGGAAGGTGGAGGAGCACAAGGTCTCCAAAATCCACCAGCTCCGTGATGTCGTCACGGAGTGGAAGAGGACTCCAGTGGCAACCTGTGAAGCTCTGGTGAACTCCATGTCCAGGAGGGTTAAGGCAGTACTGGAAAATAATGGTGCCCAAACAAAATAGACACTTTGGGCCCAATTTGGAATTTTTCACTTAGGGGTGTACTCACTTTTGTTGCCAGCGTTTTAGACATTAATGGCTGTGTTTTGAGTTATTTTAAGGGGACAGCACATTTACACTGTTATACAAGCTGTACACTCACTACGTTACATTGTAGCAAAGTGTTATTTCTTCAGTGTTGTCACATGAAGATATAAAAAAAATTTACAAAAACGTGAGAGGTGTACTCACTTTTGTGAGATACTGTATGTATTATTTATCATTGTACAAGAACATATTCCACACACTTATTTTTCCAAAGCAGTGCCATAAAAGAGGGGTGGGAAAAGAATCCAGGAATCAAACAGGCAAAACGTGCCAACACTTCAAACTACCCCAAAAAGTCCCAGGCAAAAAGTTTAACCTGTTATGGACCGACCCCTGCAGATATACTGCGGCAGGGTGAACCTCCTGCGTGAAATCACGTACCTAATTAAACACAGCGTGGGCCAATCAGGTCCGGCAGATCCGATGTCCGCCGGGACACGCCGATCATTCTTAGTAGAGACAGAACGGCGGTCTGCCTATGTAAACAAGGCAAATCGCCGTTCTGTTTTAAGGGGAAAAAAAAAAAAGGTATATAACCATATACCAGGGGTGTGGGACTTTGTGTGAAGCATATGACAGCCCAGAGAATAATAGGGTGAGTATTAAGGAATTTTATTACACATTGCATTATACATACATATTCAAAGTAGCAAAGGTAATTTAACATACATAGGTAATAAGATTATTGAGCACAGTTCATAGTATATATGCTGGTAACAACAAAAGTATGCATGAATCACGATAATGACTCTAAATTGATAAAATGATCATATGGTAAAAATATTTGGTAGAAATATTTAAAATTCCTAGGTTCACCACAGAAAAAAGATGTATACCATTAATTGGAAAGGATATAGCCTGCAGGACCTATGGCCTTCACTAGCCTGTAAGAGTACAAAACACAATGATTTGAAGTTCTTATGACTTTTCTTATGAGGGAAGGAAGAGGGGAAAGGGAGGGGGAAAGGAATGGGGTGAGGATGTGGATACACAGAAGGAGGTGAATGGACAGAAGGGGGTGTGGAGTTGTTTCCCGGATTGTCTGTGGGGCCTTGCCATTGCACCTTCAACATGCCCAACCTGAGTAAGTAAGCCTTGGTTATGGTGGTCCCATACTTTACCCCTAACCTTGTTCTTGTATTTTTATTGGTTTTTCATTTTTTCAATTTTATAGAAACTACACGCGCACGCTCCTGGTGAGTGGCATAAGCCACGAAACGCGTAGAGCTCTTGATTGCTGTGTTTCCACTAGTGTCACAAGAACTTCAAATCATTATGTGTTTTGTACTCTTACAGACCAGTGAGGCCATAGGTCCTGCAGGCTATATCCTTTCCAATTAATGGTATACATCTTTTTTCTGTGGTGAACCTGGGAATTTTAAATATTTCTACCAAATATTTTTACCATATGATATGATCATTTTATTATCAATTTAGAGTCATTATTGTGATTCATGCATACTTTTGTTGTTACCAGCATATATACTATGAACTGTGCTCAATAATCTTATTACCTATGTATGTTAAATTACCTTTGCTACTTTGAATATGTATGTATAATGCAATGTGTAATAAAATTCCTTCATACTCACCCTATTATTCTCTGGGCTGTCGTATGCTTCACACAAAGTCCCACACCCCTGGTATATAGTTATATACCTTTTTTTTCAAATATAAATGGGATGGATATCTATGTCCTTACCAGGTCATGATATCATATAAAGTCCCTAGGGATGGAAATACATGATCTTACCAGATCATGGCTTCCTGAAAGTCCCTAAATCCCCCCGTCTTTCCCCAATTGTTTTCTGTTATAGGGGAAGATGGAGATCTTGTCTTCCTGCTAGAGCTGCACGATTCTGGAAAAAAATGAGAATCACAATTTTTTTGCTTAGAATAAAGATCACGATTCTCATGATTTTCCCAGCGTAAGATCTTTCGCAATATGCAAAAAAATTGGGCTAACTTTACTGTTTAGGGTTTTTTTTTTTTTAATTCATTGAAGTGTATTTTTTCCTAAAAAACTGTGTTTAAAAGACCCCTGCACAAGAACAGTGTGACATAAAATATTGCAACGACCGCCATTTTATTCTCTAGGTTCTCTGCTAAAAAAATATATATAAACGTTTGGGGGTTCTACTTAATATTCTAGCAAAAAAAAAAACAGATTTGAACTTGTAAGCGACAAGTGTCAAAAAAGGCTGCGTCTTTAAGTGGTGTTTAACCACTTAAAGATGCAGCTTTTTGACATTTAGAGACCAAAATGCATCCCTTTGCTCTAAGGCTCTGTTGACATCTTGGCATTCCAAATCGTGGACGGAAATCACTGCAATTCTGACTACGATTCGAAATAGCGCAGAATCGCAGGACATCCGTGTGATCTATCACTTCCAGTGGCACCGATTGAGGCGGCAGAGCTGGGGAAAAACCTCTAGGTGTAGAGACCATTCCCCCTGATACAGCGTTTTGATGGCTGAGATAATTCACCTGCCAATTCTTGATGTCGGGGATGTGCATGGTGGACAGAGCTGGCACAAACTGTTCCGTCCACTGCAGAATGTGAGCAGCCTCCACTGCGGGATCCTAAATGAAAGACTATTCAGGTGATCCAACCAATGTGACTGATCACACGAAGCTCCAGAACATTGACGGGCAGTCGAGCCTCCTCCAGAGTCCAGCTACCGTGGCACAAATCTGCTCCTAGGACTCCCCCCCAGGCCGACCGTCTGGCATCTGTCATGACCACTGTCAACAGAGAGGAAAAGGCCCAAACCCTTAGGGACCGAGGCCACAGCCACCAGAGGAGAGATGCCCTTGTTGACCAATACAGGCAGATCTGGCTGTCCAAAGAATAAGTTGACCTGTCCCAATTGGTCACCCCCAACCCCATCCATCTTTCTTGGGAACCGTAAACAGATTGGAATAAAATCCCTGGAACCGCTCCACTTCGGGAACAGGAACAATCACTCCCCAGCGAAGTAAGTCCTACACGGCCTATATAAGCCCTTGAGACATTCCGACAATAGCTAGAAATTGGAGAGAACAAATCTGTCTGGCGGAAAGGAAAGGCGCGATCTTTTACCACGAAACAATGCGGTCACGGACCCACTTGTCGAAAATGAGGGAAGTCCACTGCCCTGTGAACTGCCGAAGGCAACCCCCAATCCTGAGGTGAGGTGGGGGCAAATCTTCATGCTGAAGCAGGTTTGCCCACGGGCTTAGTGGGCTTCTGGGTCCAAGGTCTCTTGGCCCCACCAGCTGGATTCTTGAAGGGCTTGGAGCCCTTATTCGAGGAACCAGGGGGACGTAAGAGACCTTTATGCGCCGTAAAGGCTGGTCCAGACTTCTGTCTTACCTCCTTCTTGGCTGAGGGAGGAAGGTACTCTTGCCCCATTAAGGTTCTTAATGAGGTCATCCAGCGTAGGACCAAACAGGCAGTCCCCCTGAAAAAAATGTATGCATATAAATGACAGCACTCGCAATACATCATAAATTAATTCAATTGATGGTTCACTTATCAATTGGATTAATTTATGATGCATTGTGAGCACTGTAATTTTAATGCATACATTTTTTGTTTTTATTTTTTTACAAACCATTTTTATTGGAGGCATATGAATCACATGGCCGTATACAACAAATTGATGTCAAGAGGACATATATGATAACCAAAATAAAGAACAATTCCGAAGGATACAAAAAAATCGTTAGAAAATGCTGATCCATAATTATCTAAGCTAACAAAAAGGTATAAAGAAGTAGGGGGGAGGTATACCTGAAAGTATAGCTTATACAAGGTCTGGTAACCTAGAGTGGCAGTTAGTCCTGTGGTAGCAAAATATGCCTGTGGGCTTTCCACGCATCCCATCTGCGCTCGAACAGGTGCATTTTATCTTGCAGAGTATACAAAATCCTCTCCATTACCATAACAGTATCTATTCTGTGCAGAATGGAGGATAGGAGTACTGCGGGGGTCTTCCAATGCAGAGCAATGGCTCACAAGGTGGATATGCAGATAGTCTATACAAGACATTCCTTCTTACGGAAGATACCTGGGATTGATGCTCCAAGCAGACACATTGAAACTGTGAGCTGCAGGGTAGAGTGCCAGATATCGCATAAGCTACAGCAGTCACTTTCCTCCACACTGGAGAGAGTATCCCACAATCCCAAAATATGCGCTTACCCGCTTCAGCCCCGGAAGATTTTACCCCCCTCCCTGACCAGAGCACTTTTTACGATTCGGCACTGCGTCGCTTTGACAATTGCGCGGTCGTGCGATGTTGCATCCAAACAAAATTGTCGTCCTTTTTTTTCCCACAAATAGAGCTTTCTTTTGGTGGTATTTGATCACCTCTGCGGTTATTTTTTGCGCTATAAACAAAAAAAGAGCGACAATATTGAAAGAAAAAAAAAGCAATATTTTTTACTTTTTGCTATAATAAATATCCCCCCAAATATATATAACTTTTTTCCTCAGGTTTAGGCCAATATGTACTCTGCATATTTTTTGGGGAAAAAAAAAAAAAAAAAAAAAAAAATTGCAATAAGCGTATATTGATTGGTTTGTGCAAAAGTTATAGCGTCTACAAAATAGGGGATCCTTTTATGGCATTTTTATTATTATTTTTTTTATTAATAATGGCGGCGATCTGCGATTTTTATTGTGACCGACATTATGGTGGACACATCGGACACTTGACACTATTTTGTCATTTTTACCACGATCAGTACTATAAAAATTCCCCAAAAACGAAATGCGGTAGAAGCTCCAGATTTTAAGCAAGCCTCGAAGTCGGGACACATGCTGGATAGTTCGTAGTAAAGAATGAAGACCATTGTGGTGCAATGTAGATGCCAAGATTGGGAATTTTGTCGGTTGACCATTGGAATGGGAAGTACCCCCAGAGTGTCTCACACTGAGCAGAGGGTAAACGAATGGGGAGTACAGTAGATTGTCACATTTACCGCAAGTCCAGAGATGGAAGCAAATTTAGATAATATGATGAATAAATTGTGTAGGGAGATTTGGGGTTGGGTCAAAAAGAGCATATCATCCGCATACATGCAGAGTTTAAAGTGGGAGGATGTCATTGGATATCTCTGGGTGTTTAATAGCGGTTGCTAGAGGTTCCAAGGCTAGGGCGAACAATAAAGGTGACAGGGGGCATCCCTGACGAGTGCCTCTGCCCAGTGTGAATAACCCAGAGTTGCATCCCGGCAATTTAATTCTAGTTTTATGATGGTGGTACAGGGCTTGTATACCCATTAGAAATCCATCTTTAAAGCCCATACGTTGTAGGACTGAGAATAAGTAAGGCCAGAGTACACCATCAAAAGACTTATTAATGTCCAGGCTCAGTAGAAGGACTTGTTTTTTGTGTAGATTAGCATCTTGGAGAACATTCAAAGTCAAATGGATATTGTCTGTGTTAAGCCTATTTGGAATGAATCCTGGTAGGTCAGAAGAGGTCAGAGTCGACAATGTTAGCCAGTATATCAACCAGAGCGCGACTAAAGATTTTAAGATCATTGTTAATGACCGATATCGGTCTGTAGTTTTGTGGGAGCGAGTGGTCCTTAAGGGGTTTGGGAAGTAGGGACATGTTGGCCAGGGTCATTTCAGTCGGGAAACGTGCTCCTTTGAGAACTTTATTGAACATAGTGGTTAAGAGTTGAATTAGGATGGAGGAGTAGCGCTTGTAGTAACTAGCAGTAAACCCATCTGGGCCTGGAGCTACCGAGCGTTTTAGGGATTTAATTACACCCAGCAGTTCTTCCTCTGTAAAGGGTGCATTGAGGGATTCAATTTGTAGGGTTGATAGGGAGGGTAGGGGAAGGGAGGTTAGACAGTCGTGAGAGGACTGGGAAGGGAAAGGGGGTGGGTGGGTAAGTAGTTTGGAGTAGTAGCTTTCAAAAATATTCAGGACCTCTTTGGGGTGTGAAACCATATTACCTGAAGAATTGCGTAGTTTGTATAGATGGGGGGGGGGGTTTGGTGGTGGTGCAGGGTCTGATTGAGTTTACGGGCGAACATGGAGGATGCTGTATTGCTATGTATGAAAAATTTGGCTTTGGACCATCAGAGGGACTTTTCAGTTTTGGCTGATAACAGGGTATCTAACTCTAACCTCTTCTGAGCTACCAGTCGTTTGTTGGATATTGTCGGGTTCATTTGTACTTTGTGTAGTTTGTCTACTGCAGTGGTTAATGCATAGATTTGTTGCCAGCGTTCTTTGCTTTCCTTGAGGCTTTACCAATGAGACGGTCCCTCAAAACCGCCTTATGAGCAACCCATAGATTACTAGGGAATATGTCCTGAGTGGCATTTAAGGTGAAGCATTTTTGGATTGCAGTAGAGATTTCTTGGCGTGTAATAGGGTCTGTAAGCAGAGAATCGTTTAATCGCCAAGCGTAGGTGGTGTCTGACAAGCCAATTAGAGAAGTAGAAATGGTAACCATGTTATGGTCAGACCAAGGGCAGAGATGGATAGCAGGCCAGGATAATAGGGGTGCAAAAGATGTAAGATGGCAAAGGAATTATGGGGGTGAGAATAAAAGGTGAAGTCCTTTGCACCTATATTATGCGATCACCATGCATCAGATAATTGGAAAGACTGTAGTGTTTTGGACATTGATTTGGGGAAAGCTGCACTGAGACAGGAAGCAGTGCTTCTATCCGTCTGGGGGTGGGCCACAAGGTTAAAATCTCCTCCTATAAACATATGTGTTAAAAAGGGTATCGTTTAAGGATTTTAAAGAAGGTGGCAAAAAAGAGTCTCTCTCTCTCTCTCTGAAAAGCAAGATGTCCGCCACATTTGGCTACCAAGACATGGCTGCCAACTGGTCCAGCCAGCCCCCACAGTAAGTTCATGGGCTTGGTCACCCGCAAAATGGCTACCCAACCTGGCTCCAGCAATATGGCCACCAGAATCAACAAAAACATTGCTGCCTTGGTTTCAAAAACATGGCAATTAGCCTATTTAGAACTACATGGTGGTCCCAGAGGAGAAACATCGGTAGCCCCTCCCCCCGAGGAAAAGCATGCTGAAGGAGCCCCCACCAAATAGGTGGCGCCCAGACCTCCTCCGCCCAGAGACACCAGGCAACTCCGGACAGACCTGTAGCCAGGAGGGGGCATAGACAAAGGGGTGAGACAGGGAGGAACACAAACTATGGGGGAAGAGGAGACCCCACAGGACCAACCACTCCAGGGACTCCGGCGCTCAGTCATGTGTGTGCCTGTGAGGCATTTAACTTGCTGGCCTGCCCCTGTCCAGGATGGGGAGACCACTGGTGTCTAGATCATCCAGCCTGTCTGTGGATAGCAGATCTCCTTAGAAACCCAAAAAGAAAAACGTAAGGGGGGGGGGGGGGGGATCTGTGGCATCAGAAGTCCCAGCGGGGAACCCATTTCCATGATCACAAGGCAAAAAAACTGTATTGCCTATGGCAAAGAGGGAGTTTTATGCCTAGAGAGAAAGCCCATTTCCAAGCTTTTCCTGCCTAGTGTCCTACTCCTGTAGGTGGCATTAAGAAACCCTGTCTGGTCAAGAATATGGAGAGGCTGAGTCTGTCAAGGAACCCAATTTGTTTCCCAATTTTTCAGTTTTTTTATTTTCAGGCCTTCCCATCTCTAGTCATTGCAAACTGGGATTGTCACAAAGAGTAAGTGTTGGGATTGGAAACCTTGCAAGTCCAAGGAAGTGTGCAGACCTATTACCTTCATTTTATGGTGGATGGCAAACAGGAGCAGGTTGCGAGCACTGTCTGCACTTTTAACTGAGGATACCGGGGGTTGAGCAGTGGTGAGTGTATTGTTTGTTAAAAATTTTGTCTCGGTCAGGGTACAAGTGTTCCAAAGCTAGGCTTAAAGTGGTTGTAAAGGCAGAAGATTTTTTTATCTTAATGCATTAAAAAAAAAAAAAAAAAAGTGTACAGCAGCGCCCCTCAGCCCCCCTAATACTTACCTGAGCATCTCTATCCAGCGATGTTGCACGAGAGACTCGGATGCCCGGGACTCTCCCTCGTCATTGGCTGAGACAGCAGCGGAGCGCCATTGGCTCCCCTAGGCTGTCAAAGTCATTGAGCCAATGAGGAGAGAGAAAGGGGGCGGGGCCTAGCCACGGTTCCATGTCTGAATGGAGAGACCGAGCTGCAGCTCAGGTTCCCCCATAGCAAGCTGCTTGCTGTGGGGGCACTTGTCAGGAGGGAGGGGGCAAGGAGCACCGAAGAGGGACCTGAGAAGAGGAAGATCTGGACTGCTCTGAGCAAAACCACTGCACAGATGATTTAAGAATAACACGTTTGTTATTTTTAAGCAAAAAAAAAAAAAAAAACCGAGACTTTAGTATCACTTTAAGCCCCGTACACACAGGCCGAATGCCGGCTGACATCGGCCGGTTCAATAAACACCGGCCAACATTCGACCATGTGCATGGAACCCTGTCCGACAGAAGCCGGATGTTTAGCCGGCTCCTGTCAGACGAGCATTCTGGAAAACCAGCAGCCGACCTGCTCACGAACAGCGCTCTCAGCCAATCGCTGAGTGCGCCGATAGGAGTGTTCTGGCGAGTGGGGCCATCCCCTGTCAGAACACAACAGCTCAGCAGGGGAGATCGGAGCTAACAGTTCTCTGCTGGGTTGATTGGAAAAAAACGAATAGTGTGTACGAGGCTTTAGGAAAGGCTGATCCAGATTCAGATCTCCATGTGATTAGCTCAAGCAGTTATATACCAGGAATCTAGAATATTGAAGAGGGATTTTTTTTTTATATATTTCTTTTAAGAGTTGAAGACATCAATCCTCTAGGACACTAGCTGAATCTAGGAGGGGTTGCCCTAAGCTGGCCTACCAGATTCTTGTATTCAGCCCCTATATGCTGTGGAGATAAGTGGAAAGAGATTCTGTAAATTAGAAAAATACAACTGGGCAAGGCTGACACCATACTATACACAAAAATGTTCTGATTTGTCAGCCCACTATTAAATGTACCCGATTACGTGATACAAAATTGAAAGCTTGATAAACTGTAGGTTCTTACCACATGGGAGGAAACTTGGTGATACTTGCTGAGTTCTTCTGGTTTTACCAGATCTTCTGGAACAGTTTTGCCACGCTACAGAGGAACAAATCACAGTAAATTTTAAACATAAACATATTTTATTTTTATATGCAATACATACACAAAAAGTTCTATAACGTTTATAACATAAAAAGGGCAGAACTACAGCATAAACATGACATAACATTTAAAGGACACAACTACATTACATCATAACAGTTTTCATTCACATCTAAAAAAAGGCAAAAAAAAAAAAACCTATAGAAAAGTAGATAAAAGGTTATAGAAAAACAATAAATGAGTATTTTGACTTTGTGTATATAAGTATATATAGTGCAGCGCTACTATAATGGTAACTAATACCACACCTTGTGCAAATAATAAATATAATCAGTCATTGCAATATCATGCATAACAAAAAAAGTCCTTATTATAAACAATTCTTGGATTGCTGTGATATTCTATCACCACCGTGCTTTTCTTTAAACACTGTATACTTGTGTACACCTTCACCGGCTATTTTACCTGCTCACCTCAAGAATGAGTCAGGCAGACTCAAACATAACGCCTTGTCTTTGACTCTTCAATAATCTCTCCCTTCTACTATGGATCAGTTGTTCACTTTTCGTCCTCTTGTAGTTCCAGCTGCTCCCAATGTGCTTCGCATGGATAAAGGGTTGATCTCGCATACAAACATATGAGACATATGAAACATACAAAATAGCGTGGTATCTACAGCTAATCAGACAAATTCTTTCTGCATCACTCTGCTGAACTGCCGCAGAGATCACCCGGTGTACAAATAGGATTTTTGTACTCACCGCAAAATCCTTTTCTCTGGAGTTCATTGACGGACAGCTCCATTCTCTTGACCGTAGGGTTATATCTTCCTCCTTTCAGAAGAGACTAGGCAGAACATGCATTGCATGTGAAAAAAAACAGAACTATACAGTTCCACCCAGGGGGCGGTCCCTCTAATATAACCCCTCAGCCTGCCTCCTGCAGCTCAGTACGTCAATGAGCTCCAGAGAAAAGGATTTTACGGTGAGTACAAAAATCCTATTTTGTTTTTGTTCATTGACGGACACAGCTCCATTCTCTTGGCCGTAGGGACGTCCCCAAGCAGTGGCATAACGAGGGGTGGGAACCTGCGGTTTCTGAAGCGCCGATAGCACCAGGTTCAGATCCCACAGAGGTAGAGGTGGACGCACCAGAGAAACTACATGCCAAACCACTTGCACAAAAGTGCGTAACGAGTGAGACGCCAGGGGTCGTTGGAAAAAAAAACAGCCAAAGCTGAAACCTGTCCCTTAACAGTGCTCAAGGCCAACTTCTGGTCCACTCCTCGCTGTAAGAACAGCAGGACTCTAGCCACCGAATAAGTACGTGGGCGCCACCCCATCTCCTCACACATGGAGATATAAGCCTTCCATGTACGATGATATATCTTCCGGGAAGATTTCCTTGCCCTCAGCATAGTGGAAATGACCGAGTCCGACAGACCTTGGTTCCTTAGCACCTGGCTTTCAACAGCCACGCCGTTAAAGCCAGCGACGGTAAAGCAGGATGAAGTATCGGACCTTGTGATAGGAGGTCCTCCCGCACCTGCAACCACCTAGGAGAATCTGCCGCCAGGCGTATCAGGTCAGCGTACCAAGGACACCGGGGCAATCGGTATGACTGGGATCCCCTTGCCTCCACTCTGCGGAGCAGACCTGGTAACAGTTTAAGTGGAGGAAAAGCTTTATTGAACTGGTACTGATCCCGTGGAGCCACCAACGCATCTGACTCTTGTCCTGGACACGAACCTCCGCACCTTTCGATTGAGCCGAGAGGCCAGAAGGTCCACATCTGGTGTGCCCTACCGCAGGCAAAAAAGCCTGAACACCTCCAGATGCAGAGCCCATTCTCCTGGGTCCAGCATCTGACTTAGATAGTCCGCCTGCCAGTTTTCTACTCCCGGGATGTATATGGCCGACAAGCCGATAAATGTCGCTCTGCCCACCGAAGGATGTGAACGACCTCCAGTGCTGCGGCCGAGCTTCTGGTTCCTCCTTGATGGTTGACATATGCCACCGCCATGGCGTTGCCTGACTGGATCCTGATCGGACATCCTTGTAGTCTCATAGACCATGTGGAGAGGCATAGCCTGATCACTCGAAGCTCGAGCACATTGATCGGTAACTGGGATTCCTCCCTCGACCAGAGGCCCTGTGTCGATTGTACTCCCAATACCCCACCCCAGCCGGTCAGACTGGCGTCCGTTGTGATCACCTTCCAATGAAGAGGTAGGAACAATTTCCCGGACCGAAGGGCTGGCGATCTCAGCCACCAGAGAGTCCCTAACTGGCTCACCCGAATCTGTCGATCCAGGGATAACGGAGATTTGTCCCATTTTGACAATATCTCCCTCCGCAAGACTCTGGTGTGAAATTGGGCGTACTGTACCGCCTCGAAGGAAGCCACCATAAGGACCAGAACTCGCATGCAGAAACGCAGCGATGACCACCTGCGGCTCCTTAACCGCTTCACCGCGGTCCTGAGAGTCTGCAGCTTGTCTGAAGGGAGAAACTCTGGCTTCCATGGCGTCCAGCAGTAAGCCTAGGTACTCCAGACATTGAGTCGGCACTAGCACCGACTTCTTGAGGTTCAACACCCACCCAAACTCTTGTAGAGTGTGCATGGTGTTCGCCCCATCCTCCCTCAATTCTGAGGCGGAAGCTGCTCTCAGGAGGAGATCTTCTAGGTAACCCACGATAGAGATCCCATGTTGTCGCAACAACGCCAAAATTGGAGCCAATACCTTGGTAAAGACTCGGGGTGCTGAAGCCAGACCAAAAGGGAGAGCCACAAACTGGTAGTGGTCTTCCCCTACTGTAAATCGCAGAAACCTCCGATGCCTAAAGCATATGGGTATGTGCAGGTACGCCTCCTGGATATACCAGAGAGTCCCCCTGTTTGAGTGCAATGACTACGGAGCGAACTGATTACATTCTGAACCTCTGTACTTTCATAAAGCAATTGAGGGCTTTTAGGTCCAGGATTGGACATACCCCTTGCTTTTTGGGGAAAAACAAACAGATTGGAATAAAATCCCTGAAACCTTTCTGTTTCTGGAACAGGCACTATCACCCCGCGGCTGAGCAGGTCCCTTACTGCCCCAAACAGGTCCTCCCGGCGAGACAGGAGTATGGGTATTAAATAATAAATGTAGCGCTATGTGTAAAATTATACATTTAAAATGCAAATCTCTAAAATAAATAAATCCTACATATAAATGAATAGTCCATAAAATGAAAAAATGAAGAAATAAAACATGAAAAACTCTTCATGTGATCAGTCTATCCACACAATTCCACCACAGTGATTGTTCGTCCTCAAAAGGAGTGCACACCACCACCAGTAAAAATGTGCGCTCACCTCCCAGATGAGTCAAAACTCATATGCGGATCTCCCCACAAGCCCTTTGCTCTCACTTCCTCTTCCCAATCAATGGTGGGTAATCCAGATGGCTCTTTTCTTAATGGTAACCCAGCTCATTAATATCCAAAGAAGCGGATCATCTCCCAGCTTGGCTCAAGATTCCATGAGTTTAGGACATGTGAATAATAAGTATAGAGACCATAGTGTTCTCTGTATACAAATTTATTCAAAGCCCCCAAAGAGACAAGTTGCACTTACAAAATAAAAACTTTAAAATCACATAAAAACCTCCAGAGTAGCACCACCGTGTCCACATGCACAGTGCTTGGCTGGATGTGACTATCAGCTCCTCCCTTCTAGACGCGTATCGGCCAATCACAGGCCTTCCTTGATTGGCCGATACGTGTCTAGAAGGAAGCCGACCATTTTTTAAAGGCGGCTCTCCTCAAAAGGGGTAACGCACCGCCATTCGTTTTGGGACCGAAAAGGTCCATTGCGGGCTACCCCATTCCTTGTATATGAACTTATCAAAGCAAGTCAGATACGGAAACACCTTAGGTGTACGGGCTGGCTTACTGGACCCAAAAGGGACCACCACCTCGGCAGAGGATCCTGCCGCATCCTGTATTTTCAGGGTATAATGCACAGCAGTGATAAGTGCTCCAACCAGTGCTTTTTCCTGCGCGGACCCGGAAGCATCCTCACTGTCCAATCGGTCCTGGCCAGCGTCCTCTGACACATGAGAACAGGGGCCGCCAATCACCAAGTCTGAATCGGGGCCCGAGTCTGAATCAGAGCTCTCCCCAAAGGAGGGGGGGGCCCGTTTCTTACCCCCCTTGCGCCCGCACACCGTCTCCACCCTAGCAACGAATGATTCAATGACCCCTGACGAGGCGTACAAAGGCACAGCACTATTTGCAGGTGAGCCGGTTGCAATTGCAGGGAGATCTGGGGAAGAAATACCAGGTTCTGAGGCCATGCTGACCCTTCCTGTCTGCCACCCTTGGAGACTTGGGACAAGGTGTATAGTGCCACCCTCCTAGCTGCTACAGACTGAGGGGTTCCCACCACAGGACTCACCACCCTGACCGAGAGCTGTGCCATGCTGCTGGCTGTATCCTGTGAGAATGCACAGGTGTCCTGGAACGGGAACAGCGCTGTGTGGAGAAAAAGCTCGCCAGGCTACAAGAAAATGGCCACCGGGCATCCTGTACATAGGAGCTCCGGTAAAAAATGGCCGCCACCCACGTTTTTCACAGGGCTAACGAAAATGACTGACATCACAACTGTACACAGGGATGTACCTAGATAATGGCGCCAAATAGCGCTCTGGTGGCAGCACACAGAAGCCCACAGACACCCAGAAACAAACTATCAGGGACACAGACAGCCAGCACAGCCCCCCATCAGGGATAAGAGCCCCCCCCCCCCGGAGGACCCCTGCCCAGGTACACACATCGCTAGTCTGCAGCATCCTAGCATCCTGTATAGTTCTGTTTTTTTCACGTGCAATGCATGTTCTGCCTAGTCTCTCCTGAAAGGAAGAAGATATAACCCTATGGTCAAGAGAATGGAGCTGTGTCCGTCAATGAACGAAAGAGAAAAGATAAATTCAACAATACTTATTATGCAACGCTACTTAATTCTGACAATATAAACATATCTATTTAAAATGAATGAATTCTTGATACTCATAATAAAACAAATGAATGGACCACGCTCTTATTATACACACCTACAAGTGTTTTTTATCTTGTAAGTGTCCTCTTTTTAAGCGGGTTTTTTTTTAATAAAATTTAAAAAAAACAGAGCACAATGTTTGCTTATGTTTGTAATTACATGACACTGGAAACGAGTACTTAGGAGGAGAGTTTAAGGAGAGAGGCTGTTTGTATGAGAGATCAACCCTTGCATATACATGTGAAGCACATTGGGAGTAGCTGGAACTACAAGAGGGCGAAAGGTGAACAGCTGATCCATAGTAGAAGGGAGAGATCATTGAAGAGTCAAAGACAAGGAGTTATGTTTGAGTCTGCCTGACTCATTCTTGAGGTGAGCAGGTAAAATAGCCGGTGGAGGTGTGCAAAAGTATACAGTGTTTAAAGAAAAGCAATGCGGTGATAGAATATCACAGAAAATCACAGCAATCAAGAATTGTGTTTACAATAAGGACTTTTTTTGTTATGTGATATTGCAATGACTGATTATTATTTGCACAAGGTATGGTATTAGACTTACCATTATAGTAGCGCTGCACTATATATACACAAATGTATTTGAAGTGAATCCACTTAAGAGTGTACAGCAGCTGCAATATTTGATTACATATATGGACAGGGTTATACTATTTTTGCACTTAGCAAGAATTAGGGTGGGGCTGATTGTCATACACATAATTTTTGGGGTATTTTGACTTTCCTTTAAATTCCTGATCTTTGAGTACAGTACAGGATGGAGGGCTTGTATTTATAGACCATAAATTATATGCATGTTACCGTCAGGTTATTGGACACTGGCAAAATCCACCGCTAATGCACACTTAAAACTCCACACCCACTCAGTGATACTTTTTATTATAGCAATAAAGGAGTAACCAGAGAACACAGAGGGGAGGGGTCTGTGTCCTGTAAGGTATCTTTAAGATCAGAAATTTACATTTTCTGAATCATACAGTACAGGACACCGGGCTTGTATTCATACACCATTGGATGTTCCAAAGCACTAAACATAAGGGTTGGCAACAACATAGCTGCTGACAGACCCACCAATCCAAGGGTTGAGGAACCTGAACACTCAGATGACACAGTCTGAAGCACTTTGAGGCTTAAGCTCACATCAGCCGAGACTAAAACATCCACCTATAAAACCTTGAGAACATGTGAACAGATTGATGAACAGGTGGCAGCCTTGCAAATCTGTAATACAAACATTTGATGCTAAAATCCCAACTGACACCAAGAGACCTAGTGGAATGCATTCTGATAGAGAAGGGAGGAAGCTTTTCCTTAAAAAGGTGTAGATCCTGAAATAAGCTGTCTGATCCATCTGGCAATGGAACAGGAGACGAGATGTCCACTACGAGAGGGGAAAAAAAAAAAAAAAAACCCTGACAATATCCAAGCAGTGTGGGGAACTTTCCTGGGCAAGTTTTGAAGCAGGGCAGAGGGAATGAAGGCCAATACCAATGAGGTGAAAAAGAGTTGTGGAAAAGGCTTATTTGTATATAGTTTAAGTGTTGCTAAACCCACAACAGTAAAATCAGTCTCTGTATATGAAGTAAAGTATGCTTGTTATACTCACTGTGGAACCTAAGGGGTAATCCTCTCCATTGTGTAAAAAGGCTGTTTGATCCTGTATGCACAGATCCTCCTTTTCTTGCACTGTCCCCAAAACATCTCCGGATAAGACTGAGTTAGTGGAGTCAGTCTGCACATGCTCAGTTTGGTGTGTATTGCTAGAGTTTTTTTTTCCTTGGGAGAGTGCATGTGATCAGCACAGGGCCAATCCAGCACTGTCCAGACAGAAGGTAAGGGGACCTGCATCCTTATAGGACATTCGTGGGAGAAACAAAACTCCTACAAGCTTTAACCAGACACAGATAGAAGTCACAGGACTGCTATATTCTGCTGATGAGAAAAGGTATTTAGCAGTTTATATTTACTAAAATGATAGCATTTCCATGTTGTGTACTGTGGGAGACCAGATCTTGTGGTCATTTTGGTTATTGCACCATCATCTTCTGGGTTTCCTCTCATTTTATGATTTATTTGCCCTTTCTTCTTACATGGTCTTTATGGCATAAAAATGGCTGCTCATCTCACGGCCACATATTAATCTGCTCGCATAGGGGAACGCATTACTAAGTTTTGACCTGCAAATACCGCCTTTCCAATCATCAGCCACATCCTGTTGTCTGCTGTAACCTGCTACATTCAATAAAGATCATCGTGGATGAGGAAAGATATTTGGTTCAGTTATGTAATAAAGACTGTCTGTTGTGATTGTATTTGCTAATACAGGCCAGGCATCAAGGTCTTGGCAAGGGATAAGTCTCAATAATACAACAGCTGGAGTCAGAATAGTCAAAACATGATAGAATTCCTACAGCCTGTTGCCTATGTGTCCCAGGGCTCGACAAAAACCAGGCACCAGGTTGCAATGGCGAATAGAAATTGTGTCCTGGTGCCTGGGCTACACCGCAGCAGCTGGGACGTGCTGTGCAACCCCCCCCCCCAGATCGTGTTAAAAGACTAGGTCAGCAACATGCAGTACATGTTGACTACCCAGATGCAGGTCTTGCTGCTGCATGGCCAAGACTTGAGCAAACCTATGGTAGCTCTGAAGCCATAGAAAACACTCTATTCAAGAGACTGCAAATCTTTCCAAAAATATGTAACAAAGATCATCGCAAGCTTCAAGAACTAAGTGACCTCCTCATGGAGCTAGAGTTGGCAAAGACAGACCTTTGTCTACCTGGGCTAAGCTACCTAAAAACTGCTCATGGAGTTCAGTGGTTTATAATCTGCCATAGAACCTGCACAAGAAATTACCACAAGGCTCAAAATAAAAGCCGATAATATACAGTTTTTCCTCCATTCTCATATTTTTGCGGGTTCATCAGTGAACAAGCCTGAACAAAAAATTATCCAAGTTTCAGCGTCAATGAATCCATCTTGCCTGCTTCATCATCATCAAGGTATGATGACAAAGCAGTTAAAATCAAAGACTTAGAGCAGTATCTGCTATAAAGACAGACATCTCACCTCCTGTATCCTTTCCTGGTCAGAGTGATTTGGGAGATAGGAGATAAAAATCCTAATAGTCAGTGCCATATTCACAAAAAACCTCACCTCCTAGAGTGTAAGTAACCCCCCCCCATCGTTTTCAGCCAAGGAAGCTGCCATCTTTGCCTCTGTTTAATCTACAACTGCTATGATGTTGCACATGTAATCAGTTATGACACCAGCCATTGGATGGTTTGACAGTTTGGTTGAGAGCACAACCAATGGGAGCATTACATTTCCGTCTCGTGTCGGAAATTAAACGGTTTTATGGATGGGTTTACTTCTGCTTTAAAGCGGAGCTCCAGGTTCTGCCGCTGCCATTCGTGGTAAGGGAAACCAGCCGTGAAGCCTTTCAGCTTTCCTACCGCGCATGTGCGAAGCATGCTATGCTTTCTAACTGGCGCGGAGGAAGGAGGAGGGGGACCGAACTTCTGGGGGACCTCACCGGAGCCAGGTCTCCCGCAAGTGGGGACAGGTACGCGTCAAAAACAGGTACCCATCCCTCCCCCTCCCGAAAGGTGACAAATGTTGCCACATTTGGCACCTTTTGGGGGAAGGGGGAACAAGTACTTGTATTTGACGCGTACTTGTTCCTACTTCCCGGAGGGGGGGGGGAGCAAACAAGTGGAGCTTCCATTTTGGTGTGGGCTTAGAGCAAAGGCTGCCCATGAACGAAGGGAGATTTTGCGTTTCTGCGCAAGGGAATATGCTATAGGTGCTGGGCTTCTACTGTATGATCACTTTGCTAAAAGAAATTGTAAGGTTGTCAGCAAGTGCACAGTAGTAAACATTTTACTGCTATGCATCTTACTCCACAGCAGCCATCTACACAGAGTCCTGCTTCAAATCATGGTGGGGAGCAACAAAGTCATACTCCAGACACAACAAATATTTCTTCTTCATGTACTGAAGTCTGTGGAGAATGATTAATTCACAAATGCTGTTTTGTGAGAAGGATTAACCTGAGAAAGCTACCAGGATGTATGCCATAATAGATTAGCAGAACAACAGATCCCTGGTTATACCTAAAGTCTTTGAGATCTTTGGCATAAAAAGAGATATGCAACACCACATCCCCTCAACATCTGTTCTGGTTGTGTAGAACCTGTGGCAGAAGGGCTGATGGGTTCATGGTCTCCTATATCAAGGCAAAGACAATACCCTTGCAAATATTAGTTGTGTGACCAAATACCAAACAGGGAAGAAATCCTACTCCAGAAGCTGCATAATCACCATCCCCGCTTAAGACACCTAGGTATGGAGATTCCTCCAATGGACATAAATGCTGAAATCCTAGTCTTGCTGGGAAGAGTCATTCTCAGATTACATGCAGTACACCAGCAGTGGATCGGAAAATGCCCCATATGCACAAAGACTTGATCTAGGCTGGATAATAGCGGGTAATGTATGCTTGAATACAATGAACACGCCATCTAAGATCAACTCCTTTAAAACTTGCGTGTTAAGAAACGGGTGTGCATCTCACTTCAGACAATGCCCTCATCATTATGAGGTAAAGGAAAAGCCTCTTGACATCATCCAGGTATCTGATGTTACTCCC
The DNA here is from genome assembly GCF_042186555.1 of Aquarana catesbeiana. Classification (NCBI taxonomy): domain Eukaryota; kingdom Metazoa; phylum Chordata; class Amphibia; order Anura; family Ranidae; genus Aquarana; species Aquarana catesbeiana. The sequence goes on along the minus strand of NC_133331.1, from coordinate 242,365,193 downwards.
ATCCCCTGTGAGGACAACTTAGGTAGGCCATAGACTGTGCAAATTTCTCTGGTTGCAGGAAAGAAATTCACACAATTCCCCCATCAACGAAGACAGTGTTGACAGGGAATCCCTCCTGCCGGGCCATTTTCTCCTGGTGAGGGAAAGGAAAAAAGAAACACACACATCAATGTACATGGCAATGGTAAAGAAGCTAGCATAGTTAGAGGGAGAGCTAGAGACTTTGGTGGGGTGGATGATAGTCACAGAGAGAGGGTCGTACAACTGTGGGATAATGGGTAAGGAAACCCATATCCAAATTTAGGCTGTTATTTTATGTGTCAAATAGAAGTATCATTCTTGGTTCAAAAATTTCCTTTTCCTGGATAGTTCTGAAATTCCGGTTGTGAGAAATTATGTCCCACAGGTGTGGAGAAACTATTGCTCACAACCAGACCACACTAAAGAAGACCTCAATGTCTTAAGCCCGCGTTCACATTGGAGCGATTTGTCAAGTGATTTGACAGGTCAAATCGCATGACAAGTAGCAGCCTATTGCCGGCAATGGCACTGTTCCAAATGGTGCAACGCCGACTTTATGGCGCCGTACTGATTTGCAAAAGTAGTTCTTGCACTACTGTTGCTGATTTCAGGTGCGACTTCAATAGACATCTGTGCATGAAGTGGCACAGATGTCTTTAACCACTTGCCGACCGCCTAACGCAGATATACTGCGTCAGAATGGCACGGGCAGGCAAAATCACGTATCTGATAAGTGATTTGCCTCTCGCGATTGCTCCCGACGAATGACAATCTTCCTCTGCTGCTGTAATGTAAACAGTGGCAGAGGAAGTGATGTCATCTCTCCTCGTGTCGGTCTTTTCGTTCCAGCGCCGAGAAGAGAAGACATCCAAGTAAGTGCACCTACACTACACTAACAGTAGAACACTCTTGGCACACTTTTCACCCCCCTGCACCCCCCTGTCACAGTGACACCAATAGCAGTTTTTTTTTTTTTTTTTCTTACCGATTACTGCATTGGTGTCATTTGTGATCGTTATAAGTGGTAGGTCAGTTAGTGGTAGGCCCCTTTAGGTTTAGGGTACCCCTCAAATAAAGGTTTAACCCCGTGATCACCCCCCGTCGCCAGTGTCACTAAGCGATAGTTTTTCTGATCGCTGTATTAGTGTCACAGGACCCCCATATACTACCTAGTGAAGGTTTTAACCCCCTGATTGCCCCCTAGTTAACCCTTTCACCAGTGATCACCGTATAACTATTATGGGTGACACTGGTTAGTTTATTTTTTATAGTGTCAGGGCACCCGCCGTTTATCACCCAATAAAGGTTTAACCCCCTGATCACCCGGCGGGTGATACAAGTTAGGTTTTAGGGTCAGATAGGGTCTGTGTCGCCCCAGGCAGAGTCAGGTTAGTGCCAGTACCGCTAACACCCACGCACGCAGCATACACCTCCCTTAGTGGTATAGTATCTGAACGGATCAATATCTGATCAGATCTATACTAGCGTCCCCAGCAGTTTAGGGTTCCCAAAAACGCAGTGTTAGCGGGATCAGCCAAGATACCTGCTAGCACCTGCGTTTTGCCCCTCCGCCCAGCCCACCCAAGTGCAGTATCGATCACTCACTTACAAAACAATAAAACACACATAACTGCAGCGTTCGCAGAGTCAGGCCTGATCCCTGCAATCATTAACAGTTTTTTTGGCTTTTTTTTACCTGTGAGTCTCACTAGTGTACCACTAAACTTTGAGCCCAAAATGGCAAATCGAAGTACACTAGTGAAGAGGCCCACACGTTTCTGAGCATGACAGATAGTTTAGAGGAAGTCACTCATCTGTCAGATTCAGGCTCAGAATACGATCCTGTAGAGGACAGCGGCTCCATGACAGATAGCTCTGACGACGGAGTTGCGATCCCTGCCAAGGTCAGGCGTACCAGACCCCGAACAACTTCTTCTGTCGTGCAAGGACCGCAGGTCCCTCGTATTATGGAGCAGAGCAGTACTAGCGCCGCTATTCCTTCTGGTGAACTGGCAAGCACCAGCGGCCTAGTACACCCTGGTCGTAGTCAATCCAGCACTGCAGTATCATGTGGTGACGTGGCGAGTCCCATAAGTGCAGATCAAGTTGGTGAGGTAGCAAGCACAAGTAGTGTCCCGCTGCCACCAAGAAGACAAACACAGGCCCGTCGTGCCCATAGCGCCTTTCCTGCTGCATTCACCAATCCTAAATTGGGAACCCACCACTTCTGGAGCACCCGTACTTCCCCCATTCACTGGCCAACCCAGGTGGAAACCGTTGATTTTACGTCACTTGATATTTATTCGCTGTTTTGCAACGAAGATCTCTATAGATCTATTGTGGACCAAAGCAATTTGTACGCTGGTCAACACATCACCACTATTCCGCAGTCCTCCCTTGCCAGAGATTGGAGACCAATTACGGTTTCCGAATTTACCGTATATACTCGAGTATAAGTCGTTCCGAGTATAAGTCGAGACCCTAATTTACCACAAAAAAAATGGGAAAAACGTATTGACCCGAGTATAAGACGAGGGTTAGAAATGCAGCAGCTACTGCAAGTGGAAAAAGAGGGTCAGCAATGCCCATCTGCAGCTGTATACCTCCCTGTGTCCTGTGCATGTATCATGTATCCTGTGCATATGTGTCCTGTGTATATGTGCATGTGTCAATGTACCTGTGTATATGTGCATGTGTATATGTACCTGTGTATATGTGCATGTGTATATGTACCTGTGTATATGTACCTGTGTACATGTACCTGTGTATATGTACCTGTGTACATGTACCTGTGTATATGTACCTGTGTACATGTACCTGTGTCCTGTGTATGTGTACATGTACCTGTGTCCTGTGTGTGTGTACATGTACCTGTGTCCTGTGTGTGTGTACATGTACCTGTGTGTGTGTACATGTACCTGTGTCCTGTGTGTGTGTACATGTACCTGTGTCCTGTGTGTGTGTACATGTACCTGTGTCCTGTGTGTGTGTACATGTACCTGTGTCCTGTGTGTGTGTACATGTACCTGTGTCCTGTGTGTGTGTACATGTACCTGTGTCCTGTGTGTGTGTACATGTACCTGTGTCCTGTGTGTGTGTACATGTACCTGTGTCCTGTGTGTGTGTACATGTACCTGTGTCCTGTGTGTGTGTACATGTACCTGTGTCCTGTGTGTGTGTACATGTACCTGTGTCCTGTGTGTGTGTACATGTACCTGTGTCCTGTGTGTGTGTACATGTACCTGTGTCCTGTGTGTGTGTACATGTACCTGTGTCCTGTGTGTGTGTACATGTACCTGTGTCCTGTGTGTGTGTACATGTACCTGTGTCCTGTGTGTGTGTACATGTACCTGTGTCCTGTGTGTGTGTCCATGTACCTGTGTCCTGTGTGTGTGTCCCTGTGTGTGTGTCCATGTACCTGTGTCCTGTGTGTGTGTCCGTGTGTGTGTGTCCGTGTGTGTGTGTCCGTGTGTGTGTGTCCGTGTGTGTGTGTCCGTGTGTGTGTGTGTGTGTATCCTACCTGTGTCCTGTGCATCCTCCGTGCGCTGCTCTGCACCGATCAGCGTGTAGTATTCAGCCATTCACTGTTCAAAAGCCGCGCCTCCTCCTCGTCCAAAAAAATCAATTTCCCAGCAGTCAGTGGTCAGCCTATCACAGACATGCTCTCATCCTCATACCACGGACGAGGATGAGAGAATGTCTGTGATAGGCTGTACACTGACTGCCTATCACAGACAAGGAGGTGCGGCTTTTGAACATTGAGAGCCGCTGCCGAGTCTATTCAGCACACGCTGGCCGCCGTCTGCCTGTATGACACGCTGATCATGCAGACAGACGGTGGTGACTCGTGTATAAGTCGAAGGGGGCACTTTCAGCCCCGAAAAAGGGGCTGAAAAATTCGACTTATACACGAGTATATACGGTAAGCTCTTTCTGGGCCTTTGCCTCAACATGGGCATAACTAAAAAGAGTGAGTTGCAGCCATATTGGTCCACTGACCCAATTCACCATATGCCCTTGTTCTCTGCCTACATGACCAGGGCACGATACGAGCAGATCTTGCAGTTCATGCACTTCAATGACAATGAAATGTCGTCCTCGTAGATGCGATCGGCTCTACAAAATTCGGCCCCTCGTAAACCTTCTAAGGCTTTCTAAGGGTGTAAATTTTTTATTTCATTCTTCACTATCACAGTTTCGGAGGCCATGGAATGCCCTGATGGCACAAAACCCCCCCAAATGACCCCATTTTGGAAAGTAGACACCCCAAGCTATTTGCTGAGAGGTATGGCGAGTATTTTGCAGACCTCACTTTTTGTCACAAAGTTTTGAAAATTGAAAAAACAAATGAGCTGCAAAATACTCACCATGCCCCTCAGCAAATAGCTTGGGGTGTCTACTATCCAAAATGGGGTAATTTGGGGGGGGGTTGTGCTATCTTGGCATTTTATGGCCTTCAAAACTGTGATAGGTAGTGAGGAGTGAAATAAAAAATTTACGCCCTTAGAAATCCTGAAGGCGGTGCTTGGTTTTCGGGGCCCGTACGCGGCTAGGCTCCCAAAAAGTCCCACACATGTGGTATCCCCACACTCAGGAGAAGCAGCTAAATGTATTTTGGGGCGCAATTCCACATATAACCATGGCATGTGTGAGCAATATATCATTTAGTGACAACTTTTTGTAAATTTTTTTTTTTTTATCATTCAATTACAAAAAAATGTAATATTCAATGAGCTCAACATGCCTCTCAGCAACTTCCTTGGGGTGTCTACTTTCCAAAAATGGGGTCATTTTGGGGGGGGGTGTACTGCCCTGCCATTTTAGCACCTCAAGAAATGATAGGCAGTCAAACTAAAAGCTGTGTAAATTCCAGAAACTGTACCCTAGTTTGTAGACGCTATAAAACTTTTGAGCAAATAAATATACGCTTGACATTTTTTCTACCAAAGACATGTGGCCAAATACATTTTGGCCTAAATGTGTGACTAAAATTGAGTTTATTGGATTTTTTTTTTTAAACAAAAAAGTAGAAATTTTTTTTTTTTCAAAATTTTCGGTCTTTTTCCGTTTATAGCACAGAGGTGATCAATACCATCAAAAGAAAGCGCTAATTTCGTTTGGGTACAGCATTGCATGCCCGCGCAATTAGCCGTTAAAGCGACGCAGTGCCAAATTGTAAAAAGTGCCCTGGTCAGGAAGGGGGTAAATCCTTCCGAGTCTGAAGTGGTTAAAGTAGCACCTGAAATCGTGCTGACCTGCTACTTTGAAATTGTGCTACTTCAAATTAAGAAGCAAGATTTTAAAGTAGTATTGCTGTGGAAATTTTTATTGGATTTCTGCCAGACATCGTTTGGCGTTTCGAGGCAAAATAATTTTTATTCTCATCTGACCAGAAAAACATTTTTCCATGTGGCCTCAGAATCAAGGTGCGTTTTGGCAAAGGTCAGTCATGACTGCATGTGGCCTTTGAGTGGCTTATTCTTGCAATCCTCCAATACAAGCCACATTTGTGGACAATTTGTGATATTGTCACATGCACACAAAGACCACTCTTATCCATAAATTCCTTTAACTGCTTCAGAGTTGCTGTAGGCCTCTTAGTAGCCTCTCCTGATGAGTTTCCTCTTGGCTCTTTCATCCAATTTGGAACGACGCCCCGATCCAGGGAGGGTCTGTGTTGTACCAAATACCTTCCACTTCTTATTAGACTACCCTGTGCTTCTAGGCATTGATATAGCCTTTGAAACTTCGTTCCTCCTATCCACAACTTTATCCCAGAGATCTTTTGACAGTGCTGTGTCACCCATAGTGGATTGTTTGCTTCAGCTGTACTACCAGGAACTGAAATGCTCCAGAAAAGCTCTTTGCTGAGCTAATGATTACAGTTGAAAGTTAAATGGCTTTGTGTGCCATTGAGAAGGTGATTAGCTACACCTGATTAAGTTTACAAATCATTTTTAGGAGGGGGGGTGATCTTTAACTCCCTAATTCTGTTTTTGAATTTGTTTTGAATTTATTTCTGACATGTTGGCGTTATATCTTTCATTGAATATTATAAGTTACACTGAGTAAATACAGCTGGATTTAAAAAAATGGGTGTCTTCGTTTCAGGCGGCAAAGCAACAAAATGTGATTTTAAAGAGGGGTGATTCTTTTCTATATCCACTGTAAAGGCAGGCCATAGATGGTGCAAATTTATTTTCTGCTGAGCAATTGTCTTCTCCCGGCGGGTGAAGATATCCCTGCCGGGAGAAGACGGTGAGTATTGCTAGCAGCTATAGGAGCCACTAGCGATAATCGCAAGTAAATCTGGCAGGCTGGTTGTACCCAAGTTAATCAAGTGATCAACATCTACATTCAGCCTGTCCACACACCGTTCTAATCTCAGCCGGTTCAGCAGGAACAAGCTGGGATTCGAACAGCCTATGGCCAGCCTAACCCTAAACCAACTCCCACCCCATTCTAAGCCTAATCTATCTAACCCTGCAAAGAAGGAAAAAAGAAAAAAAAAAAAAAAAAAAGCTACACTTGCCTATTCTGAAGCCGCTACGGGCTATCATCCCTACCATAATCTATGAAAATAGAAGTATATCGCATCTGGGACATTAATTATACCTCCAAAATGTATGATCGAAACACAAAACACAAGTTTAAAATGTTAATACTTTATCTGGACATATCCATTAAAAGACAGCTTAAAACCCAATGTACGAATTGTCTTCCGAGGGTTAGAGATCAACCTGTGATGGTAGACGCTGCTTCATCAGGACCTGTGCTCTCTAGGTAAAAGTGCTTTAACCACTTGCCGACCAGCCACAGTATATATACTATGGCTGGTCCACTCTATTGCAAGAATCGACGTACCCGTACGTGTGTGGGCGCGTGAGCAGGAGTGCACGTGTGGGTCTGATCTCCGCCGGCCACAGAGGCAGAACGGGGATCTATGTAAACAAGGCGAACCTCTGTTCTGACAGGGGACAACATGGAGATATGCAGTTCCTAGTGATCAGGAACAGCGATCTCTGTTGTTCCAGTGAGATCATTTCCCACACAGTTAGCCCCTTCCCTGCCAGTGTCATTTATACATTGATCAGTGCATTTTTACAGTAGAGATCATTGCAATGTCACTGGTCCCCAAAAAGTCACCTGGGGTCAGATTTGTCCTCTGCAATGTCACAATCCTGCTAAAAATCGCAGATCGCCACCTCTACCAGTAAAAAAAATCCATAAATCTATCCCCTATTTTGTAGATGCTACAAGTTTTGCGCAAACCAATCAATATACGCTTATTGCAAATTTTTTTTTTTTTTACTAAAAATATGTACATATTGGCCTAAACAGATGAATACAATCGTTTTGCTATTTTTTGGATATGTATTATCATTATAGTATTATGTAAAAAAATATATATTTTTTTAAATAGTCAGTCTTTTTTTGTTTATAGTGCAAAAAAAAAAAAAAACTGCAGAGGTGATCCAATACCACCAAAAGAAAGCTCAATTTGTTGGAAAAAACCTACAAATTTTGTTTGGGTACAGCATTGCATGACTGCGGAATTGTCAGTTATTTTGCATCGCAAAAGGTGGCCTGGCCATGAGGGGGGGGGGGGGGGGGGGGGTAAAAATTCCAGATGTCAAGTGGTTAAAAAGAAAAACTATTGAAATGGCAAGATTAATCAATCAGACCTGATGAAGTTTGCCTACCAAATCATTCACACAGTAGCACAAGGCTGTGACTGAACTGGTAGCATGGAACAAGGATCTTAGCCCATGCATTTTGTTAAGACATTATTACTCCGGCATATTGCTATATAAACAGCAGGCTGCATGGTGGGGCACACGAAACTTTTAAAGTACAACTAACCTCTTGTCCACTGGATTCTTCAAACACTGGACTAACCTCCACTGGGACAAAAGTGTATATGGTCAAAATGTAAAATATTATATTTCTACATTGCATTTCAATAATTTCTAGCCTACTCCTATTAATCTCAATCTTGAAGTATAAAAAATGAAGCTAGTGCCTATGTAGGACACCTTCCACCAGTAAGTGGACCAGGAAAGGCTTAGCTTGTTTTTGTAATTGAAAAGATCCCATGCTGGATACCTTGCGGTGACTGGCTGCTCTAATACTAAATAAAATAAAAATATATGAATAAGTGCAGCACTCATAATAAATTTTCCCAATGATTCCCATACACAGTACAATATTGTACTAAATCCACTTCATCATGATTGTCAATAGTCCATACACCTATGTGATACTTCATATAACAGTGTGTAAACAAAATAATTTAGTGAAATCTGTGCCAAAATGATAATTAATGCAAATTTATTGGTCTATTATCTATCTAAATTTTGTCCAGAAACAAATTATACATGCCACAAATCCACATCAAATAGTCTCCCCATGCAATTCTCATCATAGTGCCTACTGTTTTCTGTATTTAAAACACAAATAAAAACATTTAGTAATGCTCTTACAAGCCTGTCATCCACAATCTCCAACCAGATTATCGCTGTGAATAGGGGTATACACCACCACACTACAAACTGTGCTTCCTTGGTTGGCATCTCCCAGCATGACAGCTTCACAAATGTTACTCTGGCATACCTTACATACCAATAGATGTAATAAAAAAAAAAAAAAGCAGTAACAATGAGATTTGTTTTTTCTGCTTAAATTTTGACTGAAATACAGGCGCTTAAAACATCCAAACAACATTAACCTTATAGGGACAAGTGTTTAAGACCTAAAACTTTAGAAGTTCATCTAAAGAAGTGAGCGCAAATTCACCAGTCACGAAGGGTGTGAAGTTAAAGTAGTTATAAAGGCAGAACATTTTTACCTTAAAAAGGATACGTAAAAAAAAAACACAAAAAAAAAATAAAAAAAAAAAAAAAAAACCACACACACAAAACATACATGTCATACTTACCTACTCTGTGCAGTTGGTTTTGCACAGTGGCCCCAATCCTCTTCTGGGGTCCTTCTGCGGCGATCCTGGCTCTTACTTTTCGAGTGCCCCGTTGGAGAGCTTCTCTCCCTCGGGAACTCGTGCAGGCACGCTCCCGTGTCCCGCTGCTGCGTCCATTGACAGACAGTAGGACTTGGCCCTGCCCCCCACATCATTGGATTTGATAGCAGCGTAGCCATTGGCTCCCTCTGCTTTCAATCAATCTATCCAATCAGGACCTGAGACCTGAGCTGCTGTGCTTGTCCCCATCGCTGGAAAGACCAGGTTCAGGTAAGTAAAAGGGGGGCTGCTGGCATCACAGGAGGTTTTTCCCCTTAATACGGCAGGTGGGGTTGAATGGGAGCCATTCTCCCAACGATCGCCAGGGGAAGAGGTGAGCTGGCCGGATCATCACAAATCAGGGATTGCCCACTCTAACAGCTTTCATTTGAATTGCCGTCGGCTCGCAGTCACACAGTCCCGCTTCCTGACCCGGCGTCTGACGGACAGAACACGTCCTGGCATTGGACCGTCGTTCTGTCTGTCACAGGCGCTGGGTCAGGAGGCAGGACTGTATGTGACGGTGAGCGGATGGCAATCCAAATGAAAGCTGTTACAGCGGGCAATCCCCGCTCTGATGATCCGGCCGCCCTCTTCCTGGGCACAGGCGAGGCTGCATTGATAAAGTTGTTGTTCATATTTATTTTTGTAACTTAATTCTGCATAAAACTTTTAAGTGTCATTTCATGAGATAGTTTATGAGGGTGTGTTTAGTGGCGGAATTAGGGGCAGGGCAGGGGTTGGGTGGGACAACTGGTGGCGAGTAACTCTTAAGACCTGGCTAGTAGCTCAGGACTTGAAATTTTGAGCCCTGATGTATAGCATGGGTTATATGGCCACCAACAAGGGGATTGGCCTCATAGGGGATCATGTAAAATGCAACGGTATGGTTGCACTGTGGTCATAGCACTGCTTTGAAGCGATTCTCAAAGGCAGGAGATTTTTTACCTTCATGCATTCTATGCAGGAGGGAAAAAAAAAAAAAAAAAAAACACACACACTTCAGCAAGCAGCTCCCCTCCCAGCCCCACTCAATACTTACCTGAGCCTGATCTAGCAATGTGCATGAGAGCAGAGGCTCTCTCTCGCTACTTGCATTGGGAACCATTAGCTCCTTCAGCCACTAAGGAGGGAGCGGGGCAGGGTCACTTTTTGTGTCTTATGTACACACAGGAGTGACATGGGAGCGAGCAAGCACGAGTGCCCCATAGCTAACAGCATGCTATGGGGGCACTCAGCAGGGGGGAGGAGCTAGAAGCGCCAGCAGGGCACCCTAGAAGAGGATTGGGGCTGCTCTGTGCAAAACCATTGCACAGAACAAGTTTTTTTTTTTTTTTTTTTTTGAGAAATAAAATTAAAAATGAGCCTTTAGAACCCCTTAAAAAATAAATAACTGAGTGGAGAAACTGGTCACATGTCCTATGAAAGTCACATGACTAGCTCTCATCCAATTACAGAACTCTAGCTCTGCTCAGTGGAGCTCCATATAGCTTTGCCAAGTGCAAACTGTTGCCTGATTTGTATCTGCTTTCGCTTATAAATGTGCTGCCAAGCAAAGATCAAAAGGGCCAGCCCCATATAAGTTGCAATGCATACCATCTACCCAACGCAACCTCAGATGTTAGACGTAGACCAGGAAGTACGGTCATGCAGCTGTCTGGATTTGTAATCCGTTTGGGTGTGGCAACCTAGTTAATGCTGTAGACGTGCTCTGGAGTCAGGGGCATACAACTGACTGTAAAGGTTTGTTTTTCTTCCTATAAAAATACCAAACATGTTATACTTACCTTCCCTGTTGCAGTGGATTTGCAAAGAGCAGCCTGGATCCTCCTCTTCTCGGGTCCCTCTTCTGTACTCTGGCCCCTCACTCCTGTTCAGTGCCTCCACAGCAAATAGCTTGCTATGGGGGCACCCGAGCAAAGTCACAGCTCCCTGTGTCCATTCAGACATGCACCACTGACCCAGCCCCGCCCCTTCCCCCCAATTGGCTAGCTGACTTTGATTGCTGTGTCTCAGCCAATCAGGAAGGAGAATCTGGATGGCTGAGACACTCGTGGACATTGCTGGACAGAGAGGTAAGTAAGTGTTAGGGGGGCTGAGGGGAAGCTGCTGCACACAGGCAGCTTTTTATCTTAATGCATATAATGCATTAAGATAAAAGAACTTCTGCCTTTACAACCCCTTTGAGGGGAAACATGACCAAGATGGGGAACAAGGGGGTTGGAAAGGGAACCATGTCTCCCACATGATTCCTTGTTGAAGTATCAGTACTTCAAATAGGAATAAGAATAGTCCCTACACCAACCATAGGTCACATCAGTGGGGATAAAGATTGTCTGAAGAATGTCTGTCTGTAAATTCATTGCGTTTGGATATGCCATGCTTTTCTGAATCACATGACTAGCAGAATTGCAAGTCTGAAGATAAAGGGTTAGTCCTCAGGACACAGGAGTACTACATACTAATGGAAAGTAAGGTGGTGCACCTTACTTATTTAGTGAACAGCCTAAAGCTGGCCATAGGTGGATAGAGTTTTGAATGAAAATTCTTAGGAAAAGTCCTAGAAAAATGTGTACAAAGATTCTCAGAACAATTGTTTATCATACAAAAAATTTCCTTTGATTTTACCATTTGATTTTGGAATGAATGGACTTTAGCAAACAAAAAAAAAAAAACAAACATACTGTCCTAAAGGAACACTGTGTCCCCAGCATAGAGAATAGGCTAGCAGTGTAGGATTTCTAACAAAAAGGAAGAGGCATCATTTGTTGTCAAAACAGTGGAAAGGTATTTAGGCCCAAACAGTTGAGTAATGATCTCAGCAGAGGTGCCCATAAGCAGAGAAAATTGTTGGAAGATTGTTTTTTTTGTAAAGTTGTTTTTTTGGTCATGAAGAATATACAATGTGTTTTGTTGTGGTAAAATAGTCACAGAAAGGTGGATGAGACATTAGATACAACAACCTGTATTGGAGAGCTATAAATAGCCACACACCCCCTTAAAAAAAGTATACATACCCCTTGAAATGTTCCACATTGTCATATTACAACCAAAAATTTATTTTTTGGGGATTTTATGTGATAGACCAGCACAAAGTGGCACATAATTGTGAAGTCGAAGGAAAATGATCATTTTTTTTTATTTGACAAATAAATGTGTGAAAAGTGTGGGGTGCATTTGTATGCAGCCCCCCTGAGTCAATACTTTATAGAACCACCTTTCTCTGCAATTACAGCTGCAAGTACCAGCTTTGCACATCTAAAGGGTGACATGTTTGCCCATCCTTCTTTGCAAAATAGCTCAAGCGCTGTCAGATTGGGTGGAGAGCATCTGAACAGCAATTTTCATGTCTTGCCATGGATTCTCAATTGGATTTATGTCTGGACTTTGACTGGGCCATTCAAACACATGAATATTTTTGTTATGGTACAGCCTTATTTCAAAATCGATTAAATTCCTCAAAATTCTACAAACAGTACCCCATAATGACAATGTGAAAGAAGTTTGTTTGAAATATTTGCACATTAATGAAAAAACAAACACATGTACATAAGTATTTCACAGTCTTTGCCAGAACAAAATTGAGCTCAGGTGCATGCCGTTTCCACTGATCATCCTTGAGATGTTTCTACAACTTGGGGTCCACCTGTGGTAAATTTAGTTGATTGGACATGATTTGGAAAGGCACACACCTGTCTATATAAAGTCCCACAGTTAAAGTGGTTGTAAACCCTGTACAACCACTTTTATCTACAGGTAAGCCTATATTAAGGCTTACCTGTAGGTAGGTACTGGAAAGATCTCCTAAATCTGTACGGTTTAGGAGATATATACCATATACGCTTGCGCCATCATCGGCGCATGTGCACTAAAGGGATCAATTGTGCCATTTCTATAGGGCCCGTGACGTCACGCGACTCCGGCCAGTCAGAGAGCCAGAGTCCGCGGCCCCGGAAAAGGGGTGAAGATTGACGCTTCCGCACAGTGGGGACATTGCTGGCTTCCTTTGCAGGTAAGTGCAACATAATGGGCTAGTATGCAATGCATACTAACTTATTATGCTTTTATTTTGCAGGGGGAAAAAAAAGAGGAAGTAAAATCCATCAGGGTTTACTTCCTCTTTAACAGGGCATGTCAGAGCACAAACCAAGCCATGAAATCCAGGGAATTGTTTGTAGACCTCCACGACAGGCTTGTATCGAGGCACTGAAACATTTCTGCAGAACTGAAGGTCCCAATGAGCACAGTGGCCTCCATCATCCATAAACGGAAGAAGTTTGGAACCACCAGGACTCTTTCTACGGGCTGCCAGACCAAACTGAGCGCACGGGAGAGAAAGGTCTTAGTCAGGGAGGTGACCAAGAACCCGACTGTCACTCTGACAGAGCTCCAGTGTTTGTGGCAAGGGAGAATCTTCCAGAACCACCACCATCCCTGCAGCACTCCACAAATCAGGCCTGTATGTTAGAGTGGTCAGACAGAAGCCACTCAGTAAAAGGCACATGACAGCCCACCTGGAATTTGCCAAAAGGCACCTGAAGGACGACTGATAAAATTCTCTGGTCTGATGAAACAAAGATTAAACTCTTTGGCCTGAATGGCAAGTGTCATGTCTGGAGGAAACTAGGCATCGCTCATCACCTGGTCAATACCATCCCTACAGTGAAGCATGGTGGTGGCAGCATCATGGTGTGGAGAAGTTTTTCAGGGCAGGAACTGGGAGACTAGTCAGGATCGAGGGAAAGATGAATGCAGCAATTTACAGAGACATCCTTGAAGAAAACATGCTCCAGAGCGCTCTGGACCTGAGACCTTGGGGGGAGGGGGATTCATCTTCTAACAGGACAACGGCCCTAAGCACACAGCCAAGATAACAAAGGAGTGGCTATGATACAACTTTGTGAATGCCCCTGAGTGGCCCAAACTTCAACTCAATTGAACATCTCTGGTGAGAGCTGGAAAAGGCTGTGCACCGACACTCCCCATCCAACCTGATGGAGCCTGAGAAGTCCTGCAAAGAAGAATGGGAGAAACTGCCCAAAAAACTGAGTTACTTATCAGTAACATCCTTTTCCAGGAGTCTTTCAGGACAGCACCATAGAGAGACCTTGGCTCCTCCCATCTCAGGAAACACCGCCTTACATTTCAAATTTAAGCCTCACCGTCCCGCCGGCCCCTCAGTTCTTCAAGAGTACCTCCGGCCAGCTGGGGAGACAAGAACACATCATACTAACCTTTATCTTACCTGACAGTCTCATGTGATGAGTCTTCAGGAGTATCCAACAATTTGGGTGGGTACCGGCGCTGTCCTGAAAGACTCCTGGAAAAGGCTGTTACTGTAACTCAGTTTTTCCTCGTTTTGTCTTTCAGGACAGCACCATAGAGAGGATAAGTGAGCACCTTACCTTAGGGTGGGACTACTGCCTACAGTACTTTACGCCCAAAAGCCTGGTCTTTTGCTGACAGCAGGTCCAACCTGTAATGCTTCGCAAATGTGTCAAAACTGGACCACGTTGCAGCCCTACAGATCTGCTCTGGAGAAGCACCAGCCCACGCTGCTTGAGAAGTCGCCATTGCCCTGGTGGAATGTGCCTTAATACCTTCCGGGGGCTCCAACCCCCCCCCCCCGACTACATAAGCCTGAATAATGGCTAACCTTAACCATCTGGCTATTGTACGCCTAGAGGCTTTGAATCCTTTCTTAGCCCTGAAAATAACAAAAAAGGAATCAGACTTCCTAAACTGTTTTGTACTATCCAAGTACTGAAGGACACACCTTCTAATGTCCAATTTATGAAAAATATGTTCCTGTTCCCTCACAGGGTTCGAACAGAAGGTAGGCAAAAAATTTCTTGGCCTCTATGAAAACTAGAGTCCACCTTTGGCAAAAAGGCCGGATCGGTTTAAAAAAAAAAAAAAAAAAAAAAAAAAAAAAAAAAAAAAAAATCACACGGTCCTGAAACACCTGAAAAAAAAAAAGGTGCCCCAATAGAGAGGGCTTCGAGTTCACTCACTCTCTTTGCCGTAGTGATCGCCACCAAAAACACAGTTTTGAGGGTGATCAAGAAAGATCCCACACTGGGAAGGGGAGACTGACTGGTCTTTGCCTGCTTAAGGCTTTAAAAAACTCGGCTATCCATGATCTGTTGCTAGCTGTTTTTCCAGAAAAATGCTCAAAGCGGATACCTGTCCTTTCGGGGTGCTAAGGGCTAACCCTTTGTCTGCCCCTGACTACAGAAATTCCAATGCCGCTACGGAGCTGCGTACATCAAAGGAACTTTCTGTGCACCAGCTATTGAAACGTTTGCACACTTTCAGGTAGATAGCTTGCGTCTCCCTTTTTTTGCAACTTAGGAGGGTTTTCACTAAACGATCCATAAAACCCTTGCCCCTCAGCAATTCCTCCTCAGTAGCCAAGCTGCGAGGTTCCACTGCTCCACCTGACAACAGATTGGCCCCGGAGAAAGAAGATCCTCCTGGACTGGCAGAATCCAGGGAGTTTCCACCGCTAGGCCCTTCAAGGTGGAAAACCACGGCCTCCTGGGCAATGTGGTGCGATCAAAATGAGAGTTGTGCTCTCCAACTGAACTTTCTCAGTACTGCTGGAATCAGTACAGGAAGGGGTGGGGGGGGGGGGGGGGGAGGCATAGCACTTGGGGAAACGCCAGCTCTGAGCCAGTGCGTCCACTCCGAGAGCCTCGTCCCATCTGTTCAGGGAGAAGAAGAGATGCGTCTGTTTTCTCTCGAAGCGAAGAGGTCCACACATGGCATCCCCCACTTCCGAGTGACTGCCTCGAAGACTTCCTGATTCAAAACCCAGTCGCCTTCTCTCAGAATTTTCCTGCTGAGGAAATCTGCTACCTGGTTTTGTTCCCCCTTTAAGTGCACAGTCAAAAGGGACAGAATGTCGGACTCGCACGTGCTGTCCCTGGAGTTCCCTCTGAAAGGCTCTGAGTGCCAAGGCTATAGCTCTCAGTTCCCTCCAGTTCGAGGACTTCTTTGCGTCCTCACTCAGCCAGGTACCCTGAACCATTCGGGAATCTAGATGTGCACCCCAACCTGTGCCACTCGCATTGGTTGTGATAGTCCTGGAAACTGGTAGGACCTAATCCAGACCTTGTGAAAGATTGGCCCCCTTTCTCTACCACCAGAGGGATCTCTTGACTTGACTAGGCACCCTTATCAGGGACTCCAAAGACCCCTGACTGTGGTCCCAAACCCTCAGAATGAACAGTTTTTAAAGGGCGAAAATGCAGCCCTGCCCACTGTACTGCTGGGAGCGAAGATGTCAGTAAGCCCAAAGCTGACATGGCTTTTCTTACAGAGATCTGATGGCTGCCCTGGAGTAACATTGCCCTGTCCACCTTCTGGATCTTTTCTAAGTGAAGGAAGACATTGTCTTGTTGAATCCAACATGTAGCCCAAGAAAATGACCTTTTGTGACGGAACCAAGCTGGATTTCTCCAGGTTCAAGAGCCACCCTAGATTTTCCAGGATGTCTCTTGCTACCTGTAGATCCCGAAACAACTGTCCCGGGGAAGAGGCAAACAGGAGCAGATCGTCTAAGTATGCGACTACTGTGATGCCTCTAAGTCGCAGAAAAGCCAGGACCCCCACCATGACCTTGGTGAAGATGCGGGGGGGGAGAGGATAGCCCAAAGGGGAGGGCCCTGAACTGTAAGTGAAATGTCCCTTCTCTGGTATTTACTGCCAACCTAAGGAACTTCTGGTATCCTTCTGCGATGGTTATGTGCAGATAGGCATCTTTCAAATCTATCGATGCCTTGAAGCAGTTCGGGGGAAGAAGTGCTTTCACCAAGTAGATTGAGTCCATTCTGAACCTCTTGTAGGTGACAGACATTCAGAGGCTTCAGGTTCAGGATGAGCCTGAACTTTCCCGATGGTTTGCGGACCACAAAGATGTGGGAACAGAAGTCTCTGCCAGTCTCTCCTGTTGGGACTCGTACTACCACTTCTTGTTCCTCTAACTCCTGTAGGGAGGAAAGAAGGGCTGATGGCCTTTCTGCACATTTTAGCAGCTCGTGACAAGGAGTCTGAGTGGTGGAGGTTTTGAAAACTCCAACAGGTATCCTCTTCTTATGATCCCCAATACAAACTGGTTGGAGGTGATCATTTCCCACTGTGGGAGGAAGGACCCCAATCTTCCTCCCACTGTGGTTCCGTCATTTGGTCTTTTTGGGCTGTTCAGGAGGGCAAAAAATAGCCCCACCCCCCCACAAACTTTCTTCTGTTCAGTTTTTGGGGGTTCAAACTTCCTCGGAGGGCGAGACTTTAGTCTCTGCAAATTTTCTTTTAATAGGAAAGGCCTTTTTCTTGTCGGCCGTCCGATCCAAGATGGCCTCCAAACCAGGGTTAAACAACAAGTCCCCGTGAGAGGGATTCAGCAGAGCTTGACCTTAGACGCCACGTCTTAAGCCATAATGCCCTCCTTGCTGAATTGGATAAGGCTGCAGATCTTGCGGACATGAGCACAGATTCTGCCGAGGCGTCCACAAGATAAGCCACCCTCTTAAGGAGCATGGGAAAAGACAGGATCGTTTCTTTAGACGTTCCTGCTTCAATGTGTGCTTTAATTTGTGTCAGCCAATATTCCATGTTCCGTGCCACCACTGTGGATGCCATGACGGGCTTCAGGTTACCCAGGGATGAATCCCATGATTTTTTCAAGAGTGAGTCCATCCCCTGGTCCATGGGATATGGGAGCGCCCCCATGTCCTCAAAGGCCAGGTCAGTATGCCTGGAGACCTGTGAAAAGGCTGCGTCTAGTTTAGATTTATTCCATACTAGCGCCTCCTATTCTGCAAAGGGAAACCTTTGTTTCAAAGTTCTTGAAAATAACTCCTTTTTGATGGCATCGACCAAGACATCATGGACCAGAAACACCCTCTTTTTATGATCCTCTAGGCCCTTTTACATCTGGTCATTGAGCGACAACTTCTTCCTTTCCTCCTGGATTCCTAGAGTAGTATGGATAGTTCCTAAGAGCTCCTCTACTTCCTCCAGAGAAATTTTGTAGGGAGAGGCTCTTATGGATTCCCCATCCACTCCCTCTCCCTCTGACTCCCCTTGGGAACCTGAAGAAACGCCATCTGGCTCCTCCTCAATTTCCTCTCCGGAGCCTCCTGGATTTTCTTCGCTCCCAGAGGGAGCATCCATTAAGCGTGGTGCAATGCTCTGCCGTGCTGGTGGAGGGTTAACCTGGGACTGTGAAAACTGGAAACTAGAGAAAAGTGTCTTAAAAGACTGCACAGTGCTAGAAAGCGCCTTGACGGACGCTGCTAGATCCGTACATTGTTCCACTGACTGTTCTCTCACTAACCCCTCTATGAACTCCCTACAGAGTGCCTTGGACCAACACCCCCATCGTGGCTCTGCATGGAGGACATTTATTCTTGGAATTGTGGGGCAACTTGACTTTATCCGTGGGCTTGCTCTGAAACAGACCCAAAAAGAAGAGCAGTCAGAAAGCCCATCTTGACCACCAGCACTTCACACAGAGGGCCACCAGGGGTGCTCTTCCCAGAACCAACCACCACCAGGGTCCTAGTTGCATCGATTGCTCCCCCCCACCACCACCGCTTCAGACATTTCCCGCTTGAGGATAGGTGGTCTCCTTTGCCTCCATGAGCTGTCCCCACAGCAGAAAGGAGGCAGCACCAGCCCGACGCACAGCCCGCTTTCAAAACCCGCGGGTCAGACTGAAGTACTGTCTCCCGCCGGAACTGATGTCCCCCGCCATCCGACCCAGCGCTCAGAGCTCCATCGCTGGCTGCAGTGCAGGGCGGCCTCAATGTACTTCCGCCTTATGCCACCACCGAGCAGAGGAAAGCGGACCCCTTCAGCTTTACTGCTTCACCAAGAGAAGCTGGAGGCACGCGATATGCAGTCATCCAGGTACCCAGGCTCACTAGCCTCAGACTGCAGGGTAGGAGAGAGGGGGAGAGAGAGACCTTGGTCAAGGTCCCCCCCCCGCTCAGGAAACGATCGGCCTCAGCCTCCCCGGCTGTTTAGCCCTTGGCCCCTTAGCGGCGTCTCACCGCAGGAGGAAACACCAGAACTGAAGAGCCGGGGGGGGATGGTGAGGCTTAAATCTTGAAATGTAAGGCGGTGTTTCCTGAGATGGGAGGAGCCTGGGTCTCTATGGTGCTGTCCTGAAAGACAAAACGGGGAAAATAATTATGTCAAGCTTGTATCGTCATACTTAAAATATTTGAGGCTGCAATTGACGCCAAAAGTGCTTCAATAAAGTATTGAGCAAAGGCTGTGAATACTTCAGTATACTGGATTTTTTTTATTTTTAATACATTTGCAAACAAACTTCTTTCGTGTTGTCATTATGGGGTTGTGACAGACCTAGCCAGGACAGAGGCTTTTGGAAGGGACTGAATGCTAGCCTCTTGCCTACCGATCATGGGCCCTGGCATTTGGGGGAACGGTGCTCTTTGTGAGCTGTATGCCTGGGGAACCCTGAGGTGGTGTTACTTTGGATTCAGGTCCATATCCCCCCCCCCCCCCCCCCCCCCCCCAAGACACAGACTCTGGGAACCCTGTATATGCCATATTAGAAATATTGACTGATTCATACTGTTAGGACACATACTGTTAGATGCTAATGTCATCAACTCCTGTCTGTTGACTTCTATAATGTAAATGAGTCTAGTCTGGCTTGCCACAGCTTCTAAGAGCCTTTTACCCATTGTTTGTGCTAATTAACCCTACAATTGTATGAAGGAGTTCTGTGTTGAGATGTATGATAATGTGTAGTGTAGTTAGGGAGTCACATCAGCTGCTTTAAGGGATTAGTTTATTAGCTCATGTTAATTTAGGTTTCTGGTTACAGGTGTATTGTTAGAGTAATATGAGCAGGAGGGAGGAACCTCCTCTTTAACTGTATATAAGACTTGGATTTTGGTTCTAATGAAGAGTCCATGTTCAGAAAAACTAAACAAGTATTGTCTTGTGCTTGTTAGCGATTGGAATATCTGATATCTATATTCAGACTGGGAGGAAGTGGTATATGAAAAGCACTCAAGCGGAGTGTGGGACATTTCTTTAAGGGGTATTGTTTGTAGAATTTTGAGGAAAATATTGAATTTATCATCAATTTTAGAATAAGGCTGTAACATAACAAAAAGGTGGAACAGTGCTCCGTGAGATGTTCAAAGCTTGGGTTTTTTTTTTTTTTTTTATAACCTTACCCTGCTTTAAAACTTCTCTACAACTTTATCCCTGATCTGTCTGGTGTGTTCCTTGGCCTTCATGATGCTGTGTGTTCACTAAGTTTCTCTAACAAACCTCTAAGGGCTTCACATAACAGCTGTATTTATACTGAGATTAAAATTACACACAGGTGGATTATTTACTAACTAGGTGCCTTCTGAAGGCAATCAGAGGGGTATCAGAGTAAAGGGGGCTGAATACAAATGCATGCCATACTTTTGATATATTTGTAAAAAAAAAGAAAAACATTTTTTTAAATTACAATTATGTGCCGCTGTGTTGGTTTATCACATAAAATCCCAATAAAATAAATTTTGTGTTGGTTCCGCTGCTCCCTGGTGGGGCATGGAGGACAATATGCAGGATTAGAGGATGTGTTACAATCTCTAGAAGTTGGCCTTCGGATTTAAGTGCTTAGTCACCAATCTCCTGCAGGTGGCAGTATAACAAAGTACATCAATAAGAAATGCTGTGTCACTCAATGGATAAAGTATATTGTTTATGATACAGTGCTGCAGCAAACTAGCTGTCATTCAGTAAGGGTTACCATCTACATCAACAAGACAGATGTCAAGAAAAGCATAACAAATGCTCATTAGGAAGCAAGATTTTTTTTTTTTTTAATTTTGCAACTATATACTTTCTGTAAACCCTTCAACCTTTTAGAGCAAGGCTAAAACTCATAACTTACCTTCTTACGTTCAGTGGTAAGCACAGTTGCTTTGTCTTGAAGCTGCAAAAGAGGCGAGAAAGAAAGGCACTCATTATTTTATACTTCTAGTTACAAGATTGCATATGGGGTTTCACCTTTGAAGGTCAGTATCTGAACAAAAGATTCTCTGGATTCATTACTAACACTTTTTAACTGCTTAAGCACCAGAACAATTCTGGACACTTCTCGCATATGTAAAAATCTAATTTTTTTTACTAGAAAAAACTCCAAACAGATTTTTTTTAGAAGAGACCCTAGAGAATAAAATGGCGGGTGTTGCAATTTTTTATGTCACACGGTATTTGCGCAGTTGCTTTTCAAATGCAATTTTTGGAAAAAATAAGAGTTAAGTGGGGTACACACTAGGAAAATCCAGGGAACGATCGTCAGATTTTCCTCATTGTGTCACAGCAAATCGGAACCAATGAAAGAGAATTTGTACGAAAATTATTTTACTACAAAGGCATTTTTTTTTGTTGTTTACCGTTTCTGATCAAGCGCAGTCTTTCGTTTCTGATTTTTCTTGGTAAACATTAAACAAAAATAGTTCATTCTGTTCCCATCCAAAAACATTTTTGGAGCTTGTTCCATTTAGAAACCTTAGTTCAGAAGGTCGGAATCGACTGTAGAAAGTTGTGTATGCACTATATGAAAATCGTACGAAAATGTTCGCCCAATTTTCTTACAGTATGAACGAGCCTTAACTCAAAACACTACCCTTTTTTACAGATTACTACCTTTTGTTATTCAGAAGAAACAGCTGTTTCACTTGTCTGTGTCCATGTGCTAAATTAATCTATATGGGAGTGGTTAGGTAGAGCTAACCTTTAATGAATTTTCGTACACAAATACTATACAATTCCCAATTTTTAGATAAAAATATAAAAGATGATGTTAAACTGAGTAAACAGATACTGAACATGTAACACATTAAAAAAAACTGTGAATGCCCGTGAAACGGCACCAAACTACAGTACCTAAAAATCTTCATAGGTGACTTTTTAAAAGGTTAAGTAGGGGGAGCTACACGAGTTCTGGAGCAAAAATTATTGCTCTCGCTCTGACATTTGCGGCAATACTTCACATGGATTTACAATAAGTATACACTTTTTTTTTTTTTATACAGGTTAGTCAAGATAGATTTGCTGAGGGGAGAGGAAACATTAAGATAAGTTAGACTTAAGCATTTTTTCCACTTTAGAAAGAATACAGAGGGAAATTTTGGACTTTTTATGGCCCCTGTTCGACTTAAGTTATTTTTTTGATATAAAACATACTTTTAAAATAACACAATTTTACTAAAAAAAAAAAAAAAAAAAAACAAAAAAAACATAAAATTCCTGTTTTTGACACCCATATGATTCGACTAATTCCATGTCACCTAATTATCAGACATAATAGATACTGATGATGGAGGGCGTGGCCTGACCTGGCATGGAGATAGTCGCCTAATTCTACAGCTCCGTCCGCCACAGGAGAAAGCCACTGATATTTTGATGTAATCTCGCTTTATACCCCCCACCGACTATGGGGACAGCTTCCCGAACCTCTTCGGCATCCCGCTCGCGATCCCCAAGAGACCTGGCCGGGACACAGGGGCAGAACATCCCGGAGATGTTCCGGGCGGGTAGAAGCAACATGGCGCCCTCCCGCCACTCACAGGGGCCCTCCTCACAACCATCCTCCCAACCTCACCACATGCCCACTCCGCCACCTCAATTACTGCCCCCGGCAAATGGGGAAGATGAGATAGAACTGAGGCCGCACCCGCCCTTAACCATCCTGGATCTCCGCTCCATGGCGGATGATATTAAAAACGCACTAGCAGCCGCCATTTCGGAACTCAGACTAGACCTCAAGTCCCTGAACGATAGGGTCCAGGTGGTAGAGAACGTGTCTGACCATCATGAAGTAATCCTTCAGTCGGTCACGGAAGACATAGACTCACACACCCGACAGCTACGTGACATGCAAAGACACGTCGAAGACCTCGACAACAGAGGCAGAAGGCACAATCTACGTATTAGAGGCCTGCCGGAGACATTTGAGGGAGATCAGATCTCCACGGCTATAGTGTCCATCTTTAACTCCCTGCTTGACCGGCCCGCACACACCCCTATTGTCATGGACTGTATCCATCGCGCATTGTGCCCCAAAGGCAGGGACACAGACCCACCAAGGGACATTATCTGCTACATAGTGGACTTCAGGCTTAAGGAGGAAATCCTCAAAATGGCGCGAGGCAGATCCCAGATACTGCATGAAGGGTCCCCGGTGCAAATCTACCAGGATCTCTCTGGTATTACTCTGCAACACAGACGAGACCTAAGACCCCTGCTAGAAACCCTGAGGGACAGACAAATACTGTATAAGTGGAAGTTTCCCTTCTGCCTCTCTGCCTCCACACACGGCCGCACAGCGATCCTCAAAGTCCCAGAAGACCTCCCTCACTTCTGTGCCACCCTTGGCATCCCCTTGATACCGGTACCGAACTGGTACGCGGCCTTTCGCCCCCGCACAGGGACGCCCAGAGAAGACCCTATGGAGACGCAAGCGCCTCAGCTCAACCGGAGACGTTCACCCTCCACTCACAGGAGCATCACTGCTCACCGCTCATACCACCGTACCAACAGCCCAGACGCCTCCCCTAGACCTCGGGGAACGCGCAGGAGCCGTAACCGGCATGTCTGAAGCGGCCTTATCCGCCTTAATGTCAGTAAAGGACATCTACAACACTTGAGGCTTTCATTGTTCGTGTTACTTTTTATTTCTTTTTTTTTTATGCGGCGAAACCATCGCAGAAGGTTGCACTGGATCGATAACGGGGCAAGCCAGCCGAATACACCGGATGGTGGGCTATCTCCCCTTCAACTCAGCGCCAAAGAGATGCTACTGCACGTCCGCCCTCGGATCTAGCTCAGCGACCGCCCACAACATCTGTTCTTGGTTTGGTGGGCGGATGTCATTGCTAACTATCGCGAGACCTCAGCCGGACACCCGGGCCCACGACTACGATACCCACACTTCCTTGCGAAGACGCACCACGCCCATACTCCAACGTGCTTACGCAAGATACTCCGCTGTAAGCATGCTCGCCAACCTGACAAGCCACCAACACCGCTTGGAAACAGCACTTCATCCCTGGCTGCTGCTCACTTGGCAACCTCAGCAATGATCTGCATGGAGACCTCAGTACCACAGCGATCTCCTACCCATTGACAAGGTGGCGCACCACAACGATACTCCTGCGCTCCACCTACACATCGACTATCTGTAGATCTCACCAAGACGCTATACCCATCACCTTCGCATACTGGAGTATGAACTAAATGGTATATCCACCTTAAGGTCTAGTATATACGGTGCAACGACTTCACCGTTCTCTCATATTTCTTTTTTTTTTTTTTCCTGTGACAGAGAGACTACTGATGGTGGTGCTCTCAATATTGCCAATATCCACCTTCTAAGATTTCGGACGCCTCCTTTTACTCAATTTATGCCCCTTTCAGAGGCATTTAGTTATGAACCAGTTGTGCAAGCCCTTGGGAGAGGTAACTTCCAGTCGCCAACCTAGGCCTCATCGGCCTTCAACACTACCTCACTCCCTTAAAGGAGTGGACTGAGGCGCTGCTCGACTTGACGTCCGCCGCCTCTCTTCGGCTCTGCCCCAACCCCAATATCTGCCCCACCTTGCACTGGAGGTTGCCTTGCCCACAGGTTTCTCTTTGTTTTACAGTTGCATTGTTGATATGTTTAGATAAGCTGCATAATCTTAAACCCTTTATGTGCTAAGGTTAACCACCGTTCCTAACATGCTTCCCCATAATATGTACCTATCTTTTTTGTTTGACCCGTCTATCTAACACACCTCAGCAAATTGGCTGCACAATTTCCTGTGGCAGAGGGCTTCGTCCTCACCTTCATTACACATTACCCTCACTTTCTCCATCTCCTGGCTACGGTCAACTCCCACTCGGGTCTGCGCTGGGCCTACGTCTCCCCCACGGGATACGTCTCCTCACGCAGGACCGACATTCCACCGATCTATAATTTTAGAGGCACGTGGACACTCCGTTCCACACCTCTTCGGTACCCCCCCCCCCCCCGCCTGACCCGCGTCGACCACGCAAATTAGCTTTTCTCATCAGACATTCGCCACCAGACGTCCCCTACTACTTACCGATCCCATCCCCCTCCCCCCCTCCCCACGACGGCGGCCATGATAAACTACACCTCCACGCAGGGAGCCACGCCACAGCTATCAAACTCCCTCAAACTATACTCAATTAACATAAGAGGGCTTAATACCCCTGAAAAAAGGTCCCAACTACTAGCATCCCTCAAACAATCCAAAGCGCACGTAGTGTTAATTCAGGAAACACACTTTCGCACAGATTCCATTCCTAAATTTCACAGCCGCTACTTCCCCACGATAATTAACGCCTCCAACGTAGAGGCGAAATCTAAAGGGGTCACAACACTCATCTCCAATCAATGTCCATTCTTGATCACAGACACACTAAAGGACCCAAACGGAAGATACCTTTTTATAAAAGGCACTCTCCACCAGCTACCCTACACTATCGCTAACATTTACGCGCCAAACTCGGGCCAGGTTTCCTTTTTCAAAACAACCTTGCAATTGTTGACTAGTTTTCAAGTCGGTACACTTATTGTCGGTGGGGATTTCAATGTCCCACTGAACCCATCTCTGGACACCTCCAACGGGTCATCCTTCCTTACCCATAGGGCCTTAAGGGCAATTAAATTACAACTCAGTAATTTACACATGGCGTACACTACACCCCAAGGAAAGGGATTACTCGTGCTACTCACCGTCACACGACAAGTATTCCAGACTGGACCACTTCTTCCTATCTCAAAACGACTTGACCAACCTCACGAAAGCGACCATTGAACCGTCCATCCTGTCAGACCACAACCCTATCTCCATGACCTTACTGCTACCGACCAAGAACACGAAAACGCGCATTTGGCGCCTTGACAGTTCCCTACTAACGGATGAACTCAACATAAATAGATTATCCAAATGCCTGACCGACTTTTTTGCCCATAACGACACTCCTGACGTTACGCCGCTGACCACCTGGAACGCGCATAAATGTGTCATTAGGGGTGAACTCCTCTCTATTGCCGCTAACCGCAACAAACTCAACCGCGCACGCATAACAGAGCTAACCGCGCGCGTACACACGCTCGAACAGGCACACAAAGCCTCCGTCACTTCTGCCTTACTAACCGATTTAATAAAAGCAAGGGAGGAACTTTTAGATGTCCTTAACAAATCGTTGAAACGCAAATTCGTGCTGACACAAAAACTATATTATGAATTTGGGAACAAATCCAGCAAACTATTAGCAAGAGCACTTCACTCTAAAAAGGCCTCCCATACTATTCATAAAATTTCTGACTCAAATGGGGAATCGTTCTCTAAAAATGAAGATATCTCGACACAATTTGTTCAATACTTCACCAAATTGTACAATTTGTCCCCGCCACAACACGCTGACGATGCACTTAATCGGAAAACCGCCCTCCTAAATTTCCTTCAACAATATGGACCACAACCACTATCCACTGAGGACGCTCAATCGCTAGACACCCCAATTTCAACAGATGAACTCCTTTTAGCTCTACGACAAATGAAGACCGGCAAAAGCCCCGGCCCTGACGGCTTCTCGACCTATTATAAGGCCTTCCCTTCCACCCTCCTTACACACCTAACGAAAGCCCTCAACGCTCTCTCCCCCTCGACACACGCGCACACTGAAATGCTCGCAGCCCACATTACGCTCATCCCCAAAAAAGACAAAGACCCCACGCAAGTGACCAACTACCGCCCCATCTCTCTGCTTAACGTAGATCTCAAGCTATACGCGAAAGCATTAGCTAACCGACTCTTACCCTTCATACCATCTCTAATTTCACTAGAACAGGTTGGCTTTGTCCCCGGCCGGGAGGCCAGGGACAACACTACTAAAGCATTGAACATACACCACTGACTCACAAGAACATCCACCAAAGGGTTTTTTCTTTCGTTGGATGCAGAGAAGGCGTTCGACAGGGTGGCTTGGGACTACATGGAGGCCACCCTTCTGGCGATAGGGTTGCCCCCGCGCATGCTCACAATGATCATGGCCCTCTATGCCTCCCCAACTGCCAGAATACGAATTAACGGCGCGCTGTCGGACGCCTTCTCTGTGTCCAATGGAACCCGTCAAGGGTGCCCATTGTCACCACTCATATTCATACTAACCCTTGAACCCATGCTCCGCAAATTGAGAGATAACACCACTATCAGAGGTGTCGACATGCACCATAAATCCTACAAATTAGCCGCATACGCGGACGATATACTACTATTCCTGACCGACCCCATCACAACCATCCCCAATCTTCTAGCTGATTTCGAATTCTTCAAAACTCTCTCTAACCTGAGAATCAATTTCAACAAATCCAAAGCCCTCAACATTACTCTACCCCCTGACACGGTAAACCTTTGCAAACTTAACTTCCCCTTCAGCTGGGAAACCTCGGCTATCTTACCTCGGAATCAAAATTACCCCAGACCTAAAAAACCTATATACCAGTAACTTTACACCCTTGATGCTGTCCATCCAAGAGGATCTTCAGAAGTGGCATCTAGGATCCTTCTCTTGGCTGGGCAGGATCGCCATACTAAAGATGAACGTCCTGCCCAGAATCCTGTACCTCCTTCAAGCCATACCAATAAAGCTGCCCCCCGCACTCTTCTTATCCTATAAACGCATTTGCAGGTCCTTCATATGGGCATCGAAACAACCAAGACTTAGCTGGGACAGGTTAGTCCTTCCCAAACAATTAGGAGGCCTGGGACTTCCGGATTTACGCAAATATCATTGGGCCTGCCACTTGACCAGATTGGTGGACTGGCACAAACACCGAGCGGCCAAGGACTGGGTGGAATTAGAAGACTCATTTGCGAGCCTTCCGATTGTAAACTTGCCCTGGGTCGTTAGTAGACTCATACCAGAAGCCTTCTCCTCTCACCCCCTCATTGGCGCCACCCTAGCGATTTTCAAAAGGGCTTGCAATACACTCAACATGCTTCCAACACCGGGTCCCATGTCCCCACTGACTAACAACCCAGAATTCCCCCCGGGTCTAATACATACAGATCCTGCCCATGACTCGGTCACCCCCCCAGTCAGAGCTCATAGCTGCTTTCGCAATGGCTCACTACTCACTCACACGGAACTTGGATCGATACTTTCGGGCTTTCAATTACCTTTTTTTAAGTACCTACAATTGAGACATTTTTTTCAGACACATAGCAGGGATTCCCCTTACAGCAGAGACCTAACCCCACTGGAACTATCTTGCCTAGACACCGAACCCCAGGGTCACCTCATTTCCACCACCTACTCTCTCCTGTTTTCACAGCACGTAGTCAAAAATGACAAACTGGTTCGACAATGGGAAGCAGATCTCTCGCTGGATCTATCCCCGCAGGAATGGGACTCTATCTTTACCCTTATGCATAAGGGATCTATAAATGTCTTAACGCAAGAAAACCGATACAAAGTATTCTCTAAATGGTACAGAACGCCCGACAGAGTGCACCATTTTCACCCATCCATCACCCCAACCTGTTGGAGGTGCGGTTCTGCCAAAGGCACCTTATTGCACATTTGGTGGAACTGCAGCCTCATCCAACCATTCTGGCAGGCAATACACCAACTAATTACCCAAATAACCACTTTTGCACCGGCATTCACCCCTGAAAGATACCTACTCCATCACACTCCTGTCGCCTCAGGCACTTACAAAAAATCACTTACCATACACTTAGTCAATGCAGCCAATTTATGTGTCCCCGCTTTCTGGAGGAACACGACACCCCCGTCGGTTCAAGACTGGATCCGGAGGGTCGACAAAATAGCAGAAATGGAGAATCTTATCTGTCAAGCCAACGACAACCCTACCAAATTTAACACTACCTGGGCGAGCTGGCTACACTTCCGCCAATCATCCTCGACAACCTCCCAACCTACCACTCTCTCACACACCATGACCTGAACACATCCTGCAGAACAACCTTAAATCCCCGACCTGGCCTGGCCGCCTTACCCCCTGGTCCTTCCCACACCCCTCTCCCCGTCTCAACCGAGACCCTACCCCCACACATCTCACAGACAACATGGACAATTATCCACCTGCGCATACTCTCTCATCTAACATCCCTGTGACACAGGGGTACGACTACCCCAGCCAATCTATACTGCACAACACACAGCTGTAGAGAGCCAGGCCACTCAGTGGCACCGCTTCTGAATCCACATTGCTTATTAGTCTGTGGTGCCACTGATCTCACAACTTAAGCTCCCGACCCATTCACAGAAATGATCCCCTTTTGGGGGTGAATGGACTCGGGGTTTCTTAACTTGCCATATCCGGACGTGACCGTGGACTCTACGCAAACCCGCACACCCAGCAGCAATATTTCTTCACAAGTTTACTGCTTTCAGTACGGGAATTATAATTGTTGACTGTTATTTCTTAGAACGTTATCTTTTCACTTTACAGTGATTTACATATTGCCTGGCTGTGAATGTACTACTTTGAACACTGCTTATACGCTATGAGTTTGTATACACACAGACTGAGATGTATGTTACATATACTTTGTAAACCTGTAAAACTCAAACTTTATTGAAAAAAAAATAATAGATACTGATGGTTACAGATACATAGATAATTATAGTTAGGAGGTAGATCATAGGATAGGTAGATCATAGGATAGGATCAAAAAATGAGATCAAAAAACCAATTTCAGTAATTTAATTTAAAAAGTGAAAGTCATTTTATATAGATGCGTTAATACACAGTTATATATATTTCAAGCATTTCTTTTTTTTTTCATTTTTGATTATGGCTTACAGCTAGTGAAAACCCAAAATTCAAAATAAAAAATAATAAAAAAAAGATTTTTAAATACAGAAATGTTGGCTTACTGAAAAGTATGTCGATGTAGGGCTGGGAGATTTTCTTAAAAAAAAAAAAACAAAAAAAAAAAACAAACTCGATTCACACGATTCGAATAGAGTTTTTTTTTTTGGACACCGCGCCGGTCGTGAGGTGCTGTGGGCAGGAGTTTTTAGGCGAGGTCACGGCTTCGACCTAGTCCGCAGCGTCCGCCCTAGCGGACTAGGCCGAAGCCGTGGCCTCGCCTAAAAACTCCTGCCCGCAGCTCCTCACGACCGGCGCAGTGGGAAAAAAAAAAAAAAAAACTCGATTTGTTTAAATTTTAAATCAATTTTTTTTCCCAGCCCTATGTCCAGGTACAGTATAGTTTGCACTATACCAATACTTGGTCGGGGCTCCTTTTGCATGAATTACTGCATCAATATGGCGTGGCATGGAGGCAATCAGCCTGTGGCACTGCTGAGGAGCTATGAAAGCCCAGGTTGCTTTGATAGCGGCCTTCAGCTCATCTGCATTGTTGGGTCAGGTGTCTCATCTTCCTCTTGACAGTACCACACAGGTTCTCTATGGGGTTTAGGTCAGGAAAGTTTGCTGGCCAATCAAGCATAGAGATACCATGATCATTAAACTAGGTGTTGATATCTTTGGCAGTGTGGGCAGGTGCCAAGTTCTCCTGGAAAAAGAAATTGGCATCTCCATAACGCTGGTCTACAGATGGAAAGCATGAAGTGCTCTAGAATTTTCTGGTAGAGGGCTGCACCAACTTTGGACTTGATAAAACACAGTGGACCAACATCAACATATGACATGGCTACCCAAATCATTCTAAATAACAAACTTGTTTTTACTTACCTGCTCCATGCAGTGGTTTTGCACAGAGTAGCTCTCGAACACCACCCCCCTCGAAAACAAGAATATTGCTTTTTGACCACTGGTAATTTTGACATCAAGTTTCTATTTAGTTTTAGTCTAAAACTTTTTAGTCTTGACTAAAAATGCCATTTTTAGTCATCGGAATTGAAACGGAATTTTATTTCCGTTTAGTTTTAGTCACTGGTTTGAAGCCAAAGGGTAGTCATGCCAATTAGTACTTTGATTTAGATTCTTCTTCTGTTCGCTCACTTTCTAAATTGATAAAAACAAACATTTAAAACACTTTTGAAAGCACAACATATCTTCACACCTGCCTAAAAATATATATATATATATATATATATATATATATATATATATATATATATATATATATATATATATATATATATATATATATATATATATACACACACACACATACATACTAATCGATTACTATTTTCATCGATCAGCCAGTAACAATGGGGTTAAAAAAACAAAAAAATTAGCCCTTTAGAGTACAAAAAAGAGCAAATCGCTCCTGTATATACATACACACACAGCGTATATACTCGCGTATAAGCCGACCCGAAAGCCGAGGCACCTAATTTTACCACAAAAAACTGAAAACGTATTGACTCGAGAATAAGCCTAGGGTGAGAAATGCAGCAGCTACCGTAAGTGGAAAAGAGGGTCAACAATGCCCATCTGCATCCTTGTGTAATTGATCTCCAGAACACCGGCGCTATGACATGCAGTCTAGTCGGCGGCCGTCCAGTGTAACAAAGCCCCGCCTCCTCCTTATCCATGACGGAATACTGATTCAGTTTCCCAGCAGTGAGTCAGTGTTCCGCCCATCACGGACTAGGATGAGGAGAAGGCGAGGCTTTGTTACACTGGACGGCCGGCGACTAGACTGCATGTCACAGCGCCGGGAGATCAGGTGCATGAGGCTGCAGATGGGCACAGTGAGGCAGGGAGACTCGAATATAAGCTGAGGGGAGCTTTTTCAGCACAAAAAAAAAATGTGCTGAAAAACTCGGCTTATACTCGAGTATATACGGTATAGATCTTTATCTTTTTTTAATTTAGCTGCCACCTCCAGATTATCCCATAATAGAATAATTTACCAGAACATAATTATTCTGTAATTATTCACATATGAAAATGGGCGCAATAGCATCCGCTTCCAGATTATTCCATTTGCATAACAGTTTACCAGATCAAAATAATTGTTCCAACTGCACCCCTTTACATTCTATACGAATACTTAAAGGGGTTGTAAAGGCAGAAGGTTTTTTATCTTAATGCAGCACTTAACAGGGACCCGAGAAGAGGAGGATCTGGGCTGCTCTGTGCAAATCCACTGCAACAGAGCAGGTAAGTATAACAGGTTTGTTATTTTTATAGGAAAAAAAAAAAAAAAAAAACTAGACTTTACAATCACTTTAAAGAAATAAGTTGATTTGTTAAATTATTGTATTGACAATGGGATAATCTGGAGGTGGCTG
Source organism: Aquarana catesbeiana (assembly GCF_042186555.1). NCBI lineage: Eukaryota > Metazoa > Chordata > Amphibia > Anura > Ranidae > Aquarana > Aquarana catesbeiana. Next base: position 242,332,852 of record NC_133331.1, on the reverse strand, counting down.
CTATTGCACCTCCTTGGAGTGGAGATAGACTATATAAGATGACAACGCTTTATAAGTGTATGTATTGCTTATTTTTTGTTTAAAAATACAGATGACTATTGTTTTCCGGTCCTGGTGAAATAAGCCTAAGGTGGAGGCACTATTTTCACCATCTCCCTGGTATGGTAAACGTGGGTATTGTCACGTTCACCGCTATATATGCGTTTGGTTTCTGGGATAATGAAGAATTGCATTCCTGAAAGTGTGAGTCTAACCACCTACTTCTCCATAATCTACCTTCTATGTATCCAACCATAAACGATTGAATCAGTCTTATAATTAATGGAATCAGGCGAATAATTCATACGGGTATCAAAACCAGGCATCATATGGTTTTTATAAAATTGTGTTATTTTTACAATCTTTGTACTGAATAAAAGTATGTTATCAAAAATAACTGGAGGTGAGTGGGCATCTCACAAAGTCTGCAATTTCCCTCTCTATACTTTAATATTAAGGACGTGGCATGTTTTCCTTGGAGCGCCAAGCTTGAGATTGTTTCTCAAAACAATATACCATCAAACACAAAGCATTGCAAGGATTACATGGTTTCTATTGTATAGGCATAATGAAACCAAAATTGATGATATACATTTAGGCCCTGTTAACCTCCCTGACAGTACTCCCGAATGTGGCTCGGGGTTAAAATACAGCACCATTATCGGTAACCCCGAGCCACACTCGGGATTACATCTCAGGATCCTGAAGCAGTATACTTACTTTGTCCCCAGGATCCTGCGATGTCTCCCCGCGCTGTCTGCGGGCTCTGTCCTCTGCCCAAAGCCTCTGTGCCAGGCTCCGCTCCCTGCAAGCGTTGCGACGCACGGGGCGGAGCCTGGCAGCAAATTCAAAAAAATGTCAAATCATAACATACAGTACTGTAATCTTACAGATTACAGTACTGTATGAAATCATTTCACTTCCCTTTTGTCCCCAGTGCTTTGGCCCATGCCCTGCATGCAGTTTTATATTATATTATATTATACTGTTCTTTCTGCCTGGAAACTTGAGATTGTCCATAGCAACCAAAAAGTGTCCCTTTACGTCAAAAGTGGCTTTAGACCAGCTACAAAACAGCAATAATAAGTTAGAACACTTGCAGAATTGAGCGATAGTGAATCGTGGGGAAATTTATTTTATTTTTATTTTTTTTATTATTATTTATATTTATTATATTACGATTTTGTGTTTCAAACTTCATCATACCCGGGATATCTACTAGACTCTTGGAGGACAGATATAAGTGTGTTATTGCTAAGAATTATATAAGTGTGTTATTGCTAAGAATTACAGACCTACAATATAAAACGCCAAATTCCTATGCAAAATAATTGTACCGCTTTGAGACGCAAAAATCTGAAATAATCATACCACCAGGGAGGTTAACAGTGTAGTGACCTCGTTTTACCGCACTGGAAGAATGCAGGTTACATAGAAAACAATTGCTTTCTGTGTGTCCTGTTCACACAACAGTGCTGGTGTCACTTACAGTGCAATGCATTAAAATGTTACATGTATGAATTTTAACGCAACACACTTAAATGCATGTAAATCAACATCAATCTAATGCAAATCTATAGGAGGGGGGGGGGAAAGCTTTTACTTTGCTGCTTACCAGTAAAGGCCCATATGGCAGCCATCTTAGAGGGAAAGCAGAGAGTGTGTAGTGGAAAGCTGGCTAGTGAAGTGTCCCAAAGGCAGGGTATATAGATATAGATGAGTGACATCGTAAATCCTTTTTTAAAGTAAAAAACAGCCCTTTACTTTCATATTGTGTGAACGGATGCACTCAATAGTGACGTTTGGCTTGCCTCAATTGTCTCATCAGCTTCTTCCTCCTCCACATAGCTAGTGCAATCCAAAACGGTCTCTGTCTCCATTTTTCTCCCTCACCTTCTCCTAACCCACAAACAGGGGAAGTAACCTGCAAAATGCATAGCAATTTAATGCGCAAAAAACACGAGTCAATGAGTGTTGTAATGCTCATTAAACGGCACAACGAAGGAAGGCAACGTACATCCAATGAATTTTTGAGCATTTTTATGCATTTTAATATGAGGTTTTCGGTGAACAGCCTTTTTTGTGTGAATATGCCCTCACAAAGTTAATTTTCCTACCTTCTCTAGAACAGAAGCAGAATTATACTTTATAAAGGAGTAATTATGCTTTAATGATCAGCACAAAACGTTTGTCAGTTATTCCCCAACAGGGCAAAGCTCCCAAACTTGTAGCTGTCGAAACCCATTTGTTTTACAGTAAGGCACAAATCTGTGTAGCCAAGTGCCTGTCATGCATTAGCAGAAACAGGCGTTTATAATAATAACAACATGAAGGAGGGTCCCTAAACCCTTTGCCCTTGTTCACACAGGGTGAACTAAAGTGTTACACCCTTGGAGGGCTGTGTTTATCACACAGGGACGCAGAAGTGTTCCATGCATCCCCCTGTGGGCAGTCCATTTGACATCCATTGGGACGCAGCGGCTGCACGGACACAAACACTGTTCCGACATCCATGCAGGTGAGAAGCCTCAAAACGCACACTAGCCGCTTTTGGGGCTATGCACCTTCATGGATGTCAGATTTAGAGCAGTGTTTATCCGTGTGGCTGCTGCAAACTGGCATCAATGGGACTCTCGCATAGAAATGCACGCAACATCTGTGCATCCCCAAGCAGGAAAACACGGCCCTCAATGGGTAGGCACTTTAGCATGTCCCGTATGAAACCAGGCCTTTCTCTACAATCTTTCACATCAAATGATCAGGCCAATTTTTACACATTTAAAATCTCGTATTATAATCTCCAAACAATAAATTTCCCTAAATGTACGGTGGAAATACACTTTAAGGCTCCATGCACACTAGCGTTTCTAAGCCCCTAGAAGCTATTAGCATTTATTTTCTGTTCCTAGAGGCTAAATAGTGTTACATGTGTCCATGCACACAACTTTAGGCTACTAGCATTTTTTTTTTTTAGCTTCCACATTTAGGAGCTGAATGCTAAATCTCTCTAAATGTTCTTAACTGCTTCTAAGGCCGCGTACACACGAGCGGACTTTACGGCAGACTTGGTCCGGAGGACCAGAGTCCGTCAGATAATTCGATCGTGTGTGGGCTCCAGCGGACTTTTCTTCTCCAAAAGTTCGACGGACCTAGAAATGAAACATGTTTCAAATCTTTCTGACGGACTCTATTCCGGTCAAAAAGTCCGCTCGTCTGTATGCTAGTCCGACGGACAAAAACCGACGCTAGGGCAGCTATTGGCTACTAGCTATCAACTTCCTTGTTTTAGTCCGTTCGTACGTCATCACATACGAATCCATTGGACTTTGGTTGATCGTGTATAGGCAAGTCCGTTCCGTCGAAAAGTCAGTCGAAAAGTCAGTCGAAAAGTCAGTCGAAAAGTCAGTCGAAAAGTCAGTCGAAAAGTCAGTCGAAAAGTCAGTCCGTGTGTATGCGGCATAAGGCTCCATGGACACTGGGCTTAAAAAAAAAAGTCTGTTCTTTTGGGAGTAAAAAGAACGCTCATATAGAGCATTTATTACAAAGTTTGGAGTTTAGGAGAGTTTTACTTTTTTTTCCTCTTAACATCCTAATGTACATGGACACATAGGATAACATTGAGTTGCTTCTACAGGCAGAACACAAAACTCCTGTAGAAGCAACGTTTTTTAAGCCAGTGTGCATGGAGCCTAAAAGCTACTAAAATGCCCCTTAAAACAGCTTTTTTTGAGATTCTTTATTTCTTCATGTACTGCAAAAACGCAAATAAAATGCTTTGAAAATCTTCTAAAATCTACTATAATGCTACTAGAAGCTGGCACAAAAATGCTTTTATCAGCATTTTTCATCCAGCGTTTTTCTCTAGCTTTTTTGAGCTTATGAAAAATGCTAATGTGCATGGAGCCTAAAACCATTGAAAGATGTTTACTGCAGAGGATCATAGGGGAAACATTTTATTGCCTGGATAAGCGTTCGCATAGCACCCTACTGTGCTTTATGGAGCTTAACAGCTGCCCAAGAGCAAATCTGATGCATTTCCTTTTAGCAAGAACTGTAATGCAAAGTACTCTTGAAATGTCCTGCTGTTAGCATGATAATATCTACTTGTTGTCCATTACAGAAGAATTAAAGTGCAAACTACACCTGCACCAGAGCAAAGAACTTGCCCACAGTATGACGCTCATCTGCTGGAGGATGTAGAATTGTATGAAAAAAGCAAGTTGGACAGAGGACCTCTTAAAGTTTTATAGTTTGCCTTCACCAAACACAGGCTAAGCAAATAAGAGATGCCTATAGATTGAAAAAAATCTGCAGCTTTGTCTAAAGTTGAATACAGGAATACCCACTTTAAGTACACTAGCGAGTATGGACATAACCGCGAGTGTACGTAAAGTACCTCGCAAGTACAGACATCCGTGCCATGCAGCCTCAGTATGGCCTGGAAAAGGCGGAGCTGCCGCCCGGAGTTGTCGCCAATGAAGAGGCCGCAAGTGAAGAGGCAAAGTTCCGCCAGCCCGCCCAGAGTTGCCCGCCAACCAGGCCCTCCAGCCAGCCCAGAGCTGTTGCCTAAGGCTCGATTCACACAGGGGCAACACGACTTCAACGCGACTTTGCAACGCGACTTTAACCCGACTTCAACACGACTTGTGGATCCGACTTTCAATGAACGGGGATCCGACTTGGATCCCCGCCACTGTGTTTGGTATGAATCTTTAGGGGGAACTCCGCGCCAAATTTTAAATAAAAATCCGGCATGGGTCCCCCCCCCAGGGGCATACCAGGCCCTTGGGTCCGGTATGGATCTTGAGGGGAACCCCCCTACGCCGAAAGGACGGCGTGGGGGGTCCCCCCAATCCATACCAGACCCTTATCCGAGCACGCAGCCCGGCCGGACAGGAATGGGGGTGGGGACGAGCGAGCGCCCCCCCCTCCTGAGCCGTACCAGGCCGCATGCCCTCAACATGGGGGGGTTGGTGCCTTGGGGGAGGGGGGCGCGCTGCGGCCCCCCCCACCCCAAAGCACCTTGTCCCCATGTTGATGAGGACAAGGGCCTCTTCCCGACAACCCTGGCTGTTGGTTGTCGGGGTCTGCGGGCGGGGGGCTTATCGGAATCTGGGAGCCCCCTTTAATAAGGGGGCCCCCAGATCCCGGCCCCCCACCCTATGTGAATGAGTATGGGGTACATGGTACCCCTACCCATTCACCTAGGGGAAAAAAGCGTCAATAAAACAAACAGTACACAGGTTTTTTAAAATAATTTATTAGGCAGCTCCGGGATCTTCTTCCGACTTCGGGGGTCCTCTTCCGACTTCGGGGGTCTCTCCGCCGTCTCCTCCCGGTGTCCGCATCTTCTGCCGGCTCCTCCGCTATCTTCTGCAGCTCAATTGCTAGCGGTGGTCCGGACTTCTGCCTTCTTCTTTTCTTCCAAAGATGTTGACACGACGCTCTCTCCAGCTGGAATGGTCTCTGAACGCTCCGCAACGGACTTATATAGGCGGTGACCCCGCCCCCTTATGAGGTCACTGTCCCAGGGCATGCTGGGGCTGTGCCGTCATAAGGGGGCGTGGTCATCACCCGGTGACCACGCCTCCTAAAACGTCACAGACCCAGCATGCCCAGGGACTGTGACGGCATAAGGGGGCGGGGTCACGGCCTATATAAGTCCCTTGCAGAGCGCACAGAAACCATTCTGGCTGGGGAGAGCGTCGTGTCAACATCTCTGGAAGAGAAGAGGGAAGAAGATGATCCAGAGGTCCGGACCACCGCTGGCAAAAGAGCGCCAGAAGATAGCGGTGGAGCCGGCAGAAGATGCGGACACCGGGAGAAGACGCCGGAGAGACCCCCGGAATCGGAAGAAGATCCCGGAGCTGCCTAATAAATTATTTTAAATACCTGTGTACTGTGTTTTTTATTGACGCTTTTTTCCCTAGGTGAATGGGTAGGGGTACCATGTACCCCATACCTATTCACATAGGGTGGGGGGCCGGGATCTGGGGGCCCCCTTATTAAATTCCGCCCGCAGACCCCGACAACCAACGGCCAGGGTTGTCGGGAAGAGGCCCTTGTCCTCATCAACATGGGGACAAGGTGCTTTGGGGTGGGGGGGCCGCAGCGCGCCCCCCTCCCCCAAGGCACCAAACCCCCCATGTTGAGGGCATGCGGCCTGGTACGGTTCAGGAGGGGGGGGGGGCGCTCGCTCGTCCCCACCCCCATTCCTGTCCGGCCAGGCTGCGTGCTCGGATAAGGGTCTGGTATGGATTGGGGGGGACCCCCCACGCCGTTTTTTCGGCGTAGGGGGATCTCCTCAAGGTCCATACCAGACCCAAGGGCCTGGTATGCCCCCGGAGGGGGAACCCATGCCGGATTTTTATTTAAAATTTGGCGCGGAGTTCCCCTCAAGATCATTTGAGCACAAGTCGCATGCCGAAGTCGGATCATGCGAGACGGCGATCCGACTTCAATGATAGTCAATAGGCTGAAGTCGGATCAAAGTCGGATCCAAGTAGTACAGGGAGTACGCTCTGAAGTCGGAGCGACTTGAGTAGTATCTATTAAGACGCTCCCATGCACTGTAATGTGAATCTCTTTCTGGGGCGACTTGGGGCGACTTGAGGGCTTACAAGTCGGATCCCAAGTCGCGGTAGTGTGAACCGAGCCTCAATGTAAGTGGATTACTGTACAGTACTATAAAACTTCACTCCCTGACACCCCCCCCACTACAGCCCATTGCCCTCCACCATAGGCTCTGACCCCCCCCTCACTACAGTCCCTGACCCCCCTCTTCAGCCAATGACACCCCCCCCCCCCCCAATACAGCCCCTTACCCCCCAGAAATGAAAAAAAGATAATGCTTCACTTTATGCTTCACTTTAAGTACCTTTTCGTTTTACATACATGCTCTGGTCCCATTGTGTACTTAAAAGTAGGGTATTCTTGTAATGCCCCCACTACAGGAGTAGGCTGTTTACATCGCTCCTGAAGCCTGGCCAATGATGGGATGGTATTATCCTGTCCTGCTCTGTTAGGACATTAAGACATTTCAAGCTGGTAATGCTCACCCCGATAACACACTCGCGCACGGGTCCACCATCTTTTCTCCTGCAGCATCGCTAACCTCAGAGCTACTGGGAAAGGCTTCAAGAGAGTATAGGCCTACACCTATAGAAAGGGCATTATTTAACTTTATTCACAGCTGAACAGTTTCTTTTTATCTACAGGCATCCTTGATCTTACATAGCCAAGCTAACCTTTAGGGGGGTTGTGGGGACACCAGAGTGAAGGTGTCTTAAAATGAGTGGAGTATTGTGTATCAAAAACAGTAGCAAAACTCACTCTCTCCCTCTCTCTCATGTGCGCCAAGTCAAGATGCCTAACTCTAGTGAATGGACCATCTACATATTATCTTTACTTTTATCATTTATCTGTAATAGTCAGTCATTTAGGTTTATCAGTTTTTTGGGGGTTTTTTTTATTAGTGGTTTTTATTTCTTTATGCAACTCAGTTTAATGCTATACTTTAACTGTAGTATACCATTCAACAAACCTTCTGTATAATTTCTGCTGACATTCCTAGGAGTTCTCCAAGCTCCATTGCTTCGACAGAACCCTGTCAAGACACATACAATACATAATGATTAAAAAACTAAAAAAAATATAAAGCAAGCAATACAATAAATAATAATAATAAATATACTTACAGCTGCTCCTGCTTGTGGTGCAGGAATGGCCTGGAGTACAGAAATACCAGCCTGAGGTTTCAGAGTAGCAAGAGCTGTCGCACAGAAAGAACACATTGTTAATATGGGAAACTAATGTAGTCAGAATTTGTTCAATTATGGTACACTATAGCAAATTTATATTTGTGTAGAAAAATAGAATTTGACTTTCCTGTAAAGACATTTTCTTGAAGTACACTATTACAGGACACAGGATTTTAGTCTTAGACCATTTGCTATGCTGCTACCTTCAGAGGATTTAACACCGGCAACCAAACTCTAAAGACAGCCCTAGCATAACCATTCCCAACAAGACAGTTTTGCAGCAAGCAACAAAAAGTGAAACTAAGAACAGAGAGTAGGGACCTGTGTCCTGTAACAGATGCCAAAAAAAGAGGAATTTTGACTTGCCTGTAAATTTCATATCTTAACCACTTCAGCCCCGGAAGGATTTACCCCCTTCCTGACCAGAGCACTTTTTACAATTTGGCACTGCGTCGCTTTAACTGCTAATTGCGCGGTCATGCAATGCTGTAACCAAACGAAATTTGCGTCCTTTTCTTCCCACAAATAGAGCTTTCTTTTGATGGTATTTGATCACCTCTGCCGTTTTTATTTTTTGCGCTATACACGGAAAAAGACCGAAAATTTTGAAAAAAAATGATATTTTCTACTTTTTGTTCTAAAAAAAATCCAATAAACTCAATTTTAGTCATACATTTAGGCCAAAATGTATTTGGCCACATGTCTTTGGTAAAAAAAATGTCAATAAGTGTATATTTATTGGTTTGCGCAAAAGTTATAGCGCCTACAAACTAGGGTACATTTTCTGGAATTTACACAGTCTTTAATTTATGACTGCCTATGTCATTTCTTGAGGTGCTAAAATGACAGGGCAGTACAAAACCCCCACAAATGACCCCATTTTGGAAAGTAGACACCCCAAGGAAATTGCTGAGAGGCATGTTGAGCCCATTGAATATTCATTTTTTTTGTCCCAAGTGATTGAATAATGAAAAAAAAAAAAAAAAAAAACAAAATTACAAAAAGTTGTCACTAAATGATATATTGCTCACACAGGCCATGGGCCTATGTGGAATTGCACCCCAAAATACATTTAGCTGCTTCTCCTGAGTATGGGGATACCACATGTGTGGGACTTTTTGGGAGCCTAGCCGCATACGGGGCCCCGAAAACCAATCACTGCCTTCAGGATTTCTAAGGGCGTACATTTTTGATTTTACTCCTCACTACCTATCACAGTTTTGAAGGCCATAAAATGCCCAGATGGCACAAACCCCCCCCAAATGACCCCATTTTGGAAAGTAGACACCCCAAGCTATTTGCTGAGAGGCATGTTGAGTCCATGGAATATTTTATATTTTGACACAAGTTGCGGGAAAGTGACAATTTATTTTTTTTTTTTTTTTTTTTTTGCACAAAGTTGTCACTAAATGATATATTGCTCACACAGGTCATGGGCATATGTGGAATTGGACCCCAAAATACATTTAGCTGCTTCTCCTGAGTATGGGGATACCACATGTGTGGGACTTTTTGGGAGCCTAGCCGCGTACGGGACCCCGAAAACCAATCACCGCCTTCAGGATTTCTAAGGGTGTACATTTTTGATTTCACTCTTCACTGCCTATCACAGTTTCGGAGGCCATGGAATGCCCAGGTGGCACAAAACCCCCCCAAATGACCCCATTTTGGAAAGTAGACACCCCAAGCTATTTGCTGAGAGGCATGGTGAGTATTTTGCAGCTCTCATTTGTTTTTGAAAATGAAGAAAGACAAAAAAAAAAATTTTTTTTTTCTTTTTTTAATTTTCAAAACTTTGTGACAAAAAGTGAGGTCTGCAAAATACTCACTATACCTCTCAGCAAATAGCTTGGGGTGTCTACTTTCCAAAATGGGGTCATTTGGGGGGGGGTTTGTGCCACCTGGGCATTCCATGGCCTCCGAGACTGTGATAGGCAGTGAAGAGTGAAATCAAAAATTTACGCCCTTAGAAAGCCTGAAGGCGGTGCTTGGTTTTCGGGGTCCCATACGTGGCTAGGCTCCCAAAAAGTCTCACACATGTGGTATCCCCGTACTCAGGAGAAGCAACAGAATGTATTTTGGGGTGTAATTTCACATATTCCCATGGCATGTTTGAGCAATATATCATTTAGTGACAACTTTGTGCAAAAAAAAAAAAAAATAATAATAATTTGTCTCTTTCCCGCAACTTGTGTCACAATATAAAATATTCCATGGACTCGACATGCCTCTCAGCAAATAGCTTGGGGTGTCTACTTTCCAAAATGGGGTCATTTGGGGGGGTTTGAACTGTCCTGGCATTTTATGCACAACATTTAGAAGCTTATGTCACACATCACCCACTCTTCTAACCACTTGAAGACAAAGCCCTTTCTGACACTTTTTGATTACATGAAAAAATTATTTTTTTTTGCAAGAAAATTACTTTGAACCCCCACACATTATATATTTTTTTAAAGCAAATGCCCTACAGATTAAAATGGTGGGTGTTTAATTTTTTTTTTTCACACAGTATTTGCGCAGCGATTTTTCAAACGCATTTTTTGGGGAAAAAACACACTTTTTTACATTTTAATGCACTAAAACACACTATATTGCCCAAATGTTTGATGAAATAAAAAAGATGATCTTAGGCCGAGTACATGGATACCAAACATGACATGCTTTACAACTGTGCACAAACGTGCAGTGACAACAAAATAAATACATTTTTAAAAGCCTTTAAAAGCCTTTACAGGTTACCACTTTAGATTTACAGAGGAGGTCTACTGCTAAAATTACTGCCCTCGATCTGACCGTCGCGGTGATACCTCACATGCATGGTGCAATTGCTGTTTACATTTGACGCCAGACCGACGCTTGCGTTCGCCTTAGCGCGAGAGCAGGGGGGACAGGGGTGCTTTTTTTTTTTTTTTTTTTTTTTCTTTATTATTTTTTTGCTTTTTTATCTTATTTTAAAACTGTTCCTTTCATTTTTTTTTTTTTTTAATCATTTTTATTGTTATCTCAGGGAATGTAAATATCCCCTATGATAGCAATAGGTAGTGACAGGTACTCTTTTTTGAAAAAATTGGGGTCTATTAGACCCTAGATTTCTCCTCTGCCCTCAAAGCATCTGACCACACCAAGATCGGTGTGATAAAATGCTTCCCCAATTTCCCAATGGCGCTATTTACATCCGGCGAAATCTAAGTCATAAAATGCTCGTAGCTTCCGGTTTCTTAGGCCATAGAGATGTTTGGAGCCACTCTGGTCTCTGATCAGGTCTATGGTCAGCTGGCTGAATCACCGGCTGCATTCTCAGGTTCCCTGTTGAGACAGGAGAGCCAGAGAAAAACACGGACGACGGTGGGGGGGGGGGGGGGCATTCTCTCCCACTGCTTGTAAAAGCAGTCTAGAGGCTAATTAGCCGCTAGGATTGCTTCTACATGAAAGCCGACCGCTGGCTGAAAAGAATGATACCAAGATGATACCTAAACCTGCAAGCATCATTCTGGTATAACCACTCAAAGTCGTGAATGCTGTACTCAGACAAAAATATGGTTAACAATAAAGCACAGTAAACGGTAAAGTATAAAAAATTGCAGACCTGAAAAGCAAACATGATAAAACATAATAACAATAAAACATTGCAGAATAGAATACAGTAAAAAAGAGCAGAACAATAGAGAGAATAGAGAGAGAGAGAATAGAGAGAGAACAATAAAACGACAACTATTATTTTTTATTTTATATTTTTGTTTGTGTTTTTTTTTTTTTTTTTTCACTTTTTTTGTAACTGTAACTTTTATAACTGTAACCGGTTCCAGGTTCGGGTCTCTCAAAATGCGATGGCATCTTGGGAGACCCTGTGAAAGTGTGTCCTAGTCTGTGCAATGCTGTACCCTACGCTAATACTCAGCTAGTGAATGGTAGCGTTCAAAACATTCACCAATGCAAAGACCAGGATTGTCAGGACAGGAGGGACAATAATAGCGGGTGTCACGCCTATATCCGCGCTTGCTGCAGACACATCTTTTTTGGGGGGGTTCGCTGGGTAGGGGTACTCGGGAGGACATAAAAATGCCTCTCATGCAGCCGACTGCATTTGGTTGGGGATGTGAATGGGGGAAGTACGGGCGCTGCAGAAGTGGTGGGTTCCCAATTAGGATTGGCGAATGCAGCAGGAAGGGCATTATGGGCACGACGGGCCTGTGTTTGTCTTTTTGGTGGCAGCGGGACACTACTTGTGCTTGCCACCTCACCAGCTTGAACTGCACTTATGGGACTCGCCACGTCACCAAGTGTTACTGCAGTGCTGGTTTGACTACGACCGGGGTGTACTAGGCCGCTGGCGCTTGCCAGTTCACCAAAACGCTACCAAAAAAACTGTTAACGATCGCAGGGATCAGGCCTGACTCTGCGAACGCTGCAGTTATGCATTTAGTGTTTTGTAAGTGACAGTGATCGATCGATACTGCACTTGGGTGGGCTGGGCTGGGCCGGGCGGAGGGGCAAAACACAGGTGCTAGCAGGTATCTGGGCTGATCCCGCTAACACTGCGTTTTTGGGAACCCTAAACTGCTGGGGACGCCAGTATAGATCTGATCGGATCAGATATTGATCAGTTCAGATACTATACCACTAAGGGAGGTGTACAGTGCGTGCGTGGGTGTTAGCGCTACTGGCACTAACCTGACGCTGCCTGGGGCTGGTGCTTGCCAGTTCACCAAAACGCTACAAAAAAAACTGTTAGCGATCGCAGGGATCAGGCCTGACTCTGCGAACGCTGCAGTTATGCGTTTAGTGTTTTGTAAGTGACAGTGATCGATCGATACTGCACTTGGGTGGGCTGGGCTGGGCCGGGCGGAGGGGTAAAACGCAGTTGCTAGCAGGTATCTGGGCTGATCCCGCTAACACTGCGTTTGTGGGAACCCTAAACTGCTGGGGACGCTAGTATAGATCTGATCGGATCAGATATTGATGCGTTCAGATACTATACCACTAAGGGAGGTGTACGGTGCGTGGGTGTTAGCGGTACTGGCACTAACCTGACGCTGCCTGGGGCTGGTGCTTGCCATTTCACCAAAATGCTACCAAAAAAACTGTTAGCGATCGCAGGGATCAGGCCTGACTCAGCGAACGCTGCAGTTATGCGTTTAGTGTTTTGTAAGTGACAGTGATCGATCGATACTGCACTTGGGTGGGCTGGGCCGAGCTGGGCGGAGGGGCAAAACGCAGGTGCTAGCAGGTATCTGGGCTGATCCCGCTAACACTGTGTTTTTGGGAACCCTAAACTGCTGGGGACGCTAGTATAGATCTGATCGGATCAGATATTGATGCGATCAGATACTATACCACTAAGGGAGGCGTATGCTGCGTGCGTGGGTGTTAGCGGTACTGGCGCTAATCTGACCCTGCCTGGGGCGACGCATATCACCGCCGGGCGATCAGGGGGCTAAATCTTTATTCGGTAATAAACGGCGGGTTCCCTGACACTATAAAAAATAAACAAACTAACCAGCGTCACCCGTAACGGTTATACAGTGATCAGTGGTGAAAGGGTTAACTAGGGGGCAATCAAGGGGTTAAAACATTTATTAGATAGTATATGGGGGTCCCTGTCGCTATAAAACTCTGACGGCGAACCTAAATATTTACGTCCCTAACTAGCATCACCAGCGACACTAATACAGCGATCAGAAAAATGATCGCTTAGCGACACTGGTGACAGGGGGTGATCAAGGGGTTAAAACTTTATTAGGGGGGGTTAGGGGGGTACCCTAGACCTACAGGGGGCCTAACACTCACTGCCCTGACACTGTAACTGTCACAAACTGACACCAATACAGTAATCAGAAAAAAAAAAAAAAAAAAAAAAAACCTGCTGGTGTCAGTTTGTGACAGGGGGGGGGGATCGGGGGGCGATCGGGGGGGGGGGGGGATCGGGGTGTTTTGTGTGCCTGGCATGTTCTACTGTGTGTGTGTGTTGTGCACTTACATTGCAGTCTTCTCTCCTCGGCCCGGAACGGAAAATACCGAGCCGAGGAGAGATGACATCATTTCCTCTGCCTCTGTGTACAATACAGAGGCAGGGAAATGATCCCATTGGCTGAGAGCGATCGCGAGGGGGGGGCCACGAATGGATGGCCTCCCCCTCACCTCCGATCGCCGGGGGAGATTTGCCGACCGCCGCAGGCACCGGGGGGGGGTCCGATCGGACCCCCCACCCGCGGGCAGGCAAGGACGTACATATACGTCCTTTTGCCTGCCCGTGCCGCTCTGTCGACGTATATAGTCGTGCGGCGGTCGGCAAGTGGTTAACCACTTCAATACAGGGCACTTTCACCCCCTTCCTGCCCAGGCCATTTTTCCGCTTTCAGCGCTGTCATACGTTGAATGACAAATCGTGCAGTCATGCAACACTATACCCAAATTAATTTTTAATCATTTTCTTCACACATAAAGAGCTTTCATTTGGTGGTATTTAATAACTGCTGGGTTTTTTTTACAAGAAAATAAAAAATAAAAATACCGAAAATTGTGAGAAAAAAAGTTTTAGTAAAATTTGTAATTTAGTAATTTTTCTCTTTCACTGATGTGCACTGATAGGCAGCACTGACTGGCATCACTGATGGGCCCAGATTGGTGTCACTTATGGGCACGAATTGGTGTTACTGGGGGGCTTTACTGTAATCAGGACACCGATGATCAGTGCCCTGATTACCTGTCCTGGTATCCCCACACTGTCCGCGCGAGGCGATGAGAGCCGATTACCAGCACTTCCGCATTTACCATGTGACCGGCTGTGATTGGACACAGCCGATCACATGGTTAAAGAGCCGCATCATCAGCTCTTCACAGAGATCGTGGTCATGCCGTGTCCTAGCAACACGGCGCGGGCACGCGACAGCGGGCGTTCTGGGGAGACATATGACGTCCACCCAGAACAAGAGCCGCACCGCCCCTCTCCGTCATTTGACGGTGGGTGGACGGCAAGTGGTTAAAGTACAATAAAAGACAAAGTCAACTTATTCATACACAAAGGGTTATAGGCTGGTACCTTCAGATGACTGGTCATTGGCAAGCTTTTAAAGGACACATCCACCTTGGTTGCCTCCCTTATAACCCTACCCCACTCAGCAAGTCCTCAGTTTTGTAGCAAGCAAAGCAGAGTAGGGCTAAAACAACTAATCAACATATGAACCAAATGGGGGAGGGGAATTGGGACTTTAAATGAAATGGCGCCGGGTAAGGTCGCACGTTTCCATCCCTATGACTACGATACATGAAACCCACAGGCTACAGCGAGCGAGTGAGGAAAAAGGGGGGGTTTGGGACTTTGAATGAAGCCAATGGTTTGCAAACCGTCGGTTTGCAAACCATTGGCTTCATTCAAAGTCCCAAACCCCCCCTTTTTCCTCACTCACTCGCTGTAGCCTGTGGGTTTCATGTAACTAATCGACATAATCGATTATGAAAATGGTTGTCTACTCTTTTCATAATTGATTAGTTGGTCTGCATACGGACTACATTTGGTTACATAATACATTTGGTTACATAACAGAAAACACAGTGGCGCACACATACAGTATAGCTCAGTACACCGTCCAAACAGGTCAGTAAGTGCCCGAGAACTTGTGAATGTGTGAGGAGCAATGACTCGTGGGACATGTAGTCGTGGGCAGTAGAAGGAACTGAATGATTCTAAAAAGGTAGAAGTTTTTTTACTTTGCGGCTTGCTATAGAAGCACTCTAAAGGCAGGAGGAGCAAGAAGTGTCGATGGGGGACTCCAGAAGAGGAAAATTGGAGGTGCTCAGTGCAAAATCATTACACAGAGCAGGTAATCATGACAAATTTGTTGTTTAAAAAAAAATCCAAGTTTAAAAATCATTTTAACTGCTTCAGCCCCGGAAGCTTTTACCCCCTCCCTGACCAGAGCACTTTTTGCGATTCGGCACTGCATCACTTTGACAATTGCGCGGTCGTGCGATGTTGCACCCAAACAAAAATTAACATCCTTTTTTCCCACAAATAAAAATTCCAAAACAGATTACAGCGCACACTTACAAAAATGACATTTATCCTGCAAGGCTACACCTCTTCATTATCGCTTATTAGTGGTCACCATTGCATAGGAGGAATCCCTTCAGTTCTTCCACAGAGGAGTTTTATTGCCAATGGTTGACACACAGGTACTTTCATTCTATTACTAGGTTAGGACCCACTAATTCGGGGTACTTTGTCGCAGTAAGTGGGCTTAGCACTATATGACCATATAGTGCGACCAAACCCCCTTATTTTTGAATATGTTCAGGTGTTTTTAACTAGCCTTGCAGGATGAGTGTCATTTTTGTATGTGTGCGCTGTAATTGTTTTGTACTGTTTTTGGTCTTATAGCAGCACCATCTTGAATGTAAAGCATTTTAGGGTGTGCCCCCCAAGTATGTTTTTGTCTGTTGAATTTTGGAAAAAAAAAAAAAAAAAAAAAAAGCGCAAAATTTTTTACTTTTTATATAATTTTTGGGTGATATAGCAAAAAAATTTTTCCCTCAGTTTAGGCCGATATGTATTCTCCTACATATTTTTGGTTAAAAATAAATAAATCGCAATAAGCTTATATTGATTGGTTTGCGCAAAAGTTAGTCTACAAAATAGGGGATAGTATTATGGCATTTTTATTTTTTTTTTTTTATTAGTAATGGCAGCGATCTGCGATTTTTATCATGACTACAACATTACGGCGGACACATCGGACACTTTTGACACTATTTTGGGACCACTGTCATTTATACAGCGATCAGTGCTATAAAGAAGCACTGATTACTGTGTAAATGACACTGGCAGGGAAGGGATTAAACACTAGGGGGCTATGAAGGGGTTAAGTGTGTCCTAGGGAGTGATTCTAACTGGGGGGGATGGGCTTCCACTCACATGACAGCGATCACAGGGAGCAGGGATCTCATGTCACAAGGCAGAACGGGGAAATGCACATAGGCATCTCACCGTTCTGCAGCTCTGACACAATCGCGCTATACGTGGCGGGCGCGCGCCCGATAGCCTTGCCAATTAAAAGGAGACGTACGGACCACCGTTGACCTTGTGTCTACGTATATCAGCGCGCAGTGGTCGGCAAAAGGTTTAAGATCTGCATCCAAACCTAGAGAAGCTGGCGGCTGATAGACTGGAGGTAATATAAAAGTGTTTACAATTACAGTGCCTTGCAAAAGTATTCACCCCCTTCGCATTTTTTGTGTTTTGTTACCTCACAACCTGGAATTAACATGGATTGTTTGAGGATTTGCTTCATTTAATATACAGAACTTGCCCATAACTTTGAAGATTTATTTTTTTAATTGTGAAGCAAACAAATAGGACAAAACAACAGAAAAGTCAATGTGCATAACTATTCACCCTCCTAAAGTCAGTAAACTTTGTAGAGCCACCTTTTGCGGCTATCACAGCTCCAAGTCGCTTTGGATAAGTCTCTATGAGCTTGCCACATCTTACCACTGGGATTTTTGCCCATTTCTCCAGCAAAACTGCTCCAGCTCCTTCAATTTGGATGGTTTGTGCTTGTGAACAGCAATCTTTAAGTCTGACCACAGATTTTCTATTGGATTGAGGTCTGGGCTTTGACTAGGCCATTCCAACACATTTACATGTTTCCCCTTAAACGACTCAAGTGTTGCTTTAGCAGTGTGTTTGGGGTCATTGTCCTCCTGGAAGGTGAAACTCCGTCCTAGCCTCAAATCTCACACAGAGTGGTACAGGTTTTGCTCAAGAATATCCCTGTATTTAGCACCATCCATCTTTCCCACAACTCTGACCAGTTTCCCAGTCCCGACTGCTAAAAAAACATCCCCACAGCATGATGCTGCCACCACCATGTTTCACTGTGAGGATGGTGTTCCTTGGGTAATGTGATGGGTTTGCGCCAGACATAGCGTTTTCTTTGATGGCCAAATAGTTTAATTTTAGTCTCATCAGACCAGAGCACCTTCCTCCATGCATTTTGGGAGTCTCCCTCATGCCTTTTGCAAACTCAAAACGTGCCATTTTGTTTTTTGCTGAAAGTGATGGCTTTCTTCTGGCCATTCTGCCATAAAGCCCAACTCTATGGAGCGTACGGCTTATTGTTGTCCTATGTACAGATACTCCAGTCTCTGTTATGGAACAGCTCCTCCAGGGTTGCCTTAGGTCTCTGTGCTGCTTCTCTGATTAATGCTCTCCTTGCCCAGGCCGTGAGTTTTGGCGTGCACCCATCTCTTGGCAGGTTTGCTGTTGTGCCATATTCTTTCCATTTGGTTATGATAGATTTGATGGTGCTCCTAGGGATCATCAAAGATTTGGATATATTTTTTATAACCTAACCCTGACTTGTACTTAAAGTGGGGTTCCACCCAAAAAACAAAAATACTTGAAAAATCCTAAAAAAACAAAAAAAAAAAAATTTGGATATTTTTTTTTTTTTTTTTAACTTGCCTCTAAATGCCTGTTGCTAGGGGGTCCCTCGTAGTCTGCCCCTTCCAGTGCCTGGGCTGGTGCCATCACTTCCCCCTCGGCACAGGAAGGGCTCCGCTCTGCTCCCTCGCCGCTGTCAATCATCTGGGACCCATTACAGGTCCCAGGTGACTGAGCTGCCAATCACGGCATGCGGCGCCGCTCGCGCATGCGCAGTGGGTGCCAGGCTGTGAAGCCACAGCCCGGCGCCCACAGTTGCAATGCCGGCGCCGCTGAACGGAGGGGGAGACTAGCGGGGCTTCGATCCCCCGCATCGCTGGACCCAGGGACAGGTAAGTGTCCAATTAAAAGCCAGCAGCTGCAGTATTTGTAGCTGCTGACTTTTTTTTTTTTTTTTTTTAACCCGACCCCCTGGGTGGAACTCCTCTTTAACATAGTCCCTTGTTTGGAGAGTTCCTTGGTCTTCAAGGCAGTGTTTGGTTAGTGGTACCTCTTCCTTAGGTCTCGCAGCCTCTGGGGCCTTTCAAAAAAGGTGTGTATATCTAATGACAGATCATGAGACACTTAGATTGCACACAGGTTGACATTTCACTAATTATGTGACTACTGAAGGTAATTGGTTGCACCAAAGCATTTTATGGGCTTCATAACAAAGGGGGTGAATACATACGCACCATTTCTGAAAAATAGTTTTATGTATATTTTTTTTCCTAATTTTATTTCACCAACTTAGACTATTGTGTTCTGATCCATAACATATAATTCAGATTAAAAAAACATTGAACTAAAGGCTGTAATGTAACAAAATCGGTAAAAAGTCGGGGGGGGGTGAATACTTTTACAAGGCACTGTACATTTAAAGTTTAAAAATTACCAGTATCGTGCATTTTATTTAAAAATTATTTTATCCATGCAAAAAGTCTGAGCCTTCAGTACTACTTTAATATTAAAAGGTTTATGTCCCCCTCCACCCTTCATATAAATTCATGTCTGACTCTCAGTTAAAATACCCTGTATATCCTACTTCTGGGTATGTATGTATGTATGTATGTATGTATGTATGTATGTATGTATGTATGTATGTATGTATGTATGTATGCTGCAACTAACGATTATTTTCATAATCGATTTGGCCTATTATTTCAATTCATAACCTTAAAAAAAGTGTGGTATGGGCGGCACAGTGGTGTAGTGGGTAGCACTTTCGCCTAGCAGTAAAAAGGGTCGCTGGTTCGAATCCCAACCACGAAACTACCTGCCTGGAGTTTTCATGTTCTCCCTGTGCCTGCGTGGGTTTCCTCTGGGTACTCTGGTTTCCTCCCACACTCCAAAGACATGCTGGTAGGTTAATTGGATCCTGTTTAAATTGTCCCTAGTATGTATGAATGTAAGGGACCTTAGATTGTAAGCTCCTTGAGGGTAGGGACTGATGTGATTGTACAATGTATATGTAAAGCGTTGCGTAAATTGACGGCGCTATACAAGTACCTGAAATAGTATTAGAAAGAGTTATTCCCGCGCTATCAGATATGGAAGCGGCTAGGGATGGAAAAGCTGCATGCGCCGATAAAGGTAAACACCTGACCTTTTAGATAAATTTGTATAAATGGGTGGTGCTGCGCTAATCCTAGGTGCAAAAACCAATGTGACTTATGTCATGTACATAGTATATCACCAGAAAATATAAGTAAAATTCAAAATATTGATAAGACCGATATAGTGACTAATAAAAAGTGGTGCATAAACTATTCTGGATTTAAATAGCATAAATGTGACATAAATTTAAAAAATAAAAACCACATATTCAAAAGTAAATGACCATGAAAATAAAGCTGACTAAACATTAATATCTGACTTAGAAACTTCAATAAAGTGCAGAGTGGTTTGGAGCTGTAAAAATTTACAATTCAAAGTGACAATGTGTACTGTGAAAACAATAGGTGCAATATACAAGCCTCTAAGTGGTGTAAGAGTAGGGAACTACTCTTTACATAAAGTGCATAATGTGCAAAAAATAGATCAAAAATTGATACAATAAGTATCTCAAAAGTTAAAAGGGAAAGGTGAGTGAAAAATTGGATAGAAAAAATAAAAAAAGTTTTATGAAGTCACGTGTGGTGTGACGTCACGCGTAGGGACGAGACAGGCTGCATACACTACTAGAGGCATACGAGCTCGCCGCTCGTCGGATTAAAAAAACTGCTGTTTTCATTTTTAATGTGAGTACCTATATTTCTGAATAAAAGTAGCACTTTTTACCAAACGGGATTACACTATTGTTTTTCTTCCTGCCTTATCATCCTTACATCCCCCCCCCCCCCCCATTACATCTGAGGGAACTCCATCCTAGGATTTAGGCTGGTGAGGGACGCGCTGGTGACCATAGGCGGATGCTACAAAGGCTTTCCTGGTTATATGCTTTTGCCCTATTACCTTAAGGTAAGGGGCCATTACCCACCTGAGTGTTCACCCACGAAGAAGCACCTGATGTGATTCACCTAGCACTCTAACTGCAACGTGTGCATGCTAGGACGTTGTTGTCACGTTTTTTCAAAGGACTTTTTTCTTGTGAAACTTTATTTTTTCTATCCAATTTTCCACTCACCTTTCCCTTTTAACTTTTGAGATACTTATTGTATCAATTTTTGATCTATTTTTTGCACATTATGCACTTTATGTAAAGAGTAATTCCCTACTCTTACACCACTTAGAGGCTTGTATATTGCACCTATTGTTTTCACAGTACACATTGTCACTTTGAATTGTAAATTTTTACAGCTCCAAACCACTCTGCACTTTATTGAAGTTTCTAAGTCAGATATTAATGTTTAGTCAGCTTTATTTTCATGGTCATTTACTTTTGAATATGTGGTTTTTATTTTTTAAATTTATGTCACATTTATGCTATTTAAATCCAGAATAGTTTATGCACCACTTTTTATTAGTCACTATATCGGTCTTATCAATATTTTGAATTTTACTTATATTTTCTGGTGATATACTATGTACATGACATAAGTCACATTGGTTTTTGCACCTAGGATTAGCACAGCACCACCCATTTATACAAAAGTACCTGAAATAAATAAAATATTATAATTTAGTTTGTAGTCAGTCTTCGAGTGAGAAAGTGATACTCCTAAGCACCAAGGCCTGAGGTGTGCCTTGGCCTGACTGGTCAGTATGCCTGAAAAGAGGGCAAAAAGACACAAATTTTAGGTGAAGAAGGGAAGGCAACAATCCATCAAGTGGAGTAGCGTGCGCCCGGATGGCAACAGAATATATCCGAAAAGTGTCCACTATGACCGGAGAAAACATAATACTGGTCCCACCTGATACGATCAGGTCGTGCTACAGCCTGTGACCTGGCAAGCGGGTCTGAATCCTGAACCGAGGAAGGAGGGCCAGACTCCACCCTGGGGAAATAAGTCCCATGGCATGAAACAGTCATACCCAAAGTAACTGAAATCCCCCCTACCTGGAACCGGCTGGGGAACGGAAAAGCTAACTGGACTGACGTCCCTGAGCAGTCTTCCAGGCCACATCCTAGATAAGATCAGAGCGGAGAGTGGAATCCAGAATCATGACGACGTTTGCCCAAACCTACCACTTAAGGACCAACAAGGGGATGATGAATGACAATACAGCCCAACCTGAGAACATGCACAAGAGAAATAACAGACAACAAGACATGAGAACAACAACAGTATGAGAACATGAGCAGAAATGTCAAGACCACTGCGCGTGAATAAACCCGATGACGGACACCCCCCCCCCTCGTGTGAGTAGTGAGTGAGCCAGAGTAACCTGGTATACCCACAGACTATGGTGGGTAACCGTACAGGTGTGGTGAATGAACGTGCATAGTATGACGTATGTTATACGGGCGAGAAGATTGTGGTCAACAATCATTAACAAACGAAACCTCAGCCCGTATGGATCTGTAGACGCGACAGATCCTGACATGTGAGCCCTAGCTACCTGACACAAGTACAAACATGAACAAAAAACGATGAGACATGACAAACAACGTAGATGAAACAGCTACCGGAGTATATGCCGTGACTGAACAAAGCCCCTCTGAGAAATGCTGAGGCTGAACACTGAAGCAGAAACGTTGACAGAAATCTTGAGGCAGAAACACAAGAGCAACGCTATGACAAACGCCGCGACTTAAATGCCGGGGCAGAAGGCGCCGCGACGGAAATGCCGGGGCAGAAGGCGCCGCGACGGAAATGCCGGGGCAGAAGGCGCCGCGACGGAAATGCCGGGGCAGAAGGCGCCGCGACGGAAATGCCGGGGCAGAAGGCGCCGCGACGGAAATGCCGGGGCAGAAGGCGCCGCGACGGAAATGCCGGGGCAGAAGGCGCCGCGACGGAAATGCCGGGGCAGAAGGCGCCGCGACGGAAATGCCGGGGCAGAAGGCGCCGCGACGGAAATGCCGGGGCAGAAGGCGCCGCGACGGAAATGCCGGGGCAGAAGGCGCCGCGACGGAAATGCCGGGGCAGAAGGCGCCGCGACGGAAATGCCGGGGCAGAAGGCGCCGCGACGGAAATGCCGGGGCAGAAGGCGCCGCGACGGAAATGCCGGGGCAGAAGGCGCCGCGACGGAAATGCCGGGGCAGAAGGCGCCGCGACGGAAATGCCGGGGCAGAAGGCGCCGCGACGGAAATGCCGGGGCAGAAGGCGCCGCGACGGAAATGCCGGGGCAGAAGGCGCCGCGACGGAAATGCCGGGGCAGAAGGCGCCGCGACGGAAATGCCGGGGCAGAAGGCGCCGCGACGGAAATGCCGGGGCAGAAGGCGCCGCGACGGAAATGCCGGGGCAGAAGGCGCCGCGACGGAAATGCCGGGGCAGAAGGCGCCGCGACGGAAATGCCGGGGCAGAAGGCGCCGCGACGGAAATGCCGGGGCAGAAGGCGCCGCGACGGAAATGCCGGGGCAGAAGGCGCCGCGACGGAAATGCCGGGGCAGAAGGCGCCGCGACGGAAATGCCGGGGCAGAAGGCGCCGCGACGGAAATGCCGGGGCAGAAGGCGCCGCGACGGAAATGCCGGGGCAGAAGGCGCCGCGACGGAAATGCCGGGGCAGAAGGCGCCGCGACGGAAATGCCGGGGCAGAAGGCGCCGCGACGGAAATGCCGGGGCAGAAGGCGCCGCGACGGAAATGCCGGGGCAGAAGGCGCCGCGACGGAAATGCCGGGGCAGAAGGCGCCGCGACGGAAATGCCGGGGCAGAAGGCGCCGCGACGGAAATGCCGGGGCAGAAGGCGCCGCGACGGAAATGCCGGGGCAGAAGGCGCCGCGACGGAAATGCCGGGGCAGAAGGCGCCGCGACGGAAATGCCGGGGCAGAAGGCGCCGCGACGGAAATGCCGGGGCAGAAGGCGCCGCGACGGAAATGCCGGGGCAGAAGGCGCCGCGACGGAAATGCCGGGGCAGAAGGCGCCGCGACGGAAATGCCGGGGCAGAAGGCGCCGCGACGGAAATGCCGGGGCAGAAGGCGCCGCGACGGAAATGCCGGGGCAGAAGGCGCCGCGACGGAAATGCCGGGGCAGAAGGCGCCGCGACGGAAATGCCGGGGCAGAAGGCGCCGCGACGGAAATGCCGGGGCAGAAGGCGCCGCGACGGAAATGCCGGGGCAGAAGGCGCCGCGACGGAAATGCCGGGGCAGAAGGCGCCGCGACGGAAATGCCGGGGCAGAAGGCGCCGCGACGGAAATGCCGGGGCAGAAGGCGCCGCGACGGAAATGCCGGGGCAGAAGGCGCCGCGACGGAAATGCCGGGGCAGAAGGCGCCGCGACGGAAATGCCGGGGCAGAAGGCTATGACGGAAATGCTGGGGCAGAAGGCTATGACGGAAATGCTGGGGCAGAACGCTGAGACGGAAATGCTAGGGCAGAACGCTGAGACGGAAATGCTGAACGCTTATGACAGCAATGCTAGGGCAGAAGGCTACGCCAGAAATGCTGACCGCTACGCCAGAAAAGCCGGGGCAGAAGGCTACGCCAGAAATGCTGAACGCTACGCCAGAAATGCTGGGGCAGAAACACCATGACAGAAACAATAGGGCCGAACGCCATGACAGAAATGCTGGGGCAGAAAGCAACAGAAATGCTGAGGCAGGAAACGCTATGACAGAAAAAACGCCATGACAGAAAAACACGCGCTGAGACTAAACGCCTAAACAGAAATGCTATGACAGAAAACCTGGGGCCGAAATGCCACGATATGAACACTTGTGACTGAAGCGGTGGATGCCCGGGAGGCGTGCAGGGATCCCCCACCACCCCCCCCCCCATGATGCCCCACGTGAATACCGTGAGGTGAGCGGTCCAGTGAGCGCCCCCGCCATGATAGACACACCCCCCCCCCACGGGAGCCGGGAGAAGCCGGCGGGCAGGCAGCACGCTGACCAGATGGAGCCGTGGATGATGGATGGACCCCCCCCCATGAGCGCCGGGAGAAGCGGGCAGCCCCCATAGCTCTGGAAGGCACCTGGATAAAAGAGAGAAGCGGGCGGCAGCTACGTTAATGGACGGACGCCACACCCCCCCTCGCGCCGAGAGAAGCGGGCGGCACCGACAGCTCCGGCAGGCACCTAGATGAGAGATGCGGGCGGCGTCTGAGGTAATGTACAGACACACACACACCCCCCCCCCCCCCGCTTCCCCCCTGCACGAGCGCCGGGAGAAGCGGGCGGGCAGCACCTGACCAGCTGCAGCCGAGGGGAAGGAGGGTGGGTGGAGGATGAACGGCCCCCTCCCTTCCCCATGCATAATCGCCGGGAGAAGCGAGCAGCCCCGCCCCCCCCTCCGGCTAGCCTTTACACGAATATGTAAAGTTTAAAAAAAAAGACAATTTATTCTTAAATATCTCTAAATGCAGTGGTAAATATAAATAGCCAACTATATGGTTAGGGAGTAAAATCTATAATCCACTCTGAGAATAATGGACAGAAGAGATATACTTTATATACTATTAGAGGTTGAATACAGTAAATATCAGACTCAGATCAAATGTTTTTATTGAAAAGAAAAAAGTTAGACTGTTTTGCAGATTTTCAAACAGAACTGTAATATATGATATGCTGGCCATACAAAAACAAACAATGTCTTCCTTCAAAAGAAAATTTCATTTCAAGATTTTCTATTAGCTAGTGGGGTCAAATCGACGTTTGTTTTCAACCACAGTGATGGGAAAATTTAGAAATAGAAAAAACTTCTTGGTATTTTCAGACAGTGTATGTGGTTTTCGTACAGAAATTACATAAGTTTTAAAACAATGTTAAAAGCAAGTGAAAATTTTAAACATTCATTCTTTCATACAGCGAATGTACAAAGATTTTTCGTATGAATATTTTCGTCTGAAAATTGATCCGTGTGACCAGCATAAGGATCGGTACACACCTATGCAGTTTGCTTTTGATGTGTTTCTGCAGTGCTTTTTGCTGTGAGTTTTGATTTTTTGCACACGTGATTTTGCTGCGATTTGCGTTTTTGCATTTTTTTTATGCCTTTTTTGGCCAAATTTGTTGTAGGGCAGATAAAAAAAAAAAAAAAAAAAATACAAATACACAAATTGCTGCAAAAAACGCATTGCATGCTTTTCTGCAGCTTCTCCATTGAAGTATATTGAACTAAAAAAGCACCGTTTTGCGTTGAAAAAAGTCCTGGACCCTTTCCAAATATGCAACAGCTGAAAAAAGCATAGGATGTGAACGTTAAATGAACTGTAGTGCGTTTCTGCAAAAAGCACCAAAAAAAAAAAAAAAAAACAGATGTGACGTTTAGTAACATAATGGGGCAAAAAAAAAATAATTAGCCCTTTATAGTACAAAAAGAGCAAATAATCACTACTGAAAGGGGTTCATTTTTTTACAGTGCAAATTTGCTCTTTTTGTACTCTAAAGGGCTAATTTTAGTTTTTTTAACCCCATTGTTACTGGCCGATTAATATAGTAATCGATTAGTGTGTGTCTATATCTCTCTAAATAAATCTATCTATCTATCTATCTATCTATAAAATACACATATATATACACACACACACACACACGTTAAATTATATATACACACAGACCCCCTTAAATTTTTCACGCTTTGTTATATTGCAGCCATTTGCTATAATCATTGAAGTTCATTTTTTCCTCAATGTACACACAGCACCCCATATTGACAGAAAAACACAATTGTTGACATTTTTGCAGATTTATTAAAAAAGAAAAACTGAAACATCACATGGTCATAAGTATTCAGACCCTTTGCTTTGACACTCAATTAACTCAGGTGCTGTCCATTTCTTCTGATCATCTTTGAGATGGTTCTACACCTTCATTTGAGTCCAGCTGTGTTTGATTATACTGATTGGACTTGATTAGGAAAGCCACACACCTGTCTATATAAGACCTTACAGCTCACAGTGCATGTCAGAGCAAATGAGAATCATGAGATCAAAGGAACTGCCTTAAGAGCTCAGACAGAATTGTGGCAAGGCACAGATCTGGCCAAGGTTACCAAAATATTTCTGGTGCACTTAAGGTTCCTAAGAGCATAGTGGCCTCCATAATCCTTAAATGGAAGACGTTTGGGACGACCAGAACTCTTCCTAGAGCTGGCCGTCCGGCCAAACTGAGCTATCGGGGGAGAAGAGCCTTGGTGAGAGAGGTAAAGAAGAACCCAAAGATCACTGTGGCTGAGCTCCAGAGATGCAGTCGGGAGATGGGAGAAAGTTGTAGAAAGTCAACCATCACTGCAGCCCTCCACCAGTCGGGGCTTTATGGCCCGAGAGAAGACTCTCCTTCAGTGCAAGACACATGAAAGCTCGCATAGCGTTTGCTAAAAAACACCTGAAAGACTTCAAGATGGTGAGAAATAAGATTCTCTGGTCTGATGAGACCAAAATAGAACTTTTTGGCCTTAATTCTAAGCGGTATGTGTGGCGAAAACCAGGCACTGCTCATCACCTGTCCAATACAGTTCCAACAGTGAAGCATGGTGGTGGCAGCATCATGCTGTGGGGGTGTTTTTCAGCTGCAGGTACAGGACGACTGGTTGCAATAGAGGGAAAGATGAATGCGGCCAAGTACAGGGATGTCCAGGAGGAAAACCTCCAAAATGCTCAGGACCTCAGACTGAGCCAAAGGTTTACCTTCCAACAAGACAATGACCCTAAGCACACAGCTAAATTAACAAAGGAGTGGCTTCACAACAACTCCGTGACTGTTCTTGAATGGCCCAGCCAGAGCCCCGACTTAAACCCAATTGAGCATCTCTGAAGAGACCTAAAAATGGCTGTCCACCAAAATGGACCAACTGGATAGGATCTGCAAGGAGGAATGGCAGGGGATCCCCAAATCCAGGTGTGAAAAACTTGTTGCATCCTTCCCAAAAATGCTCATGGCTGTATTAGATCAAAAAGGTGCTTCTACTAAATACTGAGCAAAGGGTCTGAATACTTAAGACCATGTGATATTTCAGTTTTTCTTTTTTAATAAATCTGCAAAAATGTCAACAATTTTGTGTTTTTCTGTCAATATGGGGTGCTCTGTGTACATTGGAGGGGGAAAAAATGAACTTAAATGATTTTAGCAGACGGCTGCAATATAACAGAGTGAAAAATTTAAGGGGGTCTGAATACTATCCGTCCCCACTGTACATATATCAGTTATACAATTATTACTTTCATGGGGGGGGGGGCGGGAAGCAGACGTGTCTAAGCCAGCAGCCCAATACCCTCTAGCAATGCCTAATAAAACGCCATGACCCCGCCCAGCACTTGGTAAGGCTTAATGTACACTGGACACTTTTACAACCTCATCTGAACGATTTAACTTGACAGAGAGTAACCCACGTTTAAAACGTCAGTTTTGCCGCGCTTACATGCTGTCGCAGAGCCCTAAAACCTCTCCTAGACCGACTGAGAATGGATGTGGTCACATATAGATGGGGCTTCCCGCATGCCACTAAAAATAACCGCTATCACGCTCCGATTCCCCGAGGAACTTTCCAACTTTCTTTGTGACCTCAACATGCCTCAAATGGATCTCCCGGGATGGCAGAACCCAATACCAAAGTTTTCGGTTCCCTCGGATCCCCAATGGTGGAAGACCCACTCCAAAATAAGGCGTACAGCAACCCCGGGCTCCTCCCTGAAGAATGGATGAGATGCTCTCTCCATATTTCTTTGGCTTCCTCATGTACCCACAGTTATTGTGGCGGCTACACCGCCCCCAAGTCTTTTCTCACTGACCCAAGGGTTTTCCCCCTACACTTTACTATATTGTTGAATTATTATTTACTATGGTTAGCTTCACTTATATTAGAGTTCTTGTTATAGCATTGCTAGAGTTTAAATTTATTCATACGCATTACATAGGCCGCACGCTAACGGGGCCCTGTATCCCTGGACGCGACTTTCTCATTTACTGTTCTTTGCCCCTCTTCCTTTTGGGGTTGGCGAGTGTGGGCAGCCTACAACCAATATTTGTCGGACTCTTCCTAGAGGTCCTGACAGCTGCTCGTTCTCTCCTCCCGCTCAGGGACCACAGCAGGTTTCTATGTGTTCACCTTATGATCCCTTTTGGTTTTCTAGACTGTCTACTAGGGGTGCAACGGATCAAAAAACTCACGGATCGATCGTTCCTCAGATCAGAAAAAAAAAAAAAAAAAACACACACACACACGACAAAACTTGTTACACCCACCGGAGTTTTAGATTTCACAGTTATTTTCAACAAGCTTATATGCTTAAATACAGTATTTGTAAATTAACTAAATATTAAATGTGAAAATCAGAGGTGTTCTGTCACATTAGCAACCATGTAAGGTCAGCAGGTTTGCTGCTGCTTTTAAAATTTAACATCTGAACAGTCCATCGGATTTACAAATACTGTATTTAAGCATATAAGCTCCATTTTGTGTTGAAAATAACTGAAATCTAAAACTCCGGTGGGTGTAACAAGATGTCCGCTTGCCCCCTACTCACTATCATTACTGTGCAGGAGTGTGGGGTGTAGCAAGATGGCGGCGACGAAACGTCACTTCCTGACAAGACAGCGTCCGGCGCTCTGGAGCTAGGCCGAAGCCGCAGATCTCTCTTTCTCTCTCATAAATGGTTTCATGAGCTGGGGGTCTGTACACCGCTGATACCATGGCTACTCTAATGGTTGTTTCATATAATGTAAGGGGCCTAAAGGTAGCTGGGAAAAGGCATTAAGTACTGAAGGAACTGAAAAGATCCTCTTGCTCCATTGCTTTTCTTCAAGAGACACATTTGAGACATTCAACCCGGTAAAATTGAACTCACACCAGTTCCCGCAATGATACTACAGCCTGTCTGACACTAATAAAGCCAAAGGAGTGGCCATTGGGTTCAGCCGTAGTGTAGCCTTTCGACTCACTGACATGTTAACTACTGATTGTGGTCGCTTTTTCTTCCTCAAGGGCTTTATAGGCAACACCCAATGCACCCTAGTGAATGTCTACAGTCCAAACCACAACCAACCAGCCTTCATAACCCAAACTCTCACTAAATAATCACACTTTGCGAAAATGGTTATTATCCTGGCAGGTGACCTAAATATGCCACTAGACCTCATTGACACCTAGCGGAGGTACTGTAGTCATACCATACACAGGTTTGGTCGCCCTCTAGTTCCAACTAAGCACACTTCTGTAGTTTCACTCCGACTTCTCCAGCATCCACCCCAGCATTTTCACTACAATGGTCTCCTCTCCTATTGCCAGATGCCAATGGGAGGACTTTCTAAATTTGTTAGCAGGTGCTAGTATTTGTCAGGATGAGTTATTGATGGTGTTATGCATTGCTCAATTCACTTCTATATAAAAGCAATTTTAATTTAATACTACAAAGGTCTTTTACCTGCTTTATCCCAAAGGTGATTTTTAACATATATATTTGTCCTGTGAGATTAGAGGATAGAGAGAATATATACACATCTCTCTCTCTCTCGCTGGGGAGATGGCTTCCTCTGTACAGAGCTCTGTGTTGATTGTAAACAGCCTATCAGCAGGTCGTGTGTGTATTGTCAGAACTATGATAAAGAAATGGACATATTTCATCAATTTCAGACTGAGATGTAAGTTGAATAGGCCTCAAAACAGGTGAAGCTCAGTGCAGTCACATTAATTTTTCAAAAAGAACATCCTGCATCTTTTATCAGCTTGTTCGAGAGCTATAAACAAGCTTGCTTATAGAACTGGAGATAGAAATAATGGTTTATGATTTACTCACATACCTGGGTTAATAAACAAACTGGCATGATGTTTACACAAAGGTGGAGTGTGAAGGCCCCAGTTGGATTCACATAAACCTATGGTTACAAACATCTGCACAGCTAGTTATTAAGTAACCCGCCATTGTCTCGGCTTTGAGAAAGATAAATACCGAGCAAGACCCCCGTAGAAAGAAATGTTTTTTTTCTGCCCTCTTTTCAATTTCCTATATTTCAGACATCATTTATCATATATGGATGGACACTATACAACGAAGATCCCACTACACTGTATAAATATTAAAACAAAATGTTGATGTACAACTTCCATGGTCCATAATATGCCTAAAGGGAATGATGGAATTTTTGTTAGATGTTTAGGACAATATATTTTACTGAGAATCGTACCATCTATGCATAGATCTAACAATGTAGGAGTAGAAGATTATACCTTCATGTATTATATCTCACGAAATAGAGGCAAGTCATGATTTTGTTTCTTGTTTACTGGCATAGTAATATCATTAGGTATATGTATTAATTGGATTTAGAAATGGTTTACAGATTTAAACAATTTCTACAAATACATACATACCTACCTGACAAAAGTGCACATCTAGGTAAGAGCAGAAAGCTAGAGACATATAGTTATAATATATATCTCTAAGCACAATTTGTATTTGTAGAAATGGTTTAAATACTTAACCCTTTCATGCCTAAGCCTATTTCTGATATTTGTTTTTTTTTCAATTTAAAATCCGTATTTTTTGCTCGAAAATTACTTAGAACCCCCAAACATATATATTTTTTTTAGCAGAGAATCTAGAGAATAAAATGGCGATTGTTGCAATATTTTATGTCACACGGTATTTGTGCAGCAGTGTTTTAAATGCAACTTTTTGGGAAAAGAGCATTTAAAAAAAAAAACGAAACAGTAAAGTTAGCCCAATTTTTTGTATAATTTGAAAGATGTTACGCCGAGTAAATAGATACCAAACAGGTCACGCTTTATATATGCACGCACTGGTGGAATGGCGACAAACTACGGTACCGACAAATCGCCATAGGCAACAATTTTTTTTTTTTTTTTTTTTTTTTTTTTTTTAGAGGTCGTCCAGTGCTGTAGAATTATTGCTCTGACGATTGTGGCGATACCTCACATGTGTGATTTAAACACTGTTTACATATGCAGGCGCAACTTCCGTATGAGTTTTCTTTGCTGCGCGAGCTCACGGGGACAGGGGCGCTTTTTTTTTTTCTTATTTTATTTCTAGATTATTAAATTGTGTTCAAAATAAAACAAAAATTTGGATTACATTCCTTGTGACAGCAATAAAAGTGAACATCCCTTGTGACAGTAATAGGTGGTGACAGGTACTCTTTATGGAGGGATCGCCCGGTCTAAAAAACTGTACCGGATGATGCCTGCAGCTATCATCCCGGTATAACCCCCATATATGCATACGCTCGGCTCAAAGGGGTTAAACAATTTCTACATATTGGATATTTCTAAATCCAATTAATACATATACCCAATGATGTTACTATACCAGTAAACAAGAAACAAAAGCATGACTTGCCTCCATTTCATACATGAAGTAATAATCTTCTACTCATACATTGTTACTTCTATGCATAGATGGTACGATTCTCAGTAAAATATTGTCCTCAACATCTAACAAAAAAAATCTATACATACACATTATATATATACACACACACACACACACACACACACACACACACACACACACACACACACACACACGGCTTTTTTCACGGGGAACCTCTGGCTCAGACCCTTTGGTGCCTGCTCACCACAATTACTTGTAAACACAGAAGTCTGGTTTCTGTGTTTACAAGTGACAGCTCTGCACTCTGTGTGTAACCCCCATGAACTCTGCACTCTGTAATGCAATCTTGATATTTAATGCCCCTTTAGGACCCTTCTACTGTTTGTGAAATATGACCACACCCACTATTTGATGTGATTTGGAGGGTGTGTGCGGGGGGAGGGGTTTTGGGGGCCGTGGTTGAGTTCCAGCACCTATTCTTTGAGGGAAAAAAAAAAAAGAGATAGATAGATATACATACACACACATACACACACATACACACACATACACATACACACATTTATTCCTGAATATAAATTTGCTGCATTCAGAATGTATACTCATTTAAATGGCCGTACCAGATCTCCTGAACCTTACAGATATAATAGAAATATCACATGGCCACGCCTGCACCATGGGAAAACGGACATTCTTACAACAGATCATTTATGAGAATAATTCGGTATGAGGAAAATTCAGAGCAAATATATCTGCTCTATGATGATACTTGGTGATT
This sequence comes from Aquarana catesbeiana, assembly GCF_042186555.1. NCBI lineage: Eukaryota > Metazoa > Chordata > Amphibia > Anura > Ranidae > Aquarana > Aquarana catesbeiana. The sequence continues at coordinate 242,300,030 of NC_133331.1, read as the reverse complement.
AAAAGAGGCAATGCCAAGGGGGTGTGGTTTGACCTCGCTGGTAGATGGCTGCCTGAGAACAGAGCTCCCGCCGCCGCAGGACTAAGTTACCTTAAACCGGAGGTATTACCCGAAGAATTCAGCCTGAGAACATGGGGACAGCCTCCCACAACTCCTCGGCCACCAGATCCTGCTGTCCCCGTGAGACAGGCAGGAGACTGAGCCAAAGTATTCCAGAGCTGTTCCAGACCCAGAGAGGCAATATGGCGGCGTCCCGCCAAGGACCAGCACAGACAGCGAGTACACTGCTGACTGACTCACTGCCTGCACATACAGCTACCACCTCAGGAGATGACAGCATGCCCTCTCAACATCACTTAAGCCTCAACGATCTACGTGTCATCACTGCAGATATTAAGGACACACTATCAGTGGCCATCTCAGACCTACGCCTGGACATTCACCCCCTGGCAGACCGAGTCCATGAGGTGGAAAAAGTTACATCCCAACATGATACCGCCATCCGCAGCATGAATCACAAGGTGGACTCCCACACTTTGCAACCAAGATTCCTAAAGCATCACACCCTACATAAGGGTGCACTGCTTCGCTACGAGTGCCCAAGGATCTCCAATTATTCTGCGACACCCTGGATATACTGCTGGTCGACATTCCCAACTGGTAAGCCAAGTTTTGTCGCACCCCACCCAGGAGAGATCCACGTCGAGAAGAACCCATGGACGTCCAAGAACTAAGGCTCCGCCGACAACGTTCTTCTGGACCCAGATCCCATACCCATCGTCAAGGCTCGCAAAACAGATTAAGCTTCACAACCACGTAGCGCTTGTCGAGACAACTGAAGAGGACCCTTCCACCACAGTTGAGCACAGATCGTTTTTACCTGAGTTAAGTGCTTAAACACACTGGTTTTGTTGCTGTTCTATCTTTTTTCATATATGCCCATGCAAGCAAAGTTGCCCTTGTTGGCCTGGTGCAATCCTAACTACCTGAGAATTTGATCTGTAGACAGTAGTGGCTGAAAGAACTGGTCTCCAAGCTCACCCTGACCTCAGCACCTGGCACTGTCGCATGTAGGTTTAGCCAACGACTTACCTTTCCAGCTTTAATCGGAAAACCTGTCATGATAGTCTCCCCACCTCCTTGGAAGGAATCAGCCCCAGGTAATGAAAAGGGGCCTGGTCCCAGCCAAAGCCCAGATGCTTTTATGTGTCCATGTGCACCTGAGGGCCTAGGCTCTCAAGGCTTTGAGGATGTGAGTCTCCTTGCTTAGGCATGGTAACTCGACCCACATAAAGTCCCATCTCTGAACCCCATCGTGTGCTATTACTACCCGGGTGACCAGACCTACAGCTCAAGGGACACCTCCCAGACTGACACGGAATGATTGTATAAAATGTAAGAGGCAGTTAACCAGAAAGACTGCACCCTGCTCTTTAGAGTTGCAAGATAATGACAGAACAGCTCGCTCTGATTTACAGATATGTGAACGCAATTGCTATAATGTATGATGGGGTTCCCAAGTAATACGATCACTAATACCCATTTCACTCATATCCCTTGCTATGACCTATACATCCAAATGACGAGGGCAAACTAGACCTTCTGATAAGAGCGGACCTACATTTCCCCTATAACTTCTTTTGTTTCGTCTTCACCAACGGAATCCCACCATTATGCAGTAGGTCATAAGGGTATACTTAGAAACATACATACGTATAATATATATATTTATTACGCATTGCTATGCACGATTACCTGCTCCCCATCTGTACCCCTCAGAGGGCCACACCCTCACATGATGTGTTATAATACCTCAGTTCCTCATGAACCAGAAGGGGGGAGAATGGGAGAGATCCTTAGACAAAATTGCAAAAACACCCTATGACGGAAAGTATCCAATGCCTCTGCATGCAGGGACACTGGCTGACAGGCTTTCCTTACCCCCTCCCATCATGACGGAGGTGACCATGTAAAACAATACATAAACCTACTCCCACTAAATTCCATTAGTATTCATTCCCTTTGGTCAGTTGGGTTTTCCCTCATCATCCGATGCTCTCTTTATTGACATATCAGGAACAAAGTTGTCACTTCAAAACCAACGTGAGTGAGGCTATCTGCAAAGACCACCCCCCCCGGGGAACGAGGCTTAGCCATTCCGTACAATGAAAAACACTACACCCCTTACAGTGACTGTCTTGCACAAAAGATTACCCTTCTAATCCTCACTCCCTGAATGTAGATCCATAAGAACGTTATTGTTTAAGGTTTGTCTTATTACTGTTCGATTAGCAATAGATGGTTATATGCCCTAAACAGGTCTCCTAATTCAACGCCAAAATTATACACAAGCTAACTTAAATACCTAAACCACATCTTAAGTCATAGACTCAGGCCTAGTTTCTTCATGGGTTTTAAAACCCTACTACCTCTTTACCTCCACATACGAAACACATCGCTCCGTGGTGGCGGGGTATTAATAGAATACATTTCAATCTATCCCACTAGGACGTCACCAACCCCCACACAGTGGTAATAGATCAATACTGGTCATCTTAGGAGACACACGTGTTTTGTCTATACACTGTACCACACCGACAATTGTCAATATATGACAGGAGGGCTAATTAACCCCGTCATCGGATATACATAAATAGGAGGAGACCTTCTCTCCTCTTTATCCATCCCCTTTATTCCCCTCCCCCACCCTTCTTTAACATCCCGTATCCTACCCACTGTTATTCCTCTCCCCCACCCTTCTTTACCACTCCCATATCCTCCCCACCGTTATCTACTAACTCGAATACAACTTTACCAAGATACAGCACAGAAAGAGGATCATGGTCATTATATATTCCTTAAAGGGAAACTCTTCAGCAAACCTATTACTCCAGCTAACTTATACGCACCCAATAAGCTCCAAGTTACTTTCTTCCTCAACACTCCACAACTCCTCACATCCTTCCAAGCTGGAATACACATCCTCCGGCTCCTCCTCAATGCCATATAGGGCCCTCAAAGCAATCAAGACGCAAATCAGCAACTTAACGCTTCATGACACTTGGCGCACCTTATATCCTAACACTAAAGATTTCACATATTTTTCGGCACTACATAACAGATACACTAGGATTGACTACTTCTTTATTACGCAGGAGAATCTCCCGCCTCTTCTAAACGCATCTATAGACCCAATGCTTCTACTGGATCACAACCCCATCTCCATGACCCTAACATTTCCAAACACAACCACAAGATCAATGACATGGAGCCTCGATAATTCCCTCCTAAACAATCCTGACACATTGGAGACCATCAACACACACCTCCAGCAATATTTTCACGAGAACAATTCCACAGAGACCAGTCCCTTGACACAATGGGCAGCACACAAATGTGGTATAAGAGCAGAACTCATCTCCCTGGCCTCCAAACAGAGAAAAGCCGGCCAAGCACACATTGAAGACTTCTCGTCATGTATTCATTCTCTAGAAAAATTGCACAATCATTAGCTACACAAACAAATGACAGGAATACTAGAGGCGCTGGGGAAAACAAAATAGAATGAAAGAATGTGCTAACGCAGAGACTATTTTACGAATTCGGAGATAAATCATGGAAACTGCTGGCCAGAGCCCTCCAAACTAAAAAGGCAGCAACGACGGTTCACTCGATCACAGACCCCCGGGGAAATAAATCAACTACCTCCCAAGGGATAGCCGAACATTTCATCCAATTTCACTCTAAACTCTAATTTAAAAGCCCCAAATACAACTAAAGAAGATGGTGAAAGAAGTGAGCTGATCAAAAACTTACTCCAGTAAGTCCAAAAAACCATATCCTCCTCAGAAACTTCAGATCTGAATCGCCCATTATCCCTGGAGGTAATCAACCGAGTCTTGAAACAACTAAAACCAGGTAAAAGCCCAGGACCTGACGGATTAACTATTGGGTATTACAAAACCTTTGCTGACACTCTCATGCCCCACTTCCTGAAAACATTCAGCTCACCGTCTTCCTCCTCTCATTCAAACGGAGACCTGTTGCAAGCCCACATAACAGTGATACCAAAGCCAGTAAAAGACACTTCCATTATATCAAATTCTAGGGCCATATCACTTCTTAAACTGGAGTTCCACCCAAAAGTGGAACTTCCGCTCATTTGTCTCCTCTCCCCCTCCGGTGCCACAATTGGCACCTTTCGGGAGGGGTTAAACAAGTAACAAGGCGCAATATGCAGATACCTTACAATATAGTACCTAATAGTCCAGGAATGTGGGTGTACAGATGTGTACACTGGTAACATAAAACCGCAGTCTCAGTCAGGGCAGCCACCAAGAAACCAAAAGCGAGTTCCAATAGCTAAAAAAAGACAAGGAATAGGGGCGCCTCTGAGAAATTATCATAAACACTTTATTTTAAATAAAATATCCACTCACATGAAAGTAGGAGAAGGCATGTACAAGAGCGTGGTGAAGGCTGGAAGGCTGAAAAACACAGGGCTGCAGGTAGAAGCTGTATCAGTGTAGCTGGAGCACAATCCAATCCAGGCAAGCAGGGGTGCAGATGACTGAGCACATGACTGAGCACATGACTGAGCACATGTGCTCAGTCATCTGCACCCCTGCTTGCCTGGATTGGATTGTGCTCCAGCTACACTGATACAGCTTCTACCTGCAGCCCTGTGTTTTTCAGCCTTCCAGCCTTCACCACGCTCTTGTACATGCCTTCTCCTACTTTCATGTGAGTGGATATTTTATTTAAAATAAAGTGTTTATGATAATTTCTCAGAGGCACCCCTATTTCTTACCTTTCGGGAGGGGGGACAGGATACCTGTCTGACAGGTATCCTGTTCCCACTTCCGGGAGTCCAGGTCGCAGCCTGTGACATCACCAGGGGGCTCCCTCCTCCTGTCGCCGGGCCAGTAGGAGAGAGGAGTAGGGCCTTGCACATGAGCAGTAGGGTTCCCGGCGTGAAGCTGCAAGGCTACACTGCCGGGTATCCTTACCCGCAATGGCGGCGGCAGCACCCGACAGCTGATGGTAACCATCAGCTGCGGTGCCGACATCACTGGACTCCAGAACAGGCAAGTGTACTATTGTTAAAAGCCAGCAGATGCAGTACGTGTAGCTGCTAGCTTTTAATGTTTTTTGGGGGCGGAACACCGCTTTAATGTGGACGTGAAAAGCGACACAAAAGTACTTGCAAACCGACTACTACTTCCTAAGTTAGTATCGTTAGACCAAGTCGGCTTCATCCCTGGTAGAGAGGCTAGGAACAACACCATGAAAGCTATCAGCTTACATCATTGGTTATCTTCATCCCACAAACCTGGTTTCTTCCTATCACTTGGACGCAGAGAAGGGGGTTCGACGCGGTGGCATGAGACTATTTGACAGAACCTTGAAAATGATGGGCATAGGCAACCGCATGCTCCAATTTATCCTGGATACAAAAAGGGTACACCACTTGCCCCCATCTATAGCTGGCTATCACGGTAAGAAGCATTGAAAGGCTAACAGTTATAAACAAGGCCAAGGATAGATCCAAAGAAAAAAAACAAGCTACCGTGATAGCCAGCTATAGATGGGGGCTAGTGGCGCACCCTTTTTTGTATCACTGTTGTGTTTTATGGTCAGGCAACGCACCGACACCTTTGCAGCCATTGTGCTATATGCTGGGTGTTCAGTGTGCCCCTGTACCTTTAAGAAGGGGTGGCTCCCCTTCATTCCACCTGCTCTCACCTATCCATCAGAATGCATGTGCCTCCACTGTGGGGACACTTATAAGTTAGTGTTAGGAACCACAGATACCAGGGTGCCTTGACGAGGGTCTGTGGCTTACGCATGCATTTGCAAATGTGTGCAGACTAATCCCCTGCTTTTAACGCATACTGTTAGACAGGTTTACTTGGTTGTCTGTGGGCTGGGTCTGTAAGTTAAGCTTGTTTTTTTCCTTAGATCTATCTTTGGCCTTGTTTATAACTCCCAATGTATCCTTGCTTTATATTCAAATCCAACAGCCAGAATCCGAGTCAATGGCCACCTCTCGGGCGCCTTCTCCATATCAAACAGTACGCGACAGGGATGCCCCCTATCCCCTCTTAGATTTGTGCTAACCTTAGAACCTCTTCTCCGCAGACTAAGAGCCAATACCGACATTAAAGGAATCAAACTAACAGATCACTAATACAAAATTAGCAGCTTATGTGGACTACATTCTGATGTTCCTTAGCAACCCATCACCTCAATTCCCAACCTACTGAAAGACTTCTCTATATTCAACACCCTCTCCAACCTCCAAATTTCTCAAAATCCAGGGCACTGAACATATCCCTCCCTTAAACCTCTTTAAATCACTGCCAAAATAACTTCCCCTTCGCCATTACTTACCTAGGGGTCCAGCTCCCAGTCAATTTATCAGATCTATACTCTAGAAATGTCCTCCCGATCTAAAAAAAAAAAAAAGGCAGCAGGACCTCTTTTGGTTTGGGAGAGCGCCCATTATCAAGATGAATGTCCTCCCAAGAATCCTATCCCTCTTACAAATATTGCCAATTAAAATTCCCCTCCGCATTCTTTTCCTCAGATTTGCAGGAACTTCATTTGGCTCTCCAAGCATTCTCGGCTGGGCTAGATTAGTGACTCCCAAACTGAAAGGGGGGGGATTGGCCACATTCATAAAGGATCAACGAACGTTTCCGCACATGAAAATGGATTCAAAAAAATTTACTCTAGGTGGTACAGGACTCCAGATAAACCTCATAATTATTACCCTAACGTCCCCCCACTTTGCTGGGGTTGCAACATAGCTCACTTCTCCACATTTGGTGGGACTGCCCGCTGATACAACCCTTCTGGAAAGAGGTACACCACCTTACCACCAAAATTAAGACCTACTCAACAGGTTACACACCTGCACAATTTCTCCTTCACCACACCTACTCCACTAAACCACCCCTTTACTGGAAGGACAGCATCCCCCCTACCAGTATTTCTGAATGGCTCCAACAAGTAGGCAAGATTGCTGAAATGGAGGACCTAGTCCACCAGGCCAGGGACACATACCAAATTCTGCAAAACCTGAGCCTGCTGGAAGCACTTTGCAGAATCAGCTAAAATCGGACCTCCCCTCCCCCTTCCCATATTTCTCTGACCACAAAGGGGTCTAGGCCCCCCAGTTTTGGTCCTTAGTTATACTTAAAAACAATGAAGAGACCACTGCGGGTTATAAATACTCAATTTTGACGGTTATTTAGATAAACAAGTTTTAGATTAGTTCTGCGTCTCGCAGACTTCAATTGTTACCCTAGTTTACAAATCATTGTTATGAAATGCAAATATTTCTTATTTTCTGACTAACAGACTAATTGGAGGAGGGAAGGTATAAACAACTGGGAGCTGCTTGGACGTGCCCCCACCCGTCCACAGTTCAAGTGGGGTGGACTGGAGGCCTACCCGGCATATTCAGCAGACTGTCACAGGGTTGCCGATTCCCAGGACTTTATCCTTTTCGTTTGCCCAGCTATATTTGTTCTCTAAAGTTCGCAATGTTTAAGTTTAACTGTGTACTTTTGTTACCAACATCGCATCTATAGGATATGGAATATACCCGATATGAATGTTTGTAAAATTCTTTACTCTGAAAAATCTCAAAGATATTGAAAAAAGAGGCAATGCCTGATCAAACAAGGAAGGTAAATTATTCTCTACCTCAACCAATGTAAAGAAGTTACACCACCTGGGATAGGTTGCTTATCATTTTTATGAGCCTATTGTCTAGAACGGTATATAGGGTCAAGATAGAAAGCCATTAACACACTTCACACATCAACTCACTCGGATCACACACACTTCTCATCACGCCTCATACTCAAAATTTAAAAGGGGTTGAAAACCCTCGTGTTTTTTCATCTTAATGCATCCTATGCATCACTTCCAGACCGCCCACCGTTGTTATACATCGGTACTTTGAAGAGGTGTATCATGACAGCAGCTAGCTGCCATAACCTCGGTATCTTCTTCAGCGGGCGGTCCGCTTCAAGATAAAAAGCGGTCTCTGTGGCGGATTCACCGCAAGATCACTTTTAATCGGTGGCAGGAGAGGGCCCCCCCCCCTCCGCTGCGCTCCGGTGCCCTCCGTCGCTTACCGGAGCTGTTTGGATCCTTTCCCTAGCCTGACATGGAGAAAAGAGTGAGGGGAAGATGGCCCCTACTCGTCACCATATCATTGCAGGGCAGAAGCAACGTCAAAATGGAATGGAGGACCTAGTCCACCAGGCCAGGGACACATACCAAATTCTGCAAAACCTGAGCCTGCTGGAAGCACTTTGCAGAATCAGCTAAAATCGGACCTCCCCTCCCCCTTCCCATATTTCTCTGACCACAAAGGGGTCTAGGCCCCCCAGTTTTGGTCCTTAGTTATACTTAAAAACAATGAAGAGACCACTGCGGGTTATAAATACTCAATTTTGACGGTTATTTAGATAAACAAGTTTTAGATTAGTTCTGCGTCTCGCAGACTTCAATTGTTACCCTAGTTTACAAATCATTGTTATGAAATGCAAATATTTCTTATTTTCTGACTAACAGACTAATTGGAGGAGGGAAGGTATAAACAACTGGGAGCTGCTTGGACGTGCCCCCACCCGTCCACAGTTCAAGTGGGGTGGACTGGAGGCCTACCCGGCATATTCAGCAGACTGTCACAGGGTTGCCGATTCCCAGGACTTTATCCTTTTCGTTTGCCCAGCTATATTTGTTCTCTAAAGTTCGCAATGTTTAAGTTTAACTGTGTACTTTTGTTACCAACATCGCATCTATAGGATATGGAATATACCCGATATGAATGTTTGTAAAATTCTTTACTCTGAAAAATCTCAAAGATATTGAAAAAAGAGGCAATGCCTGATCAAACAAGGAAGGTAAATTATTCTCTACCTCAACCAATGTAAAGAAGTTACACCACCTGGGATAGGTTGCTTATCATTTTTATGAGCCTATTGTCTAGAACGGTATATAGGGTCAAGATAGAAAGCCATTAAACACACTTCACACATCAACTCACTCGGATCACACACACTTCTCATCACGCCTCATACTCAAAATTTAAAAGGGGTTGAAAACCCTCGTGTTTTTTCATCTTAATGCATCCTATGCATCACTTCCAGACCGCCCACCGTTGTTATACATCGGTACTTTGAAGAGGTGTATCATGACAGCAGCTAGCTGCCATAACCTCGGTATCTTCTTCAGCGGGCGGTCCGCTTCAAGATAAAAAGCGGTCTCTGTGGCGGATTCACCGCAAGATCACTTTTAATCGGTGGCAGGAGAGGGCCCCCCCCCCTCCGCTGCGCTCCGGTGCCCTCCGTCGCTTACCGGAGCTGTTTGGATCCTTTCCCTAGCCTGACATGGAGAAAAGAGTGAGGGGAAGATGGCCCCTACTCGTCACCATATCATTGCAGGGCAGAAGCAACGTCAAAACGTCACTTCCGCCCATAGCTCTTAAAAAGGACATTTTTTTTTTTTTTTTTTATATGACACTTTTATTGCATTTTAGTGTAAATATGAGCTCTGAGGTCTTTTTGACCCCAGATTTTATATTTAAGAGGTCCTGCCATGCTTTTTTTCGATTACAAGGGATGTTTACATCCCTTGTAATAGGTATAAAAATGACACTTTTTTTAAAGAACAGTGTAAAAATAAAAAGTAAAAGAAAAAAAAAAAATTTTAAACGCGCCCTGTCCCGCCGAGCTTGCATGCAGAAGCGAACGCATATGAAAAACTGTGTTCAAACCACACGTGAGGTATCTCCGCGATCGGTAGAGTGAGAGCAATCATTCTAGCCCTAGATCTCCTCTAACTCAAACATGCAATCTGTAGAATTTTTTAAACATCGCCTATGGAGATTAAGGGTAAAAGTATGTTGCCATTAAACAAGCGGCGCAATTTTGAAGCGTGACATGTTGGGTATCAATTTACTCGTCGCAACATTATCTTTCACAATATAAAAAAAATTGGGCTAACTTAACTGTTGTCTTATTTTTTTAATTAAAAAAAAGTGTATTTTTCCCCCAAAAAAGTGCGCTTGTAAGACCGCTGCGCAAATACAGTGTGACAGAAAGTATTGCAAAGATAGATATATAGATAGATAGATATATAGTTTGGGGGTTCTAAGTAATTTTCAAGCAAAAAAAGTTTAACTTGTAAACAAATCTCAGAAAGAGGCTCGGTGATTAAGGTGAAAACACCTGGCAGCCACCGGCCTCCCCCCAGCCCTCCTGTTTTACTCACCTGAGCCTCTTCATCTCTTCGGCGGAGACGCACTGTCCCTCTCTCCATGCGGTCCCGGCTCTTGATTAATAGCAGCGCAGCCATTGGCTCCCGCTGCTCTCAATCAAATCCAATGATACGGGCTCGGGGCAGAGTCTGGCATTCATGTTTGTGGACGCAAATGCTGGACTCGGGAGCACGCCCGCAAAGTAACCCCCCCTAGGAAGAGCGCTTCTCCTAGGGCAGTGATGGCGACCCTTGGCACCCCAGATGTTTTAGAACTACATTTCCCATGATGCTCACCTACACTGCAGAGTGCATGAGCATCATGGGAAATGTAGTTCCAAAACATCTGGGGTGCCAAGGTTCGCCATCACTGTCCTAGGGGGTTATATGATGCGGTAAGGAGCCGTGAGAGCTGCCAGGGGACCCCAGAAAAGGATGTTGGAGGTCACTCTGCAAAACGAGCTGCACAGTGGCGGCAAGTATGACATGTTTGTCATTTAAAAAAAATAAAAAACGATCCTTTACAATCACTTTAAGGATGCAAGCTCCTACTTAACCAGCCACCATTTTGGGGAAGGTAGCTATCTTAAGGGGCTCTGGTAACGACCATTGTGAGCCAGCAGCCATTTTGGAAGGGTAAATAGGTTTTATTAAATACGTTTACGATTTTGTCATTATTTGAATACTGAATATTGAGTGCTCATGATATTTGGGCTATGATTCCCCAGACGTAACAACCATCGAACATTTAGAAAAACAAATAGTTAAAGAAAAATGATACCATCTTTATTTGGTGCTATATTTAGTGAACCAGTTTTACATTTTACGTAATTTGACTCACTCCCACAGTAGAGGAGCCATGTCTGATAATTTTATATCATATGGGTTCTATATGTACTGGTAGAAATGTATCCTTTCCGTTCATTCATATTGCTTAGGAAAATTCATTAGCGAGTTATGCAAATTGTGTATCATGTGGAAGATTTATTGTAAATACATGCAGGGCTGCAACTAACGATTATTTTCATAAATCGATTAGTTGACGATTAATCGATTCGTTGTTTCAGCCCTAAATACAGGTCTTGTGAATATATTGCCTATTTAGTCTGTATTCATATCGCTTGGTGTATGCTTTAAGAAATTTGATTGATAAAAACCAACTCGTTATAATTATTGTTTGAGAAATTATTCTCAAACGTATAACACATAACAGTATCGAACTGATAGAATGCAGTTAACTTGGCTCTGAAAAAGACAGTATATCTTTCAAACTGCAGCAGCTAGTTTGGATTCCTGCGAGGTTCCCCTGATCTGTGGGGAGCCTGCCGAGTCGAGGACTTCTGGGCAACGGACTAATAGCTTGATGAGCTATTTTAATTCACGTTTGTGAGTATATTTCATGTTGTTTTAATCCTAACATTGTGGGGTAATGCACTAGGCCAGTGTGCCCTGGTTTGTTTGTTCATTTTTAATTAACTCCCTTTCCACTGGAGTACCACAAAGATTTTTTGGAGTTGGAAACTTTTCTGTAGTGATCCAATCATCATAGATCACACGTTCCATTTGTTCAATAACAGGGAAGGTCTGGATTTTGCAGGTCTCTTTTGTACCCAAAAGGGGCATGGTGAGACAGCAGAGAATAAAGTTCTACAATGCTTAGTTTTTTGCAAACAGCAGCAGTAAGCTTATACACATTTGCAAGTATGTTGCACAAAGCTCCAGGTGTAAACAAGTGGGGGGATAAGCCTAACACTGCCTCTTCCACATTCCTTTCTGTGTCTGCCTCATTCAGGGCAATCACACTGGGATCTGAATCGGATAGAGACAGAAGCTGGACGAGGGGCATGGTGTTATTTAGCCTTGACAGAGATGGCTGTATTACACCTCAAAAGTTCTCAGGAATTGTGGTAGACGCAGAAAATTCTGTATTTGTCAGGTAGGCCACCTATTGCATGACTGAAATAGAATCAAATGCAAAGACCAGTGTTAAAATCAGTTCATGTTCCAGTGCAACACTCAGTGTTGTGTGGAACTTCAGCAAAGCGAATCTTCGAGGGTTTGTCATGGCTCTTTTGCCAGGTTTCCAGTATAGCCAGGTATTTTCTTTTGGTGCACTCAAGGAGTAGGGTGCGCAATAGTTAGGGTGAGTGTGTCTAGAAGGAGTATGCCACAACATGGACTGTCCTGTAACAAAGTCTTCAGAGCGACAGGGCGGTAATTAGTACCGGAAGTGGCAGTAAAGTGTGACATACGGTGTGATTTAACACCTGGTCATCCACCCGAAACTTAGGCTCTGTTCACACTGGTCCGACATGGAAGTTGCACATCTTCGCCCTGCAACTTCATGTCTGACTTCCATGCGACTTCAATGACCGGGACCCGACTGCATCTGGTATGGATCTGAGGGAACCCCACGCCAAAAGCCGTAGTATGGTTTTTTTTAAGGGGAACCCCCACGCCAAAATAAAATTTAAAAAAAAAAAACCTGCTGCTGATGTCCTCTTCCTCCAGTTCTTTGTCCTCTGCTGCCAATGTTTTCTTCCTCCAGTTGTCCCGCTAGTTCTTCTCCCAATGCTAGCTCCCGCAGCTGTGGCAGCTCTACTCTCTGACATTGGAGATTTTTTTAATAAAGGACATTTATTTTTGACACTTTTGGTGAATGGGTACGGGTACGGAGTACCAAATTACTGATTCACATTGGGGGGGCCGGGACCTGAGGGCTTCCAGATTCTGATAAGCCCTCTGCCGAAGGCCATCCAGGACTTGCCCTCCTTATTGGCTGAGACACAGCAGTAGCGCCATTGGCTCTCGCTGCTGTCAAACTTAGTTAGCCAATCAGGAGATAGAGGAGGCGGGGCCAAACCGTAGCTCCATGTCTAAATGGATAGACAGAGCTGCAGCTGCTTGCTGTGGGAGCACTCGACAGGAGGAAGGGGCCAGAAGCTCTAGCCAGGGACCCGAGAAAAGGAGGATCTGGGCTGCTCTGTGCAAAACCACTGCACAGAGCAGGTAAGTATAGAATGTTATTTTAATAGAAAAAAAATAGAAAAACACTTTACAATCACTAAGCTCTTTGTGGTTGAATTTTAGTACCAAGTTTGAAAAGTTTACTCAAAAGTAACATTCCAAACACAGAGCTGATTTTTACTGTAATGGTCAGAAATTGGTTTTATTTTGTGGATAAGTAGTGAAATAAGGACAGTTTGCAGTTTCCAAATTAGTCTCAAATATATACAGAGGATTACAAAGTTAACAGGTTGAAAAAAATCCTATACCCACAGTTGATCCAGAGGAAGGCGAACAACCCAGATAAAGTCATGATCCAATTTATCCTAGTGGGGGGAAAAAAAAAATCCTTCATGATCCCCAGAAGGAAATCAGATATTTCCTGGATCAAATGCCTCTAAATGCTAGTATCCAGATGTATTTTCCCATTTAGGAATGCATCCAGCTCTTTTTTAACCACTTGTCCCCCAGGCCAATTCTGACGTTAAAATCTGCATTTTTTTTGCTTAAAAATTACTTAGAACCCACAAAAATATATATAGTATATTTTAAGCAGAGACCCTGGAGGAGAATAAAACAGCGGGTGATGCAAAAAAAAAAGGTTTGTCAAATATTTGCGCAGCGGTTTTTGATTTCAAGTTTTTTTTAGCGTGCACAAAAAAAAAATATAATACACTTTAGTAGAATATAAAAAATTATGTTCAAGTAAATAGATACCAAGAGGTCTCTTTAAAATTACACATGCCCATGGAACAGCAACAAACTACGGTACATTAATTTAACCATAGGCAATGCTTTAAAAAGCATAGGTCCTCTATGGAGAGATCTGAAGTCTATGAGACCCCATTTCTCCGCTGTCCAGTGGCGGCTAGAGCTCAAAATTGGGGGGGGGGGGGGGGGCGTCAAACAAACGTGCCCCCCTCACTCCCACTAACACCACACACACCCCACATGGGAGACAGACGGGAAGGCAGCAATCAGAGGCCTTACCTTAGGCGGCAGTTGAGGATTCGGGGCTGTTGCTGCTCCTCTTGGCCAAACAGGAAGTGGGTCTTGAGACCCGATTGCCCGAGGGTCCTAAGACTTGGGTGACACCGGTGCCGAGTTGCAGTGTGTCCATAAATACACGGAGCTGATGTTCGGCCCCTCCCTCTCTCTCTCCTGATTGGCTAACTGACTTTGACTAACAGCCGTGGGAGCCAATGGTGGCGCTGCCGTGTCTTAGCCAATCAGGAGAAGAGTCCCGGACAGCCGAGGGACTCGTGGACATCGATGGACAGACAGGGCTCAGGTAAGTATTAGCGTTTTGTGCCCAGCATTTTTAAAGCAGTTTTTAGCTTTCTAGTGTGCATGAAGCATAAAAGGTCATAGCAAACAGATCAAAAAAGAAGAAAAAAAAAAAAAAAAACACAACAAAAAAAAAAAAAAACTTGTAATCACAAGCAACCCCTAAGTAATCAAAAGCACAACTCCCTATTTAACTCTCCACGTTAGTCAAAATTTTACTTTGTTCAACAATTATACATATAAGCTAGCATCAAATGTTGCACAAATGAGTTTTAGACACATTGCATGTGAGTATAGTTTGTAAACTAGATCTTCCCAAACCATGAAAAAAAAAAAAAAATTATATTTATATTACACCCATGTGTATGTGTGTGTATATGATTTACCTTCACGGGCAGCTGTTACCTCTTTGGTAAGACGTGCTATGACACGACAAGCAGCATCATGTTGGTATAGGGCATGAGAAAGTTCTTGACGTGTGGTCTGTAGCTGCTGTCGCAAAGTGAAGCTGTGAAGCATAACCGCATCCTAAAAGAAAATTACATTTCATAATTTCAAGAAGAGACACGACACAAGCCATACATACAAATGACAAGAGTCTTTAATAGGGCTGAAACAACTAATCGATTAATCGACAACTAATCGATTATGAAATTAATCGATTACTTTTTTCATAATCGATTAATCAGCCAGTAACATAATGGGGTTAAAAAAATAAAATGAGCCCTTTATAGTACAAAAAGAGCAAATAATCGCTACTGTAAATATTACTTTCACCGTTCTACAGTACAAAAATGAACTCCTTATAGTAGCGATTATTTGCTTTTTTTGTACTATAAAGGGCTCATTTTTGTTTTTTTTAACCCCATTATGTTACTAAACATCTTAGGCCTGGTTCACATCTATGTGTTTTTTTGGTACTTTTTGCAGAAACACACTGTAGTTCATTTAACGGTCACATCTATGCTTTTTTTCAGCCGCTGCGTATTTGGAAAGGGTCAAGACCTCTTATTTAACGCAAAATTGTGCTTTTTAGGTTCAATATACTTCAATTGTGAGGCTGCAGAAAAGCGTGTAATGCGTTTTTGCAGCAATTTGTATTTTTTAATCTGCCCAACAACAAATTGGCCAAAAAACAGTATTTCTCTTCTAATAGTGTATACACAGTATATCTCTTCTGTCTGTTATTCTCAGAGTGCATTCAATATTTTTCTCCCTAACCATATAGTTGGTTGTTTATATTTACCACTGCATAGAGATATTTAAGAATAAATTGCCTTTTTTTTAAAAACTTTACATATTAACTAAATTATACACCACACTTTTTTTTTTAAGGTTATTAACCGATTAATCGAAACAATCGGCCAACTAATCGATTATTAAAATAATCGTTAGTTGCAGCCCTAGTCTTGAAGATCAGGGGGGAAAAAAAATCCAGCAGCACCTCACATTTCTGGAGCTCATCCATTGGTGGCTAACTTGGAATTTACCGACTCTCTACAATGTCGTAGTACACTTTGGGTTACATGCATACAAAATCCTTAAAAAAAAAAGCCACTAGAGATTTGATGGGAATTCTTCCAAATGAAAAATGATGACCAGAAATAGCTATAGTTATACCTAAAGCAGAAACTGCACTGCCTAGAGCCGCTAAGCATTTTGGAAGCTCAGAGGTTTAACCCTGCTACCCAAGTCACTGCTCGCAACACTGAGCATCTGACAGCTCAGAGAAGTCACTTTTAACTTATAAGCATTATTATTAGTTCTTAGCTGTCACAGATTTGTCCAGTGTTTGCCAGCTTTGTTTACATTGAACTCTGATAACTCATACAGCCCTCCTAGCTCTTCTTGAGGTCTCACCTCACCCTGGTGCCCTAACACTGTGGAGTACTCTAGGGTGCCATTATTTTAAGCTCGCAGTACAAACATGTCTGTTTATTCACTAATACTTTGTCATTCAATAAATACACTTTTTTTCCCCAACTAACAAGACTTTTTCTGATATAGTCTTACAAAAATAAGATTTTTGTACTAACCATAGAAATTTTTTCTTTGTTGTTCACTAGTGGATGCAGGGTTAATTTTGATACAGGAGAATTATACTACTGTCTACAGGAGAATGGACACTGGCAAACAGCTGCTAGCCAGTTATAAGCCCTCCCACACCCAGTTTTGTGGAAAAGAAACAAAAAAAAAAAAAAACAAAAAACAAAAAAAAAAAACACTGCTTTTTTTTTTTTGTTCATTGTTGCAACTTATCAGCTTCTCACGAGCCTTCTCACCTCTGTTCCAGTCCCATTCCTTTTGCTTCCACTATTACAGCCCTGATGAAGACGGTGGCATTTTTCCTGTCTTTACCTTTAACCTGTGATCTTCAATAAACATCTTAAATATAACCTTGACATACTTTTGTACCAAGTGTGTCTCCATACCCATCTACAAGTGGTCATTCATTAAGGTACACAAAAGGATTGTTTTCTTAGTCATTCATTAAAGTATAACTAAACGTAATACTTTTTTTTTAAGTTTTGGATAGAGTGGAGAGGAGTAAGAATGCTTGTCAGTTTTTACTGATGTCTGTACTCCTATTAAAAAGGATTCGCCTTCTCCATTTGTCCTGTACATTATTGAATGTAAAAGAAAAATCACAAATTGTGGGTTGTCCCAAGAAAAAATTAAGAGGGAAAATCATCCAATGGGGACACTAGTTTTAGTGACCCGGGGGTCCCCAAGGAATTCCCTCAACTTGCAGGGATTTCATCTCACTTCCTGTTTGGTTATGGAACAGGAAGTGAAGGGAAATCTCCGCAATGGGACGCAGATGGCGAAAATAAATCTGACAAGGGTTAAAACCCTCCCTTTTGTATCCAAAATGACAAAAAAAAAAAAAAAAAAGTTTTGCATATAGTTCTACTTTAAGAAACAAAAGGTTATTTCTGATACAGGAGACATGTCCAAATGATTCAACTAAGGGAATGCAGAAAACCAAAACACCAACAAGCCTTCCAAACAACAGTGTATAACTGGGTAGCTTGCAGCTCAAAAGAGCTGCCTGAAGAAATTCACAATTGAAGTTGGCGTCAGAAGAGAACTGAACATACACCAAGTAGAACTTAATGAGCATAGATCTGAGAAGTTGGCAGATACTGAAAAGCCAAAAAAAGCAAGCAAATCGGGGGGGGGTCCCTACTCATAAAAAGAACCAGGTTGAGGTCCCACAGTCAACAGCCTTTTCCAAAGCCTTTTGCATCCTCTCAATCTCTGGTGAAGGCATTTGTACAGGGTGTCACACAACTTTTCAATCCTTTACTGCAGTACCATGCATTTTAGTGGGCGCAAATGTACATGCAATTGGTGGATGCATGGGGGTGGCATTAAGAATTAATGGCACTCCCACGCATCTGCAAAAGGCGGCGTTTTTTGAGCAAGGCTGGAAAACACATGGGGGGGGGTTTGCAGGGTTAGATTACTGCCCCACTCATGGGGCAGCCTAGACATGAGCAGCCTAGAGAGCAGATTGGGGGAGATGATAATCAAGCCCTTTACGTCAGGTCTTGAAAGGGTTACTCTGTTAATATCTGCGTACATTGAGGAGGAAGAGAGCTCATACTGTACCTCCTTCCTCTACGCTGTTATCTGAACTCTCTGGCAAAACAAAGCTGTGTGAGCTGCCCGATCTGTCCTTAGCAAAAAATGATGTCATCAGTTGGCAGGACGCATGTGGGCGGCCGGCTTGAAAAGCTTTTAGTTTTGCAGGCAAGAGAGTACAGATAACAGAGTAGATAAGGAGAGAGCCAGGTGGAGGTGCGGTGTAAGGTTTTGCCCCCCTCTCTGTACACATATGTTAACAGAGTAACCCATTCATGACGTACAGCTTTTTACGGTCCGATCATTTCGCTGTGGCACCCCTGGGGACTCTTTGCGACACAACAGCTGAAAAACCCTGCTTTAGAGTGCAAGTTCTGGCGATGAGCTGTCCTATCCATCTAGGGATAAATAGTGAACCTTGAAGCAGAATGTCCCATGTGAGGTCCTGGGGGACAGCCTGTCCATTTTCTGCATTGAAGTGTCTCTAAAGTTTTTTTACCTTCATGCATTCTTTGCATGAAGGTTAAAAAAAACCTGTGTGCATCACAAACCCCCCTGCACCCCACAGCCCCCTAAAACTTAGCTCTTTTGGGGGGTAAAGACCATCCTGCTAGCGGAGGAAAAGCGGCGAAAAGGCGCTGCTAAAACAGCGCTACAGCCCTGCAAAAAACGAGCGGGGCTTTAGAGCCAACGGCTGGGCGTCTCAGTGTGAAAGTAGCCTAACCGTCAGTAAGCAGAGAGGGGGTAGGGCCAAGCCACGGCTCTGTCTGAATGGACACGCAGAGTAGCGGCTCAAGAGCGTGCCTGCTTGAGTGCCCCCTTTGCAAGCTGCTTGCTCTGGGGGCATTTGGCAGGAGGGAGGGGTCAGGAGCGTTAGCGAAGGACCTGAGAAGAGGATCTGGGCTGCTCTGTGCAAAACCACTATAACTTTTTTTTTATGTTTGGCTTTAATATTACTTTAAGTGTACTTTTAATACTGGAACATCTCATCCTCTGCTCCTTTAGGCAACTGACTACTCATCTGAAACACTAAGCTATTTGGCATAACTGAAATTAACATCTGCCTTGCTGTTGCCCCCAGTAACCATTCGCTCACTAATTTTTCAAACCCCAAGTCTACTGTGCATGACTAAGTGACATCTGCCTTGTTAATGCCTGGTACACACTACTACTAGTTTTATTTTTGTTCAAACCAGCGGGTTGAAAGGAAAAGGAAAAGGAGAAGGAGAAGGGGAGGAGGAGGGAGGAGGAGGGAGGAGGGAGGAGGAGGAGGGAGGGAGGGAGGGAGGAGGAGGAGGGAGGGAGGGAGGGAGGAGGAGGGAGGGAGGGAGGGAGGGAGGGAGGAGGGAGGGAGGGAGGGGAGGGAGGGAGGGAGGAGAGCTCCAGTCGGAGCCACTGTACTAATGATCCAACTTTAGTACATCGGGGCGTGGCCAAGACCGGCATGTGAGAGGACGCACTTCTCACAGCTCCTGCCTGATCCTCAGATTGATCCTTTCCCGGCACCTCAGATCCTGATTTTTTCGGCCCCCCAGCTGGCTACCGAGACCCCCTATCATCCGGACCCACCACCGGCCCTCTGCACGAGAGCAAAGACCCGCCGAGGCCCGTTGGAGATGGCGGGACCGGACTCGCAAGATGGCGCCGCCGCTGCAGCAGCCAAAGCACAGCGCACGCCGCGAACGACGGACAAGCCCAGGGATAATACCAGCAAGAAGCAGCTGAAAGGACAGGGTAAGGAGCAGTACAGAGACATGACATACTACACACAGAAAATACAAATCCAGGAAGCGGGGGGGACTACAAGTAACGGGGAAGCTGCAGATCTTTTTTCACAAGCTGATTGGGGCCTTGATAGACACCATGCCTGAGCAGCTCCATGAGGACATTAGTCATCCTCCCTCCCCCCCACCGTCAGATGAGATAATGAATGAGACCCTGGAGCAGCCCACCCTGGCTGATATTTTGAAGGCTGTTAATGTGTGCACGGCCACAGTCACTGATATGAAGGAGCAGTTTGGGGGCCTGAGGGAAGAGGTCTCACTACTTAGACAGGACCTCCAAAAGCTTAGAGAAAGAGCAACTGCAGCTGAGAGCAGAGTAAGTGATTTGGAGGAGCAGTTACCCCCGGTGGCGCGAGAAGCAAAGGCAGCTTACCGCATGGCCCAAGATATATATAACAGAGCAGAAGACACGGAAAATCGTTTGCGCAGAAACAATGTCCGTATAGTCGGCCTCCCTGAGAAATCGGAGGGTAGAGATCCCACATCGTTTGTGGAAAGCTGGCTGGTTGAACTGTTTGGCCGAGAAGCCTTTTCCCCATTCTTTACAGTGGAGAGGGCCCATAGAGTACCGGGGCGGCCTCCCCCACAGGGTGCTCCCCCCAGATCAATGTTGGCCAAACTGCTACATTACCGTGACAGAGAGGCAGTGCTACGCTGCGCAAGAGAACAGGCCACAGTGAAGTTCAATGGCGTAAGAGTGTCTTTCTATCCAGACTTTTCGGCCGAGGTGCAAAGAAATAGAGCTAAGTTCAGCGATGCGAAGAGGCGCCTAAGAGCTTTGCAACTGCCATACGCTATGCTATACCCAGCGAAGCTCCGAGTAACAGCGGAAGGACATGCACAATTCTTCGACTCTGCCAGAGAAGCTGCCGCCTGGTTGGACCATAATGAACAAGCACTACGGCGTCACCGTGCTGAGGTGGAAGGTGACTGAACAGGACATACTTCCAGATGGTAAGAGAGCTGCCTACACATCGAGATGCCACATTCTCTCCTTTTTTGCTGTCTTTTCTGGTCCACGAAGTCACCACCATGCCGTCTTTGGGCCCCCTCCCTTTTTTCCTTTTCACTTTGTTTTTTACACCCTTTTACCACAATCTACCAACTCACCTGACCTCTTCAAAGTTACCCATGTGCCGGGAATCATCCCATATTTCTTCAGCGAGAGGAACTGAACTGTGAAACCCCCCTTTACTTGACTTGTGATGTCTGAATTATTAGTTGGTCTGTTTTTAGGCCGTGTTGGGCCCTATGGGCCTGCCCCGTTGGCATGGCTCACCAGGATGCCTACTTTGTTTATCCCTGCCTGCTCTCTCACAGGAGTGAGAGCGCCAAATCACAAAAGGAAATACCTCAGTGCAGTTGCACTGCTGTTTGTTGGCACCATTGTGCTATGTTATTCTATACATCCTGCTTTTTACCGCAGTCCAAGAGTCTCACTCCCACTAACCACCTGCTATTTTGAATTTACTCAAGCCTGCTGCAATCTCTCCCAACAGGATTTCGGTGGTCTCTGCGCAGGCAAGCCACCCTCTAACCTTCCCCCACAACTAACTGTGTTCTTGCCATGGCGGGCTCACCGGTGATCTCCTGGAATGTTAGGGGCATGAACTCCCCCCTGAAACGCACTATGATTTTCTCATGTCTGAAAAAGTTTTATCCTGCGGTTATTTGCTTACAGGAAACACATTTAACGTCTGATTCTATAAGTTGTATGAGATATAGATGGATTGGGTGGTCGTACCACTCCACTCACACCTCCTTTTCTCGGGGGGTGAGTGTAGTGATACACAGCTCCCTGGACTATCAAGAATTTGAGTCCAAAATAGACCAGGAGGGTAGATTTGTATTTTTGTATTGTCGTATTGGTATTCTGAAATGTATTCTGGCTTGTGTGTACATCCCCCCCCCCATTTAATGCTCGGGTACTCCGGCTCCTCCTGGAATTTCTGGAGGGGAAGCCGGATCTCCCGTTATTGCTGGTGGGCGATTTCAATAGCTGGCTAGCTCCGGCCCTGGATAAACACCCGGGCCCGAGCACCCCGGCTTCTTGTGGTCTAACTCCGCTGGCTAGACTGCTACAGGAGGTGGGATGGCTGGATTTATGGAGACACCGGAATCCCACTGCTAAACAGTTCTCCTGTTTCTCGAAAGCACACGGTTCCTTATCTAGAATAGATTTGGCAGTGGGAAACCCGGCTATGCTCCCCTCGGTGCTAGACATTTCGTACAAACCTCGGTGTGTATCTGATCACTCCTATTTGGTGATAAACCTTATTGTATCCCACCAATCCACACTCCCAAAGGTACCGTGGAAATTTAATGCCTTTTGGCTTCAGCTTTTTACCTCCCCTGAGAACTTAGAAGGCAACATAAAAAAGTTTTTTTCATGTCAACCGGGCTCATTGTCTACCCTTGCAGAATGGGAGGGCTTCAAAACACACCTTAAGAAAATACTTAGCAATGAGGTTACCAAGGTTAAGAAACATTCTGAGGCGCTGCGGGACACACTGGAATCCCATGCCTACTCCCTTGAGGCAAGGTATGTCCAAGACCCAACTGACTCCGCGAGGGAGGCTTGGCAGTCGGCTCAATCAGCTTATGAGCACCTGCTGACCTCCTCGGCGGACAAAAAGAGGTTTTTTTCAAAGACTGCCTTTTTTGAGGAAGGGGAGACGACCGGACGCCTCTTAGCCAGAATAGCCAATTCTGATAAGAGATCTCCGGCAATCGGGTCCATAAGGAGGGCTGACGGACGGCTGGTACACTCCCCAGATCAGGTACTCCAGACGCTGGCGGAGTTCTATGAGAAGCTATATTGCTCCTCTTCCAGATATAGCTCCGAGGAGCTGTCCAGTTACTTGGATGGCATTGTATTTCCACAGCTTAGGGAATCCCAGAGGAAAGAATTAGACGCCCCTCTGACTCTTGATGAGATGCAAGAGGCGGTGGCTGCATTCCCTAACTGTAAGGCCCCCGGAGGGGATGGTATCCCTATGGAAATCTATAAAACCTATTCTGAGATACTACTCCCCAAGCTCTTAAATGTATTTCTTACCGCTAGGAAGCACAATACCCTACCACCCTCCATGTCTAGAGCCCACATTGTTTTAATTTTAAAACCAGGCAAGGACCCCATAGACCCGGCCTCATATAGACCGATATCCCTATTGCAGTCAGACATCAAAATATTGGCAAAGGTTTTGGCTATAAGGTTGAATAAGGCTGTTGCCTCAATTATACACCCTGATCAGGCGGGATTTATGCCCAACAAATCAACAGCAATAAACCTTAGGAGATTGTATCTTAACATACAGTCCCCACCGGATAATAAAGGTAAGAGAGCATTGTTGTCTCTCGACGCAATGAAAGCCTTTGACAGTGTGGAATGGCCATACCTATGGGAGGTAATGAAAAGATTCGGTTTTGGAGAGATATATATTTCTTGGGTACGTTTATTATATCATTGCCCTCAGGCGATAATTAGAGAGGCGGGTAGAATGTCACTGCCCTTTGCTCTGGGGCGGGGTACACGGCAGGGGTGCCCTTTGTCCCCCCTGCTGTTTGCTCTAGCCATAGAGCCGTTGGCAATATGGGTCAGAGACTGCCGGGATATCACCGGCTTCTGTTATGGTGACAGACAGGAGAAGGTGATGCTCTACGCGGATGATACTATGATTCTTTTGGGTGACACTGACCACTCCCTAAAAAACACAATGGATACAGTGATTCGCTTTGGGGACTTTTCAGGCCTTAAAATAAACTGGACCAAGTCAGCCCTAATGCCAATGGATGATGCAAGATTATTAAATGAAGAGAAAGTTGGGGGAATCCCTGTATCTGCTTCCTTCAGATACTTGGGGATACAGGTCTCTCCTAAGATTAGGGAATATAGTCAGTTGAATATTTCCCCACTACTGGCTCGATTTAGGCTGAGAGTTAAAACCTGGAATGCTCTGTGTATGTCGGTTGCAGGCAAAGTGAATCTAATTAAAATGATTCTGATGCCTCAACTGTTATACATACTACATAATTCTCCGGTAGTCATCCCACTTAAGATATTCAGAATAATTAATGCCATTTTTCGTGAACTGATCTGGAAGAACCGCCCACCAAGGATAAAACTAGAAAACTTACAACGCCCTAAAGATGAAGGTGGACTTGCATTGCCAAATCCATGGCTTTATTACTTGTCTTCGCAAATGCAACATTTAATAGGCACCATGGCCGTGGAGGGGGAGTCTACGGCCAGGGTCCCTAGCGCTTCAGAATATATAATGCTACATACGATAGGGGTTAAATCCGTTCCCACGGCTTTGGAGGCCGCAGCCTTTAGCAAGCCTCAGAAATGTTTTCCCACTTATGCCCTCATACAAAAAATATGGAACAAAACTAAATACATTCAGGAGGCGACAGGTATCAACGAATATAGTCCTATATGGGGAAATGAGTCCTACCCAGAACTTGCTAAATTGCAACATGCAGAAAGGTGGAAGAGGTTTGGCATTCTCTACCTAAAGCAAATCATAAGAGAAGGCAAATTATGTTCATTTGAAAATTTAAGGGACCTATATAGTCTCCCGTCCTCAATGCTTTTTTACTATATGCAACTTAGACATGCATTTGAAGCACAGTCAAAAACCTCTGATTGGCACATTAGCTCGAACCCTTTGGCAGATTTGCTTAAAGGGGCAGAGACCTCTAAAGGATTCATTTCCCAGAGCTATAGCACCTTGCTCCACAAATACCTTCTAAAGCATCCTTTGACAGTAAAAGGGAAATGGGAGTTGGATGTTGGACCCTTGGATGAGGATCAATGGGAGGAGGTCTTGCAGTCAGTTTCCATATGTTCACTGAATGTAACGCAAAGACTAACGCAACTATATACACTTCTGAGAGCGTATTACACACCCCATAGGCTACATAATATGGGACTTCTTCCCACCCCAACCTGTACTAGATGTAAGAGAGATCACGGAGATCTAATACATATGCTATGGAGATGTCCCAGATTGCATGTGTACTGGAGGGGGGTGGTGGACACGCTGAACGCAGTGTTTGGGGTCTCCATACCGCTGGACCCTAGACACTGTATTTTGAATGTGTTAGATGAACTAGAGTGGGAACCC
Organism: Aquarana catesbeiana; assembly: GCF_042186555.1. Classification (NCBI taxonomy): domain Eukaryota; kingdom Metazoa; phylum Chordata; class Amphibia; order Anura; family Ranidae; genus Aquarana; species Aquarana catesbeiana. Next base: position 242,274,958 of record NC_133331.1, on the reverse strand, counting down.
CACGTCAGGGAAGCTTTAACTAGAGCCCTATTTGTGGCCCGCAAGCTAATCATGGTACACTGGAAATCTGAAACGCCTCCCTCAGTCAAGGAATGGATTACTGCACTAGGTCATATATTAAGAATGGAGAAAATTATATACCAACACAGGGGATGTTCAAGAAAATTTGAAAAACTATGGGAACCATGGCTAGGCACTCCTGGGTTAGCTCCGGAGGACCTGGTCATGGACAGATTACTGCGCCTTAATAACGGCTGAAGCCATGGTGTACCCCGCATTAGCCCTGATTGGAGCTCTGAACTCGGGTTGGTTACAGATAGAGGGTTGGTATTTCCATAGGTAGGAGGTTGTGTTATCAATTCCCATCTTATTTTCTAACAGTGGGATGTACTTTACATTTTTGTATGTGCCTGATTCTTATATGGAAATATGCCTGTTTAGGCTACTATGTACAATTTAACTGTGGTTTTCTTGGACTGTACGTACTTGTTTTTTCAATAAAAACTTTTTCTTGGATAAAAAAAAACTTTAGTACATCGATCTCCTCCGCTGAGCTGTTGTGTTCTGACGGGGGGGGGCGCGGCCCTCACGCCAGAACACTCCGATCAGCATTCTCCACCATGGGCTGAGTGTGCTGATCGGGAGTCGTCAGCTGCTGGTTTTTCAGCATGCTAGTCCAACAGAAGCCAGCCAAACTATAGTCTTCTGTCGGACCGGGTGCTTTACACACGGGCCAAATGTCAGCCAGTTTTTATTGAACTGGCCGATGCCTCCTGACATTCGGCCCATGTGTACAGGGCTTAAGACTTATTTTAACTTCTGTTTACCCTTGTCTGTATTGTGTTAAAAACTTACTTTCATGGTGCTTTGCCCAAGACCAAACATTTAGCCTCATCTTGTCTCCATCTTGTTTGCATTTGGTTTAGGGCAAAAAACCCTCTACTTTTCACCATGTGTCTTATTACCTCTTATTTAACTATCTAAACCCCCACCCCATCCCAAGTATAAATGCAGTACAACTCATGGGGACAGCTGGGGAGGGACAGGGTGACCATTTCTTGCGTCAAGTACCATTCTCTGCGTTAAGTCCATGGCACTTTCAACACAGCACTTTAACTAAGGCACATTAATACAAAGTACAAACATTAGTGCTCTCAATCCAGTCTGCAAGTCCCCTTTCATCTCCAATCTCTCCATCAGCCTGCCTTTGCCCTCTTTCAAACTTCCATCATGCTCTCATTAACCTTCCCTTTTGCAAAGATGCCCTCTTATCCTCAAACGCAAACTTCTTTACCCCTCCACCCCACAACCTACTGTATACAGATCACCCTCATCTCTACTCTCTCAATATTATTGCACTTATCTCCTTCTCTTTCCCAGCCCACAATGTCACCACTTCCAAATCCCTGGGCCATTTGCCCTTGTATAAATCCTGATAACACCCAGCCTCCCACACCCTCTATCTACTCCCATCCTCCAGGGATAACGCCCCAATCCCTGGCTCTCCACCATTCAACACTCACTCCCTTAATTCCTCTGCTTCCATAAGCAAGCTATACCCTTCTTATGTGTCCTCCAGAATGCCCGCTCAGTCTCTGATAAACTTTTTGTTGTCAATTACCTTTTCCTCTCCCAACTCTCTCAATCTACGCGCTGTAACTGAAACCTGGCTCCAGGAATCACTGGACTCGCACCCAGACTCAGCAAACGAAAAGGGAGGATAGAGTTGGACTACTCCTTTCCCCACAAAGTACATTCCAGGTTCTTCCTACACCTCCTTCCCTGTCCCTCTGCTCTTTTGAAGTGCACTGTATTTTTTACTTAGGATTGCAAGATTAACGAGCCTTCTGACCCAGCGCCAAGCTTTCTCAATGACTTGTTTGCATGGCTACCGTCCTTTTTCTCCTCTGAAGTACCTGCTATCATCCTTGGTGACTAACATTGCAGTCAATTTGAGATTAGCTTGGGCCCAATCCCGCCAGCAAGCAGACACTGCACATAGCTAATCACATGCAGTGAGATATTTCCCGGTCTGCAGCTGCACAGTGTGCAGTGTCGGCTTCCTGGGGGCACCCTCAACTACTAAACATAATCTCTCACTAATTTTTCAAACCCCAAGTCTACTGTGCATGACTAAGTGACATCTGCCTTGTTAATGCCTGGTACACACTACTACTAGTTTTATTTTTGTTCAAACCAGCGGGTTGAAAGGAAAAGGAGAAGGAGAAGGGGAGGAGGAGGGAGGAGGAGGGAGGAGGAGGGAGGAGGGAGGAGGAGGGAGGAGGAGGGAGGAGGGAGGAGGAGGGAGGGAGGGAGGGAGGGAGGGAGGGAGGGAGGGAGGGAGGAGAGCTCCAGTCGGAGCCACTGTACTAATGATCCAACTTTAGTACATCAATCTCCTCCGCTGAGCTGTTGTGTTCTGACAGGGGGGGGGGCGCGGCCCTCACGCCAGAACACTCCGATCAGCATTCTCCACCATGGGCTGAGTGTGCTGATCGGGAGTCGTCAGCTGCTGGTTTTTCAGCATGCTAGTCCAACAGAAGCCAGCCAAACTATAGTCTTCTGTCGGACCGGGTGCTTTACACACGGGCCAAATGTCAGCCAGTTTTTATTGAACTGGCCGATGCCTCCTGACATTCGGCAATTGTCGTCAGGACACAATGGACACAAACCACCACTCACTTTAATGGCAACACTCTTGACCCTGCTCCAAAATGACAAAAAAATACCACCCCCTTTTATTCAAAATGGTACATCATTTTCAAAAAACCCCTTTTAACCACTTCCCGTCTGCAGTATTACAAAATGACGGCCGCAGAGGGGATCAGTTATGCTGACTGGGCGTCAAAAGCCGTCCAGCAGGATGCGCCGCTAATGTGCGCACAGCGGCGATCGGGGATGATGCGTGTCCCTTGGAACACAGCCCATCCCCGATCAGGGTAAACAGCCAATTGGCTGTTTACTACATGATTGGCCGTGCCCAATCACAGCTGGTCACAACTGTAAACAGAAGAGCTTTTACCAGGCAATCCTGGCTTCTCACACACCGATCACGAGAATAGGAGAGCAAGGATCCGAGTTAACTGCTCTTGTACTTTGTGTTACACATTTGGGCGCGCCCCCCCCCATCAGTACCGCCATCAGTGATCTGTCACACATCAGTACCAGCCACCATGTCCAAAAGATTTTACATCTGAGAAGACATACAATCCTTACTATGTCAGATGATAACAGCGGGGAGCTCTCATCATCCGATTCTGGTTCGGAATGCGAGTAGAGAATAGTGGATCAGGGACCGAATCAGAGGAGGAAACCAGAGGAGAACAAGATCAGAAGACCTGCCTACCACCAGCATTGCCATACACCCCAATGGCAACACCACAAACTGAGCTAGACCCCAGGAGTCCAGTACAAGCACTGGCACACTACACCAAACCCGAAGAATCTGGGCCAAAACCTACCTTCCCGATGCCCTGGCATATGGTTTCCTGCCAGCTCAGAGTCCGCTATAATCCCCCCTTTCACCACAAAGCCAGGGTGTAGCCCAACACTACCAAATTTTTTACAATTATTTTTATTTGTTTTCCCCACAAGATTTGCTGCAGTATATCATGGACCAAACAAATCTCTTTGCAGAGCAATTTATTGCCTCAAACCCCCATTCATCCTACGCCCATGTGTTTCATTGGCGACGTCTCACACTTAAAAAAAGAGTTAAACATGTGTTTGGGCCTTACATTCAATACAGGATTTACAAAGAAAAATTAAGTGCATGCCTACTGGTCCACCAACCCCATCCACCATATGCCTCATGTCCCGGACACGCTATGACACGATTATGCACTCCCTACATTTTAATGACAACTTGCAGTGCCCTCCCTAAGATCATCCCAACCACGATAAACTATATAAAAATGCATCCCCTCAATAGCTGGCATGCTCTGTGGACTTAAGTTCATGACTACCACCCCCCCCCCCCCCTCTAACCCTGACCCCTAACCTCTCTAATCTTCCTACTCTATACTTTGCTCCTTTCTTCTTTTCTCTCTCTCTCCACATTCTGATACTATAAATAAGAAAAATCGTGGGAGACGAGACCCATGGGACAACTCACCAGCTTATATTACATGCTGTCAGAATTGACCTGAGGGGGTAGTGGAATATAAGCCGTACTGGGACTGGTGATTTTAGAAGCCAGAACAGTACTAGGAGATATGCTCCCAGGTTATAAACCTGCTTGGTGATATTCTTTAAACCTTACCTCTCACATGGAGATATGTATACTGTTGTGACATGTTATACCGTATACCGTTATGATTGGTCACCTGGACTCCATCGATAATTTGCAACAGGTGAATCGTATCATTCACATATGAGGGTAAGGAGGACACAAATGGCCTGAGATACTCATCCACCACTTTTGAAA